>NC_052152.1:4518906-5133906 GCF_902713615.1 Scyliorhinus canicula | reverse complement strand
AGAAAGTATTTTGGTCAGTACACCAGCAGAACTCCTCGTTCCCTTTCAAATAGTGCCATCAGGTCTTTAACGTTTGAGGATTGTTTGTTCAATTACTGCAAGGTAATTCAAATTCACAACCTCCTGACCCTGAAAACAGCCCTTGGTACTCCAACCTTTAATACCATTGCCTCTTAAATAAACATAAAAATCTCAGCTTTGACATTTTTAATTGACCCCCCAAAGCCTGTGGGGGTCTAGGCGGAGAGAGTTTCAGATTTCCACTCTCCCTTGGGTGAAGTGCTTCCTGACATCACCTCTGAACAGCCTTGCGCTAATTTTATCGGGTTATGCTTCCTTGTTCTGGATTTGTCCTGCCCAAGAAAATAGAATTTAAAATGAAATGTGAAATGACTTCAAAGGCACCTCTGCTGAAGGCAAATACACAGACAGGATTTTCTCTGATAGGAAGGGAGAAACGTTGCTGGCAGGTTATTACAGTGTGGCAAACCCCACATAATGGTAAACAAAATAATGCATTCAATAAATGTAATAGGATAGATCAATCCTGCACCATGGCTTCTTGTCCAGAAACATTTAAGACGCTGTCACTGGATGGGTGACAAAAGCACAGGTTTTATCCTGCATCAAATAGGGAATATTTCAGCCTTGATTTCATCAGGCTTTTTGAATATAGCCACCCTTCCTAACCAATTTTCAAAATGGAGAACAAAGTCAGGATCTCCATGGATACAGAGGCCAGGTTGCAGATTTGAAAATGAGGTAGATCAAGAGACTTGATTCTATAGAAAGTCAAAACACAGCAATGGGGCCCAAATGCTGTGTGATAAATGACTCATTAGCATGTCATACAGGATCTCGGTATTGTAGAGTCTTTGATCCTGGATGATTGACAGAATTATCTCTGAAGAATCAAATAGTGTAAGAATCAGGTTTCTCCTGTAACCTTCAGTTCTAACAAATCTGAATTCCATGGGTTGGCGTACGCATTTATGCCTTCCACACTGTACAGCACTACATCATGCACTGAAAGACTGTTGCTTCCAGAAGTTCTACTGATTGTCAAGCTGTTCAAGAAGACCTGAATTTCTCTAGCACCTTTCATGACCTGAGTTTTAAAATTCTCCTCCTCGTTTTCAAATCTCTCTGTGGCCTTGCCCCCCTCCCTATTTATTTTATATCTGTTCATGAAATGTGCAGATCACTGACAAGGTCATATGTATTGTCCGTCTCTCTCTGCTCTTAAGCAGGGTGGTGGTGAGCTAGTGATAATAATAGTTATGTTACTGAACTAGTCGGCCACTTAATGACCCATAGATACCGCGGTAGCGGGGGAATTTAAATTCAGTTAATTAAATAAATCTGGAATAAAAACTAATCTCAGTAATGGTGACCACAAAACTACTGGATTGTTCTGAAAATTTGTTTCAGATGTCTTGTAGGGAAGGAAATGTGCCCGTCTGGCCTCTAAGTAACTCAAGGCCCAGAGACCTCTGCCCTCAAAAATGACCTCACAAGCTGCTCAAATACGTCTTAAAGGCACTACAGGTGGGAAATAAATACTGGCCTCGCCTACATCCTGGAAATGAATAAAATAAAACTGGCATGTCCCCTTCAAAAGCATCTCTCAGACCCAACTTTTATCACCCAGAGGAACAAGCACAGCAGGCAGAGGGGAGCACGACCACCTGCACACAAATCCTGACTTGGAACTTTATCATCATTCCTTCATCATCACTGGGTCAAGATCCTGGAACTCCTTCCCGATCAGCATGTTGGGTCTACCTACACGACATGGATTGCAGCGGAGTCCACGCTCTCTCTCACTGCCACATTCTCCAGGTCAATTACGGAAGAGGCAACAAATGCAGGTCAAGCCAGCCTTCCACGACCGAGCAAATAAAAATCTTTAGCCTCCTCATAACTTTATCCACTCACCACTGACGGCCATGCTTTCAAACTGTCCAGGTCCGAAGCTTTTTGAGACCCTCCCTCAACCTGAACACCCTGGTAGGCACTGCTGCCTCACGTCAGCAAGGACCTGGCTTCGATCCCGGCCCCGGGTCACTGTCCGTGTGGATTTTGCACATTCTCCCCCTGTCTCTGCGTGGGTCTCACCCCCACAACCCAAAGATGTGCAGGGTTGCTGGATTGGCCACGCTAAACTGCCCCGTAATTGGGGGGAAAAAAGAATGGGGTGAATGAAGTTACCGTGAAAATCCCCGAGTCGCCACACTCCGGCGCCTGTTCGGGTGCACGGAGGGAGAATTCTGAATGTCCAAATTACCTAATGATAGCAGGAATTGAGGAATTTTAAATACAAGGAAAGATTGGAGAAATTGGGCTTGTTCTCCTTGGAGCAGAGAAGATTAGGAGGTGACCTTATTGAGGTGTTCAAAATTCTGAACAATTTTGACAGGGTAAAGAAGGGTATTCTGTTTCCGCTAGTTGGTATGACAGTGACTAGGGGTCACAGTTTCAAGATGGTCAGCTAGAGAACTCGGAGTGAGATGAGGAGAAAGTTCTTACCTCAGAGTTGTTGAGATTTGGAATGCACAGCCTGGGAGTGTGGTGGAGGCGGATTTGACAGGAGATTTCAAAAGAGAGCTCGATACATATTTGAAAGGGCTTGATTTAGAGGGTACAGAGATAGGGCTGGAGAATGGGACGAGCTGGGTAGCTCTTTCGGGAACACGATGGGCCGAATGCTGTAAGTAACAATAATCTTGCCAAACTGAAAATAATCCATTTATGCCTAATCTCACCTCATTTAATCTGCTCTGTGAAACTGTCCTAACTTTTGGCCACCAGCAGTATTAATTCCTTTTCTGTGGTGATACCCTGGTGCAGTACTCGTGTTGGGTCCACCGCCCTTCAGTTGACCAAGGCTCAACCTACCTACCCAATAACCTATGGGACCATTCTGAGATAATAATAATAATCTTTATTGTCACAAGTAGGTTTACATTAACACTGCAATGAAGTTACTGTGAAAGTCCCCTCGTCGCCACATTCCGGCGCCTGTTCGGGTACACAGAGGGAGAATTTAGAATGTCCAATTCCCCTAACAGCACGTCTATTGGGACTCGTGGGAGGAAACCGGGGCACCCGGTGGAAACCCACGCAGACACGGGGAGAATGTGCAGACTCCGCACAGACAATGACCCAAGCCGGGAATAAGAACCTGGGACCCTGGCACTGTGAAGTAACAGTGCTAGCCGCTGTGCTATTGTGCCACCCAGATGGAGGGCAGAGGAACGCTCCCTGATGCCATGGCCAATATCTACTCTCTGTCAACGATATTAAAATAGGCCATCTGGTCATGATCACATTTTATGTGTGTGAGAGCTTGCTGTAGGCAGGGCGGCTGCCATGCTGCCTACATTATTTCAGTGACTCCACTCTTACTTGTCGTGAAGCACTTTGGGTTGTCCTGTGGTTGTGAAAGTCTTTCATTTTTTTATTTTTGCACCCTATGTAACAAAGCTAGATATATTCCACTCACAGCAGATATACAGGGGCAGGTGAAATGAAATGAAAATTGTTTATTGTCACGAGTAGGCTTCAAATGAAGTTACGGTGAAAAGCCCCTAGACGCCACATTCCGGCGCCTGTTCGGGGAGGCTGGTACGGGAATTGAACCGTGCTGCTGGCCTGCCCTGGTCTGCTTTAAAAGCCAGCGATTTAGCCCTGTGCTAAACCAGTTTCCCTCATGATGAAACTCAGCCTGTTTATTCAAACATTATTTTGGATGGGCATAAAGTAACAGCTGGGAGAAAGTCTGAAATACAATGGAAGTTCAAATAAAACTGGCAAGGCATTTTAAATTCTGATTTGCAAGATAATTTAAGCGTGGCAATTTTCCCGAGTCTTGCAGAGTTAATTCATCCACAAAAGCATTGCTCCTGGCTGTTCCTCAGATGGCCAGGAGAATTAATCCCAAAACAGGCAATATAAAAGGAATACTTGAAAACTCTAGGGCAAAGTAGGCAACAGGTTCATCGCTGCATCTTCTTCCCCTGGCTAGGGCTCAGTAACAAAGGTAGTTTTAAGGCATTTATATTTGTATTGGTAAACGTTAGAAATAAGGTATAATTTTATGTGGGTTTAATTTAATGTTTCTGTGCCTGGTAGGGTAAAACCTATAGTTAAGATTCATACTGGACAAAGGTGATTGTATATGTGGGGATTGGTTTCAATTCCAATTGTGTTTCTATTGTGCTTAGAGAGGGTTATGGCCTGATAAGTGAATATGCTTGCAGATGTGGCTTAGCAACGGGAACTTTTGAGGTTTTTTAAAGTTTTAGTTTTTCGCTGAATTTGTTTGCAGCTGGAGACATGACATTGAGGACTGAAAATCTCTCAATTCCAGAAGAAAGACTGGACAGAACAAGGGAGCTGCAAAGAGGCAGACTTCCCAAAGAACCAGATAGAGTCCAGATAACTATGGAATTGGGTCAAAAATACCGGCCGTGTTGTGCTCGAACGAGAGCACAATGCAGCCAGTAGCTCCCGGGAGAGGCCCCCTGTGGGCTTCTCGGAAACTTTTACGCCACGCGGGATAGACCCAGGTCCTGCGAGGTGTCAAATCAGATCCCGCCCAAAGAAGGCGTGATGAGACGACATCATAGATATCATAGAATTTACAGTGCAGAAGGAGGCTATTCGGCCCATCGAGTATGCACCGGCTCTTGGAAAGAGCACCCTACCCAAGGTCAACACCTCCACCTTATCCCCATAACCCAGTAACCCCACCCAACACTAAGGGCAATTTTGGACACTAAGGGCAATTTATCATGGCCAATCCACCTAACCTGCACATCTTTGGACTGTGGGGGGAAACCGGAGCACCCGGAGGAAACCCACGCACACACGGGGAGAATGTGCAGACTCCACACAGACAGTGACCCAAGCTGGAATCGAACCTGGGACTCTGGAGCTGTGAAGCAATTGTGCTATCCACAAGGCTACCTTGCTGCCCCAAGTGTGCCCAAGTAGGTTTTAAACCTATGTTGGGCAAGCCTACCCCGGATCTAATGGCCTCCTGGGATCTACCAGCCTCCCCAGTGAGGGCGCACAAACGTGGACCTGGCAGAACGGCACCTGGGGGAGTGGGTGTCCTGTGCATTGGAGGCCTCTGGGTGGCCAGGCCGAGTATTGTTTGATCGCGGTGGGGAACCCGCCAGCAGAAAACTCCCTGCAAAGCCTGCGACAAATGAATGTTGAAATTCTTCCATTAAATTCCACCCAATGTCTTAAGACTGATGTTAAGAGATGAGAGACCTAGTTAAGAGATGAGATTCTTCAGAGGAGAATTCAAAGGGAGAAGTGTTGTAAATGAAAGAGACAGTTGTAATAACCAGATTTAAAGTGGGACAGCAGACCTCAGGGGTGAATCAAAAGCTTGATGCCAATTTAATAGTAAGAAGTCTTACAACACCAGGTTAAAGTCCAACAGGTTTGTTTCGACTTTAACCTGGTGTTGTAAGACTTCTTACTGTGCTCATCCCAGTCCAACGCTGGCACCTCCACACCAATTTAATAGAGTCTGGGAAGCAACAATTAAAGTAATTTTGAATAATTTGTACAACAGTCAAGACAAAGAACCGCTAAAGGGCAAGTGGACAACTTGAATGCTAGGTTTGTTGTTAAAAGTGGAGTGGACGCTTTGGTTAAAAGAGTCACTTGGAAAACCTGGACTGGATTTCAGAATTCAAACCGCTAATGGAAAATCTTATTATGAAGGAAGATTTTAAAGCGTGTTTTTGGGAGTGGAATTTGGAAACTCGCATCTGACAATCAACTGGGCGGATTCGGAGGAGAAATCCACAGGCATTGACTTGACGTTCAGAGTGAATAGTGTACTGACCACAGCCACTTTGTGTATTGAAAGGAACATTGTGTTACTAAGATCTTCGCAGCTTAAGGTATATTTTTGTAACCCATAATAACCTTAAAATCCTTGAGCATTTCTTAAGTGCAGGGGGGGGGGGAGAAAAACAGTATTGTATCATAATCCAATATTTTCATGTTTAATAAATGTTTCTTTCCTGTTTGTTACAACTAATTAGCTGTCCCTTCACATTTTATTAAGTAAAAGTTAGGGTTCCATCCTGGTGTCTTTCTGTCCTGTTATATCAGCTGGGAGCGGAACACAAATGAGATATCAATAAAGCAAATAAAGCAAAGTGCAAGACAAAATATTACTGTGGATCAATAATTCACCAAGTATGGTCTGCTCTGACAAAGGGAGATGTCAAAGCACAGTCTTTCTCCTTTAAAGTTCCCAAAAAAGGTATATTTGTAATATAGTATGAGCAATGCGGAGAGGGGATCAGTCACAGATATTATCCAACTCGGCAGCATCATCGTCAAAATACTATTTCTTAGGGCAGCATGGTGGCGCAGTGGTTAGCATTGCTGCCTCAAGGCACCGAGGTCCCAGGTTCGATCCTGGCTCTGGGTCACTTTCCGTGTGGAATTTTCACATTCTCGCCGTGTTTGCATGGGTTTCGCCCCCACAGCCCAAAACGATGTGCAGGGTAGGTGGAGTGGCCACAGTAAATTGCCCCTTAATTGAAAAAATGAATTGGATACTCTAAATACTATTTCTTTGGAGATAACGTGGACAATGGAAACTGGGAGATGGCAGTCATAGTTGGGGGGGGGGGGGGGGGGGGGGGGGGGAGAGTTCACTCCCGCCTCAGAGTCAGATGTCTGGTGTTTCTTTTTGTTCAAGTCCCACTGCAGAGCTTTAAGTGCTAAATCTAGGCTGACAGGCTTTCTGATGCCTTCCTAGACCTTTCCACCAACAACTCCTTTCTTATGCTGCTGCTTCAAACCTAGACGTTTGACCAAGTTTTTAGACAACTTACCTAACATCTCCTTCAGAGAATCATAGAATCCCTACAGTGCAGAAGGAGGCCATTGGGCCCATCGACTCTGCACCGATCCTTGGAAAGACCACCCTACCGAGGCCCAATCCCCTTCCCTCTTCCTGCAACTCCACACTAAGGGGCAAATCTATCATCGCCAATCCACCTCACCTGCACAACTTTGGGCTCATCCCGGTTGATACTGCAGTGACATGCTGAGAGACTGCTTCACTGTCCATTGTGCCATCTTTCAAACAAAACATTTCACTGAGGCTCCATTTGCCTTCCAAGGTGGATCCATTGCAGTATTCAAAAAGAGCAAACGAGTTCTCCCGTGGCCGAACCCGTCTATCCTTTAACCAACACCTAAAGTAGATGGTGAGGTCATTATTTCATTGCTGTTTTTAGATGCCGCTTTTCCCATTTACAACAGTGACTAATAATAATAATTATAATCTTTATTGTCACAAGTAGGCTTACATTAACATTGCAATGAGGTTACTGTGAAAGTCCTTAGTCGCCACACTCCAGCGCCTGTTCGGGGACACAGAGGGAGAATTCAGAATGTCCAATTCATCGAACAGATCGTCTTTCGGGACTTGTCGGAGGAAACCGGAGGAAACCCACGCAGACATGGGGAGAACGTACAGACTCCGAACAGACAGTGACCAAAGCCTAGAATCTAACCTGGGACCCTGGAGCTGTGACGCAACAGTGCTAACCACTGTGCTACTGTACCACATCTCAAAAAGCAACTCATTAGTTGCAAGGCACTCTGTGACATCCTGAGGTTGTGTGAGGAGCTGTATGAGTGTGAGTCTCTTTCGTGATTCAGATACAAAAGGTGCTGTGTCTCATTAAAATTCCATTCAAGTAACCACTTGCTTGATGACTTGTGCACTGCAAAGACTCTTCCCCCCACCCCCACCCTCAAGACATTCATGCCACAAACTCTTTTTTCACAAATGCATTTGGTTCATCGTGCCTGTGTTGGCACTTTGGTTGTCCAATTATTACCCTATTCTTTCCAGAGAGTTGAGAGATTCCTTCTGCCTTTAGGTGTGTATCCAACCCCCTTTTGAAAGTTACTACTGAATATGTTTCCACCACCCTTTTAAACAGTGCATTCCAGATTATACCAAACATAAAGTGATATGATTGAAGAGATCGGTATGACAAAGACATGGGTAATTGACTGGAGGAAAGCTGGTTTAGAGGGATGAGAATAGAAAACAAAACGGTCAGCACAATTGGCAAAGAATGATGTAGAACTGCAATAGGAAGCATTTAAAAGCGATCCACGGTAACCAGGAAATATTCATCCCATTAAAATTCAGACACAATTAAACATTAATGAGACTCCATAGATGGATAAAGGCATAGGAAACAATTGAGAATAAAGGAAGAGGCAGTACGTGGAGAGCAGAGGAGCACAGACGAAGAGATGACGAGGGAAGTTCCCAAAGAGCAGTGCAGACTGGGTCATCGAATATTTGCTAGGCTGAGTTGGATAGATTCATGGCTGACAAAGATGTCAAAGGTTATCGGGGATAAGCACAGTTGCTTCACAGCTCCAGGGTCCCAGGTTCGATTCCAGGCTTGAGTCACTGTCTGTGCAGAGTCTGCACGTTCTCCCTGTGTCTGCGTGGGTTTCCTCCGGGTGCTCCGGTTTCCTCCCACAGTCCCAAGATGTGCGGGTTAGGTGGATTGGCCATGATAAATTGCAACTTAGTGTCAAAAAAGGGGAGGTGGGGTTTCCGGGGTACAGGGATAGGGTAGAGGCGTGGACTTAAGTGGGGTGCTCTTTCCAAGACTCGATGGGCCGAATGGCCTCCTTCTGCACTGTAAACTCTATGATAAACAGGAAAGTGGAGGTCACACTCAGTTCAGCCACAATTTCATCAAATGGCAGAGCAAGCTCGGGGTGGGGGGAATTGTGAACCCAGAGTGTGGTGAGAATGTGGAACGTGCAGGCTGTAGCAGGCATAGATACAGTTAAAGGAAGCCAGAGCAACAGATACTAACAAAGGAACAAGAGGATTATGCTACTAGTCTTAGATGAGGAAGGATGGGTGAAGCATAAATGCTGGCAGAGACTTTTTCTATTTCAATGCTATGTATTTTGTGCAACTTGCTGCATTAAAAACAGTTTGTAGTTACTGTTGTGTTTGATCGAGCAGCTCAAGACTGGGCATCCATGAGGAGCTGTGGCCCATCAGCAGCAGAATTGTATTCAACCACAATTTGCGACCTCATGCCCCGGCATAGCCCCCACCCTATCATTACCACCAAGCCAGGGGATCAACCCCTGGTTCAATGAAGAGTGCAGGAGAGCATGCCAGGAGCAACATCAGGCAGACCGAAAAATAAGGTGTTAACCTGGTGAAGCTGCAACACAGGACTACTTGTGTGCCAAACAGCATAAGCAAAAAGTAATAGACAGAGATAAGCAATTCCACAACAAAGGCATCAGATCTAAGCTCTGCAGTCCTGTAACATCCAGCTGTGAATGGTGATGGACAATTAAACAATTCACTGAAGGAGGAGGCGCCACAAATATCCCCATTCTCAATGATGGAGGAGCCCAGCACATCTGTGCATTCGCAACGAACTTCAGCCAGAAGTGTCGAGTGGATGATCTTTCTCGGTCTCCTCCGGAGGTCCCCAGCATCACAGGTGTCAGTCTTCAGCCAATATGATTCACTCCACATGATATCAAGAAACAGCTTAAGGCACAGGATACGGCAAAGGCTGTGGGCCCTGACAATATCCTGGCAACAGTACTGAAGACTTGTGCTCCAGAACTTGCCACACCCCTAGCCAAGCTGTTCCAGTGCAGCGACAACACTTGTTCCGGGTGTTGGTTAGACCACATCTGGAGGAATTTGTGGAGTCATGGTCTCCATACTTAAGAAAGGATAAGTGGAAAATTGTCCAGGTGTGTCCTGTACACAGAAACAGGACAAATCTAACCCAGCCAATTCCTGTCCTATCAGTCTGCTCTCCATCATCAGCAATGTGATGGATGAAGTCATCAACAGTGCTATCAGGAGGCACTTACTCAGCTATAACCTGCTCATTGACGCTCAGTTTGGGTTCCTGCCAGGGTCATTCAGCTCCTGACCTCCTTACAGCCTCGGTTCAAACATGGACAAAAGAGCTGAATGCCAGAGGTGAAGTGAGAGTGATTGCCCTTGACATCAAGGCTGTATTTGACTCAGTATGGCATCAAGGTGCCCTAGCTAAACTTGGGTCAATGAGAATCAGGGGGAAAACTCTCCGCTGGTTGGAGTTATACCCGGCACAAAGGAAAATGGTTGTGGTGGTTGGAGGTCAATCATCTCAGCTCCAGGACATCACTGCAGGAGATCCTCAGGGTAGTGTCCTAGGCCCCAACTATCTTCTGCTGCTCTATCAATGACCTCCCTTCCATCACAAGGCTCATAAGTGTGGATGTTTGCGGATGCCCACAACCCTCTGATGAAATATAATTTCCTCTTCTTCCCACAAATCCTTCTACCAATCACTTGTTCAGGGTGTTGGTTGGACCACAGCTGGAGGAATGCGTGCGGTCATGGTCTCCTTACTTAAGAGAGGACAGAATTGAATCAGAAGCATTTCAGAGAAGGTTCACACAACTGATTGATCATAATAATAATAATAATAATAATAATAATAATAATCGCTTATTGTCACAATTAGGTTTCAATGATGTTACTGTGAAAAGCCCCGAGTCACCACATTCCGGCACCTGTTCGGGGAGGCTGGTACGGGAATTGAACCCACGCTTCTGCATCACAAGCCAGCTGTCTAGCTCACTGAGCTAAACCAGCCCCAAATGTGCAATGAGGGGATTATCCGATGGAACGTTTGGAAAGGCTGGGCCTGTATCTACTGGAGTTCAGAAGAAGGAGAGGTGATCTTACTTGAACATGAGATCTGAGGGGACTACACAGGGTGGATGATGATAGAATGTTTTCACTTATTGGCGAAACCAAATCTAGCAGACACAAGTTTAAAAATAAAGGGGTTTTGGTAAAGGCTGAAATGAGGAGAAACCTTTTCTCCGAGGGTTATCAGACTGTGGAATTCTCTTCCCAGAGAGCAGAGGATGCAGGTCATTGAATATTGTCAAGGCTGAGTAGATAGGTTTGTGATTTACAAAGGAGTCAAATGGTGTTGGGGGAGACTTGAGGCCACCATCAGATCAAGCATGAAATGGCGGAGCAGGCTCGAGGAGCCGGATGGCCTATTCTCGCTCCAAACTAATATATGTGTATCCTTGTCCGCTCATCTTGATCCTTCCACCAACGCAAATGTTTCTCTCTATCGATCCTGTCTAGAATTATGATTGTGAATATTTATTTCAAAGGAGCCGCTTTGATGATGAGGAAGGTTATCCTTCAGGGAACAGAGGTTCATGGCTGGCTAAGGCCAGCTTTAGTTCGCTCTTTAACAAGGACAAACAGCTGCAGGAGGAAACTGGAGAGTTCGTTTCTGGACAATTATTTGGCCTCTTGATCCTATTTATAAACTGACTCATGTTCGTTATGTCATGTGAGAGTAACTTTAAGGAATGTACCTTTAAGAAATGAGTGTTTATCAGTGATGTCAGAGAGTGGGTGGAGCTGGGCTGTCTGTCAGCTTTTTACTTTCATTTTAGGTTGTTTGCTGCAGGGTGTCTTTTAGTTTCGTTTTCAGTGTTGGAGCTGAAGCCAGACAGAGCAGGTATACTGTTGATCTCTCTGCCATGAAAAGACTATCTCTTGATCATTTGGTGAATTCAGAATTATAAATGTTCTCAGTAGTGAATGTAAACCTAATGTGCTTCTGCTGAAAGGTGTTTCTACTGTCTTCTGGATTTTGTTTGGGAAGTTATTAAGGATTGCTTAGTGTTGTATTCTTTGGGGGTTGTATTTGAATTAATGGTTGCTAAGATGTTCACTGTCTGTTTTAAAAAGGTTAACTTGAGTTCATAGAATCAACATTGTTTTGCTTTAAAAATTACTTTTCCATTTCTGCTGTACCACACCTGTAGAGTGGACCATGTGCTCTCCATACCATAATCTAGTAAAAGTTGTGGGTCAGGTGAACTCCATGATACACTTTGGGGTTCTCTAATCCCCGGCCATAACAGTTAATAAACTCACTGCAGTTTCAGCTGTGTCCCACCCACCTCAGTGATTCTCGAATAAAACGGCAAAAAGTTTTGACTTGTTTCTTGCCCCTCTCCCATACAACCCCACATCCCGCCACTCTCCAGTGAAGAGGCAACAGGATGTGTAATTTGTACAGAGTGGTTTAAATTTGGACTGACCATATGCCAAAATCCCAGTGGAATACGCAAGCATTTGGAGGCATTAAGTAAGTCTCAAACTCAACAGACTGAAAAAGACAGCATAATCTTAGTTTTTTTTCAAGCAACAGAGCTGACAGAAACGGATCTGACACTGGCAGTGAGAGAACAGAGCTGAAAGCAGCCATCTGCCATGTCGATGTTCTAGTCTGCACCTTGCGAGGATAGGACAGTATTCACACCTGCACTCCAGGGGGAGAGGGAGAGACAACTGACAGTTTATTGCTGCAATGTCAACTGCGTGATGGAGAAAAAAGCTGCCACTCACCTGTAGCAAAACACCCAAGAGAATGAGCTACAAACTAAGACACGGTTTACTGCTTCACACCTCAATCTACCTCCGTACCCTCAGTCCTCCCTGCACTGTATGGGAAATCGATATTGCTTTCGGTCCCATTGTCCAAGCTTCAGGGTTTTAGTCAATAGGAACACATATTGATCTATGATTATCTGGGACAGACAAATCTCATTAAACGATGAGTTATATTGGGTCCAATTTAAAATGCTCATTGCCAGCTGAAAGTAGCAAATTAAATGCTTGTAGTTTAAATATCTAGATGCATCAAGAAGGAACAGTCGATTGTCATGGTTACCCATTGACTAGGCTAGCTAGTGAACTTTGATAATGAGAATTTCATTGCTGTATTAAAAAGGAAGAAACTGAATCTATTTAAATTATTAAACATTTCTCTGCTGTGTGTGAAGCTGAACCAAGACATATTGTCAATTGCATGAAGTCCAATAATGTATACATTGAAAGATTTTCCGAATTCCAACATTTGCTAACCTTGACAGTAGATTTGTACTCCCCAGAGATGAGAGCAGTCAGATTCCACATGTAAAAGGGAAATGTACCAGCAATGTCTACAAAGACAGGCATTTTAAAAGTCAATAATCCTTTGTTCCGAACTTCCCATGCCTCTTGGTGCAGTCAAACGGAACATATATTAGCACGGGATTTTAAAAAAGGACAGTCAACGGTACCTTCAATTCTGAATTGGAGAAACTGCTATCCAGTTTTGTTGCTTGAATTTCAGTGAATTGTGAAATGTTTGACGTATAATAAACCACCAAACACTCTGGATACGCAGAGTTGCAATGGTTATGTAGTAATATCACTGGACTAGTAATCCAGGGGCCCAGACTAATGCTCTGGGGATTTGGGTTCAACCAGGCACGTTGCGTGTTCTTCTTTGGCACCGGTGTATGATGGTGGTCTTCTTGAAGCAGGTGGGGACCTCGGAACGGAGTACGGACAGGTTGAAGATGTCCGCGCAGGTTCTGAGTGCACGGCCAGGGACCCCATCCAGACCCATCACCTCCCGAGGGTTCACTTACAAGAAGGCCTTCTGACTTCGGAAGCTGTGACTGTGGGTATGGGTGTATCCGGGACTGCTGGGTTCATCGGGGAGGGGTGTGTTGATGCCAGAGATTCTGTTCGGATTCGCTTTGTAGCTCGTTGTGTTGTTTATGCCTTGCCACAACCACCGAGAGTCTGTAATGCTAGTCTGTGACTCTAGCTTGGTCTGATATTGTCTCTTAGCATCCCTGATGACTTTGCGGAGGTCGTGCCTGGATTTCTTGTATAGGTCAGGGTCACCTGACTTGAAGGCCTCAGACCTGACCTTCAGTAGAGAGTCAATCTCCCAATTAAGCCATGGTTTCCGGTTGGGGAACGTACACACTGCTTTCTTTGGCACACAGTCTTCTACACATTTGCTGATAAAGTTGCCCCCTGATGACATGGCAACCTGACCCCAATGGCTAGGTCAAGCCCCGCCCCCAATTACATCAATACCATCCTGACCCTCAGCCCCCACAATGCAAGGCACAGAAACGCAGAATCTCACTGCCCAGTCCAGTTGAGCCCAGCCCAGCCTGCTCACTTTCAGACCTGCTGTCAGGCTGGCCACTGCACTGGCCGCTGCTCCCCGATTCAGAGTCACAACGCCAGTACTTGCCTAGCCGTCATCGCACCTCTCCTCTGCTACTCACGGCATCACTCGGCTCTCGCTTGGGTGGCTGGCCTCAAGCCTCGACGACCACGTGTGCTCCTGCCGGGCTGCTGGGTATCTGGCCTGGTGGCCCATGATCATTTTGGTTGGTTGCCCGCCCCTCCTTCTCAGCCCTGGCCTGGAGGTCATGAGTCGCCCCGCTGCTCCCTGGATAGGCGGTGGCCAGTGCTGAAGGCTGCACAGCAGAGGTGGAGCACAGACAGCCACCTCTCAATATGGAGCCCATCCGATGGCCTCCCCCAGCTGCATTGTGATAACATCTGTTGAAACTGAATTCCAGGAGTTACTGTCTGACGTCGAACATGAAACGAATTCCAGGTAGCTGCCCGTGCTGTCAGCTCCCAAAATCCGGTGTCTGCAGAAAGAACACAGACCCTCGTCAAACCTGCCAACTGGCAACGAGAGACTCAAATTAAACAGCTCACTGGAGGAGGAGGCTCCACAAAAATCAAAATCTTAAATGATGGAGAAAATCTGTGCAAGGTCAAGGCTGTGTTATTTGCACCAATCTTCAGCCAGAAGTGCAGAGTGGATGATCCATCTCGGTCTCCTCCGGAGGTCCCCAACATCATAGATGTCAGTCTTCAGCCAATGTGATTCACTCCATGTGGTAAAAAGAAACGGCTGAAGGCACGGAATACTGCAAAGACTGTGGGCCTTGACAATATTCTGGGAATAGTCCTGGACAAAAATGTCAGAGGTGAGGTGAGAGTGACTGCCCTTTGACATCAAGGCAGCATTTGACTGAGTATGGCATCAAGGAGCCCTAGTAAAACTGGAGTCAATGGGAATTAGGGTGAAACTCTCCGCTGGTTCGAGTTATAGCTGGCACAAAGGAACTTGGTTGTGGTGGTTGGAGGACAATCATCTCAGCTCCAGGGCATCACTGTAGGAGTTCCTAAGGGCCCAAATATCAATGACGTTCATGCGGATATTTGCAGATGGCTCTAATGATGCACCATTCGCAACGCCTGATAGACTGAAGCACTTTATGTTCAAATGTAACAACATAGAACATAGAACAGTACAGCACAGAACAGGCCCTTCGGCCCTCGATGTTGTGCCGAGCAATGATCACCCTACTCAAACCCACGTATCCACCCTATACCCGTAACCTAACAACCCCCCCTTAACCTTACTTTTTAGGACACTACGGGCAATGTAACAAGATTGGACAATATCCAGGCTGGGCAAGTGGCAACTAACATTTGTGCTACACAAGTGCCAGGCAATATGACCACCTCCAACAAAAGTGTATCGAACCATCACCTCATGAAATTCAATGGCATTACGATTACTATCGCTGAACCCCCCAAAATCAACATTCTGGGGGTTACCATTGACCAGACACTGAACTGGACTACCCAGATAAATACACAGAGAAGGTCAAAGGCTAGGAATCCTGCAGCGAGTAATGCACTTCCTGAACCCCAAAGGTCTGTCACTGGGTCACATTCCTGGCGTTCCCTCCCTAACAGCACTGCGGGAGTCCCTCAGGAACCGCAGCAGTTTAGGAATGCAGCTCACCACCACCTTCTGAAGGGTAACTAGGGATGAGCAATAACTGGCGGCCTAGCCAGCCACGCCCACCTCCTGTAAATGAATTTTAAAAATTAAATATCCAAAAAGCAGCTTGATATAGCTCTGTGGGCGAAGGGGAACAAAGGATATGGGGAGCAGGGTATTGAGTTGGATGATCAGCCATGATCGTAATAAATGGCAGAGCAGGCACAATGGGCCGAATGGCCTCCTTCTGCTCCTATTTTCTATGTTTCTATGAATGAGATTTTACACTTTGAATTAAATTAATTTTCAATGCCAGAGGGGTTGTTTGGCAGTAATTCAGACCAGTCACATCACTGAAAGGTACTTCGACTTTGTGACAAATTTAATTCACATCCCTGAAGCAAATGCAACAACTTCCTGCCATTCCCTGTATTTGAATAGTGAGCCTCTCAATGAGATAGCACAGCTTCTGTAGGAGCGCGGCAACATCTGAATTTCCATATTTCATTGAATCGTAGAATTCCTTTAGTGCAAAAAGAAGCCATTCGGCCGATTGAATCTACGCCAACCCACTGAAAGAGCACCGCTCCTAAGCCCATTCCCCATCCCCATCCCAGTAACCCCACCTAACCCGCACATCTTTGGGCTGTGGGAGGAAACCTGAGCAGCTGGAGGAAACCCACGCAGACACGGGGTGAAAATGCAAACTCCACACAGACAGTCGGAATTGAACCAGGGTCCCTGGTGCTGTGAGGCAGCAGTGCTAACCACTGTGCCACCTCGACAGCCAGTATTTAACTGCACAGGTGCTGTCGCTCAAAGTTTGCTGTTCTAATTAAATGTACATAACAGCCTTCCTGTTATTTACACTGCAAAGTCAGATCCGACGTTTTTCCCTTGGTGGAAAACAAGAATCAAAATTCAAGTTCAAGGCCTTTCAGTTGGCCAGTGATATCTAGCCACGAGGAATTAGCTTGTTTGCTTCACAAGTTACATTTTTCACCTAAGGATATGCACAAAGGTTGTGAAAAAATAAATTGCTCACCATATATGGTTGGGGTGAGTCCCAATGCACCCAGACGTAAGTAGTTGCATTCTGTTCACGTTCCACATATCGTGCCCAGGGAGAAATACGGTATAGCTGCTGTCCAGTTTTACTGCCGATTACCACCTTCGGAATAAAATAAAACATTTATTATTCGCTTGCGCCCCAAGTTATTTGACAGAATAAATCAATACTTCCCGTGAGATCTATTCAAATAAGTTTTTAATTTAACACTTACCTGTGCTCACTGACCCACATTGGCTCCACATCCAGTAACATCTCGGTTCTAAATTTCACATCCTGATTTTCAGATCCCTCCGTTACCCTGTGTCCTCCCTATCGATCTAACACACGACAGCCCCAAAACCCTCCGCATACCTCCAATTCTGACTCCATCAACATCCTCGATTTTAATTGCTCCAACATCCTAACCTGATGGGACCATGATTTATAGAATCCCTACAGTGTAGGAGGGGCTGGTTTAGCACAATGGGCTAAACAGCTGGCTTGTAATGCACAACAAGACCAGCAGCGTGGGTTCAATTCCCGTTCCAGCCTCCCCGAACAGGCGCCGGAATGTGGCGACTAGGGGCTTTTCACAGTAACTTCACTGAAGCCTACTTGTGACAATAAGCAATTATTATTATTAGGAGAAGGCCATTTGGCCCATCTGAACCTCTACACGGAACCTCTGTCAGAGCACCCTAATTAGGCCTACTTCCCCCATCCGATCCTGTAACCCCACCTAACGTTTGGACACTATGGGAAATTTATCACGGCCAATCCACCTAACCTGCATGTCTTTGGACTGTGGGAGGAAACCGGAGCACCCGGAGGAAACCCACGCAGACTCAGAGAGAACGTGCAGACAGTCATTCGAGGCGAGAATTGAACCCGGGTCCCTGGCGCTGTGAGGCAGCAGTCTAACCAGGGTGCTACCAAGCTGCCCAAATTCAACAGGCTTATCCAATACCTTTGCCTCCAATGCATTTTTGAATGGCAAAATTAAACTGAGTGGTAAGCTGGGCCACGGATCATGTGATATTAAAATGTATAATGTAAACATGTGAACTTTAACATTTGTGTTTGCTGGTGAAATAGTAAGGTGGAAAGATGAGTGTCTTCCATTTGTTAAATGTTTTGCCCCCTTTGCTACAGATTATTGGTTATCTGCTATAACTGTGCGTGACATGAGTGAAAACAATAGGTCTCAGCACCAGAGAAACATCAGCAAGGTACAGCGAGGCGACAGCTTTCACTGCATTGGGCAGATCAATCAAACACCTAATCACAGCAAAGTAATGGAGAAACAGCAACTATTAATGTTCAAAAAGTACAGCAGTATGGGGTCAGACTGAGGCACAGACACAATGGGGTAGCATGTTATCACAGTGGTTATCACTGTTGCTTCACAGCTCCAGGATCCCAGGTACGATTCCCGGCTTGGGTCACTGTCTGTGCGGAGTCTGCACGTTCTCCCCGTGTCTGCATAGTTTCCTCCGGGTGCTCCGGTTTCCTCTCACAAGTATCGATAGACATGCTGTTAGGTGAACTGAATATTCCCTCAGTGTACCCGAGCAGTTGACGGAGTGCGGCGACTAGGAGCTTTTCACAGTAACTTCATTGCAATATTAATGTAAGCCTACTTGTGACAATAACCATTATTAATTAATTAATTAGGGGCTGGTTTAGCTAGTTGGTGTTGGTTAAGCACAGTGGGCTAAACAGCTGGCTTGTAATGCAGAACAAGGCCAGCAGCGCGGGTTCAATTCCCATACCAGCCTCCCCAAACAGGCGCCGGAGTTTGGCGACTAGGGGCTTTTCACAGTAACTTCATTGAAGCCTACTTGTGACAATAAGCGATTATTATGATTATTAAATGGCCTCTTTCTGTGCTGTTTAGTGTCTCTGATTCTGACTGAGCTGGCCGGTGGCTGGGAGGGGGAGGCCTGGATGGTGAAGAATCCTGATCGAGGTCCAGATACAAACAGGGGAAGGCTATGGAACGAAAGCAGGAGAAGGTTTGGATGGAGAGCAGAATGGATGGATGAAGAAGTGCTGCTGAATCAGGGATTTGTATTGGACATCGCTGAACTGCAGCAAAGTTGCTAATGTCTGGCAAAAGAGAATGCCAAGAAACTCCAGAATCCTGCACTTAGACACTTGTGTTATAATATCGAAAATGCTTCACGAATTTCTCCCAATGACCTGAAGGAAACAGGCTGAAAGAATCAAACCCACATCACAAAGGAGATTAAATAGCTTCTGTTCAAATGGGAATGGTACAATGCAGTTAGTTCCACCACAATACTCCTGCTCGAGCTAAAATTAATGATTTATTTGTCTGAGTAGGCAGTGGTATTGCCGCTGGACGAGTAATCCAGTCACCCAGGGTAAGCCTCTGGGAAGCCAGGTTTGAATCCCATCACTACAGATGGTGGAATTTAAATTCAATAAAAATCTGGAAGAAAAATCTACTATTAAACCAGTGCCAATTGTTGGGAAAACTCATCTGGTTCATTAATGTCATTTCGGGAAGGGGAATCTGCCGTCCTCACCAGGTCCGGCCTACCTGCGAGTCCAGATCCACGGAAATGTGGTTTACTCTTGCAGCCCACTAAAATGACCCAGCAAGCCTATCAGTTGTATCCAAACGCCATCAAGGTGACAAAAAGGGAATGAAACCGGGCAGACCATCCAGCATCAAAGTAGGCACCAGAAATGACAACAGCAAAACCAGCCCTGTTGATCCTGCAAAGACCTCCCCGCTAGCTTCTGGGTGGGTGGGTGAGGGGGTGAGGGGGGGGGCTTGTGTCAAAATTGGGAGAGCTGCCTCACAGACAAGTCAAGCGAAGCCTGACCATACTCACAGAATCATACCAGACACCATTATCATCATCCCTGGGTATGTCCTGTCCCACTGTCTACAGTCAGGGGGGAGTTGCCCTGGGGGTCCGCCATATCGACTCTGGAACTCAAAGTCTTGTCATAATATACACCAGTATATCATGGTGCAGACACACACTGATGGACACACACAGGGACCAATCAACATGTACAAACACCGCAGCCAATCACCAGTTAGAATACACACACTATAAAGGCAGAGGGCACCACGGTTCCCGCTCATTCTGGGTGCTGCCTCTCAGTGTAACAGGAACTCATCCAGCCCAGCACAGACTTACAACACGTGCTGACAGAATCAACTGGTTCGGACAAGGCTTAGGTCTCTAGTTTAAGTTAGCATCATTTAGACCCACAGTCATCGTGTGTTAGTTAGTTAGAAGTTAGTTAATAAAATTGAGTTGAACCTTCATCAGTGTTGGAAGTGTCTGTTCATCTCTCAAGTCTATACAAGCCAACACTTCAAGTCTCATGGCATCAGGTCAAACATGGGCAAGGAAACCTCCAGCTGATTGCCCTCCCGACCGTCTACCGTCAGCTGATGAGTCAGTACGTTGAACAGTACCTGGCGGAAGCACTGCAGGTGGCAAGGGTATTTTGGGTGAGGGACCTCAATGCCTATTACCAACAGTGGCTCAGTCGCTGCACCACAGACTGAGCTGGGCAGGTCCTAAAGGGTTAAGTGAGTGGGAAAACATCTGGCAAATGGAGTATAATCTGGGAAAATGTGAAATTGTCTGTTTTGGCAGGAAAAATAAAAAAGGTTATCATCTAAAGAGGAATCCGGGT
Organism: Scyliorhinus canicula; assembly: GCF_902713615.1. Taxonomy (NCBI): domain Eukaryota; kingdom Metazoa; phylum Chordata; class Chondrichthyes; order Carcharhiniformes; family Scyliorhinidae; genus Scyliorhinus; species Scyliorhinus canicula. Next base: position 5,113,416 of record NC_052152.1, on the reverse strand, counting down.
GTCCCAGTGCATGAATCACAAAGGTACAGTAAGTAATTAGCAAAACTAGTAGAATGTCATAATTTGTGAGGGGAATTCATTACTAAAGTAGTGGGCTAGATTCTCCAATTCAGAGACTAAGTGCTGACGCCAACATGGAAATGGTGGTTTCACTTGTACAGGACACTAATGAGACCGCATCTGAAGGACTTTGTATAGTACTGGTCTCCTTATTTAAGGAAGAATTTAATTGGAAGCAGTTCAGAGAAGGTTTACTACTAGATTAATACCTGAAATGGGAGGGCTGTCTTCAGAGTAAAGGATGGGCAGGCTAAGCTTGTATCCAGTGGAGTTTAGAAGAGTAAGAGCAACTTGATTGAAATGCAAGATCTTGAGTGGTGTTGACAGGGTGGATTGATAGAGCTGCATCCTAACTTTTCCCAATAGAATCAGGAACTTCAATACACTGAGACCAAAACACAACATACGGTTACCCTGTCCAATTACTGCACCAACGTATAACACAACTACATATCAAACACATATATCAAGAACACAGTAACTCATCGTACAATAACAATCCCCTCCCTCGAGTAGCAACGTGGCTATGTTGCTGGACGAATAAACTGGAGACATGATTTCAAACCCTTCCGCAGCAGCTCAGTATTCCAAATTAACTTAGAATTAGTAGTCACATAGAAAATTGCGGGTTGATTAGGAAGAGCCAGCTTGGATTTCGCAAGGGCAAATCGTGTTTGACTAACTTGCTGGAGTTTTTTTGAAGAGGTAACAGAGAGGGTTAATGAGGATAATGCCGCTGATGTGGTGCACATGGATTTCCAAAAGGTGTCTGACACAGTGCCACACAACAGACTTGTGAGAAACGTTTTAGCTCCTGGAATAAAAGGGACAGTAGCAATGTGGATGCTAAATTGGTTGCGTAATAGGAAACAGCAGGTGAGGGTTAATGGATACTTTTCAGATTGGAGGGAGTTTTGTATTGAGAGTTCTTTGGGGTCAGTATTGGGACAATACTTTTACTGATATTAATTTGCAGGAGACAATTTCATAGCTTGTGAATGATACAAAACATGGAAGCATTTAGAACTGAGGAGGATAGTGTAAAACATCAAAGGCCATAGACAAGTTGATGGAGTGGGCAAATAGCTGACATGAAGTTCAATGTGGGGATGTGTCAGGTGATTCATTTTGGGAGGGAGAGCAGGGAGAGATGGTATAAATGGTGCAATGTTCAGGGGGTGTTGAAGCAGAGGGGCCTGTGTGTTTGCGTACATAACTCACTGAAGGTGGCAGGACTGATTGAGAGAGCAATTAATAAAGCATACAGCATCCTGGGATTTATTTATAAAGGCATACAGTGCAAGATAAAGGAGGTTATTCTGAACTTGTATATGACACCACTTAGCCTCAGCAGGGATATTGCGTCCAGTTCTGGGGACCCCACTATAGGAAGGATGTGGACGCATTGCAGAGGGCGCAAAGGAGGTTTGCAAGAATGGTTCCAGGAATGAGAAATGTCAGCTATTTAGGCAGATTAGAGATGTTGGAGCTGTTCCCCTTGAAGAGGAGAAGGCTAAGAGGATATTTGATAGAGGTGTTCAAAACCAAGAGTAGGCTGGTCAGAGTGGACAAATCGCTCCCGCACGCAAAAAAGGTTTAAGAACAAAACGACACAGATTTAAAATTATTTGCAAAAGCAGCAAGTGCGATACAAGAAAACCTTTTTCACGCTGCAAGTGGTCCGGTACTGATTGGGAGTGTGGTGGAGGCAGGTTCAATCGAGGCATTAGATGAATATTTCAATAGAAATGACGCACAGGGTTATGGGAGAAAAGGCAGGGGATGGCACTAGTCATAATGCTCATTTGGAAAGCCGGTGCAGACACAATGGGGCAAAGCAATTCTGCGGTTCCGTGAAATCTGGACTAAAAAGCCATTGTCAGTAATGCTGAACCTTTAGGGAAGAAAATCTACTTTCTTTCCTGGTCTGGCCTTTTGGATTTCAGAAGCACAGTCATGCGGTTGACTCTTAATTGCCCTGCTATGAAATGGCCCAGCAAGCCACTCAATTTAACTGCACAATAAATAATGGCTTTTCCAGTGACACCCACATCTCAAGAATGAATTTTAAAAATGAAGACATTTTAGATCAATAGTACTGCACTTAAGCTCAATTACTGGCAAAAAAAATATCATCCACAAATTAGTGATTGTTCTTCATTAAATGAGACATCAAGGGAGCTTCTTCAGGGAGCTCTTTGATGGGGCAAGGACAAAGGTTAATGTGAAGCATAGCTGATCCAAAAGAAGAGTAATAACTGCAGCCTTTGATTGCAACTGACAGAAAGGAGAGATTCCAGCAGGAAAAGGTTACAAGTGTGCAAAAGTCAGCACAGGGTTCATAAGAGAAAAAGTAGTTCCGACTGTGAGAAGACAGACCGGTTACAATACAGAGATCAATCAGTCCAAAAACAGAGACAAAAGTAATGCTGGAGTGGGGGTTTTTATTGAAGAGAAAGCCAGAGGCTATGCCTGCCATCCGCCTCAAGGTGAAAGACAAAATAGAGAGCAATGCCGCCGTGATGGGTATTTCAACTTAAGCAAGAGGTCATTAAACTTCAGAGGACCGTAAGATGTAAACTGCTAACATGCCGAATTGAAGTTATAAATCAAGATTGTAATTATTGCAACTGCGAATTAAGTAACTTGCACCATCACAATGCTGGATGTGTGCGACTCAATGAACCCACAGTGCAATCCCCTCCCCAGCGCAAGGAATTCTCCCAATATTCTGGCACAATCATTATCCCTCAACAGACAATCAAAAATCCCAGAGAATCTGCTAGTTGTCGCTTTGTTGTTTGCAGGGGTTTATTGCATAAATTAGCTGCTGAATTTCTGAATTAATTGCTAAAGAATACCCATAAGTTTTCAATGTTTTTAATCTTGCAAGCGCGTGGACAGCACGTGCCTCGACAGCACGCGCCTGGTCTGCTTCACAACAATGCCAATTGTAAATGGACCAACAAGAGAATGCACGAGAGAGAGCGCGTGGGAGAGAGAGCACGAGAGAGAGAGAGAGAGAGAGAGACAGAGCGAGAGAGACAGAGCGAGAGCACGAGCCAGAGAGAGAGAGAGAGAGAGCACGAGAGAGAGAGAGAGAGAGCACGAGAGAGAGAGACAGAGCACGAGAGAGAGAGAGAGACAGAGCACGAGAGAGAGAGAGAGAGACAGAGCACGAGAGAGAGAGCAAGCACCAGAGAGAGAGAGCACCAGAGAGAGAGAACACCAGAGAGAGAGAGCACGAAACAGAGAGCATGAGACACAGAGAGAGAGAGCACGACAGAGTGAGGACGACAGAGAGTGAGGACGAGAGAGAGAGAAAGGTCGAGAGAGAGAGAGAGAGGACGAGAGAGAGAGAGAGAGGACGACAGAGAGAGAGAGAGGACGAGAGAGAGAGGACGAGAGAGAGAGGACGAGAGAGAGAGGACGAGAGAGAGAGGACGAGAGAGAGAGAGGACGAGAGAGAGAGAGGACGAGAGAGAGAGAGGACGAGAGAGAGAGAGGACGAGAGAGAAAGAGTGAGAGGCAAGCACTGAGCTTTGAACCAGAGAGAGAGAGGCATGCACCTACCCGGGAGCCATAGAGAGGGAAGGGTAGGTGGGGAGGGACTGTGGTGAAACAGGAGACAGAGTGGAGGGCAAAGGATTGGATAATACTTGAGGAATTCTGACTTAAATCTGGACCAGACTGATAGTGCCAATAAAAGCAAAATACTACGAATGCTGGAAATCTGAAATAAAAACAGAAAATTCTGGATCAACTCAGCATCTGTGGGGAGGAATAAAGTTAATGTTTCAAGTCCATATGACCCATCTGCAGAACTGACCAAAGGTAGAAACCTAACATTTCTGTAGAAGATTCATACGAACTCCGATGCGGCCAGACCTGGTACAATGCCAATCCTGTTGGTCTGCTTGTTACAAGAGTGCAAAAACTGGGAGTCATAAATATAAGATCAACACTAATGTCCAAGAAGGAACCTTTCTACCCAGAAAGTGGTCAGCACGTGGAATTCAACACAAAGGTGGAATTGAATTGAGTAACCTGGATGTCTTTCAGGAGAAACTAGCTAAACAGGGGGGGAGAAAAGAACAGAATGATATTTTGATAGGATTCGATGAAGTGGTTGGAAGAGGGTTTGTGTAGAGTGTAAACATTATAGAACTGGAGCACAAGGCCCAGTGGTAAATTCTACATTACAATAGCTGGCATGGTTAACATGCACACACAACCCACTGCTTCTCCAAGCCGGGAATGAGTATCTGACTCCAATGATTTGACTCTAACAGAATGAATAATAATCCTACGTAACTAAGTGAAATGCATTTGACCAATCTCAGCCCAGCTCCTGATGGAAGGTGCTCCACACCCAAGCTCAGACTTCCTTTGCCTCGACAGACATAACATTCACCAAATAAAGAGGGGAGTAATAATTCCTTTCCACCCCAGCCCGGCTATTTGAATGTTGATGGCACAGGTTTAAGGCAATAAATCGAAGAAATCTGCAGGAATCAAATTTCAGTGGCAGTGAATAGAGGAGCCTCTCTAAAATTGTACAATCTGTCTCTAATACCTGTCACCTAACAAGTGGATAGATATGATAACAGTACATTGGTGTTGAAAGAATTGTATTTTAATTTGTGATGGCAGTGAACTTTTATAGTTGCAGAGTTGAGGAAACAAAAGCAACCTCTACCAATCAGAGTTCAATTGGAAGCCAATTAGCACCCTCTTCTCATATAGACTAAAGGTGACATTGGTTTGTCCTGATGAGTGCAATACGAAAAGCTTTGGCAAAATTACTTTTTGCAGCAATATTTTATTTCTTTATTACTGTTATGGGCCAGGGTTTAGAAACTCCAAAGTATATTATGCAGTTCACCTGACCTATAACACTTTTGTTGAATTTGGCTAGAATGAGCACAAAAGCCTTCCCTTCAGGTGTGATTCAACAGTCTTCCAGACACTTTAATCAAAACAAGCTTTATTCTAAGAACTTAGTTAACATTTATATAAACACACAGCAAGAATTTTTATAAATTACAAACATAAGGACACCCCACATCCACAGTAATCTATGTATAACACTTAATGAAATTCCTCTTAACTGTTCCAATTCAGAAACAAAATCCCATAAACCAAAAACCACTTTTCAAGGGTATGGTCCAGCACTCTGCATTCTCACTTGAATAAAACTGGCTTTTCCTGAGATTCTGACCCCATCTCTCCAGCAAGTTTAAACCCTTCCGGAAAGCAAACTATATCTTAAACGCCACCAGCAAGGAGATTTTTACTGGAACAGATATTTACAATGGAACTAGAAAGAGACAGCCCAAAACACTTCTGTTCTCTGCCTGCGTCCACAGCAGTCAAATGTGAAAGCAAAACCAAAAACAGCTCATAGAGCCACAGCCCAGCTCCACCCACACAATGACTTCACTGAAGCCATGTGATAAGACAAAAAGCTTTCTTAAAAGGACACTCACATGACAATTACGAAACAGATTTAACTTGATGATTATCCAAAGTTAATTGAAATATTGATTTAAGGAGCATGCAAATTCACTCTCACAGTCCAACAGGATTTGTAAAAGCAACCCTTGCTCTGTTGCGATTCAGGTAAAGTTCAAATACCTGTTAATTTATTTAGAAGTTAAAAAAATTTGTTTCCTTCATTGAGTGAATTACATTGTTCTATAATAAGTTTTAATACTGTCACGAGTAGGCTTACATTATCACTGCAATGAAGTCTAGTCTGACAACCCTGACCTATATAAGAAATCCAGGTGCGACATTCAGAAAGCCATCAGCAATGCAAAAAGACAAAACCGCATCAAATGAGAGTCCCAGGCCAACGACACGAACCCACGACAAATATGGCAGGGTCTACACAAGATCACAGGCTATAACGTCTGTTATCATGAAATGCTTCAATCGGCTAGTCATGAGACTAGCCAGTCTCACTGCCAGTCTCCCAGACAGTCTCGATCAACTGCAGTTTGCCTTTCACCTCAACCGATCCACAGCAGATGCTATCTCACTGGCTCTACAATCAACACTTGAACACCTTGACAACAAGGAAAACTGCTGTTCATAGACTACAGCTCCGCCTTCAAAACCATTATCCCAACGACACTAATAACCAAACTCTGTAATCTTGGACTTGATCCCTCCCTGTGCAGCTGGATCCTTGACTTCCTCACTAACAGACCGTAATCTGTCAGGATCGGCAACAGCACCTCCTCCACAATAGTCCTCAACACCGGGGCCCCGCAAGGATGTGTGCTCAGTCCACTGCTGTACTCCCTATACAAACATGACTTTGTGACAAGATTTAACTCCAACTCAATCTATACGTTTGCGGATGATACGACTGTAGTGAGTCGTATCTCAAACAACGACGAATCAGACAACAGAAGGTAGATAGATTACTTGGTTGCATGGTGTACCGAAAATCTCTCTCTAAATGTCAGAAAGACCAAGGAAATGGTCATCAACTTCAGGAAGCGCAGCACGACACACACTCCCATCTGCATCAATGGCCCCAAAGTGGAGATAGTCGATAGCTTTAAGTTCCTGGGGGTAACCATCACCAACGGTCTGTCCTGGTCCACTCACATTGATGCAACAGTCAAGAAAGCCCAACAACGTCTCTACTTCCTATGGAAGCTAAAGAAATTTGGCATGTCTGCATCGCGTCTCACAAACTTCTGCAGAAGTGTGATAGAGAGCATCCTATCCAGCTGCATCACAGCCTGGCATGGCAACTGCTCGGTCCAAGGTCGCAGGAAACTGAAGAGTGTGGTTAACTCAGCCCAATGCATCACACAAGCTTGCCACTCCCACATTGATTCTGTCTACACCTCCTGCTGCCTCAGGAAGGCAGGCAGCATTATCAGAGACCCCTCCCATCCAGGCATTGCTTTCTTCCAGACCCTTCCATCAGGCAGAAGGTACATAAGTCTGAAGACTCGCACATCCAGACATAGGAACAGCTACTTCCCCACAGCTACAAGACTCCTCACCAACTCCCCCTCAGACTGATCTGTTCCCTGTAAGAACACTATTCACGATGCCCTATGCTGCTCTTGCTCTGTATTTGCTTTTTTGGACCCCTTGTTCCGCTCTGTAACCAATCACTGTTTGTCGATGTACCATTTTTCAATGTTCTCTGCTGATTATTCTTGTGTCTACTAGGTACGTACTGTGTACGTTCCCTCGGCCGCAGAAAAATACTTTTCACTGTACTTCGGTACATGTGACAATAAATCAAATCAAATCAAATTTCTGTGAAAATACCCTAGTCACCACACCTTGGCACCTGTTCGGGTGCACAGAGGGAGAATTCAGAATGTCCAATCCACCACGTCTTTCGGGACTTGTGGGAGGAAACCAGAGCACCCGGAGGAAACCCATGCAGACACGGGGAGAACGTGCAGACTCCGCACAGACAGTGACCCAAGCTGGGAATCGAACCCGGGTCCCTGGCGCTGTGAAGCAACAGTGCTAACCACTGTGCTACCATACCGCCCTTTTGGAGTAGAAAGAGCAGGTTGCTTCTTTTTTTGATGCATATATTTGACAGGCACAGAAATTATCTGCAAATTTACCTTTGTTAATTCTGCATATGTGTGGTATTTTGTTCAACTTATCATGAAGCTCTACAAAAAGAAATGAATGGAAGGCTTTGTTTTGCCATTTGTGTTGACATTCTGCGCACAGACTTTCAAAAGGCACTTGATAAAGTACCACATAATAGAATTGTTAGCAAAATTGAAGTCCACATGATTAATGGGACAGTGGAGCATGGCAGACGGAAGAAAATACAGAGTACTGACGAACTGCCGCTTTCCAATCTGAGGTGAACTATAGGGTGTTGTGACCAGGGTGATATCAGTACCACTGCTCTTTTTGGTATATATTAATGATCTGGACATGGGTACACAGGGTATCAACTTCAAAATGTGCAAATGAGGCAAATCTTAGAAATGCAGCAAATAATGAGACAGAGTTGTAGACTTCAAGAGGGCATAAGCAGACTAATGAAATGATATAAAATTTAACACACAAGTGTGAAGTGACACATTTTGGTCGGAAGAATGAGGAGAGGCAATATGATGGTTCCAAGGCTTAAATTATGAAGAAAGAACGTTGTGCATTCCACTCGCAGGATTAAACCAAAGGGGATGAAGCATGAGGGATGGAATGCAATAATCAACAGAGGCTGTGAACTGTACAAAGCCTTGATATAAACAGAGGCAGAGCCCTCAAAGTAGCCGTCACGGATGGAAATGTGACAAACTCTTAAAGTGACAATGCAATATGACAACAACCCACATATACAACATCTCTCTCCCTTTTCTTCTCAGATCAAACATAACAAATAACTGTAGTATTTTTACATAATCATTAAAACATATATACAAGCGGTAGGCATTAAATCAATACACGGTAGTAATAGAGCTAATAGGAAAGACAATCTGGCGGGAGTCGATTACACACAGTTTGCCTGTGCACTTCAGGGATTTGGTTGTTCCTGACCTGAGAGGTACTCTCCAGGTTTTCAGAGGATGTCTCTATCCTGGGGGGGTGTGACAGCCTCTCTTGCAGTAGGGAACTCTTTGGCAATTTCTGCTTTTGCGGATTGACCGGAAGTCACAGTGACACGATCTGGTAACATGGAAGCTGTTTCATTCTGACGTAGCTCTGGCTGACACGGGAATGGCAAATTCATCCATGGAGATCCACACTACCTCGTCTTCAGTTTGCACTGTATCGGAGACAGGGCCAGTTTGAGCCAATACAATTGCAGGAGCCCACTTCTCGTTGATGGTATAGCTACACACCAACACTTGTTCTCCTTGTTTAAAAAAGTATCTTTTAGAATTACCTTCTCTTCCCAAGGTTTGCAACTATTAATTGCATTCGACTGATAGAATACTGGACCAGACCCCACAGGATACCGGACCAGACCCCAGTTTTTGTGAGGATACCGGATGAGAACCCCAAGCAAATTTCTTTAATTTGTAAAACTGTGATGAAAGGATACTTCACACCAGGAGTGGTGACTCTGACAAAGAGGTATCTTTTACATTAAAACTAAACTTTAATTTGGGCACAGAATTAGCCACATTATCGAAGAAATAGCTTTACAATCAACAGTTAAACAGCTCTTAAATAAAAGGAAAATCTTTGACTTATTATCTACACCCACCACTAATTCCATTTGAGCAACCCAATACAGTTGCAATGCCTCTTATAAATAAAGCGAACAATACAGGTTATTTGCTCATCTCTGCAGACCTTTGGAGAGAGATCCTTTTCAAGAGCAGATATAATACACTTCTGCTCAACTTAGACATAGACATAGAACAGTACAGCACAGAACAGGCCCTTCGGCCCTCAATGTTGTGCCGAGCCATGATCACCCTACTCAAACCCACGTATCCCCCCTATACCCGTAACCCAACAACCCCCCCCCCCCCCCCCTTAACCTTACTTTTATTAGGACACTACGGGCAATTTAGCATGGCCAATCCACCTAACCCGCACATCTTTGGACTGTGGGAGGAAACCGGAGCACCCGGAGGAAACCCACGCACACAGGGGGAGGACGTGCAGACTCCACACAGACAGTGACCCAGCCGGGAATCGAACCTGGGACCCTGGAGCTGTGAAGCATTTATGCTAACCACCATGCTACCCTGCTGCCCTTAACAGCATTTGACAAACTGCTGTTAAACTTAAAATCCTGTAACAGACTGCAAAACCACAGACAGACCTGGCTTCTCCCATTAATCACATCATCTATATCCCACTAAGTTCTATGATCTGCTTAGCTAGGACTGAATACCTTATCATAAATTATCGACACTCCAGGGAACCATCAACATATTAACAATATTCCATTTGTCCTTTATCTGTAACCAAGTAAATGGTTGGAATGAATAATTACCTCGCTCTTTTACAACACCCTAATTACAGCTTTAGCAGACATACTGCCTGTATGTATTTTAAAGCAGGGTTTTTAATCACATTGCTGTCACAAATAGGAACTGTTAATAACTAACAATTTTTACATTCATCTCACTACTATTTCAGACATCTCCTGCAGCAAGAGTAGTTCAAATGTAGTTCTCAGCTTCCTCTTCAGCATGGGAAAGCTGGGAAACTCTGGGTAATCGAATGTGCAGCATCGTAATATGTCACCAAGAAATTGTTTAGACAGTAATGTAATGAACCTTGTACTTGGAGACTTTCAGTGCAGGCTTCAACCATTCATGGATGGGTGGTAAGGCGCTGATTTAATGTGTTGGATACAACTCACCTTTCGATCGCCCTTGAACTCCTGAGCTGTAGAACGTTGCCACTTGCAATTTGTTCTGGTTTCCCAAATCTGGCAAAAATCTCATCGCGCTTTTCGATTATTTATTCTGCAGCTGTTAACTTCACTCGGACCACCTCAGTCCATTTGGAGTCTGTGTCCACTATGACCGTGAACATGCTGCCCCTCATGTGAACCAGCAAAGTCAATGTGTAGACGTTGCCAAGGCATTTTAGGCCACTCGCATGGATTCAGTGGGGATAACGGCAGTGTGTTATTTACCCGAGCACATGGCTGGCACAGTCCTGCTCTTCCCAGTCTGGGCATCAATTCCTGACCACCGGAAGTAGTTCCTCATGAGTTCCTTCATTAAAACTATACCTGAATGTCCATCATGTAATTGCTCCAATAATCCACGTCTCAAGTTGGAGGAATTATTACCCTCAGCTCCACAATGGGCATCCACCCTGTACTGTCAACCGGAATTTTCTGAAAATATACGGCTTCAATTCAGAACACGTTCCCACTAGCCTCCCTTTTAATACCTTTTCCAACACCTCCCCCATCACAGGATCATTTCTGGTATGTCGTTGGGCCTGAGTTGCAGACAGGGGAAGGTGTTCTGTGAAAAATGGAAGATATTTTCACTACTGAGTTGTATCTGAACAGCTGTCAAAGACAAACGTGACACTGCGTCAACATTCGCATGGCTCTCTGACTGACCGTATTTGATCTCGTAGGAATGTGCAGATAATATTAAAGACCATCGTTGAAGTCCGCTTGCTGCCAATGAAGGAATACCCTAGCATGGCCCATTGTTGAGATCCAGCTGGAACATTAATTTGCATGTCGGCCAGTGATAAATTAATCTTGCTGAACTTCTGTCCTCCTGCTGGGTGGGAGAGCAAAGCCTTAAGCAAGCATCATCAAAACAGCTATCCCCAGGGCTGTTTTCAGCCTGTTCCATTAGCAATCTCCTCTGAATGGCCTCATTCCGCGACCCACAAACCAACCGGTCTCTAATCCCATCATCCAGAGAGTTACAATACTCTGCGAGGTTCTTTAGGGTCACAACAAACTTCTATGTTCTCCCCTTCCAGCTGATTACTTCAATAATTATTAATAGTTTAGGTGAATAATGGTCCTCTGGCATCTTAACCAATTCTTGATGTGTTTTATTACTGGGTTTCTCAAGTTTGGCCAGACTCCGGAGTGAAATTAAAAGTTTGACAGGCAATGGTACTAAAGAAAGCAGGGACTGTAATATTGTCTGAAGTCTTGTTGGCTGGAATACAGTAGTGAAATCTTTCTGTGTATGACTTCCAATTTTCTAAATCTTCCTCCAATGGCACCAAAGTTTCCAGCCATTTTTCAGTGATACCAGGATCTGCTCACAACTTCCTTCACATAACTGGTCGAGTTAATAATGTTGAATAAATTTTAATTCTGGACTTTTCTTTTTTACATTTGTGCCCAACATCCTTACCTGTCCAACGCGAGGTGAGATCGCTGACCTACCGTTGATCAGCCTCGACATCAACGTTCGAAACCATTGGCTGTCTTTTTCACTTGGTCCATCCCTCCTTGCCAATTTTATTATTTGTCATGCCGTGTATAATGCTTGTCGGGTAAAGGAACAGAATGCTGAAGCACATGGGGTTGAACGCATTACTCAACGGTGTTTTAGATGGCTGTGAACTGGCTTGGTCTGGACTGAGGCAAAGCCCATGTCCAATTCTCACAAAGCACGTTGACCATCTACAAGGCCGATGTCAGGAGTGTGATGGGGTATTCTCTACTTTCCTGGATGTGTGCAGCTCCAACAACACTCAATAAGCTCAACACCATGCAGAATAAAAGAAACCCACTTGATTAGCACCCCATTCACCACCTTCAACACCCATTCCCTCCACCACCGACTCGCAGTAGGAACAGTGTGCCCAATATAGAATCACAGAATTTACAGTGCAGAAGGAGGCCACTTGGCCCATCGAGTCTGCACCAGCCTTGGAAAGAGCACCCTACTTAAGCCCACGCTTCCACCCTATCCCAGTAACCCCACCTAACCTTTTGGATAGTAAGGGGCAATTTAGCAGAGCCATTCCACATAAAAGCAGTAATTTGCTTTTATCCAGTTATTATTCTTAACAGATCAGCCATGATCTCATTGAATGGCAGAGCAGGCTTGAAGAGCCAGATGGCCTCCACCTACTCCTAGTTCTTATGTTCTTATGAATTCAAGCGTCCTCACAATCTCTCAGGTACCCACTCCATCAGCAGAACACCACTGCTTCACAGACTATATTCAGATGTCACTGACCTATTGATCATCCCAGATATATCAGGCAGCACGGTAGCACAATGGTTAGCACTCCGGCTTCACAGTCCCAGGTCCGATTCCCAGCTTGGGTCACTGTCTGTGTAGAGTTTGCACATACTCCTCTTTTCTGCTGGGTTTCCTCCGGGTGCTCCGGTTTCCTCCCACAAGTCCTGAAAGACGTTCTGTTCGGTGAATTGGACATTCTGAATTCTCCCTCTGTGTACCCGAACAGGCGCCGGAATGTGGCGACTCGGGGATTTTCACAGTAACTTCATTGCAGTGTTAATGTAAGCCTACTTGTGACAATAAAGATTATTATCTATGGCTTCTCACGAGCCGACTTCCCAAAGTCTGCCCCTTGCAACCCCTTCATTAACGGGGAACCTCTCTTGCTGCTCGTCACTTCACTGAACAGATACATTTTTCTTGATTTCCGTTTTCTGTTCCATTAACTTCCCGGAACTCTCTTCTGTCCTATTCACTATTTTATAGGGCTTTATTTTTTTTAGTTGATATATCTTGAGGGGTGGCACAGTGGTACAGCGGTTAGCGGGTAAGGTGGCAAGGATTCGAAAGACGTTTCTTCAGAGAGGGCGACAGTCGGGGGTTTGACTCTTACAAAGCGGATGTATTACTGGGCAGCGAACAGCAAGGGGGAGCGAGCTGGGTTAGGGAGCCAGAGGCGATGTGGGTGAGGATGGAGGTAGGCTCTTGTCAGGAGTTCTGGCAACGGCGTCGCTCGCATTAACCCCAGGGAAATAATCAAGTAGTCCAGTGGTGGTAGCCACGCTAAAGATATGGAGGTAATTTCGGAGCATTTTAAGTTAGGGGAAGAGGTCAAAGTTGATGCCAGTTTGAGAGAACCATGTAATACAGCCGGCGAGATTGGTTGCTAGGTTTCGGGGATGGGAGGAGCGGGGGTAATGGATGTGAAGGCCATAGTTTTGGAAGGGCAGTTTAAGAGTTTGGAGGAGTTGACAGAGAAGTTTGGGATTCGGGGGGGGGGATGGGCCTGTAGGTCTCTGCCGTGCAGGACTTTGCAAGAAGGATTGCCTTGACTTTCCCGGGGTGACATCTTTCTCCATATTGTTGGAGGGGGTGTTTTCGGTGATGCAGGGGGGGGGGGCACATCACGGTGATTTATGGGATGAATTTGGAGGAGGTTATGACATCACTGGAGGGGTTAAGGCCAAATGAGAGGAGGAGCTTGGGGTGGTATTGGAGGAGGAGTAATGGTGTGAGGTGGTGTTGAGAGGATTAGTTCATGAGGAGAGGTTGAGCAGACTGGGACTATACTCATTGGAATTTAGAAGAATGAGGGGGGGATCTTACAGAAACTTATGAAGGGAATAGATAGGATAGAATCAGGGAGGCTGATTCCACTGGCAGTTGAAACTGGAACTCGGGGGCATAGCCTCAAAATAAGGGGGAGCAGATTTAAGACTGAGTTTAGGAGGAACTTCTTCACCAAAGGGTTGTGAATCTCTGGAATTCCTTGCCCAGTGAAGCAGTTGAGGCTCCTTCATTAAATGTTTTTAAGGCAAAGGTAGATAGATTTTTGAACAGTAAAGGAATAAAAGGTTACGGTGAACAGGCGGGTAAGTGGAGCTGAGTCCACAAAAAGATCAGCTGTGATTTTATTGAATGACGGAGCAGGCTCGAATGGCAAGGTGGCCTACTCCTGCTCCGAGTTCTTATGTGTTGTGGAGGGTGAATGCCTCCACTTCATGTGCGAGGCTGGGGATAATACAGTTAAAGATGGTGCACAGGGCGCACCTGACGAGGTCAAGGATGAGCGGGTTGTTTGAGGGGGTGGAGGACACTTTCCAGTGGGTGTGGGAGGGACCCGGCCAACCCTGTACATATGTTCCGGTCCTGCCCGATGTTGGAGACGTTGTGGAGTTATTTTTCAGCACCACGCCGGCAATCCTGCCCTTGGATTTGGAGTCCAGTCCTCTTTGGGGGGGGGGGGGGGCATATTTGGAGAGTGGGACTTGCCGGCGTTGCAGACGGGAGTGGGGACAGACGTTTTAGCCTTCGCCTTGCTGATTGCTCGCAGGCGGATCCTATTGGGTTGGAGGTCAGCCTCTCTGCCCAGTGCCTCGGTCTGTTCAAATGTTAAAACCCAAATAAAAACATGTTGAAAAAGGAAACTCTCTCTATTCCGAACACCGCCATCTTCTCGAAGACAATTAGGGGCACACAACAAATGCTGGCCTAGCCAGAAACATTCACATTTTGTAAAATGTATACGACAGACCCCCAAATTGTGAAGGGGAGAGAGAAGAGTAAATATATATGAAACATCCGCCTGTAAGGACACGAGGGCAATAACAGTCGGAGACTTTAACTAACCCAATATCAACTGGGATTCAAACAATATAAGGGGAACTGAGGGAGTGAATTTGTGCAGTGTGTCCAGGAAAATTGTTTCGACCAATCAGTGACAAACCCAATGAGAGAAGATGAAATTCTGGACCTAGTCTTGGGGAACGAAGAAGGTCGAGTGGGTGAAGTGACACTTGGCGACCACATCGGGGATAATGTTCACAATTCAGTTAGATTCAGTATTACCATGGAAACAGACAGAGAGAAAGCAGGAGTAAAGATTTTGACCGGGAGGAAGGTAAATTTTGAAGAAATGAGAAGGGACTTGGCTGAGGTGGACTGGCCAACAGTGCTGGAGCAAAAATCAGTGGCAATCCACTGGGAAGCACTACAAGGCGAGATCCTAAATGTACAAAGTAGACATGTCCCCTCCAAAAATAAGAGTTGGACTCCCAAATCTAGGCCCCCCTGGTTGTCCAGGGGAATACAAGGGAAGATCAAACAGAAAAAGTAATCATACAATAGGCATAAAGAACAAAGCACTGCAGATAGCCAAGAAAAGTATAGAAAGCGCAGGGGCAAAGTCAAAAAGTAAATAAGGAAATCAAAGAGCGGGCATGAAAACAGATTTGCAAGTAAAGTTAAAGAAAAACCAAAGATGTGTTACCAATATATTAATGGTAAAAGGTTTGTTAAGGAAAAAGTGGGACCAATCAGAGATGAAAAAGGGAACTTGTGTGTAGAAGCAGAGGCTGCGAGAAAGGTTTTAATGAATATTTTGTCTCCATGTTTACAAAGGAAATGGATGATGCAGATATAGTCCAGGAGGAACACTGAGAGATTGGATGGGATAATCATAAACAGAGGGAAAGTACTCGAAGAGTTGGAATCCTTGAAACTTGATAAGTCGCCAGGGCCAGATGGATTGTTTCTGATGCTACTGAAGGTAGTCAGGGAGGAGATAGCAGATGCTCTGAGGATGATTTTCCAATTCTCACGAGACAAAGGGGAAGTACCGGAGGACTGGAGAAATGCAAACGTGGTCCCACTGTTTTAAAAAAGGGATTGAACGAAATGCCAAACAATTATAGGCCAGCTAGTCTTACCTTAGTGGTGGGCAAATGAGTAGAATCAATTCTGAGAGATGGAATTAACTGTCACATAGAAAGGCATGGACTCGTCAGAGAAAATCAGCATGGCCTTGTTAAAGGAAGGTCTTGCCTCAAAAATTTGATTAAATTCTTTGAGAAAGCGGCCAGAAAACGTTGATGAAAGTAGCGTAGTGTATGTGGTGTACATGGATTTTTAGCAATTCTTGACAAGGTTCCACATGGCAGATTGGTCAAGAAAGTGAAAGCTCATGGGATACAGGGCAATGTGGCAAATTGGATTAAAAATTGGCTTAGTAACAGGAAACAAAGGGTAATGGTCGATGGCTGCCCTTGTAATTGGAAAGTTCCACATGGCTCTGTGTTGGAGCCCTTACTGTTTGCGTTATATTTCAATGATTTGGACATGAACGTGGGGAGCACGAGTGGGAAATGTTCAGACGGCACAAAGATTGGCCTAGTGGTGGACAGTGCAGGTATGATCTCCAAAATGATACAGATGGATTGATGGAGTGGGCGATAAAGTGGCAGATGGAATTTAGTACAAAGAGCGAGGTCATGCATTTAGGGAGGTCAAACAGTAGATGAAGTGAGAGATCTTCGGGCACAAGTAAGCAGGTCCCTAAAGACAGTGGTTCAAGTAGGCAAGGTTGTTAAGAAAGCAATGGAATGCTCTCCTTCATTGGCAGAGATTTAGAATATAAAAGTAAGGATATAATGTTGGAATTATATTAAAAACTGGTGAGGCCACAGCTGGAACATTGTGTGCAGTTCTGGTCACCACATTACAGGAGGACATTATTGCTCTGGAGCGAGTACAGAGGAGGTTCACAAGAATGTTGCCAGGGCTTGAAAAGTGTGGCTACGAGTAGAGATTGGAGAGGTTGGGGTTATTTTCCTTGGAACAAAGAAGGCTGAGGGGCGACTTAATTGAGGTGAACAAAATTATATGGGGAAGAGATAGGGTGGACAGGGTAAAATTGTTTCCCTTGGTGGAGAATTCTAGAACCAGGGGACATAGATTCAAGACAAGTGGCAGGAGGTGAAGAGGGGACAGGGAGAAGAATGTTTTTACACAGAGGGTACTGGGAATCTGGAATTCGCTGCCCAAGTTGGTGGTGGAGGCAAAGACCCTAAACTCTTTTAAAAAGTGCCTGAATCTGCCCTTAAGTGCTGTAGGTGGGATTAGAAAGGGCACCTGGGAGTCCTTGTGTTAGCGTCTGGCTGCTGTTAAGTAAAGAGTCAAGAGTTCTGCTCCTTTTCACAAACACCTTTATTTTCCTTGAATACACTCTGTACAGAACTCTATCACCATATCACATGCCACAAGAGCTACCTGCAACCTCTTTACAAATCAGTGTCAATTGAGACATCTAATTGGAATGTCTCTTAAGCCGTTCCTTAACACTTGGGCCGGCATGGACAGGATGGGCTGAATGGCCTCATTCTGTGCTGTAACTTTTCTATGATTTAGGATGGATGTCAAGGCCTTGGAGACGGTGCAGTGATGGTGATACTAGATGGGTACCAGGGATGAAAGATTTCAATTGTGTGGATAGACTGGAGAATCTCGCTTTGTTCTGTTCAGAGAAGAGAAAGCGAAGAGGAGACCGACCTGATAGAGGTGTTCAAAATCATGAACAGAACAATGAAAAGAGTGAATAAAATAACTTCTTTCCAGTAACAGAAGGACTGGTAACCAGTTGAGGAAGATTAAGGTGAATGAAAAAAGAATGGGAGGGAAGTTGAGAATTTATTCCCGAAACACAGCGAGTTATCTTACTCTGGAATACACCGCCAGCTGATTCAATAATGACATTCATAAGGGAATTGGAGAGATTTGCAGGATGAGAGGAGAAGAAGAGAGCGAGGCTAATCAGATCTTACAAAGAGCTGACGTAGGTACAATGGGTTGACTGGCCTCTTTCTGTGCTGTTTAATTCTAAGCCAAGTGAAGAAATTTAACACTCACAGCAAAAGCAGGAATACATGTAGCAGGAGCTCAGAATGTGATTGCCACTATTTCTTGTTTGAACATAAACAAAATTCTGCAGGAGTACAGTACGTGCTTAACTTTGGTAAATAGAGAAACACAGTATACTCAATATATATCACTCAATTGCAGCATAAATATTAAAGGTGCGTGTGGTGGGCGGGGGAGGCAAATGGGAAGAACTAGCTGATGATGGAAAGAGAAAACGAGTTGCTTGCTGATGGAGGGGAAGCCTGTTCAGAACACCAACTACCATTTGCCCCTTCCTGAGGGGTGATGGGTGTTACTAACCAAGTAAAGATGTAAATATTGACGTTATTAGAGCCTACCGTTCACTTGTGCAGTGTCAGTCTCTAAACGCCAACACCGTTCATATCAAATTCTTCTTCCGCCATCTTCAAATAACTGCTGAAAGGCTGTTAAACTTGGCCAGGGTAGATTTTCACATGTACGTGATTGACATTCAAATATTTATCTCCAGGGAGCTGGGATCCATAAGAGGTGAAGTTATGCTACAGTTGTATAAAGCTCTGGCTAAACTCCCTTCGGGATTACAGAGTTCAATCCTGGGCACGAAGACGGGAGCAGATTTGCCAGAACGATATCAGGGGATAACATTTTGATGACAGGTTGCACAGCTAATGCCTGTATTCCCTCAAGTATAGAAGATGAAAGAGGTGATCTAATTAAGGTGCTTAAAATGATTAAAGGATGTGATCAAGTGAATAAACTATTTCCTGTGCTAAGGGAGTCCAGAGCAACGGGAGAATAATCTTAAAATTCGAGCCGGGGTGATGACAGGAGAGGCACTTCTTCACACAGAGGGGAGTGGAAATTTCTCTCCCTGCGCCCCCCGAAAGTGCGAGTCCATTTAAAATTTCAAGGCCGAGATTAGCAGCTGACAGGCAGGTGCTGCCAGAACAGATTGAATATTTCCAGGCTTTTTTTTTTGCTTCATTTTGATTTCCAAAACCTTTAGGTTATTTGCTTTTACTAAATCAGCGACAGGCAAGCGCATTAATGATGAGGGAACCAAGGCAAGTTGGTGGAGTTGAGGTACGGATCAGCCATTATCTACATGAATGGCAGTAAGGGCTGGTGTAGCTCAGTGGGCTAGACAGCTGGTTTGTGATGCACAACAATGCCAGCAGCGCGGGTTCAATTCCCGTACCAGCCTCCCCGAACAGGCGCCGGAGTGTGGCGACTGGGGGCTTTTCACAGTAACTTCATACTTCTGACAATAAAAGATTATTATTATTATTATAGGCTCAAGGGACTGAATGGGCTCCTGCTCCAAATCATAACCGGGCTCCGATTTCTGTGGGCATGCTGCTGAAAACAGGGAGTCAACAATCAGAAAACTGGTATTGATTTATTTTTATTTTGGAAGATTAACGTAGGAGGCGGGAGAAAAAAACATGAGAAACAGTAAGCTCTACGCCACAGCAGTGCTGTGTGAAGAAAACTGCAGTGCTCCAAACGTGGCAGATGCCCTGCTTCCAAGAGAGGGAGCCAAATCACTGTAAAATCCGCATGCACAGTTCACCCACAGCACCTGTACAAGGGCGAAGGAACAGTTGACTGGATTTGGTGACACCATGGTCCCCGGTTAGAATGGTGATGATTGGTGATTCCCACATTAATTACCCCTGGAGACCTCACTGCTGGAAGTGGCTGAGATTGATTTTACACACACAATTAGTGCTCTGTAACTCTCCTTCATTCATTGCGTTCCGCTGCTGAAATCACCACTTTTGTTCGGAGGTTTTTCTATAGATTAGATCACGAGTCCTGTTCATTGCAGCTCACGGTAATTTGTAAATAAATTCGGCAAGCATACTTCTTTGCATTGTTATTTATTGCAAAAACACACTTGCTTACCCCACCTCCCCACACACACATCCCAAAACCTGACTGATAATAGTATCAATGGACACTTCAGAAGCAATTGCTAGAACAAACAATGCTACAAATTGTCCTTTCTGTGTGATATCTTTGCAGGACAGAAAAGAGACAATGTGCCACATGTAAAGTCAAGTACCAAATGAAACTAGTTTAATCTGGTATGGATATACATACACACAAATGGCGACAAGAAGGTGCTAATACATTCCTCCCTCAAAAGAAAATTTGCACGATGTTGAAATTCTATACAACTTATACACATTTCTTATTTATCACTTATTTAAATCAAGTTAAATCACTGGTTTCCTATTTCTAAGAGCAGTGTTTTCTATTCCTGAGAGCAGTGTTTTTTTTAACTTCTATTCCGGCCTAGGGCTTATTGCGTGTTGTGTTTGCACTTTCTCCCCGTGTTTAAGTGAGTTTCTCCTGGTGCTCCGGTTTCCCCCACAGTCTCCGTCTGCACTGTAGTAATTCTATGATTCTAAGTGGGCCTAGGTTAGGTGCTCTTTCAGAGGGTCAGTGCCGAATTGATATGCCAATTGGCCTCGTTCTGCACAAAAGGAATTCCATGTTTCTCCACTGGGCACAGACCTCAGCCAGTTCCATTGTACCGTCTACATCTTTGTGAGAATGGAAAATCCAATCTTGCACATGGAGGGTGTTGTGAAGGGCAATAGCAACAAAATGCTTATTTTACTCAGCACTGGATACTCCTACGAGATGCTACTCAAGAATGCTGACAGCCACATGGACTTTTGGTGTGCTTTTAATGCGCTACCACAGGTCAGATATAGCAGCGTATTCTTTTCATTTGGAGTCAGCTATAAGTTAAGAACTGACTCTGGGGTCTCAACTTTGAAAGTCAATTTTCACCCACCAGTTCTCTTTCAAAATCTGAAACTTCTCTTCTCATTTACCATAACTCCCCTCGTTTAACACGTATGGGGTTTGCATCCTTATTTGCATTAGCACAACTGACAAAACCAAACCACAAGAAATCTTCTTTATACTGTTTTGTTCCCAAGTTAACAAAGAACAAAGAAAAGTACAGCACAGGAACAGAACAGGCCCTTCGGCCCTCCAAGCCTGCGCCAACCATGCTGCCCATCAAAACTAAAATCTTCTACACTTCCGGGGTCCTTATCTCTCCATTCCCATCCTATTCATGTATTTGTCAAGATGCCCCTTAAACGTCACTATCGTCCCTGCTTCCACCACCTCCTCCAGCAGCGAGTTCCAGGCACCAACTACCCTCTGTGTAAAAAAACTTGCCTCGTACATCTCCTCTAAACCTTGCCCCTCGCACTTTAACCCTATGCCCCCTAGCAATTGACCCCTCTACCCTGGGGAAAAGCCTCTGACTATCCACTCTGTCTATGCTCCTCATAATTTTGTAGACCTCTATCAGGTCGCCCCTCAACCTCCGTCGTTCCAGTGAGAACAAACTGAGTTTATTCAACCGCTCCTCATAGCTAATGCCCTCCATACCAGGCAACATCCTGGTAAATCTCTTCTGCACACTCTCTAAAGCCTCCACATCCTTCTGATAGTGTGGCGACCAGAATTGAACAGTATACTCCAAGTGTGGCCTAACTAAGGTTCTATACAGCTGCAACATGACTTTCAATTCTTATACTCAATGCCCCGGCCAATGAAGGCAAACATGCCGTATGCCTTCTTGACTACCTTCTCCACCTGTGTTGCCCCTTTCAGTGACCTGTGGACCTGTACACCTAGATCTCTCTGACTGTCAATACTCGAGGGTTCTACCATTCACTGCATATTCCCTACCTACATTAGACCTTCCAAAATGCATTACGTCACATTTGTCCGGATTAGACTCCATCTGCCATCTCTCCGCCCAAGTCTCCTAACGATCTAAATCCCGCCGTACCCTCTGACAGTCCTCATCACTATCTACAATTCCACCAACCTTTGTGTCGTCCACAAACTTACTAATCAGTTTCTTCTTTGTATCCTGTTAACCAAAGGCCCTGGAACTCTGTACCGAGGTAATACTAGCGTTGCTCTGTCCTACCTGGACTCTCTTCAACAGCTCTCTCCAGCAGATACAGTTGAGAGATCCTGGCCAGAAGATACACTGCCTATTTGTGTCTCTGTCCTTCTTTTACTTATAAGATATAGATTAATCTGTACCGTTCACTTGAATTTTTTGCCAGCAGCTAAAAATGGAAGAAGCTCTCCATGGTGATTTGGCAGCAAAACAGGCCCTTGATGTCAAGTGCACGTGCAGGGCGTGTGACCTGCTCATTGCTGCCACTTCTGGCTGGATGATTGCACACAGCCGAATTTCCTTCTTAATTAAAAGACGGCAGGGCTGCCATTCTCAATAAATATGCTGGTAGCGGCCATTGGGTGCTTCTTCCGCGATCGGGACCTCTGCAGGAACACCGCAATCGATCGCTCTGCGACCTTCCCAACACCCGTCAGGTTGGTCACGACCCACACTTTGAAACACCCTGCCGAAGAGGATATTTCCTTTCTTAGCCCAAACTTCCAAAGCTGGAAGGACCTGGACCAATTGGTGCCAGAGTCTGAGGAGAGGTTCTCACCAACGAAGACTAATTTTGACCCTGATCTTCAATTGAATTTTCAACCTCACATGACTCTGACTCAGATCTGTGCTGGTTTCAGGCACAACTTGTTTTGCAGTAATTATTGATACTTTCCTCATATCCCAACGACCCAATCCATCAGACTCATTTGATTCTTCCACACTTCCTTCCTTGTGGCTGGTTTAGCACACTGGGCTAAATCGCTGGCTTTTAAAGCAGACCAAGGCAGACCAGCAGCAAGGTTCAATTCCCGTTCCAGCCTCCCCGAACAGGCGTCGGAATGTGGCGACTACGGACTTTTCACAGTAACTTCATTGACGCCTACTCGTGACAATAAGCGATTTTCATTTTCATTCATTTTATTTTCATTTTTCTTCTTTGTGGATCTCTGTGAAGCTGAAACATGATATGTACAAAACCCAATCCTTCCACTGCCAAACATCTCGACTAAATACACGTGAGGACCATATAGTTTCACCATTCAGCATGGTAACCACTTCAATGTCCATTCACTTTAACCTCCTGGTTCAATTTCAGACTTCTTTCTCTCGCCCTGCCCCTTTCTGCCTGGATTCTTTCCCTTCTCCTGACTGTGAAAAATGTGGCTTCAGTAATGAAAACACTTTTCAGCTGTGTACTCCAGCAAATAACGTAGCTGATGATCTGCTCGCAGTAGTGTGAGCTGAATTATGGTAAACTAACAAAAAATTCAGTAGTTTGTGATTCAAATCCATCTGATTTTTCTTCCGATTTTTACCGAGTGTTTTCTTAACAAGGACATGCTGAACAAATTGTACTGTGCGTTCTGCTTTTGAAGCAGGATGATATGGTGGAACAGAATTTTACAAACACTTACAAACAAAACGGAGGTCCATTGCCAGGCACAATTTCCTCTGGGGACCCATAAGCAGCAAATAAATTATAGAGTTTTGCGAGTTGTTGTTTGATTCATCAGAAACTCCTCAACCCACTTCGAATGACTGACACACATTCTGAAAAATCTAACAGCAGCCTCTGTTGCAATCTAGCTGGTCATCTTCATATTTTAAATTTATGCCTTCACTGGTTGTGGGCATCCCGGGTTAGGCCAGCATTTATTGCCCATCCCTAATTGCCCTCGAGAAGGTGGTGGTGAGCCCATTCTTAAACTACTGCAGGTCATGTGGTGCAGGTACACCCACAGTGCTATTTGGATGGGACATCCATCCTGACCCAGCAACGTAGTTCCGAGACAAAAGGGAAAATGCTGGAAAATCTCAGCAAGTCTGGCAGCATCTGTAGGAAGAGAAAAGAGCTAATGTTTCGAGTCCGATGACTCTTTGTCAAAGCTCCGAGACAAGATAGGGTGGGGCTTGGAGGGGTTCTCTCAGGTGTTAGGTGCTCCCATGCATCCCATACCCTTGTCCTTCAAAGGTAGCAGAGATCATTGGTCTGGTACGGACTATTGAAGGAGCTTTGGTGAGTTGCTGCAGTGCATCTTGTAGATGGTACTCACTGCTCCTAATGTGCGTGGTGATGGAGGGAGTGAATGCCGATGGTGATGGAGGGAGTGAATGCCGATGGTGATGGAGGGAGTGAATGGTGATGGAGGGGGTGAATGCCGATGGTGATGAAGGGAGTGAATGGTGATGGAGGGAGTGAATGGTGATGGAGGGAGTGAATGCCGATGGTGATGGAGGGAGTGAATGCCGATGGTGATGGAGGGAGTGAATGCCGATGGTGATGGAGGGAGTGAATGCCGATGGTGATGGAGGGAGTGAATGCCGATGGTGATGGAGGGAGTGAATGCCGATGGTGATGGAGGGAGTGAATGCCGATGGTGATGGAGGGAGTGAATGCCGATGGTGATGGAGGGAGTGAATGCCGTGGGTGATGGAGGGAGTGAATGCCGATGGTGATGGAGGGAGTGAATGCCGATGGTGATGGAGGGAGTGAATGCCGATGGTGATGGAGGGAGTGAATGCCGATGGTGATGGAGGGAGTGAATGCCGATGGTGATGGAGGGAGTGAATGCCGATGGTGATGGAGGGAGTGAATGCCGAGGATGATGAAGGGAGTGAATGCCGATGGTGATGGAGGGAGTGAATGCCGATGGTGATGGAGGGAGTGAATGCCGATTGTGATGATGTAGCCATCTAAGATGGACACTGGGCTACAAAATGGAGAACTGCTAAGACTGCAGGGAAAAACAGTCATAGTGAGAACAAGCAGCTTGCAGAAGACTGTTTTGCATTCTGCACATACAGCAACCAGTTTCTGGCCAGGTGCAGAGTTTCAGCCAAAGGTGCAAATGGGAAACATATCTGCATAGTAATGAGGTGATCCAGATCCAGACCCAGGACAACAGAAACATTTAAGTATCAATGGATACTTTTCCATAGACGCCCAGACAGAATGGCGCCAAAGCAACCAACACAAAGAGCCGTAGGGACCGCCCCACCCATTGAGGAACGACCCTCAGATTGGGGAGTTTGAAAGATATCGATTGGGAGAGACCCAATCGATACCTGGCAGGTGAAAGAACCCGCCCCAAGGGGCACGGACTTCTAGGACCTATAAGAGTAGGTCCCACACATGGTTCAGTCTGTTTTGCTCCGGCCCAGACCTGTTACATCGCATCCTGACTCCAGTTTCATCACCGGCTGTTGAGCATCAGCCATCGAACTGTAAGTGCCAACACAACGATCGCTACGTGATCCAGACCTTGCTAGCCCTTGACAACTTTGCGAATCAGAAAGTTGCAGACCAAGAACGGGACGAAGGCCTTGTTCCCTGACCTTGCCTGTTCCTGTCTAGATAAGTATTTAGTTGTTTAGTATTAGAAGTAAGTTAGTCTCTTTAGCGTATGCATGCGTATTTATTATATTTGTTATAATAAACACCAATCGTTTGGACTTACTAATCGGTGAATGGATTTATTACTTTGAACCTGACCTTGATATACTTGTGACGGTGTCTAAATACGGCACCTGGCGACTCCGAGCATAATTACACATACAGAGCCATAGTAGTGTTAAGCACACGGCCTTTAAACGGAGGCGTGTTAATCACACTACAGTAAAACGAGCAACATTTAGTGGCGACATCCTGACGGGACGCGGTTATAAGTGGCACCCCCACTTTGTCGAGCACCCAGAAATTTGAATTAGAAATCCGAGTAAAGAGAAAGGAAAAATCACAAATAATCAAGGTGTTCAAAACAATAAAGATAATTCGGAAGTGTGTTTTGTGCATGCGTACTAACAGGGTTGTAAGGTTAACCTGAGAGCTTTTTTTGTTGCGACGAACCGTCGGGAGTTTTGTGAGCGGAACATAGCGAAAGCCTTACCCGTCTTGTAAAACATTACCTCAACACCCCCTGTCCTAAATTAAGAGAGAAAGAGAAAATGGCCATGCAGGCAATGGAACGCCTCATGAACCCAGAACGGTTTGTGGTCGCAGCGACCAACAGTAGCCGAGTAGGTCAGTGTCCCGTGTGGGAGCTGGAACTCCGCAAGTATCTGAAAGGAAAGGGATGGCCCCTTTGGAACGAGTTTAGTATGAATGAGGAGACAGGTCCCGGAAGTATAGGACATACTTGGTGGGAGAACCTCTCTCAAATTCATAAGAAAAACCTTAGTAAAGCACGCAAGCTGATGGCAATCGTGTCCTGTTTGGCACAGTTGCGAGGAACTGAGGAGGTCGTTCAGACGCTCCGAGCAGAGTTAGAAGAGAGAAATAGGATGAGCAAAGTTGATGTCAGGGACATAGAAAAGGAAAACATGGAACTAAGAGGGAAGCTGGCAGAGAAGGGTAGAGAGGTGGATGATGCCAAGAGGGCACATCAGTCATGTCTAGCCTATCTGAGCAGTTCCCAGACCCAGTATGAAAAAGCCTATCAAGACGTGCAACGTGCTGTCCTGATAAGAGAGGAATCGGAAAAGCAGGTAGAGACATTGCAGAGGCAATGCTCTGACCTTAAGGCAGCGTTAAGTGCACTCCATGCTGCCACTACTGAGCAAAGACAAAGCACAGTGGATCATGCCAAGTGTAGGAAGCAGATTGCGGAGCTGCAATCTCTGCTTGCCGTACAGAATGGGTTCCAAAGCACTTTTGGAACACAGCTAGATGAGGAGAATGCCCCAGACTGGCAAGAATTAAGTGAGACAGCGCAGCGCTATGTTCAAGGAACATGTGCACCAGCAGCGCAGCAGAAAAGGAAAGCACCCCAACCCCCCACAGGGGGGTTTTATAACTCTTGGGTATGACATATGGTACTCTTTCAGATGTTGGATGGCGTTGAGTGTTTTGGGGGGGGGGGGGGGGGGGGTGGACCCTAGCGTGACCAGGGGGGCGGGGGGGGGGAGGGAGTGGACTCTAGGGTGACATGGGGCGGGGGGGGGGGGGGGGGGGGGAGTGTGGACCCTATGGGCGGTCCCGGACTCCTTTCTTTTTTCTCCTTTGTTTTTTTTGTTTCCACCGTGGGAGGGTCTGTTTTATTGGATGCAGATATTGACAGGTGGGCTGTTGTTTGGGGTGGTGGGAGGATGGGATCGTTGTTATTGTTAAGGGGATTGATTTTGTATTTGTTACCGTTTACTGTTTCGGGGGGGGGGGGGGGGGGGGAGAGTTTGGAGGAAAATGTGAAAATGGAGAATAAAAACATTTTTTTTAAAAAAGGTACCAAACTGTTTTCTAGTGTTTCACTGTGCCTTCTATGTCCTTATCTAACCCTGCTCATCAAAGATAGCTTCCTGCTGGACTCTCTGGGCCTGAACCTCTGCAAGTGGCAATGAGAGTCGGATTGCCACTCTGCTTCTACAGTCCTACCTGGAAATCTTCTCAATCCTGGCTCAGCCAACCTTCTAACTCAGGCCGGGTGAGAACTGTGCCGGGCAGCACGCTCCTTTTGGCCTTCAGTATCGGAAGGAAGGCAGACAGGCCCCTTTCTATGGCACAGGTGGCCGTAAATCAGGTCAGTTTTAAAGGTTCAATCACTCAGGTCAGGGAGAAGGTACGTTTGTCAGGTAAGTGGTTTGAAAGGGGGAGGTGTTCCTGGGGGTGGTGGGTTGGTGTGGGCATGTGCAATAGTTACCCAGAAGCAATCCTCATTCTAACTTTCTCTGGGTAACTATTGCTGGAAGACAGTCGGAACCATCCAAAGTATCGGATTTATAACCGCATTTCATCGGAAGTTTACAGTTCTCCCCCCCCCGTTCCCGTCCCCCATCCCCCACCTCAGAACCCATCCCCTCCCCACCAAGTTACAGTGCCCGAGAGCTCATAGGTTGTGGCTCTTTGTCAAGCTCATTCTTAAGTGTTGGTCATGAAGACACATCGCAAATGCAACCTGTGGTTTTCAAGGATTGCAACTCGGGTCCCCACGGAATGCAACATTTATCAAAGAACAACACATTCTGATGCAAAAATGTTGGCCTGATTCTAAATCCAGTATCTGTGCCAGCCACCCGTTTGCAATGTGGTCAGATACCCTTGCCAATACAAGGTCCCTGCGAGTTGTTCTACCAGCATCATCTGCTACGGCTGGCATCTAAATGTGTAAAGAAAAACACATCTTCCCTGTTGAGCTCTACCTCGCGATGGCTAGATTACCATCCACCTCAATCAGCTTTACAACACCATCACAACCATGTATAACGTTGCACTAATAAGCAGACAAATCAAAGCCCATCGCTGCATTCAAGTTTGAAGATTGCCTGAACATTACTCTTGATAGGATGCAGCCCATCTTTGTCTCGCCAATATTTCACATTCAGGGGCTTTTGCCCAGACTCCATGATTTTCCAAACACTGGTGTACCTTTTTCAACCTATTATGGGTCTGTGTATGTGGAGCTGAAATAAATAAGTCACCCAAATAGCACGCAACTCCCCGCATTTCTTGCAAAATTTAGTTCATTACTCCTTGAAAAGTTCCGAGACTGAAGAAGCACCAAATGACAGCTTATCAAACTGAAATATACCCATGTGTGCATCAATAGTTAAATATGACTTAGACTCAACAATTAACTCAAGTTGCAGATGGACATCTGGCTAGTTTAGCACAGGGCTAAATCGCTGGCTTTTAAAGCAGACCAAGGCAGGCCAGCAGCACGGTTCAATTCTCGTACCAGCCTCCCTGAACAGGCGCCGGAATGTGACGACTAGGTGCTTTTCACAGTAACTTCATTTGAAGCCTACTTGTGACAATAAGCCATTTTCATTTCATTTCCTGACAAGATTGTTACCATGTTCAGTAAGTTTGGGGTGGATTACATTCCAGTACCTTATAATTAACACATATTCTCTTACACTACCACCTGACATTGGAACCATCACTATGACAGTAGCCCAATTAGCTTGCTCTACTTTAGAGATATCCCAGTTGCCCAATAATGCCTGTTGATGCAGCCATCCTCTAAGATCAGTCTACCCATGTGGCCACACAGCCTTTTCACCAACACTAGATTTAGAAAACTATAGGAGCGATTCTGCCAAAATGGAACAAAGTCCCCAAGCGAGCATGTTTAGCCGCGTGCTTCCCAGAAGTCGCAGTGCCGAGAAACATATGGCTATTTAATGCTCCTCGCATTAAATAAGGGGCCTGAACAGCGAATGGTTACACATTGCCCCATTTTTGTACAGTGGGGAACCCCTCTCACCGGAACCCCCCATCGTAGCAGGAGATCCGGACGGCATCCCTGACCACCCCCAAGCCAGAATGCACGATGGGAGGGTCCCCAATGCCCCCAACCCCAACATCCATGCCGGGCATCCCTGGCCAGATAGCGTACATGCAGAGCTAAATGTCAGCTTCGCACCTTGGTAGTACCACCTGGGCACCTTGGCAGTGCCAGGCTAGCACCCAGGTGGCACTGCCATAGTGTCAGGCTGGCACTACCAGGGTGCCCGGTGACGCCTGCAGTGCCAGGGCACAACCCTGCCCAAAGGGTAGGCAGCTGGGGCCCCCGATCCCCTTGGAGATCCCACGAGTGTCATTCCGCCTGGTCCCCCATTTGTGGGGACCAGTGTTGAACGGCGCTCGCCCGAGCCAAAGAGATTGAATCCAAAAGCCTCGCTCTAATACGCAGATTTGCCAAAAAGTGATTCCGCCCATTGTGGGTAGGATTCACATCACAACGTCTCGCGAGATCACGTTGTATCTCGCGAGGCGTTGTGAGCTGGGTAGATCCCGGGAGCGGGGTCTCCCGTCTTTCAATGGCCACGCTGCGCTGCGGTGAGCTGCTTTTCCGGCGCAGCGGGACTGTTGGATGGCCAAAAAAAACCTCAATTCCTCAACTGGCTTGCTGTAAGCTTCTCTCACTTTGCCCGAAATCCAAAATCTAACCATCACCGGACTGCGATCTCTTTACATGTCAGAAAAGAGACGGTGCACCACATTTAAGTTTGTACCAATTGAAACTGATTTGATCCAGCTTTGGCAATGTGTACATACATATACAAATAGCCACATGAGGGTGCTATTACACAGTTACACTCAGAATCTACATGTGCTACGTGTAAACCTTTGACACGTGGTGGTGAATCATGATTATTGCAAACTACATCCACACCTCCCAGGGAGAGGGTGCTCAAACAACTTGGAGAAACATTCTTGCATTTCTATTTACCTTTAACACAGTAAAATGTCCAAAGTAGCTTCACAGGAACAATTACAAACAAGAAGTAACACCAAGTCACAAAGAGAATTGGGGCGACCAAAAGCTGAGATCAAAATAGAGGCAGGTTTTCAGCAGCATCTTAAAGGGAGAAAATGCAGTCGAGGAGTTTAGAAGGGAATTCCTAACGGCTCCGCAATGAAAATTTGGGATGTGCAAAAGGTCAGAACTGAAGGAATGACGGCACGGTAGCACAGGGGCTAGCACTGTTGCTTCCCAGCTCCAGGGTCCCAGGTTCGATTCCCGGCTTGGGTCACTGTCTGTGAGGAGTCTGCACGTTTTCCCCGTGTCTGCATGGGTTTCCTCCGGGTGCCCCGGTTTCCTCCCACACATCCCGAAAGACGTGCTTGTTAGGTGAATTGGACATTGTGAATTCTCCCTCGGTGTACCCGAACAGGCGCTGGAATGTGGCGACTGGGGGGATTTTCACAGTAACTTCATTGCAGTTTTAATGTAAGCCTACTTGTGACAATAATAAAGATTACTATTAAAATATAATTTCTCAGCGGGCTGTAGGGTGGGGTGAGACAATGGAGCAATTCAGAAAAAAATGTTTGAACTCATTTCACATCCAATCAGAGATATTGAGGAAATGACAGGAGCAGCAGCATTCAGCTGGTGTGAGGCATGGATTCAATCATTGCATGCTTTCACTGACTAGAGCTTATTTTTCAACCCTGGTTACCATTCTAATCAGTCATTTTAAACTCAGCACAGAGCTGAATGTCAAGAAAAGACTGTCGATCCCAGCCAACAGGCACACGGGAATCATTCTGAATTGAAACGTCAATATCCAGGGTGCAGGTGAGTTAATATTCAGCCAAAGGATGGAGCAGTAACCATTTACATTTCTGATCCTGCCTCACTGTCTTGGCCAGTGAAAAAAGATCGCCTGGAGGATATAACAACACAAAACACAATTTTATATGTTTGGGGGGGGGGGGGGGGGGGGGGGGGGCAGGAGGCAAAGAGAGAGAAGGTATTTCTGAGGCACCTCATCCTGTCAGACTTAAAAGTGCACTGACATATTTCAGCCATTTTAGGCACAGTAGGATGCAAAGAAATAACAATAAGGTGAAGGAACAGTGTGAATGACGCTGCATCTCTGAGTGACAATGGCTCCTGTTCTGGCACAGCCTCGATTTTAAGATTTTCATCCTCATTTTCAAATCCCTCCACATCTTTATAATCTCCAGCAGCTCTAGAAGCCGGAGATATCTGCACGCCTCTGATTCTGGCCTCCTACACAACCACGATTTTGATCACCCCACCAGTGGCGGTTATGTCTTTAACTGCTTGGACTCTCCAGGTGCCCTCCGAAGCCCATCTCTTTGACTAAGCTTGTGGTCACGCCCCCCCCCCGCCCGATGTCTTCTCATGAGGTTTGGTGTCACTTTTGTTTGACAGCGCTGCTATGAAGTGCTTTGGGACATTTTACTATGTTAAAGGCGCTGTACAAATGCAAGTTGTTGACGCTGACCCAGCTTTGAATCCCGTGCT
Source organism: Scyliorhinus canicula (assembly GCF_902713615.1). Lineage (NCBI taxonomy): Eukaryota > Metazoa > Chordata > Chondrichthyes > Carcharhiniformes > Scyliorhinidae > Scyliorhinus > Scyliorhinus canicula. The sequence goes on along the minus strand of NC_052152.1, from coordinate 5,081,641 downwards.
TTAAAGAAGTTTCCAGATCGCCCGACTTTGTGAGGCTGCTCACAAAAGAATGCTAATAATGCAACGCTAGACAGCAATTCCTCAGTTTCCAGATGAATGTGCAATGTTATGCAGTTCTCAACACAGACAGTCTTCAAAATCAGCCAAAGGAAGCCTTCCAAAGAGAAAGATTCAGAGGGAAGAATTTGATTAACAATAAAGACAGTTCTAGGTTTTAGATCAGTGAGCTGTGAAGACAAGCTAAGGAAGCTCAATCTATTCTCATTCAAAAGGGGAAGAGATATTAAGGAGGAAGAATAGATTGAAAGATTTATTTTTGTAATAATGAGCAGATCAATAAAAAGGACAGAAAGAGGATGCTGTGCCAAGACAAAAGTCATTAATCTGAGGAACTTCTTCACATGCAGGTGCCAAATTGTGGAATGAAATAACTCCAGTGCACACTCAACCAAGAATTTTTTTTATTGTTCGCCCAGGGGCTGTCTGGGCCAGCATTTATTGCCCATCCCCAATTACCCTTGAACAGAGTGGCTTGCTGGGCCATTCCAGAAGGCATTTAAGAGGCAACCACAGAAAGGGGCAAAGTAAAACCTACCTCGGGAAGAGCGAGGCCCAGTAACTGGCTATCCACCATGTTACTGGTTATCATCCACCATGGTTATCATCCACCATGTTACTGGCTATCCACCATGTTACTGGCTATCCACCACGTTACTGGCTATCCACCATGTTACTGGCTATCCACCATGTTACTGGCTATCCACCACGTTACTGGCTATCCACCATGTTACTGGCTATCCACCATGTTACTGGCTATCCACCACGTTACTGGCTATCCACCATGTTACTGGCTATCCACCATGTTACTGGTTATCATCCACCATGTTACTGGCTATCCACCATGTTACTGGTTATCATCCACCATGTTACTGGTTATCATCCACCATGTTACTGGCTATCCACCATGTTACTGGTTATCATCCATCATGTTACTGGTTATCATCCACCATGTTACTGGTTATCATCCATCATGTTACTGGCTATCATCCACCATGTTACTGGCTATCCACCATGTTACTGGCTATCCACCATGTTACTGGCTATCCACCATGTTACTGGTCATCATCCACCATGTTACTGGCTATCCACCATGTTACTGGCTATCATAAGTGTTTAGAATCCCTATGGAGACCAGTAACATTTTTAAAAGAACGGTTAACTCCCAGTTATTACCTGACAAGAATTATGCCACAAGATTTCATGCTTCAATCAAAAATGTTACTCTACGAGTTAACACTTACTTTGTAAACTCCAGGCAATCTATCCCTGTGGCAAAGTAGCACGCCTGGGATGTCCCCATGAAGATTTAAACTAATTACAATCAACTGCCATCATTCACGACCCCCGATATAATGCAAAAATATCATCACACACCTCGTTCTAATTCTATTCCAACCCAAGAGTTCCCCTACACTTGAAGGCCGTCTCACTTCCCCGGGACCAAACCCAAGCATGCCACAGATCTCAGGGATTCACTTTGACTCTCCTCAGTGTCCTGCTATTCTCCAAGGTATGAGATTTCTTGGGAACCTTCGGCCATTATCCAGTTAGCCAAACGCTCCAACTTTCCTTCAGTACTTGATGATTGAATCATAGAATTTACAGTGCAGAAGGAGGCCATTCAGCCCATCGAGTCTGCACCAGCCCTTGGAAAGGACACCCTACCTAAGCCCACACCTCCACCCTATCCACGCAACCCAGTAACTCTATCTACCCTTTTTGGACACTAAGGGCAATTGATCATGGCCAATCCACCTAACCTGCACATCTTTGGACTGTGGGAGGAAACCGGGGCACCCGGAGGAAACCCACACAGACACAGGGAGAACATACAGACTCCGCATATAGAGTGACCCAGCGGGGAATCAAACCTGGGACCCTGGAGCTGTGAATCAATTGTGCTAACCACTACGCTACCGTGCCACCCCTAAAACTCCAGCTACGATTTGGGTTTCGCTGCTTCCCAAATCCAAATGAGAAAGTGTCCTTGGTTCTTGATCTGTCTGCTCCAAACCACCCACTGCTGCCAGCCTTCCCTCTGATTTCAAAACCCCAACTGACGTTTTCTGTGAGAAATCAAAGAGATAAACTCAAAACCTGGAAATCTATCCCTCTGGCAAAGTAGCACCCATGGGATGTCTCAGATAGAGATTTAAACTAATTCCAGTCAACCCTCAGCATTTGTGACCCCCATAGCATGGATCTATTTACTCTTGTGAATGTTTGTGTACACCTAATCGCGGTTCCCAGTCCGAAAACTTTGTTCATCCATGATTTAGCATGTTAAACTCACCTTTCCCAGGTCCTTCCCACGCAGAAAGCAGGCAGTGCACATGTGCAGTCTCTGCGCACGCCCAAGTTCACTGTCCGCTATTTCACTATTCGTGAGATTTTGTGGAAACGGAACCCCCCACAAATGGCGGGAGTTTACTGTATTCCAATGTTAAACTGGTCCTTTGCCCCAAAATGCATATTTCAGTTGGCCTATCGAGCCTGCTCCGCCATTCAATAAGATCACGGCTGTTCTAATTGTAGCCTGAATTCCACTATCCTCCCTGCCCCCCATAACCCTAGACTCCCTGCCGATCATAAACCTGTCCAACTCAGTCTTAACAACTGACCCAGCCTCCACTGTCACTTTGGGTAGGAGAATTCCAAAGGTCACTTGAGAGAAGAAATTCCTCCTCATCTCTGTGTTAAATGGGAGACCCCTTAATATTAAACTGTGCCTCCTAGGTCTAGATTCCCCACAAGGGGAAAGTACCTCTCAGTAGTCACGCTGTAAAGTTCCCTCAGAATCTTACATGTTTCAATAAGATCAGCTGTAATCTTTCTGAACTCCAGCATATACAGTCCCAATGTGTTCAACCGTTCCTCATCAGACAAGCCCTTCATCCCGAGAATCAGTGAATGAACCTTCTCCGAACTGCTTCTAATCAACCAAAACTGCACACAGTACTCTCGGTGTGTTCACACCACAGTTGCCGTAGACTCCCCCACTTTAATACTCCATCGCCCTTGCAAGAAAAATCAAAATCACATTGCTGTACCTGCATGCTAACTTTCTGCGATTTATGTATAATAACATCCAGATCCTCTGTCCCTCAGAGTTCTGTGATCTCTTTCTATTTAAATACTAGTCTGCTTCTCTACTCTTCTTGCCAAAGTGGACAACCTCATATTGTACTCTAGCTGCCAGGTAACCATTTATCCACAAGGCTTGTTACCCTCAAAAACACCGTCAAAAGCTCTAATAAATTGGTCAAACAAGATTCTCCTTTCATAAAACCATATTGACTCTCCCCTGATTGTGTTATGATTTTCCAAATGTTCTACCACAGCTGCCTTAATAATGGACTCGAGCATTGTCTCAACGACAGATGTTACACTAACCGGCCAAGTGTTTTCTGTCACTTTGCTTTCTTGACCAGTTGTGTTATACTTGCAGCTTTTTAATCAGATGAGACCTTTACAGAATCCAGGAAATTTTGGAAGATTGCATTCACTCTGCAGCCACTTGGTTAAGACCCGAGGATTCAGGCTGTGAGGTCCAGTGGACTTTGTTATCCTTCAGCCCCAGTACAAGTCCCGAAAGACGTTCTGTTAGGTGAATTGGACATTCTGAATTCTCCCTCCGTGTACCCGAACAGGCACCAGAATGTGGCGACTAGGGGATTTTCACAGTAACTTTATTGCAGTGTTAATGTAACCCTACTTGTGACAATAATAAAGATCATTATTATTCAGATACATTTTCTCTAGTTATCATGTTTGTTTTAAGTTACTCCCTCCTTTTTGTCCCCTGATTTTCTACTATTCTGGCGATATTTCTACGTTTTATCCTGTGACGAAGGATAGAAAAGACATTTGTTTATTTATCCATTTGCAGGATGTGGGCATCATTGGGTCAGCATTGTTGCCGAATCCCAGGATGTTGACAGTGGGGGATTCAGCGATGATAATGCCATTGATCGTCAAGGAGGGGTGGTCTGTCTGCCACTTCACCGCCCAAGCCTGAATATTGGTTAGGTCTTTCTGCACATGAACCCAAAATGCTCTTTCTGAGAAGTCGCAACAGTTCTGAACATTGCACGATCAGCACTGAATGTCCACACCTGCCCTTATTGATGAAGCAGCCGAAGATGGTTGGGCCTAGAACAGGCATTGTCAAACTTGGAGGCACGGCCCGCGGATGGGCCGCGGGCGGGTGTCAGGAAGGTCACAGAACCAGCCGTCGCAGCGTTCCCGATCGCTTAAAACCACGCACAACGGCTTTTAATAATGCCGGCTGCGAGCGGCCTTCAAAATGGCCAGGAACAGATTTTTTAAAATTCGGCCGCACTGCGCATGCGTGCCCGATCATCGGTGCGCATGCGTAAATGTGCATACGCACTGATCTTGGTGCACGCTTGCGCAGTGGAGCTGTTTTTTTTATATGGTCGCAGCCTTTTATTTTCCCAACTTCGGGGGGCCAAAGGGTCAAAGGGACCCAAAACCATTTCCTCCATTTTTGTCAGCAACAAACAAGGTAAGAGAAAATGGTGGGACGCGAAGGTCGGCCGGCGTGGGTCGCAAAGGTCGGCCGGCGTGGGTCGCAAAGGTCGGCCGGCGTGGGTCGCAAAGGTCGGCCGGCGTGGGTCGCAAAGGTCGGCCGGCGTGGGTCGCAAAGGTCGGCCGGCGTGGGTCGCAAAGGTCGGCCGGCGTGGGTCGCAAAGGTCGGCCGGCGTGGGTCGCAAAGGTCGGCCGGCGTGGGTCGCAAAGGTCGGCCGGCGTGGGTCGCAAAGGTCGGCCGGCGTGGGTCGCAAAGGTCGGCCGGCGTGGGTCGCAAAGGTCGGCCGGCGTGGGTCGCAAAGGTCGGCCGGCGTGGGTCGCAAAGGTCGGCCGGCGTGGGTCGCAAAGGTCGGCCGGCGTGGGTCGCAAAGGTCGGCCGGCGTGGGTCGCAAAGGTCGGCCGGCGTGGGTCGCAAAGGTCGGCCGGCGTGGGTCGCAAAGGTCGGCCGGCGTGGGTCGCAAAGGTCGGCCGGCGTGGGTCGCAAAGGTCGGCCGGCGTGGGTCGCAAAGGTCGGCCGGCGTGGGTCGCAAAGGTCGGCCGGCGTGGGTCGCAAAGGTCGGCCGGCGTGGGTCGCAAAGGTCGGCCGGCGTGGGTCGCAAAGGTCGGCCGGCGTGGGTCGCAAAGGTCGGCCGGCGTGGGTCGCAAAGGTCGGCCGGCGTGGGTCGCAAAGGTCGGCCGGCGTGGGTCGCAAAGGTCGGCCGGCGTGGGTCGCAAAGGTCGGCCGGCGTGGGTCGCAAAGGTCGGCCGGCGTGGGTCGCAAAGGTCGGCCGGCGTGGGTCGCAAAGGTTGGCCAGGTGGTAAAAATAGGTCCCCGGTAAAAATGTTTTAAAAACACTGGCCTAGAACACTATCCTGAGGAACTGCTGCAGCAATGTCCTGGAACGGAGATGATTGAGCTCCAACAACTACAACATTTGCCATTGTGCTAAGTATGACTCCAACTAGTGGAGACTTTCCCCCTGATTCACATGGACTTTTGCTCAGGCTACTTGCTACAATATTCAGCCAGATGCTGCCTTGATATCAAGGGCAGATATTCCCAACTCACCTCTGAAGTTCAGCTCTTCTGTCACGTGTAATGAGGTCAGGAAAACTGAGCATCAATGAACAGGCTATTGCTAAGCATTGCTGCTTGATAGCGCAGTCGATGATCCTTTCGTCACTTTATTGATATCAAGAGCAGGCCAACGGGGCAGTAATTGACCAGGTTAGATTTGTCCTGTTTTTGTGGAAAGGATAGACATATTGCCGGTTAGATGTCAGTGTTGGAGTGTAATGTAACATCTTGGACAGGGGTGCAGCTAGTTCTGGAATTCAATCTCGCTGGAATGTTGTCAGGACCCATAACCTTTGTAGTCTCCAGTGCTTTCAGGCATTTCTTGAGATCACAGAGTGAATAAATTGTCTGAAAACTGGCATGTGAGATGCTGGGGATGGGAGGAGGCCAAAATGGATCATCCACTTGGCACTTCTGGCTACAGTTGGTTACAATTTATTCAGCCTCGTCTTTTGCTCTGTTGTGCTGGGCTCTCCGATCATCGAGGGTGGAGATAATTTATGCAGCCTCCTCTTGCTAGTTGATTAATTGTCCTCCACCATTCAGGATTGATTAGATTGATCCGTTGTTTATGGGGACATTTAGCTCTGCCAATCGCATGCTGCTTCCATGTCTGGCACACAAGTATTCCTGTGTTGTAGTTTCACCGGGTTGACCTCATTTTTAGCTATGACTTGTGCTGCTCCTGGTTTGCTCTCATACAATCTTCATTGAACCAGGGCTGATCCCACCAGTTTGATGGTAATGGCAGAGCTCCGAACACACTGGACAATGAGGTTACGGATTGTGGTTGAGTACAACTCTGTTGCTGCCGATGGCCAACAACATCCCATGGATACCCAATTATTGATTGCTAAACCGGTTCAAAGTCTATCCCATTTAACATGGTGGTATCCTCAATGACAAGGTGGGACTTTGTCTCCACAAGGACGGAGAATGTTAATTCTTACTAATACCTGAATGGATAGCTGCATCTCTGACAGGTTGATTGGTGAGGACAAGGTCGGTGATAAATATAAGAACTTAGATATATTGTATTATAAGTATTTGGTGAAGTAAGGGTTAAAAGTCTGGGTTAGAATGTGTCTGTCTGCTGTAGTCATGTTTCTAAAAGAATCCTAGTTCGAAAGACAACCAAGTGTTTAAGAGCCTGAGGTGCAATTAACCATGGTAAAAGTTAGGGCAAATGCAATTTTGTTTTGATGAAGGGATTCCCTGAGGAGTTAATTAGGTTTCGGCTTGGTGAAATGATGTCTGTTGGGGTTTGCTCTGGGATCATAATGGTCAAGTAGGTTTTTCTTTCACCACCTGCCGCAGACCCAGTCCAGCAGCAATGTCCTTAAGAATTCAGCCCAGCTCAGTCAGTAGTGCTGGGCTGAATTCAGTCACAAAGAGAGGACATTTAGTTCTCTTTCCACCCTGTTTCTTTCAACTGGTGTTCAATGTGAAGGAGTACTGATCCATCTACTGAGGTGGGGATTAGGTCACTGTCTGTTCTCTATGCGTCTGCCTGAGCTCCGGTTTCCTCCCACAAGTCCCGAAAGACGTGCTTGTTAGGTGAATTGAACATTCTGAATTCTCTCTCCGTGTACCCTAACAGGCTCCGGAGTGTGGCGACTAGGGGATTTTCACAGTAACATCACTGCAGTGTTAATATAAGCCTACTTGTGACACTAATAAAGATTATTATTAGGAAGTAAGTGGTTTTTAGCCCATGTTGACATGATGCCATGGGGGCCAGAGTCAATGTTGAGAACTTCTAGGGGAACTCCCTCCCAACTGTCTATTTCTCATATCCCTTAATACGTTTGGAATACAAAAATCTACCAATCTCAGTTTTAAAGTTAACAAGTGATCTAGCATCAATTGCTGTTTGCAGAAGCAAGTACCAAACTTTCACCACCCATTGTGTGAAGAAGTGTTTCCTTAAATATCACCGTCTCAAAAGTCTGGCTCCAATCTTTATGCTGTGCCCGAATCCTCACTCCAATCCAGCATAAATACTTTTGATTTACCTCCTCTGTTCCCTGTGATATTTTAAACTTTGATTAAATCACCCTTGATCTTTTTAAATTCCAGGAATGCAAATCTACTTTGTTTAATCTCTCCATGAATTAACTCTTGAAGTTCAGGGATCATTCTGGTAAATCCACGCGTGCGCCCTCCGAAAGCCACACTCAACGTGATTGACTGTTAACTGCAGTGTACAGCGGCCTAACCAATCACTCCCTTGTATCAAACAAAGAACAACAACAAAGAAAAGAAAAAAAAGGAAAAAAAAACTGTATACCCACTTTGGCTCTGGTAATGGTGGTGTCTGGGGCGTTGTCTGTGAGGTATGGTTTAGTAAGGGTGACTACATCAGGCTGTTGCTTGACTCTGAGACAGCTCAGCCAATTTTGGCACAAGGTTCCAGGTGTTCGTAAGGAAGACATTTGCAGGTTTGTCAGAACTGGGACGATGCCAGGTGGCCTGTTCTGTACCGTTCATTTTAGACTCAGTTCCATACAACTGAGTGGTTTTCTTGGCCATTTCTGTGGACAGCACGGTAGCATAGTGGTTAACACTAATGCTTCACAGTTCCAGGGTCCCAGGTTCGAATCCCGGCTTAGGTCACTGTCTCTGTGGAGTCTACACGTTCTCCCCGTGTGTGCGTGGGTTTCCTCCGGGTACTCCGGTTTCCTCCCACAGTCCAAAGATGTGCAGGTTAGGTGAGTTGGCCAGGCTAAATTGCCCTCAGGGTCCAAATTGCCCTTAGTGTTAGGTGGGTTATGGGAATAGGGTGGAGGTATGAGCTTGGGTAGGGTACTCTTTCCAAGAGCCGGTGCAGACTCGATGGGCCGAATGGCCTCCTTCTGCACTGTAAATTCTATGAAATTTCAAAGGGCATTTTAAGAGGCAACCACATTGCTGTGCGTCTGGAGTCACTTGTAGGCCAGGACAGGTAAGAACGTCAATTTCTCTTCCCCAAAGGACATTGGTGAACCAAATGGGCTTTAGAACAATCAGCAATGGTTTCTTGATCAACAGATTTAATTCCAGATGTATTAATTGATGTTAAATTCCACCCACTGCCATGATGGAACATGGACACAAGCCCTCAGAGCATTAACTTGGACCTCTGGATTACTAGCCCATTGTCATAATGCCATCATCTCCCTCTTTCCAAAAGTTACTCAAAGTCTCTGCCATTTCCTTAATCCGCACAATTAATTCACTACTCTCACCCCCTAAAGGACCAACACACACTTTAGCTACTCTTCTCCTTTTCATATACCTTATACTGTCTTCTTTTATATTTCTTGCTAGTTTTCTCTCAGCTCCAATATGTCACCCTTTGTCATCCTTTGCTGGTTTCTAGAATTTTCCCAATCTTATAGTTTACCACTAACCGTTGCAGAATTTTACACTCTTCTTTCAATTTGATAGCAGCCTCAACTTACTTCGGAGTTTAACATATCTCGGCTCAGAATCATGAAAAGACTCTCGAAACGTCTCCCACGGCTTCTCTCTCTTTGAATTTGCTGAACCTCTTTCCCCAATCTGGTCAGCACTGTCTTTATACCCATTGTAAGGGCCTTTACTTTAGTTTAAGACACTAGTTTCAGCTTCAAACTTCACACTCTGAAGCTGAGTGGGAAATTCTATCATGTGATGATCACCTTCACCTTGACGGTCCTTCACGACGAGGTCAGGAATTATCCCAGCCTCTTTACACATTGCCAGGTCGAAAATAAAACGCATCTTCTCGATTTGTTTGTTCGTGGTCACGATGCAGAATGTTAAGAAAGCAGGAAAAGACTGCAAGACCATCAATATTCTCTTTGTTCATTCATGGTTAAACATCAACACTTTGAGAGACAGCAACAAAGAACAAACTGACATAGCAAAGCAAATATATACATATATGTTAAAACTGTGGAGTTTCTACGCTATATGCGTCACAGTTGAGAAGCAGAGGTTGAATTATATTCAAAAATAAGTTAGGCCATACCGAATATCATTTATCTAAGATCCTTGATATAGAAATCAATTATTCCAAAATAGTGCAATAATGAAGAAGCTAATTTTATGACTAAATTTTAAGGTTAGCTAGGGAATTGGAACGTCAAAGCATTATTCATCTTGAGCAGACAGTTCAAGGCAATTAAACCTAATTAAAGCGCGCTGATTACTCAAAGATGATCATCAGACTAAAACAAGAAAAGCGCTTTCCATGTGCCAGCCCGGCTGGATGAGTAACACTCGACAGTCAGAATGTCATGAACTCAGGCCCCAGTCCCGAGAGTTGACCACAAATCCGAAGCCTACAGTGAGAGAGTGCTGGACATGTTGTCTTTCTGATGCGAGGTTAGGTGAATTGAACATTCTGAATTCTCTCTCCGTGTACCCTAACAGGCTGAATTCTGATGCAAAGCCCCCTCTGCCGAGTGAATGCAAACGTTCCCATGGCACTATTTTCCTTGAAGACTGGGGTAATTCGGTTTCAATCACTATAACTGAAACAGACGATCTCGTCATCATCGCACTGTGGAAGCTTGCTAAATGCAAATCAGTTACCGCATTTCAACAGTGGAGACAATTTAAAAAGTACTTCATTGGCTGCAAAGTGCTGAGGGACTCAAAGATGTTGCAGAATATAGGTTCCTGTGCTTTCTTAGCTGACCGTCACACTCTGAGTGGAACAGCCTTACAAGGGAAAGAACGATAAAAATACATCCCGCAATTCTCATGCAGCTTTTTACTGCTTCACAATCTGTTCAATTGAAAATTTGGTACCAAACAAAACAATTAATCAACAATTAACTGCACAGGAAGCAAACACATTTTACTGGTTCAAGTGGAGTTTGACAACCACAGTTGCACCCAAAGTTTGGTACTGAACGGTAGTGACATTTAAGCGGCATCTTGACAAATACATGAATAGGATGGGAATAGAGGGATACGGACCCAGGAAGTGTAGAAGATTTTAGTTTAGGCAGCCAGCATGGTCGGCACGAGCTTGGAGGGCTGAAGGGCCTGTTCCTGTGCTGCACTTTTCTTTGTTCTTTGTTCTTTGAACACAAACAATATACCAGCAGCTTAACTTAGTCGGCACTGCTGTCACCAGATTTAGGATAATGGTAGTTCAGTGAAGCTGCATATGAATCTCATTATTTAAGGCTGATGCTCAAAATTGTTGAGGAAGTGCGGTGTTACAGAAGTATCACGAGGGACTGCATTATTGCAGGAGCGTCACAAAGGAATGCAATATTGCGGAAGCTTCATGAAGGGCGTCACGAAGGGATGCGGTATTGCAGGAGCGTCACGAAGGGATGCGGTATTGCGGGAGCGTCACGAATGAATGCGGTATTGCGAGAGCATCACAAAGGGATGCGGTATTGCGAGAGCGTCACAAAGGAATGCGGTATTGCGAGACCATCACAAAGGGATGCAGTATTGCGGGAGCGTCACGAATGAATGCGGTATTGCGAGAGCGTCACGAAGGGATGCGGTATTGCGGGAGCGTCACGAATGAATGCGGTATTGCGAGAGCGTCACGAAGGGATGCGGTATTGCGAGAGCATCACGAATGAATGCGGTATTGCGAGAGCATCACAAAGGGATGCTGTATTGCGAGAGCGTCACGAAGGAATGCGGTATTGCGAGAGCGTCACAAAGGAATGCGGTATTGCGAGAGCGTCACAAAGGAATGCGGTATTGCGAGAGCGTCACGAAGGAATGCGGTATTGCGAGAGCGTCACAAAGGAATGCGGTATTGCGAGAGCGTCACAAAGGAATGCGGTATTGCGAGAGCGTCAGGAAGGAATGCGGTATTGCGAGAGCGTCACGAAGGGATGCGGTATTGCAAGAGCGTAAACGAAGGAATGCGGTATTGCAAGAGCGTAAACGAAGGAATGCGGTATTGCGAGAGCGTCACGAAGGAATGCGGTATTGCGAGAGCATCACGAAGGAATGCGGTATTGCGAGAGCGTCACGAAGGGATGCGGTATTGCTAGAGCGCACGAAGGGATGCGGTATTGCGGGAGCGTCACGAATGAATGCGGTATTGCGAGAGCGTCACGAAGGGATGCGGTATTGCGAGAGCGTCACAAAGGGATGCGGTATTGCGAGAGCGTCACGAATGAATGCGGCATTGCGAGAGCATCACAAAGGGATGCGGTATTGTGAGAGCGTCACGAAGGAATGCGGTATTGCGAGAGCATCAGGAAGGAATGCGGTATTGCAAGAGCGTAAACGAAGGAATGCGGTATTGCGAGAGCGTCACGAAGGAATGCGGTATTGCGGGAGCATCACGAATGAATGCGGTATTGCGAGAGCGTCACGAATGAATGCGGTATTGCGAGAGCGTCACGAAGGAATGCGGTATTGCGAGAGCGTCACGAAGGAATGCGGTATTGCGAGAGCGTCACGAAGGGATGCGGTATTGCGAGAGCATCACGAAGGGATGCGGTATTGCGGGAGCATCACGAATGAATGCGGTATTGCGAGAGCGTCACAAAGGGATGCGGTATTGCGAGAGCGTCACGAAGGGATGCGGTATTGCAGGAGCGTCACGAAGGGATGCGGTATTGCGAGAGCGTCACAAAGGGATGCGGTATTGCGAGACCATCACAAAGGGATGCGGTATTGCGGGAGCGTCACGAATGAATGCGGTATTGCGAGAGCGTCACGAAGGGATGCGGTATTGCGGGAGCGTCACGAATGAATGCAGTATTGCGAGAGCTTTCCAAAGGGATGCAGTATTGCGAGAGCGTCACGAAGGAATGCGGTACTGCGAGAGCGTCACGAAGGGATGCGGTATTGCGGGACCGTCACGAATGAATGCGGTACTGCGAGAGCATCACAAAGGGATGCGGTATTGCGAGAGCGTCACGAAGGAATGCGGTATTGCGAGAGCGTCAGGAAGGAATGCGGTATTGCAAGAGCGTAAACGAAGGAATGCGGTATTGCGAGAGCGTCACGAAGGAATGCGGTATTGCGAGAGCGTCACGAAGGAATGCGGTATTGCGAGAGCATCACGAAGGAATGCGGTATTGCGAGAGCATCACGAAGGAATGCGGTATTGCGAGAGCGTCACGAAGGAATGCGGTATTGCGAGAGCGTCACGAAGGGATGCGGTATTGTGAGAGCGTCACGAAGGGATGCGGTATTGCGAGAGCGTCACGAAGGGATGCGGTATTGCGAGAGCGTCACGAAGGGATGCGGTATTGCGGGAGCGTCACGAATGAATGCGGTATTGCGAGAGCGTCACGAAGGGATGCGGTATTGCGGGAGCGTCACGAATGAATGCGGTATTGCGAGAGCGTCACGAAGGGATGCGGTATTGCGAGAGCATCACGAAGGGATGCGGTATTGCGAGAGCGTCACGAAGGAATGCTGTATTGCGAGAGCGTCACGAAGGGATGCGGTATTGCGAGAGCGTCACGAAGGGATGCGGTATTGCGAGAGCATCACGAAGGGATGCGGTATTGCGGGAGCGTCACGAATGAATGCAGTATTGCGAGAGCGTCACGAAGGAATGCGGTATTGCGGAAGCGTCACGAATGAATGCGGTATTGCGAGAGCGTCACGAAGGGATGCGGTATTGCGAGAGCGTCACGAAGGGATGCGGTATTGCGGGAGCGTCACGAATGAATGCGGTATTGCGAGAGCATCAGGAAGGAATGCGGTATTGCAAAGAGCGTAACGAAGGAATGCGGTATTGCGAGAGCGTCACGAAGGGATGCGGTATTGCGAGAGCGTCACGAAGGGATGCGGTATTGCGAGAGCGTCACGAAGGGATGCGGTATTGCGGGAGCGTCACGAATGAATGCGGTATTGCGAGAGCGTCACAAAGGGATGTGGTATTGCGAGAGTGTCACGAAGGAATGCGGTATTGCGAGAGCATCACGAATGAATGCGGTATTGCGAGAGCGTCACGAAGGGATGCGGTATTGCGGGAGCATCACGAATGAATGCGGTATTGCGAGAGCGTCACAAAGGGATGCGGTATTGCGAGAGCATCACGAAGGAATGCTGTATTGCGAGAGCGTAAACGAAGGAATGCGGTATTGCGAGAGCGTCACGAAGGGATGCGGTATTGCGAGAGCATCACGAAGGGATGCGGTATTGCGAGAGCATCACGAAGGGATGCGGTATTGCGAGAGCATCACGAAGGGATGCGGTATTGCGAGAGCGTCACGAAGGGATGCGGTATTGCGAGAGCATCACGAAGGGATGCGGTATTGCGAGAGCGTCACGAAGGGATGCAGAATTGTGGGAGCGTCACAAAGGAATGTGGTACTGAGAATGTGTCACGAAGGAATGCGGTATTGCGAGAGCGTAAACGAAGGAATGCGGTATTGCGAGAGCATCACGAAGGGATGCGGTATTGCGAGAGCATCACGAAGGGATGCGGTATTGCGAGAGCGTCACGAAGGGATGCGGTATTGCGAGAGCATCACGAAGGGATGCGGTATTGAGAGAGCGTCACGAAGGGATGCGGTATTGCGAGAGCGTCACGAAGGGATGCGGTATTGCGAGAGCGTCACAAAGGGATGCAGAATTGTGGGAGCGTCACAAAGGAATGTGGTACTGAGAATGTGTCACGAAGGAATGCGGTATTGAGGGAGCGTCACAAAGGGATGCGGTATTGCGGGAGCGTCACGAATGAATGCGGTATTGCGAGAGCGTCACGAAGGAATGCGGTATTGCGAGAGCGTAAACGAAGGAATGCGGTATTGCGAGAGCATCACGAAGGGATGCGGTATTGCGAGAGCATCACGAAGGGATGCGGTATTGAGAGAGCATCACGAAGGGATGCGGTATTGCGAGAGCGTCACGAAGGGATGCGGTATTGCGAGAGCATCACGAAGGGATGCGGTATTGAGAGAGCGTCACGAAGGGATGCGGTATTGCGAGAGCGTCACGAAGGGATGCGGTATTGCGAGAGCGTCACAAAGGAATGTGGTACTGAGAATGTGTCACAAAGGAATGCGGTATTGAGGGAGCGTCACAAAGGGAATGAAATAAAATGAAAATTGCTTATTGTCACGAGTAGGCTTCAATGAAGTTACTGTGAAAAGCCCCTAGTCGCCATATTCCGGCGCCTGTTCGGGGAGGCTGGTACGGGAATTGAACCGTGCTGCTGGACTGCTTTGGTCTGCTTTAAAAGCCAGAGATTTAGCCCAGTTTGCTAAACCAGGATGCAGTATTGCAGGAGTGTCACGAAGGGATGCGGTTTTGCGGCAGCGTGACAAAGGGATGCAGTGTTGCGGGATCTTCACAAAGCGATGCGTTAATAAGGGAGCGTCACAAAGGAATGCAGTAATGTGGAAGCGTCACAAGGGAGTGCGGTATTGAGAGAATGTAACAAAGGGATAGTATTGCGGGAGTGTAACAAGAGCACGGTATTATGGGAGTCCGGCTAAGGTGTATGGTAGTGCAAGGAAGGAGTGCGGTATTGCAGGACTGTAACAAGAGAGAGTGGCATTGTTTCTGTGCAATGAGGGAGTGAAGTATTGCAAGAGTGTAACAATGGAATACGGTATTGTGGGAGCGTCACAAAGAAATGCGGCATTGCGGTAGCGTCACGAAGGAATGCAGTATATCGAGACTGAAACAAAAGTGCAGTATTGCGGGAGTGTAACGAGAATGTGGTATTATGGGAGTGCAGCTAATGTGTGCGGTATTGTATTACTGCAGTTCAAGGAAGGAGTGTGGTATTGCAGGACTGTAACAAGAGAGTGAAGTATTGTGAGAGTGTAAGAACGGAATGCAGAAGTGCAATGAATGATTACAGTATTGTAGGAATGCAGTGAGGGTGTGCAGTGTCATGAAGGAGAGCACTTTTGCTACAGTATAACGAGGGAGTGTGGTATTAGGACAGTGTAACAAGGGAGCGTGGTATTACTACAGTGTAACGAGGGAGCGTGGTATTACTACAGTGTAACGAGGGAGTGTGGTATTGCTACAGTATAACGAGGGAGTGTGGTATTACTACAGTGTAACGAGGGAGCGTGGTATTGCTACAGTGTAACAAGGGAGCGTGGTATTGCTACAGTATAACGAGGGAGTGTGGTATTGCTACAGTGTAACGAGGGAGTGTGGTATTACTACAGTGTAACGAGGGAGCGCGGTATTGCTACAGTATAACGAGGGAGTGTGGTATTACTACAGTGTAACGAGGGAGCGTGGTATTACTACAGTGTAACGAGGGAGTGTGGTATTGCTACAGTGTAACGAGGGAGCGTGGTATTGCTACAGTGTAACGAGGGAGCGTGGTATTGCTACAGTGTAACGAGGGAGTGTGGTATTGCTACAGTGTAATGAGGGAGTGTGGTATTGCTACAGTGTAACAAGGGAGCGTGGTATTGCTACAGTGTAACGAGGGAGTGTGGTATTGCTACAGTGTAACGAGGGAGTGTGGTATTGCTACAGTGTAACGAGGGAGCGTGGTATTGCTACAGTGTAACGAGGGAGCGTGGTATTGCTACAGTGTAACGAGGGAGTGTGGTATTGCTACAGTGTAATGAGGGAGTGTGGTATTGCTACAGTGTAACAAGGGAGCGTGGTATTGCTACAGTGTAACGAGGGAGTGTGGTATTGCTACAGTGTAACGAGGGAGTGTGGTATTGCTACAGTGTAACGAGAGAGTCCGGTATCAGAATGTAACAGTAGAGTGCAGTGTAAGACTGTAAGGAGGCAGTATGGTCAAGGAGTGTCACAAAGGAGTGCAGTATTGCAGGAAAGTCATAAGGGAGCGCGGTATTGTGGGAGTGTCACGAGGGAGCGTAGTATTGTGGGAGTGTCACGAGGGAGCGTGGTATTGTGGGAGTGTCACGAGGGAGCACGGTATTGCGGGAGTGTCACGAGGGAGCACGGTATTGCGGGAGTGTCACGAGGGAGCACGCGGTATTGCGGGAGTGTCACGAGGGGGTGCGGTATTGCGGGAGTGTCACAAGGGAGCGTGGTATTGTGGGAGTGTCACAAGGGGGCGCGGTATTGTGGGAGTGTCACAAGGGGGCGCGGTATTGTGGGAGTGTAACAAGCAAGTGCGGTATCACAGGAGTAAAAGGAAGATGTACGGTATTGCAGGTGTGCAACGAGGGAGTGAGGTATTGAACTGTAGCAAGAGAGTGGTACGGCTGCTGTGTAACGAGGGAGTACAGTATTGCGGGAGTGTAACAAGGGACTGCTGTATTGCGGGTGTGTAACCTAGATGTGGGGTATTGCTGCTGTGTAACAAGGGAGTGCGGCATTGTGGGACTGTGTATTGCAGGAGTGTAATGAGGGAGTGTGGTATTGTGGGAATGTAACAAGGGAGTGCGGTATTGCTGATGTGTAACTAGGGTCTGCGGTATTGCTGTACTATAATGAACGACGTCTTACAACACCAGGTTAAAGTCCAACAGGTTTGTTTCAAACACAAGCTTTCGGAGCGCAGCACCTTCCTCAGGAGCAGTGCTCCGAAAGCTCATGTTTGAAACAAACCTGTTGGGCTTTAACCTGATGTTGTAAGACTTCGTACTGTGCTCACCCCAGTCCAACGCCGGCATATCCACAGTATAATGAACGAGTGTAGGATCATTGTAATGTAATGAGGGTGTGTGGTATTTTTGAAACAGCGGTTTATTATAACTGAGAGGTATTATGGGAGTGCAGCTAATGTGTGCGGTATTACTGCAGTTCAAGGAAGGAGTGTGGTATTCTCAGAATCACAGACTTGTTATGCACCAGCAATGCAGAGTCAACTGCACTGCTGTGGGTCCGGAGTCGCATGTGGGGCACACCAGATAAGGCCGGCAGCCATCTTTCCCAAAAGGACATTAGTGAACAAGACTGGTTTAATGAGACGAGATTTTAATCCCAGATTTATCAATTAAATTTGTATTTACGGAATAACAGAAGATATTATAAAGGAAGGTAGAATGCCCATCACTCACCCATTTTCAGCAAGTGTTGAAGTTCGAGTGACTAAGAAGGTTAAAAAAAATCTTTCATTTTTTCTAAAAAATAGAGTGAGCAGTAAGAAGCATCTCCGGAATTTGAAAGAACCAGACACAGCTGGAGGGACCCGAGCCCTGAAAGGCTGTCAAGGGAATCTGATCCGCCAAGGAGGTGGGATGGAAATTTTCGGAAATGGGAGGAGAAGGGCACTAAAAAATATGTTGCTTAGGGGTTGGTTTGCAGAGCTGAAGGAGCTGGAAGCGAAATATGGTATGGAGCAGGGGGAATTGTTTAGATACATGCAGGTTTGAGACTTTGCCAGAAAGGGGATACAGAGCGTCCCGGTGGAGCCAGCCTCCACATTGCTGGAGGAGGTGCTGATGACAGGGGGACTGGAGAAGGGGGTGGTATTGGCGGTTTACGGAGCTATTTTGGAAGAGGAGAAGGCACCGCTGGAAGGGATCAAAACAAAGTGGGAGAAAGACGTTTGATAAGGTTCCCCACGGTAGGCTATTGCAGAATATACGGAAGTATGGGATTGAAGGTGATTTAGCGGTTTGGATCAGTAATTGGCTAGCTGAAAGAAGACAGAGGGTGGTGGTTGATGGCAAATGTTCATCCTGGAGTTCAGTTACTAGTGGTGTACCGCAAGGATCTGTTTTGGGGCCACTGCTGTTTGTCATTTTTATAAATGACCTGGAAGAGGGTGTAGAAGGATGGGTTAGTAAATTTGCAGATGACACGAAGGTCGGTGGAGTTGTGGATAGTGCTGAAGGATGTTATAGGATACAGAGGGACATAGATAAGCTGCAGAGCTGGGCTGAGAGG
Organism: Scyliorhinus canicula; assembly: GCF_902713615.1. Lineage (NCBI taxonomy): Eukaryota > Metazoa > Chordata > Chondrichthyes > Carcharhiniformes > Scyliorhinidae > Scyliorhinus > Scyliorhinus canicula. The sequence goes on along the minus strand of NC_052152.1, from coordinate 5,063,214 downwards.
TGGCAGATGGAGTTAATGCGGAAAAGTGTGAGGTGGTTCACTTTGGAAGGAGTAACAGGAATGCAGAGTACCGGGCTAATGGCAAGATTCTTGGTAGTGTAGATGAACAGAGAGATCTCGGCATCCAGGTACATAAATCCCTGAAAGTTGCCACCCAGGTTAATAGGGCTGTTAAAAAGGCATATGGTGTGCTAGCCTTTATCAGTAGGGGGATTGAGTTTCGGAGCCACGAGGTCATGCTGCAGCTGTACAAAACTCTGGTGCGGCCGCACCTGGTGTACTACGTGCAGTTCTGGTCACCACATTATAGGAAGGATGTGGAAGCTTTGGGAAGGGTTCAGAGGAGATTTACTAGGATGTTGCCTGGTATGGAGGGAAGGTCTTACGAGGAAAGGCTCAGGGACTTGAGGTTGTTTTTGCTAGAGAGGAGAAGGCTGAGAGGTGACTTAATAGAGACATATAAGATAGTCAGAGGTTTAGATAGGGTGGACAGTGAGAGTCTCTTTCCTCGGATGGTGATGACCAACACGAGGGGACATAGCTTTAAATTGACGGGTAGTAGATATAGGACAGATGTCAGAGGCAGTTTCTTTACTCAGAGAGTAGTAGGGGTGTGGAACGCCCTGCCTGCAACAGTAGTAGACTCGCCAACTTTAAGGGCATTTAAGTGGTCACTGGATAGACATATGGATGAAAATGGAATAGTGTAGGTCAGATAGGCTTCAGATGGTTTCACAGGTCGGCGCAACATCGAGGGCCGAAGGGCCTGTACTGCGCTGTAATGTTCTATGGGGGGCAGCACGGTAGCATGGTGGTTAGCATAAATGCTTCACAGCTCCAGGGTCCCAGGTTCGATTCCCGGCTGGGTCACTGTCTGTGTGGAGTCTGTACGTCCTCCCCGTGTGTGCATGGGTTTCCTCCGGGTGCTCCGGTTTCCTCCCACAGTCCAAAGATGTGCGGGTTAGGTGGATTGGCCATGCTAAATTGCCTGTAGTGTCCTAAAAAGTAAGGTTAAGGGGGGGTTGTTGGGTTACGGGTATAGGGTGGATACGTGGGTTTGAGTAGGGTGATCATTGCTCGGCACAACATCGAGGGCCGAAGGGCCTGTTCTGTGCTGTACTGTTCTATGTTCTATGTTCTATGTTCTAAGAGTTGGGAGAAGATACGGAGGAGGGGTTCTGGTGTGAGGTGCTCCAGAGAGTGAATGCCTCCACCTCGTGTGTGAGGTTGGGGCTGATACAGCTGAAGGTGGTATACAGAGCACATCTCACGAGGGCGAGGATGAGCCGATTCTTTGAAGGAGTAGAAGATGTGTGTGAGCGTTGCCGGGGGGGGGGGGCGCCGCCTAATCACGCACGTTCATATGTTTTGGTCCTGTCCAAAGCTACAGAATTACTGGAAGGAGGTTTTGCGAGTAATTTCAAAAGTGGTGCAGGTGAAACTGGACCCGAGCCCTCAGGAGGCCATATTCAGGGTGTCGGACCAGCCAGGGTTGGAAACGGGTGCGGAGGCAGATGTTGTTGATCGCCCAAAGGCGGATCCTGATGGGTTGGAGAGCAACCTCTCCACCCTGTGCCCTGGCGTGGCGGGGGGACCTGTTGGAATTCTTGAGTCTTGAGAAGGTTAAGTTTGAACTGAGGGGAAGGATGGAGGGGTTCTACAATTCATGGGCATTATTCATTATGCACTTTCAGGAACTGGATAACAACGAACATTGGGTGGGGGGGGGTGGATGGGAGGCTTGGGGGGAGGGGGGGGCGGTGTGTGTTGATGGTGACTTTTGTTTATGTGAACATGCGGGCGAATGTTTGGGGTTTGGTGGGAGGATGGGATCGTTATTATTGATATGGGGATTGACATATTTGTTACTGATTATTGTTAATTGTTGGTGGGTGTAAATTTGGGAGAAAATGTGAAAAAGGAGAATAAAGAAATATTTTTAAAAAATGGAAGCTGATCCAACTTCACGGCAGGAACGTGTTGTTTACTGTGTCTGTACTCCACCCACTGTAAAGTTCCAACATGTCTCCCAGCCTGCTTGAACTGTATTTAATTGTACCATCCTGATGCTAATCCAGCTCCTCCATAATGGTGCTCAGCAACTCCAAACAAAAAAAAAATGATTGCTAAGTATTCATAGCGGTTGCTTTTTAACAAGTGCAGACAGTGATGCTCATTCATGAACACTATAGCACATCCTCAATTCTGAAGTCTGCTGTGAAGTCAGGACAGGCCTCAACATGCACATTCTCCTATTTCCAGCACCTTCATTATTTTGCATTTTACTCATCCTTATCCTTGTTTCACACGTTATTAGAAGTGTTCAGTGGGCGATGAGGCAGGATGGAGATAAAATTCAGACAATACAATTCATACAGCGGCAATACAAATATTGTGCCACATCTAAATTCAATGCCTCAAGTTTCCCCTGACCAGCACTTCAACCTTTGTGTTTGAATCACTTAAAACATGATCTCAAGGCACCTCCACACTTCCTGCGACATCATCTAACACTCTCTTGAAACCTCGGTGACAACATCATCCACAATTACAGCCCACCTGTTTTGGTATTCAGCAGTTATCTGACAGTGAAAAGCAGAATCCAGTGATAAAACACTCACTCTGCAAAACAGGCTTACTGTGAAATGGGCAATTCTCAAATGTTGCCACGTTCTCCAGCCTTGCAAGGAACACATTTTTCGAAAAGATCGGTTGACATTTGAAGGGCAATATGAAAAGCTATAAGCCTGGAGGCCCTCTACGGGAAGGGAAAAGGAACAGAATAGATAGAAATATTCAGGTTCCTGAACAATAAACAAATGGAACAAGTATAAACCTAGCTGGTGATTGGTGTCCATCTGTATTTTAAGTGTAATGTGTGCCAGCGCACTCTGTCTCAGCTCCAGTTAATAATAATAATAATAATCTTGTTTTCACAAGTAGGCTTACATTAACACTGCAATGACATTACTGTGAAAAGCTCCTAGTCGCCACATTCCAGCGCCTGTGCGGGTACACAGAGGGAGAATTCAGAATGTCCAAATTATCTAACAGCACGTCTTCTCGGGACTTGTGGGAGGAAACCGGAGCACCCGGAGGAAACCCACGCAGATACGGGGAGAACATGCAGACTCAGCACAGACAGTGACCCAAGCCGGGAATTGACCTGCGAAGCTAGCACTGTGAAGCAACAGTGCTAACCACTGTGCTGCTGTGCAGTTATATAAAGCTCTGGTCGCAACCCATCTCGAGTACGGCAGTCAGTACTGGGCACTTCACCTGAAGAAAGCATCGTCAGGGTTAAAGCGCAGATTGCATTGAGCAGGGATGTTGTTCTTGAAAATACAGAAAAATGTGTCATTTGAAACATGGAAGTCTGGCAATATCTGGTTTGAGAGGATACAGGGAAAGATCCCACAAAAGGTTAATAGCAGCTGCAAAGAGCAGGGTTGTAAAATGCAGATTCTTGCTCACAAACAGGCTTAGCAAACACATAGGTTTCATGTGGTAAGCTAAAACAATGGCTCACACCTTCATGGAATGTAACTATCTCAGGAAGCATCTGAAAAAGCATGGATGAGAGTTTCAATTGCATTAAGTGACGAATGTTTAAAACAGACAAGTCTTTCAAGTCACAACCAAGTTAAATTTTAGCATACAGCTAAAAGCAAAGTTTCACACCTTAATTGAAATAAACTCTCTTAGTAAACAGCTGGAAAGGATGGAAGATGCTCAGTCAAATTTGGTGTCAATTCTAAAGTGTAAAATTCTATGAACATCAAGACAATTAAAAGAAATTGGAGACGACCTGTCTACGAGAAACATAATTTAAGTCAAAATCAAAGGCAAAGTTATGAGCTGGGGACAATTGGAAAATTAAACGATTCGAAATCACAGAAATAAAAGTCAACTATTGAAACCAAAGCATTTTTTAATCAGATCTGAGAGGAGACGATATGCCCAAAATGAATAATTAGTTGTAGTAAAATGTTTACATCAAAGATACTTATAAACTATCAAAGTGAAACAAGCTCATTTACAATAAAGTCGTTAAACTTAATAACTCTCAGAAAGAGAATATAAACCCAGGGAGCAACAGCAACAGGAGAGAAGGGGAGGAGAACTCAGAGAGAGAGAGAGAGAGAGAGAGAGCTCGGTCATGGGAAAGACAAGGCAAGCAGCCGAGTTTAAACAGTTATACATCTAAGGAAGGCTAGAATTTAAACAGGGAGCAGAGCCAGAGCCAGCTCTCACAGCTCGGTGCATGGGAAAGACAGGACACAGCAACCGAGTTCACCAGCGAATACAACTCAAGAAGACCAGATTTTAAGAAGATCGATTGTCAAGGTGGGCCTGAAGGTCTGTACAACCAACCAGCAGCATCCAGAAGCAAGATCTTTTTACCTTTCTGTAAAGAAAGTGTTTGCAGCTTTTAAAAGAAAAAATATAATAATAAAAATAACTTAACCTGAAAAAGTGGTTATTAGCTTACTTCACTTCCTGAATAACGCAGGGACCCAGGACATCAATGCTATTAAGGGGTAAGTAGGTAAATTCTTCGGTGAAGGTATGGGTTATACCGGGGGATAACTTGAAAAGATAGTTTGACCTGAATAGCACCCACAGAAGCCTGCATTGGAGTCAGGGAGTGAGAATCCCATTTAGAATATCAACCTTTTTTTTGGTATGGGGGAATTCTAAGAATAGTGGTGAGTTTTAACTTCAATGTACTTAGCACAAAACAAAGAACAAAGAAAAGTACAGCGCAGGAACAGGCCCTTCGGCCCTCCAAGCCCGTGCCGACCATGCTTCCCGACTAAACTACAATCTTCTACACTTCCTGGGTCCATATCCCTCTATTCCCATCCTATTCATGTATTTGTCAAGATGCCCCTTAAATGTCACTATCGTCCCTGCTTCCACCACCTCCTCCGACAGCGAGTTCCAGGCACCCACTACGCTCTGTGTAAAAAAACTTGCCTCGTACATCTACTCTAAACCTTGCCCCTCGCACCTTAAACCTATGCCCCCCAGTAATTGACCTCTCTACCCGGAGGAAAAGCCTCTGACGATCCACTCTGACTACGTCCCTCATAATTTTGTAGACCTCTATCAGGTCGCCCCTCAATCTCCGTCGTTCCAGTGAGAACAAACCAAATTTATTCAATCGCTCCTCATAGCTAATGCCCTCCATACCAGGCAACATCCTGGTAAATCTCTTCTGCACCCTCTCTAACCTCTCCGCATCCTTCTGGTAGTGTGGCGACCAGAATTGAACACTATACTCCAAGTGTGGCCGAACTAAGGTTGTATACAGCTGCAACATGACTTGCCAATTCTTATACTCAATGCCCCGACCAATGAAGGCAAGCATGCCATATGTCTTCTTGACGACCTGTGTTGCCCCTTTCAGTGACCTGTGGACCTATACACCTGGATCTCTCTGACTTTCAATACTCGAGGGTTCTACCATTCACTGTATATTCCCTACCTGCATTAGATCTTCCAAAATGCATTACCTCACATTTGTCTGGATTAAACTCCATCTGCCATCTCTCCGCCCAAGTCTCCACACGACCTAAATCCTGCTGTATCCTCTGACAGTCCTCATCGCTATCCGCAATTCCATCAACCTTTGTGTCTTCCGCAAACTTACTAATCAGACCAGTTACATTTCCCTCCAAATAATTTAGATATACTACGAACAACAAAGGTCCCAGCACTGATCCCTGTGGAACACCACTAGTCACAACCTTCCAATTAGAAAGGCACCCTTCCATTGCTACCTCTGCCTTTCTATGACCTAGCCAGTTCTGTATCCACCTTTCCAGCTCACCCTGATCCCGTGTGACTTCACCTTTGTACCAGTCTACCATGAGGGACCTTGTCAAAGGCCTTACTGAAGTCCATATAGACAAATCCAATGCCCTACCTGCATCAATCATCTTTGTGACCTCTTTGAAAACTCTATCTAGTGAGACACGACCTCCCCTTCACAAAACCGTGCATGCCTCTCACTAATACGTCCATTTGCTTCCAAATGGGAGTAGATCCTGTCTCGAAGAATTCTCTCCAGTAATTCCCCGACCATTGACGTAAGGCTCATCGGCCTGTAGTTCCCTGGATTAGCCTTGCTCCCCTTCTTAAACAAAGAGACAACATTGGCTATTCTCCAGTCCTCCAGCCAATCACCTGAAGATAGTGAGGATCCAAAGATTTTTGCAAGGCCTCAGCAATTTCCTCTCTAGCCTCCTTCAGTATTCTGGGGTACATCCCATCAGGCCCTGGGGACTTATCTACATTAATATTTTTCAAGACACCCAACACCTCGTCTTTTTGGATCTCAATGTGACCCAGGCTATCTACACACCCTTCTCGAGACTCAACATCCACTAATTCCTTCTCTTGGTGAATACTGATGCAAAGTGTTCATTTAGTACCTCACCCATTTCCTCTGGCTCCACACACAGATTCCCTTACCTATCCTTCAGTGGACCAATCCTTTCGCTGGCTACTTCCTTCAGTATAACAGAATAAGGGGTGACCTAATTGACGGGTTTAAGGGAAGTCAATACAGTAGATAAAGCGGAATTATTTCCTTTGAACAAGGGAGCATAAAGTTTGGGCTGGTGTCAGAAAACTCTTCACTCAAAGGCTATTCTATCTTTCTCATTGAAGTGCCCAGTACTGACTGCCGTACTCCAGATGGTCTGTGACCAGAGCTTTATATAACTGGAATTGAGACACAGTGCGTTGGCACACATTACACTAAAATACAGATGGTCACAAATCTGGAACCCTCTCCCAGAAAAAACGTTGCAACTGGGGGAGTTGGGTTGATGAGGGACGAGGTCTTAAAAACCGAGATTGATAGATTTTTGTTAAGTACAGACCCAAGGTAGACAGATGGGGATAAGACACAGGTCAGCCATGGTCTAATTGAATGGGAGAAACAGGTCTGAAGGGAGAACGAGCGAGCCTCCTCCTATTCCTGTACTGCTCACCAGCCTCAAAACAACCTCTCACCCAAAATAAAGTTCCCAGCCACTACATTCCTGAGAAAGTTATTCGGAAAGGTCTGCAAATCAATCTACCTAGTGATGCCATTTGCGAAGCTCAGACCAAATAGTAAGAGCAACTTATTTCTCGATCAAACCCTTCACCCTCTTCCACTATTTTTTCAAATTGGACATGGAGTAAAACATTACCCCAGTGGATTAGAGATTGGGAGTGATGGAAACGGTAGTGATAGATATGAAAGTGTAATAAGACTGAAATTTAATCAAGGTGACTTCATAAATCACAGAATTGTCATGAGTGGGTTGTCAATGCCATTGGAGTTCTGAGATAAAATTATAAGCTTTTATTTTCGGGCAGCACGGTGGCACAGTGGGTTAGCACTGCTGCCTCACGGCGCCGAGGTCCCAGGTTTGATCCCGGCTCTGGGTCACTGTCCGTGCGGAGTTTGCACATTCTCCCCATGTCTGCGTGGGTTTCGCCCCCACAACCCAAAGATGTGCAAGGTAGGTGATTTGGCCACACTACCTTTTAATTGGAAAAAAAATGAATTGGGTACTCTAAAAAAAAAAATTTTTTAATCTTTTATTTTCTCCATCATTTCCAATAATGTGACGCAATGACCATCTCCGACAAGATCTAACCACTGCCCCTTGATAGTCAATGCCATTATCTTCGGTGAAGCCCCCCACTATCAGCGACCAACTTAAATAAGTATGCCACCACCGTCACAGACTTCATCAGCAAATGTGTGGACGACTGCATGCCAAAGAAAGCAGTACATACGTTCCCCAACTGGAAACCATGGCCCAATCGCAAGATTGACTGCCTGCTGAAGGACAGATCTGAGGCGTTCAAGGAAGACAACCCTGACCTATACAAGAAATCCAGGTACGACCTCCGTAAACCATTCGGGATGCCAAGAGAGAATATTAAACCAAGCTAGAGTCACACACTAGTGTTACAGACTCTTGGCGGCCGTGGCAAGACCTAAACAACATAGGGCTACAAAGCGAAGCTGAGCCGTATCTCCGGCAGCAACGCACCCCTCCCCAATGAACTCAATGCATTCTGTGCTTGGTTTGAGCAGGAAACCAACGATCCGCTGTCAAGTGCCCCAGCAGCCCATAACACACCCATACCCACATCACAGCTTCTGAAGTCAGATTGACTTTCCTGAAAGTGAACCCTTGGAAGGCGACAGGTCCGGACAGGATCCCTGGTCATGCACTCAGAGCCTGCACGGACCAGCTGGCAGATGTGTCCGCGGACATCTTTAACCTGTCCCTACTCCGCCCCGAGGTCCCCACCTGCTTCAAGAAGACCGCCATCATACCGGTGCCAAAGAAAAACCAGGCAACGTGCCTCAATGACTACCCTCCGGTGGCTCTGACTTCAGTCGTAATGAAGTGCTTAGAGAGGCTGATCATGAAATGAAATGAAAAATGAAAATCGCTTATTGTCACGAGTAGGCTTCAATGAAGTTACTGTGAAAAGCCCCTAGTCGCCACATTCCGGCGCCTGTCCGGGGAGGCTGGTACGGGAATCGAACCGTGCTGCTGGCCTGCTTGGTCTGCTTTAAAAGCCAGCGATTTAGCCTGGTGAGCTAAACTAGCCCCTATGAAGCGCATCATGTCCATACTCCCAGAACGCCTTGATCCACTGCAATTCGCATACTGCCGCAACCGTTCCACAGCAGACACCATTTCCCTGGCCCTACACTCATTCCTAGAGCATCTTGATTACAAGGACTCCTACATCAGACTCCTATTTATTGACTACAGCTCCGCCTTCAACACCATAAACCCAGCCAAGCTCATATCAAAGCTCCAGAACCTAGGACGTGGCTCCTTATCCTGCGTATGGATCCTCGATTTTCTGACCCACAGACCACAATCAGGAATAATAAACAACATCTCCTCCACAATAGTCCTCAATACCGGGGCCTGTAAGGCTTTGTAGTTATCCCCCTATTATACTCCCTGTACACACACATGACTGCATGGCAAAATTTGCTTCCAACTCCATCTACAAGTTTGCTGATGATATGGGCCGGATCTCGAATAACGATGAGTCAGAATACAGGAGATAGATAGAGAACCTAGTGGAGTGGTGCAGCGACAACAATCTCTCCCTCAATGCCAGCAAAACTAAAAAGCTGGTCATTGACTTCAGGAAGCAAAGTACTGTACACACCCCTGTCAGCATCAATGGGGCCGAGGTGGAGATGGTTAGCAGTTTCAAATTCCTAGGGGTACACATCTCCAAAAATCTGTCCTGGTCCACCCACGTCGACGCGACCACCAAGAAAGCACAACAGCGTCTATACTTCCTCAGGAAACCAAGGGAAATTCGGCGTGTCACATTAACCCTTACCAACTTTTACAGATGCACCATAGAAAGCATCCTATCGGGCTGCATCACAGCCTGGTATGGCAACTGCTGCGGCCCAAGACCGCAAGAAACTTCAGAGAGTCGTGAATACCGCCAGTCCATCACACGAACCTGCCTCCCATCCATGGACTCCATCTACACCTCCCACTGCCTGGGGAAAGCGGGCCAGCATTATCAAAGACCCCTCCCCACCCGGCTTACTCACTCTTCCAACTTCTCCCATCGGGCAGAAGATACAAAAGTCTGAGAACGCGCACGAACAGGCTCAAAACAGCTTCTTCCCCGCTGTTACCAGATTCCTAAATGACCCTCTTATGGACTGACCTGATTAACACTACACCCCTGTAGCTTCACCCGATGCCAGGTTATCTAGTTACATTGTGTACCTTGTGTTGCCCTATGATGTATTTTCTTTTCTTTTATTTTATGTATTTTATGATCTGTTGAGCTGCTCGCAGAAAAATACTTTTCACAGTACATTGGTACACGTGACATAAAGCAAATCCAATCCAATCAACATCCAGGGGGTTACCATTGACCAGAATTGAACTTGACTAGCCTATAAATACCTGTGACTACAAGAGGCTAGAAACCCTGCAGCGAGCACTCACCTCCAACCCCCCAAAGTCTGTCCCCATCTACAAGGCACAAGTCAGGAGTGTGATGGAATACTATCCACTTGCCTGGATGAGGCAGCTCCAACAACTCTCAAGAAGCTCATATACCATCCAGGACAAAGCAGCCACTGATTGGCACACTTCCAGAAACCTTAACTCCTTCCAACCACTGCAGGAACTCACCAAAGCTCCTTCGGCAGCAACTTCCAAAATCACAATACTACCATCTGGAAGGACAAAGGCAACAGACACACGGACGTTCCCTTCCAAGTCATTCACCATTCTGACTTGCCAATACATTGCCGTTCCTTTACTGTCACTGGGTCAAAATCATAGAAGTCCCTCCCTGACAGCACCGTGGGTGTACCTACACCTCGAGGACTGCAGCGGTTCAAGGCGGCAGTTCACCACCTCCTTTTGAAGGGCAATAAATGCTGACCTCTCCTGCGATGCCCACATCCCAGAAATTGGTTTTAAAACAGTCACATGTCACGAGATTATTTGGTCAGTCATTCAATACTTTCCCCCAGAGCCCAGATACTGATCATTTTTAATTACAATTCCAGGAACCAACACACAGGTTACAATGCTGCTTTTCTTAGAAACATACAATACATGTAAAGGCAAAGTCAGTATAGTCCCAATGACCTGTGCCCACTTTCCCCTCTGAATTGGGGAGGGGGGGGGAAAGAGAGTTGGCTGGTGGTGATATAACCCGAGGACCCCACACCTCAGGCGAGGGGCCAGGTTGAGAAGGCGGGGCCGTCATCAATAACGTCCATGAATAACTGGTTTAGCTCACTTGGCTAGACAGCAGCTTGGTGATGCAGAGCGAGGCCAGCAGTGTGGGTTCAATTCCCGTACCAGCTGAGGTTATTCATGAAGGCCCTGGGTTTTTCTAAGTATTTATCCAATTGCCTTTGGAAATTCCTGTTGATTTTGCTTCCGCCACCCTTCAGGCCGTGCATTCGTGAACACATTCCCATGGACAGGTGATAGCCCTGAAGATGCCAGTCTTCAGAAACCAGCCTTAGTACCAATTGGACTGGGAGCTAAAAGACACTTAGAGATCCTCAGAATCTGATTTGCAGCACCATCAATAGAGAAATGTAAATAGATTGCAGTTTATGAAATTGTTAGGCAGCATCTGTGAAGAGATGGAGACGGAGTTAACACTTCAGATCCATGATCTTTCTCAAGTACCCATCGCTCCATTGATGCTGCCAGACTGCTAAGTGCCTTCCAGCATTGCTGATTTAGTCTCAGATTTACTACATCCAATACTACTATACAATTGTCAGTGTTCTCACTGAGAATACTTCGCATAATACAATAAATAGGCAGCAGCAGTGAGACACGCGCCAATTGAACCTACTCCACCATCCAATCAGATGGTGGATGATCTTCAACCTCAGTTCCACCTCATCGCCCTCTCCCCAATTACCCAAGTACTCAAATCAATCTTGATTTCAATGTACTCAGCAACTGAACACGATAGAGAATCCAAAATGTTTGCAATACATTGAGTGAAGAAATATCGAACCTGCCAAAATTTATGATACAGAAATTGGCTACGTTTGTATAACCAAGGAACAGCCTAATCCTTGATCTGTAGCCCTGCAGCAATATTTTTTAAATCTAATGTTTTCAAATCACAAGTTAATTGGTTAGTACAGCAACTAATGAGGAAGACAAATGATGAGTTACCTTATGTTACAAAGAGCTGGAAGAGTTAAGAATGAAATGAAAATCGCTTATCGTCACAAGTAGGCTTCAAATGAAGTTACTGTGAAAAGCCCCTAGTCGCCACATTCCAGCGCCTGTTCAGGGAGGCTGGTACGGGAATGGAACCCGCGCTGCTGGCCTGCCTTGGTCTGCCTTAAAAGCCAGCTATTTAGCCCTGTGCTAAACCAGCCCCCCTAAGTAGTCGCACTACAATAAAACATGATGTTGGTGAGGTCACATTTTGAATACTGTATGCAATTTCAGTCTCCTTATTTAAAGGAAGGGCACACTTGCCCGAAAGGCAAATGAAATGGAAGTTCACAAGACTATTTCACTGGTTTATATTCCTTGGAGTTTAGAAGGATGGGAGGTGACGTAACATCGAAACATAAAATTCTTAAGTGTGGATGCTGTGAAAATATTTCCCGAGGCTGGGAATCTAGAACACGGTGTCAAAGTCTCAGAATAAAGGGTCATTTAGAAAAGATATGAACAACGTTTCCTTCACTCAAAGAGCTGTGAATCTTTGGATTCCTCTGTCCCAGAGAGTGGCGGAAATCAGTCATTGAGTATACTCCAATCTGACCATTCCATTGAGTCTACTCCAATCTGACTATTCCATTGAGTATACTCCAATCTGACCATTCCATTGAGTATACTCCAATCTGACCATTCCATTGAGTATACTCCAATCTGACCATTCCATTGAGTATACTCCAATCCGACCATTCCATTGAGTATACTCCAATCTGACCATTCCATTGAGTCTACTCCAATCTGACTATTCCATTGAGTATACTCCAATCTGACCATTCCATTGAGTATACTCCAATCCGACCATTCCATTGAGTATACTCCAATCCGACCATTCCATTGAGTATACTCCAATCCGACCATTCCATTGAGTATACTCCAATCTGACCATTCCATTGAGTATACTCCAATCTGACCATTCCATTGAGTATACTCCAATCTGACCATTCCATTGAGTATACTCCAATCCGACCATTCCATTGAGTATACTCCAATCCGACCATTCCATTGAGTATACTCCAATCCGACCATTCCATTGAGTATACTCCAATCTCACCATTCCATTGAGTATACTCCAATCTGACCATTCCATTGAGTATACTCCAATCTGACCATTCCATTGAGTATACTCCAATCCGACCATTCCATTGCAATCTACAGCCATCAACCCATTGTATGCTTAATTAGCATGCCACATATATCTTCAAGTCTAAATCACTGATATATACCATGAAAAGGAATGGACTCAGTACTGAGCCTTTCAATACCCCAGTGGATACAAACTCAGTCATAAAAAATACCCATCAATAATTACCGTTCAGTGTGCTGTGTAGGCCCTTGTCAGCATCTTGCCGAAATCCATGGAGATTACATCAAAGGCGCTACCCATATTGGCCTTCCTTATTATTTCTTCAATAAAGTAAATAAGTTAGACACGATCTTCTCTTTCCAAATCAACGCTAACTGCTCTTCATTGATCTATGCCTTTCAATAGAAATATTATTACTGACTCTCAGAATTTACCTCATTAACTTGCCCATCACCTAGGTTGGGCTGACTGTAATTGACCCAGCCTCGTTTTTTAAACAACTGTTGGCGATTCTCCAGTGCTTCGGTATCATGCCTGTGGCCAGGGAAGCTTGGAAAATAAAGGTAAGAACCTCAACTTTATCCCCACTGCTTCTCTGAGCAGGTCTGGGCCAGGCAATTTCATTCACTTTCAAAGATGCAAAATCGATCAATATTTTCTTCCTCGCAATATTTCACATTCCTCCTCTCCAAGACAATGCCTGCATTGTCCCCCTCCTTCGTGAAGACAGACGCAAAGTATTCAGAGAGAACCACAGCCATGTCTCCCACCTCCACATAGAAATTATGCTTTTTGGTCTCTAATTGACCCTGCCCTTTCCTCTTGCTCTTTATATATTTAGAAAAGTCATAGATGTTTACAGCATGGAAACAGGCCCTTCGGCCCAGCTTGTCCATGCTGCCCAGATTCTATCCATAAGCTAGTCCCACTTGTCCACATTTGGCCAATCTCCCTCCATACCCACCCTGCCCATGTAACTGTCTGACTGATTTTAAAGGAAAAAATTGTAGCCGCCTCTCCCACTGCCTCTGGCAGCTCATTCCAGATGCTCACCACCCTCTGTGTGAAGAAATTTCCCCTCTGGTCTCTTTTGTATCTCTCCCCTCTCACCTTAAACCTATGCCCTCTAGTTCTAGACTCCTCTACCTTTGGGAAAAGATGTTGACTATTTACCTTATCGATGCCCCGCATTATTTTATCGACCTCCATAAGATCACCCCAAAGCCTCCTACGCTCGAGGGAAAAAAGTCCCAGCCTATCCAGCCTCTCCTTGTAACTCAGACCACCAAGTCCTGGTAGCATCCTCGTAAATCCCTTCTGCACTCTTTCTAGTTTAACAATATCCTTCCTATAATAGGGTGACCAGAACTGAACACAGTATTCCAAGTGCGGCCGTACTAATTTCTTGTGCAACTTCAACAAGACGTCCCAACTCCTGTATTCAATATACTGACCAATAAAGCCTAGCATGCTGAATGCCTTCTTCACCACCCTGTCCACCTGCCACTCCACCTTCAAGGAGCTATGAACTTGTACCCCGAGATCTCTTTGTTCTATAACTCTCCCCAACACCCTACCATTTAGGTACCATTTCATTTCATTTTCATTTCATTTACTGAGTAGGTCCTGCCCCAATTTGACCAAAATGCATCACCTCACATTTATCCAATCTGCCATTCATCAGCCCACTGGCCTAATTTGTCAAGACCCTGTTGCAATCTTATATAACCTTCTTAAAGTAAATTTGGGTTTTTCTTGATTTTACTCTCCAATATATTTTCATGCCCTCTCTTTACATTTCTAATGGCCTTTTTAAATGTAATCCATGCTTTCAATACTCCTCTGGTCTTTCTGCATTATTGATGCGAGGCATCAGCTCAGCTTCCCAATTTTGCCTTATCCTACTCTCAGTGCTCTCTGACATCCAGGGTGTCTGGATTTGAGAGTCCCAGCCTTTCCTTTTAGATCCAAAATGTTAACTGTTTCTCTCCACAGATGCTGCCTGACCTATTATCCAGGATTTTCTGTTTTTATATCAATTTATTGAACCTCTGTTTCATTCCTGTTAAGGCAAGTATATCCTTCCTTATGTATACTGTGCACAGCATTCCAACTGTGGTCTCACCAAGGCCTAGTACAATCACAGTCACCCTTATTCTCTAATCCCTTAGCAATAACACTTACATAATAATAATCTTAATTAGTGTCACAAGTAGGCTTACATTAACACTACAATGAAGTTACTGTGAAAACCCCTAGTTCCCACACTCCTGCGCCTGTTTGGGTACACAGAGGGAGAATTCAGAATGTCCAATTCACCTAACAAGCACATCTTTCGGAAAACTGGAGAAACCCCCGCAGACACAGGGAGAACGTGCAGACACCGCACATACAGTGGCCCACACCGGGAATCAATCCTGGGGCCCTGGTGCTGTGAAGCAACAGTGCTAACCACTGGCTAACATTTTCTTTCCAAATTAATTGCTGTAAATGCATGTTAGCTTTGCGACGTTTGTACAACACCTTCCAGAAATCCCCCGAACACAAACATTTCCCAGTCGCTCACCATTTAGCCTTCTGCTTTCTATTGTTCCTACCAAAGTGGATAAATCCACATTTCTCGCATGGAGCCTTTGAACAAAGTTCTGTAGTTTGTGGATTTGAAACAAATTTCATGTAATTACGTAGATTTATGGCCAGTCACGAGCCTGGAACTAGCTGCACGTTACCCTGGTGCTGAAAACGTTCCCTGAAGACACAACCTATAATTGTGCAGTTCTGTGCTTCACAGTTCAAATGGATACAACACACAAATTACCCACTACTATCCTTTACTCAAAGCCCAGTGAATATTTTGATTCAGGGACACTGTAAGGAGTGAAGAAATCATAGCACAGGCCAATGCACCAGGAAAACATGCAAGAAAGGCACAATTTTCACATTGAAAGACATAGGGCTGGATTCTCAATTTCAACGACAAGCTGTCAGCTCTAATGGAGAATTTGCGGGCGTTTTATGACGCCAAAACTGGCGCCGAGCCCTCACCGATTCTGTGACCGGTGAGGGGGCCACATAGTGCACCCGGCTTTACCTGCCACTACGGACGCAGAATGGCAAGGGTCCGTGGCCACGCATGGCGGCTACCGTGCCGTACAACAAGGCGCTGGCGGTGCACGGGCCCGGCCTGCCAAAAACTGCCCCCTCGTCACCCCCAGACTGACTGCCCCTGCCAAAGCCCACCCTGCCAGCGGAACAGCTCCCCCCGCACACCACTGACTGTGGCAGAGTTGAACACAGTCCGCAGCTGCCATGCTGGGTTTACAATAAGTGAAAGGACACGCGACCGATGCAGTCGGGAAGTCGGCCCTTCTGGGGCGGAGCGTCGCCGATCGGAGAATCCTGCCCATGCTTCCTGCTCTTCTCATAAAATTAGAAATTTTGGTGATGGGGCAGGGTGGGTGTGTGCATGTGCATGACTGTGTGTGTATGCGTGTGCGTGCACTCGCGCAGGCAACAACACCAACAGTGCGAAAATAAAACAGCTGTAAGAAGATAGGCACTTGCAGCCTCGACAGCCAACCAGCTTCCTATTGATGGCGATCAGCATTATCGCACATTGATACGGCGGAGGCCATTGGGCGTGTGCTGGCTCTTTGTCAGAGAGACCCAATTAGTCTCACTCTCCTATCGTTCTGTCACAGCTCTGCAAATTTACCCCTTGAAGTACTTATCCAATTCTCTTTTGAAAGCTCCGATTGAATCTGCTTCAACCGCCCCATTAGGCATCGCATTCCAGGTGATAACAGTTTGCTGCATAAAATTTCATTTCCTTATGTCATTCCTAGCCTCTTGCCAATTACCTTCATCCATTTCTGTATCCGCTGGTTACTCAGCTTCTTGCCACTGGAAGCAGAATCTCCTTATTTTGCTATCCAAATCCCTCATGAATAGCAACTCATCCATTAAACCTCTTGAATTTTTCCATTTCATTTCCTCCTGTCTCTCGATATAAACAAAGCCTTAGTACACAAGACCTAGATTTCAAACAGATCCAGCAACTCTGGGCTGGGCAATCATCAGGCGCTGTGGGCCATCAGCAGCAGCAGAATTGTATTCAGCCACAATCTGTAACCTCGTGGCCCGGCATATCCCCCAGTCTACCATTACCACCCAGCCAGGGGATCAATGCTGGTTCAACGAAGAGTGCAGAAAAAACATGCCAGGAGCAATACCAGACATACCGAAAATGAGGTTTCAACCTGGTGAAGCTACAACACAGGACTACTTGTGTACCAAGCAGCAAGTAATAGACAGAGCTAAGCAATTTCTCAATCAATGGATCAGATCTAGGGTCTGTAGTCCTGCCACATGAATGGTGGTGAACAATTAAACAACTCACTGGAGGAGGTTGTTCCACAAATATCCCCATCTTCAATGATGGAGGAGCCCAGCACATCTGTGCAAAAGACAAGGCTGAGGCATTTGCAATAATCTTCAGCCAGAAGTGCCGAGTGGATGATCCATCTCGGTCTCCTTCAGAGGTCTCCAGCATCACAGATGTCAGTCTTCAACCAAGTCAATTCACTCAACATGATATCAAAAAATGGATGAAGGTACTGGATACTGAAAAGGCAATGGGTCCCTATATTCAGGCAACAATACTGAAGACTGAAGGCTCCAGAACTTGCCATGCCTCGAGACAACTTGCATCTACCCAGCAAAGTGATAAATTGCCCAGGTATGTCCTGTACACAAAAAGCAGGACAAATCCAATCCAACTAATTACAGCCCCATCAGTCTATTCTTAATCATCAGCAAAGTGATGGCAGGGGCCATCAACGGTGCTTTCAATAGAATCAACTTAACTGATTCTATGATCTCAGGGCTGGTTTAGCACAGGGCTAAATAGCTGGCTTTTAAAGCAGACCAAGGCAGGCCAGCAGCACGGGTTCAATTCCCGTACCAGCCTCCCCGAACAGGCGCCGGAACGTGGCGACTAGGGGCTTTTCACAGTAACTTCATCTGAAGCCTACTCGTGACAATACGCAATTTTCATTTTACGTTTTCATTTTTCGTTTCATGTTTGGGTTCCGCAGGGTCACTCAGCTCCTGACCTCCTTACGGCCATGGTTCAAACATAGGCAAAAGAGATGAATTCCAGAGTTAACTTGAGAGTGGTTGTCCTTGGCGTCAAGATGGCATTTGACCAAGTGCAGCATCAAAGAGCCCGAGCAAAAGTGGAGTAAATGGGAATTGGGGGGAAACCCTCTGCTGGTTGGAGTCATGCTTAACACAAAAGATGATTGTGGCTGTTGGAGTTCAGTCATCTATGTTCCGGAACATCACTGCAGGAGTTCCTCAGAGTAGTTTCCGAGGCCCAAACATCTTCAATGACTTTCCTTGGATCATAAGGTCAGAAGTCGCGATGTTTGCTGATGACTGCACACTGTTCCCGACTTGTCAGATACTGAAACAGTCCATGTCCAAATGCAGCAAAATGTGGACAACATCTAGGCTTGGGCTGACAAGTGACAAGTAGCATTCAGGCCAAATAAGTTGCAGGCAATGTCCATCTCCAATAAGAGACAATCTAAGTATCACCCCTTGACATTCAATGGCATTACTATCCCTGAAACCCCCCTCACTAAGATGGGGGGAGGGGGGTTATCGTTGACTAGAAACTAAACTGAACTAGCCATATAAATAATGTGGGCAGGTCAAAGGCTAGGAAGTTAGCAGCAAGTAACTCAACTCCTACCTCCGCAAACACTGTCCATATTCTACAAGACACAAGTCAGGAGTGTGACGGAATACTCTCCCCTTTCCTGGATGAGTGCAGCTCCAATAACACTCAAGAAACTTGACACCACCCAGGACATCTCAGCCTGCTTGATTGGCAACTCATCCACAAACATTCACGCCCTTCACCACTGACCCACAGTAAAAGCTATGTACACCATCGATATGGTGCACTTCAGCAACTCACCAAGGCTCCTTTGATAGCACCTTCAAAACCCATGACCACCACCATTTTTATCTAGGAAGACAAGGGCAGCAGATACCTGGAACACCACCACCTGGAGGTTTCCCTCCAAGTCACTCACCATCCTGAAACATATCGCTATTCCTTCACTGTCGCAGGGTCAAAGTCTTGGAACATCCTCCCTTTAGCACGGTGGGTGTACCTACACCACATGGACTGCAAAGTTCAAAAAGGTAGCTCACCACAACCACCTCAAGGGCAATTAGCGATGGACAATAAATGCTGGCCTAGCCAGTGAAGCCCACATGACTGGAATGTGGTCTCAGCAATCCTCTGTACAAGCTTAGTACCTGGAAATTTGCTTCACGTAAGACCATAGGACATAGGAGCAGAATTAGGCCACTCAGTCCATCGAGTCTGCTCCACCATTCAATCATGGCTGATATTTTCCTCATCCCCATTCTCCTGCCTTCTCCCCATAACCCCTGGTCCCCTTATTAATCAAAAACCTATCTCTGTCTTGAAGACACTCAGCAATTTTGCCTCCACGGCCTTCTGCGTCAAAGAGTTCCACAGATTCACCACCCTCTGGCTGAAGAAATTCCTCCTCATCTCTGTTTTAAAGGATCGTTACTTTGCCAGAAATACTGAACAGGTCACGTGAGTGCGAGGGATTGGGGGGGGGGGGGGGGGGGAGAGAGAGAGAGAGAGAGAGAGAGAGAGAGAGGTGGGGTGTGCATGCACGTCCAGGGTAGGTAACTGACCCTCCCAATATTATCGTGGAGTTATCATAAACTGAAGTTTCAGCTTCAGGACTCTACTGGTGACAAACCCTGGAAAACAAATCACACGACAATGAACAAAATGTTTTGTTTTTCAATTTCCTTCGAATTCTGAAGTTACTGGAAATGGGAAATAAGGCTGGTTGATGAATAGTCAAAAATGAATCGGGTTTGGGAAAGGGTCAGTCTGATGTCCAATCATCCAATAGGAAGATGGGAAACCTTATTGTTTGAAATGCTAAACAAACAAGAATAAAAGTGCGGGGGCGGGGGCAATGGGAGGCGGGAGGTAACTCAGTAACTCAAAAAGGTCAGGAATGAGTCCAAAAAGATCTGCCAACCTGTGGCAATCTCTTAAGAGATTCAAGCACAATTCAAGTCTTGGGTGTTGAAAAGTTAAGAGGTTGAGAAGTAAAGTAGTATTTCGCAGGAAAGAAAATTTAAAAGCACCAACATGAATATAGTCCCAGCCTTGACAACTATTACATGAATGTAGTCAGTGTAAATAATGCAACACACACAAAGCCATCATACCTTTTGATCTTTTTTCTGAGCCAGTTCTACTGCTTTAAAAAAGAATGAGAATACATCAAATCATAAAAAATGTTGCAAGCAAATCTTTATTTGCCAGGAAACCAGAAGTCTGCTGAAAAGAATAGGAAAAGGCACAAAATCAAAATCTGCAGATGAACTGTCACAAAATATTACTGACAAACTCTGTCACCAGAAACAACTTGGGCTTTTGTTCTGCCCAATGTGTCATTAACACTCTCTGGCTCCCCTCCATGCCACACTTCTGTCATGAGGCACATCAGGGGAAAATGCTAAATGAATTGAAGGAGCCGAAACATACTGCACGCCAAGATCAAAGGTTAGAAAATATACATAGGTAAGATTTCAGATGTCACCAGGAGCCAAACATAAAGAATATCATACACCATAAATCACCAGCAGAACTGACAGTAATGATAACAACCGGGCAGACTGCTGGCAACGGCAGAGGAAGATTTTGTCCTGCATCACGCATAATGAAAACAAAATATTATGACTTTTAGATAAGACAGGGAGGGGTACTGAGAGAGTAAGACTTGGCGTAAGATAGGCAATGGGCTCCCGTGGGATGCAGCGACCACCGGGTTTGGGGGGGGGGGGGGGGGGGGGGGGGGGTCCAAACAGGAGAGCTGGGAAGTGAACAGACTAAAGATGTCAAAGGGCACAGATGAGGATTTCTGAAGCAATAGGTTGAGACAGGGAGGAAGTAGGCGGTGAATTATACATGACCGTAGCAGCAAGGTGAAGGTCAGGCGGAGGTGCCAGGCAAAGTGCTGTCCAAAGGTCCTCAATGGCAAACCGTGAAAGGAAAGCATTGTGGCTCCCGAGCTGCAAAGACAGAGAACGGCTGCAGTCGCAAGCTGGTCCCAGCCACTGTGGCTCGACTCAGAACAGAAATCTAACCACCAAACCAGCAAGATCATGGGGACAATAATGTTGCCCAAAGACCATTTGCCAAGTCCAATGGTGATGGAAAATTGTTGATGGGGACAGGATGGCGAGGACAGGGGGACGGGGACGGGGACGGGGGGGACGGGGACGGGGGGGACGGGGACGGGGGGGACGGGGGGGGGGGACGGGGGGGGATGGGGACGGGGGGGGGACGGGGGGATGGGGACGGGGGGGGATGGGGACGGGGGGAGTGACGGGGACGGGGGGGGATGGGGACGGGGGGACGGGGACGGGGGGATGGGGACGGGGGGAGTGACGGGGACGGGGGGGGGATGGGGACGGGGGGACGGGGGGGCGGGGGGGATGGGGACGGGGGGGATGGGGACGGGGGGACGGGGGGACGGGGGGGATGGGGATGGGGACGGGGGGGTTGGGGACTGGGGGATGGGGACGGGGGAGTGACGGGGACGGGGGGGATGGGGACGGGGGGAGTGACGGGGACGGGGACGGGGGGATGGGGACGGGGGGATGGGGACGGGGGAATGGGGACGGGGGGGAGTGACGGGGACGGGGGGAGTGATGGAGACGGGGGGATGAGCTGAGATTCCCTGGTTAAGATTCTGCACAAAGGAAAGAGACACATGAAGATAGTTGGACTCTGCGTTGGGACGGAATTGTCTTTGGGCAGCAGGAGCGGCGGAGACCGAGCTGTCCTCTTGAGGATATCCTCTGTTCACTCCAACTGGGAAGGGGGCCGGAAAAAGTTCCCCAGAATAGGTTGTCCCACTTTATACTGGCTGGGGAACTACAGTCCGTGGGATTGCCAGCTTTGTGGTCAAAGAAAACGTTAATATTCACAACTTGGAATGCTCGATCACACACGGATAATTTTGAGTGTGAAAATTGGCAGAAAGAAGAGCTGCAATAATATTACGTTTGCTATCAAGACTCCAAATAGACACTGCTGCCCTCAGTGAGACCCACCTTTCTGAGGAAGGGCAGCCGAGTGAACAAGCAAGGAGATACACCTTGTACTGGAATGAAAAAGTTCACAACTACGCTCGCGTCCACAGAGTTGGTTTTGCCATCCGGAATAGGATCTTGGATGAAATGCCAGAATTTCACAGTTGGAAAGTTTAAAGACGCAAGGCAGTTCACCTACAGCTCAGCTGCAACCAATAAACCACCATCACCAATGTTGAAGCCCCAACTCTCAGCTCCGATGAAGATATTAAGAAAAAGCTCCATTCTGGCCTTGAAGAACTAACTGCCGTTTCATAAAAAGATCATCCTTCTGGGGACTTTAATTGACAGGATTGGCCATGACTCCGATGTCCGGAGAGGAGGCATTAAGAAAAACAAGGTGGGAAAATCCAATGTAAATGACATCCTCCGGCAGACAAGTATGCTCAGCACGGTCTCATTATATCCAACACACTGTCCTGCCAGAAGACAAAATCAAAATCACAGGGAGGCATCAAAGATCAAAGCATTGGCATCTCTGAGATTATGCCTCTGCTTGGGTCAATGATCAAAGTGAAGTTGTATCACTCAATCCATGCAGGAGACTGATGCCTGCTTGAGAGACAGGTGATAAACGTCCACCTAACAGCAAGACATCACA
Source organism: Scyliorhinus canicula (assembly GCF_902713615.1). Classification (NCBI taxonomy): domain Eukaryota; kingdom Metazoa; phylum Chordata; class Chondrichthyes; order Carcharhiniformes; family Scyliorhinidae; genus Scyliorhinus; species Scyliorhinus canicula. The sequence goes on along the minus strand of NC_052152.1, from coordinate 5,040,506 downwards.
AGGCCCAAACGTCCAAGAGCAAGATGATCATGGGTGGCACGGTAGTGCAGTCGTTAGCACTGTTGCTTCACAGCGCCAGAGCCCCAGGTTCGATTCCCAGCTTTGATCACTGTTTGTGTGGAGTCTGCACGTTCTCCCCGTGTCTGCGTGGGTTTCCTCCGGGTGCTCCGGTTTCCTCCCACAAGTCCCGAAAGTGCTTGTTCGATGAATTGAACATTCTGAATTCTCCCTCAGTGTATCGGAACAGGCGGCGGAATGCGGCGACTAGGGGCTTTTCACAGGAACTTCATTACAGTGTTAATGTACGCCTACATGTGACGATAAAAGATTGTTATTATCAATGTCTCAGGCCTAGAGCAAAGAGAGGAATTCAAAGTGCCGCTGTAAGAGTCCTTCCCGTCTCTTTCCTTTGTTCCCATCTATTGTATTATTTTGATCCGTGGACCCATAATTGAAATGTGCCTTTCAGCAGAAGAGTGCTTTCCAGGACAGTGTGTTCCTAGGTTTTATATTTTGGAGAGGCGAAACAGACTCATCGGTGCCAAGTGAATATTTGAGACCAGCTCTGGGGTAGGGGGTTTGATTGATTGACTGGCAGCCTGTGGGTTAGCCAGGGACAGTGTTCTACCTGATAACTCTCAGTGATTGATTGCTGTGTGATGCTTTCTGAGAGAGTTTGGCAGAAATGTTCAGACCTTGAAACACGTCTCCCTCCCTCTGCTGCTGCTGTCTCTGTGAGTCTACAGTGAAGATCATTACATAGAAGTCCCCAGCTGAAGCCCAAGCTTGAGAAAGAAACTAACTGGAAAACACTCCACCTGAATCAAAGATCCTTCTCCTTTTACGTTATTATATTTCCTTTACCTCTCATCCACCCTTTTCCCTCTGTGTTGTTTGTTGGTATGTGTGCGTGTGTGTATAGAGTGGGGGGAGTTAGAAAGGTGGGGGTTTGGAAAGGGGTTTGAGATAGTCAGTTACACTTTACTATCAGGTTAATTATAATTACTGTTAATAAAAGGTTACTTGTGTTTAATTTTAGAAACCTGGTGACTGGTCAATTTAACTCAACCAAAGCCACTGAAGCCACTGGAATAATATAAAATGTAATTTCCCCTGTGTTGCGACTCTGGGTCAAGTGGGGTTAGAATTGGCCAAGCACAGGTTCAGGATGTCATTACGCAGCTCTCAATTCAAAGAGTGGTTAAGTAGGTTGGGCCTGTACTCCATGGTGTTTAGAAGAATGAGAGGCGACCTTATTGAGACTTATAAGATTCTCAGCGGGCTTGACAGGGTCGATGCTGAGGGGATGTTTCCTCTTGTGGGAGAGTCCAGGACCAGAGGGCAGAATCTCAGAGCAAGGGGTCGACAAAAAGATGAGGAATTTCTTCTCTCAGAGCGGAATGAATCTGTGGAATTCTTTACCGGAGAATTTTACAGAGCAGTAGGGGCTGGGTGGTTAAGAACGTTCAAGGCTGAAATAGATTTTTAATCAGTAAGTGAATCAAGGGTAATCGGATAAGGCAGGAAAGTAAAATTGAGGTTGGATCAGATCAGTCATGGTCTCATTGAATGGCGGAGCAGACTCGATAGGCCCATAGCCGAAGGAAGAGGAGCTGTGTTTTCTCCCTCTCTCTGCTGCTGGGCACAGTAAGACGTCTTACAACACCAGGTTAAAGTCCAACGGGTTTGTTTCAAACACTAGCTTTTGGAGCACTGCTCCTTCCCAGACTCTGTTAAATTGGTGTGGAGATGCCGGCGTTAGACTGGGATGAGCACAGTAAGAAGTCTTACAACACCAGGTTAAAGTCGAAACAAACCTGTTGGACTTTACACTGGTGTTGTAAGACTTCTTACTGTGCTCACCCCAGTCCAACGCCGGCATCTCCACATCTCTGCTGCTGGTATCTTCTGTCTCTGTGAGTCTGCATGAAGATCATGACAAACTGAAGGAAAAGAAAGTACCCAGCCGAAGGTCTACGCCTTCTGCTCCTACATTTTATGATCTCATAACTTATCTGAGAAACCTTTACACAACTCCAGAAAAGTGGATAAAGTAGCTTCAGCTGTACTAGACTCTTGTGACCATCCCATTGTGGTCGAGCATCATCACCACCAGGACCGGATCGATGAAAACAATGCTGAAATATGTGACCTGCTAGAACCAAAACTAAAGGCCTTCATTCCCTGACCGAACAACCCAAAGTCACAAGTCACGAATTAGCATTTCAACAGCTCAAGGCTGACATACAAAAGACAAATCTGGAAGATAAAGGATGCTGGAAACAGAAAGCTCAAGAAATCCAACAATGTGCTCACCATCCAGACATGCAAAGATTTTTGAAAGCACCAAGACCATGGGCGGGATTCTCCCGTACCCGGTGGGACGGGGGGTCCCGGCGGGACGGAGTGGGGTGAACCACTCTGGCACGGGCCCACCCCAAAGGTGCGGAATCCTCCACACTTCAGGCGGCCGCCAACCCACGCGGCGCAATTCCCGCCCCCGCCCGAATCTCCGGTGCCGGAGAATTCGGCGGCCGGCGGGGGCGGGATTCACACCGCTCCCTGGCGATTCTCCGATCCGGCGGGATGTATGGATTTGGTATGGATGGCAATGCCATTGTCAGTCCAGAAAGAACATTTTCAACACTTCCTCAACTGTGATTCACAGCGGCAGCTGATGTTGTGGCTGTAGTACAGATGCACACAGAACATCTAGTTCTTTGACTAGTAATATAATTTATCAACAAGATAACACATGGAAATATATCTAACAAAGTATAATACAAATGGTAACTAATAAATGAATTCAGCGAATTCTCCTGGAGCTACTTCTAGTGTGACTGTCCTCTAGTACGACTCACTCCAAACTGCCGAATCTCTCAAGTCACATGGTGGATCTCGATCGCCACCTTCTGGTACCAATAACTATGTATATTGATAGATAACTATATCCATTGAAGTGCACATGCATATCACCACAATATTCTCCAGACTATACCTGTGGTAGAATTCATGGGTGAAGCCACCATTGATGGGAGAGCTGCAACAAGCAATTAAAGGATAAGAAAGAACAAAGCCTGCGGCCCCGATGGTATTCCAGTTGAGGTGGAACGGGGAGATGGTGGCACAACAGCACTGTCACTGAACCAGTAATCCAGAAGCTGGTGAAATTTAAGTTCAATTAATAAATCTGGAATTAAAAAGCTAGTCTCAGTAATGTTGACCATGGAACCATTGGTGATTGCCACGTGAACCCATCTGGTTCACTGATGTCCTTTAAGGAAGGAAATCTGTCATCCTTACCTGGTCTGGCCTACATGTGACTGCAGACCCACAGCAATGTGGTTGACTTGACGCCATTGATTAATTAATCAACAATAATTAGTAGTGACCTGTTTTTCTAGATCTTGTTTTCCTCTTTGTATGGGCCCGCACAGTGCTGTTTCGGCGAAGTTTTCATTTTTCACTTTCTTAAGCTAGAGCACTGAAATAAGTTGCTGTTTGTTTATTAGAGGCACTGTTCTATGGCATTCGGTGACCTTTGGACTACAGACCAAGTTGCTGAACAATCTTATCTGGTGCAGTCACCTGAAGCATCAGAAGATGAGGTTTGATTGATGGACATAACAAGCTGATCGATGGCAGATGCGAAAACACCATCAGGAGCAACGTAAACAACCAGCGAGGCTGCTTAACCTTGTGGTTCCTGTGAGAGGAACTTATAATTAGCTGAGATTTACCTTTGGCAAAGACTGTGTCACAGGCTTCCAGGGACTGGAATGAAGCCAAAATTACATCTTAAAGAGGCATTGCCATGGGTGACTCAGGATTGCAGCTAGATGGAGCAGTAAGCCCCGGACAAAATGAAGGAAGGGCCAGAAATGGAGTGACTCACTGCAGAACCCACAACTTACTCCACAACTTGGTAACTGAGGGGACGGTAATGTGTACATCAATATTGGGAGTGCCTACATGGAACAGAGCAAATAGGGGTTACCTGTTTGTGTTTAAACAGGTACTTGCTGCCTTCTTTACTTCAGATGAATAGAAGGTGCTTTCTCCTTCCAATAAGGTTACCTTTCTTTTTGCCAATATTATCTTTCTAATATATTATTTTCATATATATTAGAATAGTCACAACTTCAGGGATGTAATGACTGCCTACCCTCAAGAAGTGAGTTAAATAATGCTTGTCATAATATACATCCATGTATATAATGGAGTGCAGACAGGCAGTGATTGACACACAGGATGGCCAGTAAGCACACAACACAGTGCAGCCAATCACCAGACAGGACACTACCACTATAAAGCCAGAGGGCACTAGGTTTCTCGCTCTCTCTGGAGCCAGCCATTGAGACAGTCAGAGTCCATGAGCTAGCAAGTGCAGACTCCATGTGGTAGCTAGTAAGTCTGATCAGGCTACTACTAGGTCTCCAGTCAGATCAGTATTGTGTCCACCCATAGCTGAATATGTATAGCAGTTCTATCGTTGAATAAAACAGCATTGGATCTTCTCCCGTGTTAGACGTCTGTTTCAAGCTTCCCTGCATCAAGTGCAGTCCACATCGAACCAACCTGCCTAACACATCAATGCTGTGCAAACTATTGAGGCATTTTTCATTTTGTTCACAGCAATGGAAACCCGGACATGTAGGCTCCGGAGTTGCCTGCCCACTTCCTGTGCCGAAGGAAATCCTCCCAGATTCAGAGAGTTTACTTTTGACCTTCCAGAGGAACATCCAACATGGTCTTTTGTTGCCAGACAAATCCAAGAAAAAGGTCAAAAACACCCGAAATTCTTCACTGCACCTTGTTGAGGGAAAACACAACACCGGGTTAAAGTCCAACGGGTTTATTTGAAATCACAAGTATTTGGAGCACTGCTCCTTCATCAGGTGAAGTAGTGGCAGGTTCACAATCGCAGCATATTGCAAGATAATTACAGATTGGAATGTGAAGAATGGTTGCAATGTCAGTCTTTACAGGAACAGAGTGTGAGAGTGAAGTGAGTGATAATCACAGATAATCGAGATATGAATTACTCAAGCCAGGACAGTCAGTAGGACTCTGAAAATCCCGGCAGTATGGTGGGAGTTACGTGTAATGTGACATGAACCCCAGATCCAGGTTGAGGCCGTCCTCACGAGTGCGGAACCTGGCTACCAGCTTCTGCGCGGCGATTCTGCGTTGTCGCTCGTCTTGAAAACCGCCTTGGAGAATGTTTACCCGAAGATGGGAGGCTGATTGTCCTTGACTGCTGAAGGGAACACTCCTGCCTGGTGATTGTTGCGCGATGTCTATTCATCATACGCCTCGGGACATCCTTTCCTGCAGTGTATGATATGAGGAAGGCAACGTTGGCCAAACCGCATGAGTATGTAGCATGTACCTGGTGGGTGATGTTCTGACATGTGATGGTACCATCCATTTCGATAATCTATCATGTCTTGCAGAGGTTGCCGTGGCAGGGTTGTGTGGTGTCGTAGCTGCTGTTCTCCTGAAGGCTGGATAGTTTGCTGCGAACAATGAGTTTGAGTTCAGCAGGTTGTTTGGAAGCAAGTAGTGGCGGTGTGGGGAGGCACTATCCCAATGCAGCCTTGGCATCTCCACATCAGGGAAAGATTTACAGCTATTTGACTGTAGTATATTCACCCTACTTCTCATGAGAAACCATCCGAAGACTCGGAGTTAAAAACTAGTCTATATTTACAAGCTACAGCGAGGGCCAACGACATTCTAATTAGGACACAAAACTCAGATTCAAGAATGTTATACCTTGTGATTTGATTATAAGAAATTAGTATATAACAATCATTTATTACTCGTTATCTCTGTCCAACCAGGACTATCAATTAAGGTTACATCATGCATAGTACATGAGAATATTTAACCAATCACATGAAATGAAAATCGCTTATTGTCACGAGTAGGCTTCAAATGAAGTTACTGTGAAAAGCCCCTAGTCGCCACATTCCGGCGCCTGTTCGGGGAGGCTGGTACGGGAATTGTACCGTGCTGCTGGCCTGCCTTGGTCTGCTTTCAAAGCCAGCGATTTAGCCCTGTGCTAAACAGCCCCTTTAAAGGACTGCATGCTTAAACTATCTAATCATTACACAGACACGTATGTTGTCTTGCTGGTGATATCGGTGGTCCGATATCTGGCTACACCCATTAATCATCTCCCTTTTCTAACAGCAGACTTACTAGGGCCATCACAATGGTACCTTATTACACATTGAAGAATAGACCTTGAATTGTAACAAATGCAGTTTCTCTGCCTGAAAACTGGCATCTCAGACACGCAGTGTTCTTGTAACATCTGTTAACACGGCAATTCCACAGCCTGAAAATTACACACGGCAATTCCCAGCCTGAAAATTACACATGGCAATTCCACAGTCTGAAAATTACACCTGCAATTCCACAGCCTGAAAATTACACACCGGCAATTCCACAGCCTGAAAATTACACATGGCAATTCCACAGTCTGAAATTACACATGGCAATTCCACAGTCTGAAAATTACACATGGCAATTCCACAGTCTGAAAATTACACATGGCAATTCCACAGTCTGAAAATTACACACGGCAATTCCACAGTCTGAAAATTACACATGGCAATTCCACAGTCTGAAAATTACACACGGCAATTCCACAGCCTGAAAATTTACACACGGCAATTCCACAGTCTGAAAATTACACCTGGCAATCCACAGTCTGAAAATTACACCTGGCAATTCCACAGTCTGAAAATTACACACGGCAATTCCACAGCCTGAAAATTACACACGGCAATTCCACAGTCTGAAATCAACTTCTCCAGTAAAATTATGGAACTGTAGGTTTTAAAATGGTTGCACGATACTCTCGTATCTAGGATGCCTAATGTCCTCTTCTTTGAGAGGGGAAGGATTTTAAAGATATATCTGAAAAACACTCAGGCACAGGCATTCTGCCAAGATACAGGAAAAGGAGAGCAGCTTCAAGCAAGCAAGACATAGTGGTTCACCACACAGGAATGCAGTGGGAACTCACTCGGAATCCAGAGGAGTTAAAATGAGGCTTGAAGCTTCACCTAGCTCGTGCTGGAGGAGCAGTCCTTGGGGAAAAAGACCACATTATGAAAACTATTTGCAGATTAAAGTTCCCAGGCTAAAAAAGGAAAAGGACAGAAGTAAATCTTTGGGAGCTGAGAATCACTTCGGACTGGTTCTGGGAGAAGTACATCTGTGTGAAGTGAGTTTTCGGTTGTGCTAAAAGAAAAAAGTGAATATTCTGATTTATGGCTGAAGTATAAGTTGCCAAAAACATACTGCTTAATCATAGCGATTTTGGTCTTTTGCTGCAGGACAATTGTTAAATGTGAAATCTTGAGTCATCGTTTCAGCTGTTAAAAGGATGTTCAAATTTCTTTTTATAAATTATCAGCCATCTGCAGAAATCATTACATGTCTATTGTACCCCAAAGATTGGATGTTCAAGGAACTTCTTGTAAGATATGGCTGCAAATGCCTCGGGGGGTGGAGCTCAACACAGATGCCTTAGAAATCCAGGCTGGAGTCAAACAAGGCTGTATGATACCCTCATAACTATTTACAATCTCACCAACAGTTGCTACTCACCCTAAAGATCAACTATCCTCCTGTGTCAGTATTAAATACCGGCTAGATGGTAATCTCAACTTCTGTCGCCTCCTGCCAAAACCAAATGACCACCATGGCGACTAGGGGCTTTTCCCAGTAACTTCATGCAGTGTTAATGTAAGTCTACTTGTGACAATAAAGATTATTTTTATTATATACAGACTGTCGTGCCTGCAAACTCTAGAATATGTTGAGCACTTCCCACACTTTGGCACACACCTCTCTCAAAAGGACCCCATTGAAGAGGAGTCTCACATCGGATCAGCTCTGGCAGCTTAGTTTTCTACAAACTATGGCAGCAAGTGACAAAGCAAGCAACAGAGACTTCCACATGACAACAAAATGCCTAGTGTACAGAGTGGTTGTCGTTATCACATTCCTATGCTGCTCAGACCAAGACTGCGTCTCAGCAACACAAAAGAGTGGAGAAATTACATCAGAAATGCCTCTGCCTTATGTCTTCATTCAAAGGGATGACCTTCGTGAAACGACATGTGTTCAGAAAAACTTCTTGCAATATTAACTTCAATGGACTGAGTCCGAAAGGGAATGATAACGGATTCTAAACGTTAACTCGGTTTCAATCTCCATAGAATTTGGACCCCCTACAACCTTGTTCACACTACTCTTTTCATAGATTCACAGTGCAGGAGGCCATTTGGCCATCAGGTCTACACCAGCCCCTGAAGGACCCAGCCTGTTCAGTCTCAAGTCTTTCCTGATTATTTGAATCCTTCAGGCCTGTATCATCAGAAGGAACCCTCCGTCCTTAAATTACATTTGACCAGTCCACTTACCATGGCTGCTTCCAACTGCTCTCTGAAATGGCATTGAAAGCCACTCAGTTGCATCAAAATCTGGCAACTACTGGTGTCAAATAGATGCAGATTGTAAAATGGTGGCTTATATCTGTGAAAGGGAAGCCAAACTCATCTAACTAGTTTAGACTCCACACTCGTTTCAGTATCCTCACAGCACCCGTCCGATATCAAGTAATTCACAGCACACAAATTTAATTTTCCTCGAACTCCTGCAGTAAAGAAGCATTTTATGCATTTGTTCCCTTAGTTGATAACATTTAATATCACAACTCAACAATCGGCAATACTTTCGCTTTTATTTTTAATCAACAGCACAGAGAACAGAGACAGATTCAGCGGAATTAAACCCATCCATCGAGTGAGAGACCAATGCTGGCTTTCTCAGGCAGAGGGAGCAATGCAGGAAAGCTTTGCTGTAATTCATGGACTGAACTGATATAAAACACTTGCTCTGTCACCCAGTAATAAATTTAAATTATTCAAAGATACACTTCCTTTTTCGAGAAATAATAAAAACTGTTCTCAATCTAATTCCCTTCATAAAATCATTCAAGTGACAAACAGTAAATTTCAAGGAACCTTTCAATTGCTTCACAGATCATGATGGAACTACGAGAACACTCAGGTGAGTAATAAAAGATTGCACTACCAAAATGACTTTTACCATATTAACCTGCTCTAACCACGAACTTGCTTGTATGTAAACAGAACAGATATGTTAGAGGGAGGAACATGGTCTGAATAAAATATAATAAATAAGAGAGCCAGATGTCTCTGCAATCTAGTTCAAGGTCCTGGATGATGGAGTACAGGTCTTCCCCTGTTGTCAGCTGCAGGTTCCACATGACAGATCAGCCATGACCTAATTGAATGGCAGAACATGCTCAAGGGGCTGAATGGACGTCTCCTCTTCTCATCAATTAAATGAATTTGAGCAGTGTCAATCCAATCCTTCCTGAACGTTTCATATATATTCTGCTTAGAGCAGTGAGCTGCACAGTAAGATTTCGAAGTTTCACCGAATTTTGGACCACCACTGAAATTGTACAGCTTTTCTTTATAGAGAGTCTTTAACATTATAAAACATCCCAAGAGTTTGCACAGGAATATAATCAGATAACAATTGGCACAGAGACAAAGGAGGAGACTTGAGGACATGTACAAAGCATGACAGGATCTTAAATGAGAACAGAGACATGGAGAGAACGTTGGGCTGAGAGAGCTACGACATGGCCGCCGGTCTTGGAGGGCTGCAAAAGTGCAAGTTAAAGAACCACAACGCTCTCATCAGCAGCAATAACTTGTATTTACATCAGCCTTTACATTGGAAAACATTCTAAGGCAGTTCACAAGAGCATTATCAAACTTTCACAATTTGTTTATTGAAGTTCAACTATAACAAGGGAGAGAAAGGATGCCACCCGACCCCTCACCAACCGGGCGTTGACTGCCCAACGCTCAACCGCAGCTCCAGAGTTTGGATTGTCGCTCTGCCGCTGCAAGAGTCAACCACTAACTCCCGCTCTGTCGCTCTGCGACTCAACCACCACTCCACGATTTCTGCCGCACCCCCCTCCCCCTTAAAATTCTTTGACTACCCTAGTCATGAACAGACAACTATTTCCAAGATAGTCCATTAACAAAAATGGTGGCCTAACACAGTACAGTCACTGAAAATGTCAGTCTGTCAGGAGATCCCAAATTCTCAGAGAAAACCTCAGCTCTTCACTGACTGGATTTGGATTTTGTTTATTGTCACGTGTACCAAGGTACTGTGAAAAGTATTTTTCTGCGAGCAGCTCAACAGATCATTAAGTACATGAAAAGAAAACGAAATAAAGAAAATATATAATAGGGCAACACAAGGTACACAATGTAACTGCATAAACACCAGCAACGGGTGAAGCATACAGGGTGTAATATTAATCAGGTCTGTCCATGAGAGGGTTCATTTAGGAGTCTGGTAACAGTGGGGAGGAAGCTGTTTTTGGGTCTGTTTGTGCGTGTTCTCAGACTTTTGTATCGCCTGCCTGATGGGAGAAGTTGGAAGAGTGAGTAAGCCGGGCGTGGGAGAGGTCTTTGATTATGCTGCCCACTTTCCCCAAGTAGAAAGAAGTGTAGATGGAGTCAGTGGATAGATAGAGATAGAGAAATACAGCACAGAACAGACCCTTCGGCCCACGATGTTGCGCCGAACTTTTGTCCTCGGTTAATTCATAGAATTTTGGACAATTTTTCATGGCCAATCCACCCAACCTGCACATCTTTGGACTGTGGGAGGAAACCGGAGTACCGGAGGAAAACCCACGCCAGTCACGGGGAGGATGTGCAGACTCCACACAGACAGTGACCCAAGACGAAATCGAACTTGGGACCCTGGAGCTGTGAAGCAATTGTGCTATCCCACAATGCTACCGTGCTGCCCTTAAGAAGTAACCTACACTCCATTATTCTACCCTAATCCAAGTACCTATCCAATAGCCGCTTGAAGGTCCCTAACTTTTCCGACTCAACTACTACCACAGGCAGTGCATTCCATGCCCCCACTACTCTCTGGGTAAAGAACCTACCTCTGACATCCCTCTATATCGATGTTTGTGTGATAGACTGGGCTGTGTACACAACTCTATAGTTTCTTGCAATCTTGGGCCGAGCAGTTGCCATACCAAGCTGTGATGCAGCCAGATAGGATGCTTTCTATGGTGCATCTGTAGCATAACCTCCCTAGTTTAAACTCCATCTCTCTAGCAATGAAGAACAAAATTCCATTCGCCTTCTTAATCACCTGTTGCACCTGGAAACCAACTTTTTGCGACTCATGTACTAGCACACCCACGTCTCTCTGCACAGCGGCATGCTTTAATATTTTATCATTTAAATAATAATCCCTTTTGCTGTTATTCCTACCGAAATTAAGCGGAAAAGAAAGTGAGGTCTTTCAATGTACTGAACCCAGTCTTCAGTCAAAAGGACCAATTTTCCCAAAAAGTAGTTTTATTTTTGCTGCAGAGATTTTGTTTGAATATTTCGAAAGCAGACGTTCCCCACCAACCCCACCCCCAAATCCAGGAGCTGGTAGCTGCAGTCCTGATTCACCTCATCACCAAATGCAACAGCTGTGAGGCTCAATAACTGCTCGCCAGGTGAAAGTTGACAAATCTGTTTATTGAAGTTTAACTATATACAAAAGGAGGACAAAGAATGCCACCCTACTCCTCGACTCCCCGGGCATCGATTGGCCAACGCTGAAGTTTGGACTCGTGCTTTGCCACTCTGCGAGTTACCCTCCATTCCACGAACAGAAAACAAGAATGATCACTTTAAAATCAGATACCAATGAAAGTCAGAGAGCAGCAAGGCGGTAGGTGCTGCAAGTTAAGAGAGGTTCAAATTCATGGAGGTAAAAATGGGGGGCCAGCCAAGAGAGTTGAAATAGTTGAGTCTGGAGGTAACAAAGTCATGGAAGAGGGTTTCAGAAACAGGTGGCTGAGGGAGGTGTAGAGCTGAAGTGGGAAGCTCAGTTCTATCGCAACCAGGATGCCAAGTTTGCAAACAGTTTGGTTGAATTTAAGTCAGTGGTCAGGGGAGAACAGCGAAATTGATGCCAAGGAAATGGATTTTGTGATGAGGTGAAAAGAATTGGGGCGATTCCCCGCTCCGTGGACCAAGTGCCCTCGCCGCCGTGAACGCCATCACGTTTCATGACGGCGTGAACAGGGCCCATTCTGGCCCCCACAGGAGGCTAGCACGGCGCTGGAGCGGTTCACACCACTCCAGCGTCCTTACACGGCGCCAAATGGGGGCCGCGCCAACCCGCGCATGTGCAGTTGGGCCAGCTCAATCCTGCGCATGCGCAGTTGGGCCGCACCATCCTGCGCATGCGCGGGGAACTTCTTAAGCGCGCTGGCCCCGACGCAATATGGCATGGGTGTTCAGAGGCTGGCCGCGGCGGAATGTAGGCCCGGAGGGGGAGAGGCCAGCCCGCCGATCGGTGGGCCCCGATCGCGGGCCAGACCCCTTCGGAGGCCCCTCGCGGTGAAGGAGCCCCCCTCTCCCCCCCCCCCCCCCCCCCACCCTTACAGGCCGCCCCCCCCCCGATCGTTCCCGCAGGCAGCGACCAGTGGTGGATGGCGCAGGTGGGACCCTGTCGTGTTGAAGCGGCCGCTCGGCCCAGTCGGGCCGGAGAATCGCCGCTCACCGTTTGTGGCGATTCTCTGAGCGGCCTGCCGCGATTCGCGCGGCGCTAGTTTCGGGGGGGGGGGGGGGGGGGGGGGGGGGGGGGGGGAGATACCTCCCAATGGCTTCGGCTTTTCTAATGTGAAGTGGGAGAAACATAGATCTCAAGTACTGTGGTGTGTTTGTTGTATGTGCACAGTGGAGCTCCAAGGTTTCAAGAAAACAGGAATTTGTAATCTGCACATGCAGCATTGGGTTATTCAAACTGCAATTATTAGGCCATAGTTTCATAACCCAGGAAATCACAGATAAATAGAAATAAATGATAACTTATATGCGCTGCCTGACACTCTTTGTCAGAGATGGGCTACTGGGGCTAGTGCGTGCCTCTCCTTCATCTGTGGGCCACAAGATTGAAATTGGACATGTTCACTGCGACAATTGAAGAAGATTGAGTCCATTCAATACACTTCATAACAAGTTTTAGAAAATGCTTATTCATTCATATATTAATAGAACTGTCATCAACTTCAAGAGGCTAAAAAAAAAAAATACGCAGAGGCAGCACACAGCTCTTTGTAGTGTCAACGTTTGTGAGCAATCGGCACACACCTCACCTCACTTGCGTGCGAATCACTTCCGTCGTATCGACAAGAAAAAGCTGCACGAGTGGAAACCAGCGGAATGCAGCAGCTTTGCGCCTGGGCAATTGTGAACAAGGTGTCTGGTAGGCCGCACCCCGAATCCTGATGGGCCGCACGTGGCCCCCAGGCTGCTCATCACCACTTTACAGTGATAATATTGTGGCTCAGATGTCGCACTCTCGCCTCAGCCAGAAGGCCGCAGATTCAAGTCCAGAGTCCTGAGCACTAAATCTTTGTTGAAGTTGTCACAGAAACATCCTGCACTTAGAAACATGTCGCAGCACATCACCCATACGGTTTTCAAATAAACAAGCACTGAGTGCAGTGCTGAGTGGGGGGTGCACTTGCAGAGGTACCACTTATTGGGGTGGACTTTGAACAGCCCCATCAGCCCTCTCGGTAACAGCAGAGGGGTCCACACTGGCTCCTTGGCGACTGATCCTTCAATCTAAATCACTAAAGCATATTATCTGTTAATTTATTGCATTGATGTCAGTGGGGTCATGCTGTGAGCATTTCATAGATTATATTAGAACAGTGAAAACACTTCAAAATGTCCTTCATTGTGAAAGGTGCGGTAATAATATGTCTATTTTCTTTCTATATTACAAATCATTGAGTCAGTTCCATGTGTCACACTGAAGCAATCACATTACTCCACCCAAATCCCCTACCCTGGATGAACCCTTGCACAACGCAGCCACCAAACACCACTGTGCAAAGAGATGAAATACACATCTGTCAGAGTTGGATGATCAGCCACGATCATAGTGAATGGCGGAGAAGGTTCGAGGGGCAAAATCGCCTCCTCCTGCTCCGATTTTCTATGTTTCTATACAGACATTTGTTTTTCATGTTTTCTTGGCATGACACGGGTTTATGCATTCTCACCGTACAAGCTAAACCCTGGAGCCATGGTACCTTTATAAATCTGTGTTTCCCTCCTTTCGAAGATAGCTGAAGGCAGGGTTTTTCAAAGTGCAAACTGCAGGTCGCAGGTTGGTGTCAGGAGGGCCGCGGAGCAATCAGTCGAGTCATTCCCGATCGCGGGATAAGCGCCCAACGACCACGACCAGCTTTTAAAAATGCCGGCCGCAATCGCCCTCCATTGAGAGAGTCCCTCATAGGGAGTCTTCCATTTTCTAGCTGCAAGCAAACAAGGCGTGAAGATCATTTTGATCCAAGGAAGAGAGGGCCAGAGACACAAACAGGCTAGGATCTCACAACTAAATCTGCTGGAGAGATTACTCAGGAGCGCCCACGGCAGGACAAAGTTGTGCGAGTGTGAGCTGTATACCGAGCTGCAGGGCCTCTGGTGAACAGCCTCAGAGGAAACTGAAATCGGGAACAAAGGGTAAAAGAAATTATGTCTTGAGGTATGGCTTTGTTAAATCAGGATGCAAAGCCCATGTGTGTTATATGCAGGGAAGTAGTGGCAAATGAGAGCTGGATGCTAACTATGTCTTACCTTGCAGACATCTTTTTCAATTCTAAACAAACTGAGCCTCAAATTGCAAGGGAAGGATGATGATTGCTTTCGGTACTGTGAAGAAGTAGATGCTTTTCAAAAAATCATTGAAAGTTTGGCAAGTTTCATGTTTCCCACAGTGATACGACACATTGAAGAAAAGTGTGTTCACCAGGGAACTGTCAATAGACTGACAGGCCTTATTCAGTCACATCAGTCAACTGGTTCTGTCTCTACTTTCCAGAGAAGTTTCAGAATTTGAAAAAGGAGTGGATGAAAAAGCCTTTTGAGAACAACCGCAGAGTCAATTATTAACTTACGGCTGACTCCAAACATTGAGACCGAACTTCTGCACCTCCTGTGACAGCACATTAAAAACACGCTCAAAGCCCTGGAGGCTGTCAGCATTCTGGTGTAGCATTTATACTCCTGGAGCAAGCATCCCTCCCCTTTATGTTCTCGCCCTCTGGCCTGTGGATCTGGCCACTAACCCCCAAGGTTGGTGAACTTCCATTCCGAGGCTTTCAGAACAACTTTTCAATTTTTTAAAAATAATATTGGTCCATTAGCCTTTTGGTCATTTCTCTGCACTTCTCGAAGGAATTTCAGTGACCTGTCTACATGGACCCCGAAATAAAAGCAGAAGAAATGGGGACAAGAGTAGACCATACAACACCTTGAACCTGTTCCTCCATTCATTAAGAACCCAAAAAGTTCAAGAATCTATTTCAGCCTTATATATTATCCAATAACTCAGCCTACACATTCTCTGGAGTAGAGAACGCCAAAGCCCTCAGAAAAAATTCCTGCTTGTTTGCATCTTAAATGAACATTCTTTTATTTTGAAACAATAGGGCTTCATTGAAGCCTACTTGTGGACAATAAGCGATTATTACATTATTATTAATATCCCCTAGTTTTATATCCCCCACAAGAGGAAGCACCCTCTTTGCATCCACCTTGTCAAGTCCAGTCAGAATCTTACATGCTTCATTCTTCCAAACGCAAATAGGCCCAACTTTGAACTGCCGTTGTTTTACCATTGAGAGAGCAGAGGGCAGAGTGAATCGCAAAAGGTAGCAGTCAAGAGTAGCAAGACAAACATGGTGGCAGCAGAGAGCTGTGAGGGAACACACAAACCACCAGACTGTCAATTTTAATACTATGGGGGGGGGGGGGGGGGGGGGAAGAGTGAATTTTAGAGAAGCAGAAGCTGTATTTTTAGCACGTCAGGAGTCTGATTTTTCATGTACAGGAATTGGAATTTTTAATGAGTAGCAGTCTGAATTTTTAGTGTTAGGGGTCTAAATGCGTGGAAGGTCTGAATATTAATATTTTAATATTTGACATTTGAGCACCTGAATTTTAAAGTGCACGGTGGTCTGAAGTGTCAGTGACGCAGAGCTGAGATCTGCTTTTTACTGTTTGGTTTTAAGTGTACAGAGTGCGTGGCGAGCTATTTTTTAATTGTCTGGGAACACATTGATTTTAAACAGATTACGGGTTTTGATGTGCGCGTGGGAGTGGGGAGGGGGGTGGGGCTGTGGTCATACATTTGGCACGCTGCCCTTACCCACATAAATGTCTATATTGGGAGCATCAGCAGTGCTTGCCAAGTCACTGAATTCCTGGGACGTTTGGAATGATTTAGAATGCTGCTCTAATAAATATGGAAATTTTATTGAAGGAACTGCTTGTGGTGGACTTATTATGTGCTCACTCATGATTCTATCTAATCCAAAAGCAATTTAATCACGATCAGCCCTTCTCGTTCTCTTCTTGTACCTTGTGGACCTGCCAACTGCTCAATGAAGTTGGACATTTCCTTTTCAAGATTTTCAAGGACAACTTTTCAATTTAGCAAATTCAACACCATCACTGGGTTGATTTAGCAAATTGGCGCCAACAAACCAAAATCTAAGATGGTACATTTCATGCCTGATGTTCCTGTATTCTACTGCAATTACCATCAAGGTCAGACATGTGACTGCCGGTTACCTTCACTTCCAATGCAACAAGGATTAAAATGCTTGCTCTTCAAGTATCAATGCACAAGATCTCGGATTACACTGTTGGGTATTTTTAATCCCAGTCCAAACAAAAACAATTGCACACGTCCTCACCATTCTAATATAGTGAAATCCCAGTGACGAAAATGAAAAATAAAATAAAATCAGTCATTCGCCAATTTCACATGGCATCCTATGAGCAGATTATTCATCTCAAGGCCATGGGATCTGCCGACAGTCAGCTTTCTGCGAGAACTCATCCAGTCCTACTCCTCCCTTTTCCCCCATAGCCTGAATTTATAATTAACCAATTGCCTTTTGAAAGCCACAAATGGATCTGCCTCCCACATGCTCTCAGGCAGCACTTTCCAGATCCTAACCTGTTGCTGCTGCGTATAAAAGTCTTTCCCATGATGCTGTTGCGTCTTTGGGAACATTTATCCCCATCTTCTTTGACCAGACCCCTCATGATTTTGTACACGTGCATCAAATCTCCTCTCACCCTTCTCTCCTCTCAAGAGAACAATCACAGCTTAGCCAATCTCACAGCCATAGAGTACAGAAGAGGCCCTTCGGCCCATCGAGTCTGCACCGATCCTCGTAACTTCTAGCCTGGGAACCATCAACTGCATTTGAAATATTTCTATTTATTAATTTTTTAAAAAATAAAAGTGACCAATTCTTTCTCTTACAAATTGAGGGACAATTTAGCGTGGCCAATCCACCTACCCTGCACATATTTGAGTTTGTGGGGGAGGGTGAGACCCACGTAGACACGGGGAGAATGTGCAAACTCCACACGGACAGTGACCTGGGGCCTGGATCGAACCCGGATCCTCAGCGCCTTGAGGCAGCAGTGCTACCCACTGCGCCACCGTGCCACCCATTTGAAACATTTCTGAGACACCATTTGATTGGGGATAATGAAAGTCCTTACTTTAACTACAGAATCATTTGTTCAAATAGCAAAATTGATAATATGAGCAGGGTGTGAAACTAATGAGACTGGAAGCAGTTCAAAATGGGTGGGACAGTTCAAGAAAACAATGGGATTTTCAGTGTGTGTGTCATCCATTGGACTGAACTCACAGCATCAAACCTTTGCCGGTTTATGGAATCTGAAACATTAAAAAAAACAATACCAACACATTTCTCCAGAATAGCACATGAATTAGTAGATTAAAAATGTAAAGCTAATTGGTTCGGTGAAGGTTCACAAACCCAGGGTCATTGGCACAACGCTGCTGAAGTGATGTGGGTGAGTTGATAATAACTGCAAGCTGGGGCTTTCAGTCATTTAACGCAAGCGTGTTAAATAACATCATGGACCAAATGCATGATCCACAGGCACAACATTCAGATGTACCTGTGTCAGCAATACTCATGTGCAATTAGATTAAGCGTAGATGACTAGGCCAGTGAAGCCGGCATGGTGGCACAGTGGTTAGCACTGCTACTTCACAGCGCAAGGAATCCAGGTTCAATTCCGGCTTGAGTTACTGTCCGTGACAGGTTTGCACTTTCTCCCCGTGTCTGCGTGAGTTTTCTCCGGGTGCTCCGGTTTCCTTCCACAGTCCAAAGATATGCAGGTTAGGTGGATTGGTCATGCTAAATTGTCCCTTAGTAACCAGGGATGTGTAGCTTCGGTTATGGTGTTACGGGAATAGGGGGCGGGGAAGGGGGGGTAGAGTAAGTATGTGTAGAGCGCTCATTTGAAGGGTCGGTGCAGACTCGATGGACCGAATGACTTCCTTCTGCGCTCTAGGGATTCTATGATCCTCATTGTTTGGATCGGTTGCATTACTTTATGCAACTGTTGTATGCAGCTCAATTCTGTTCATGGGAAAATAGGGATAGAGAGACAATACACAAAACAGTAGCTCAGATTTTCCACCCATAAGACCCCCTCCCACCCTGGCACTAACTGGGCTACGGTTCTGTTGCCTTCTGAATCCGTACTTCAGTGGCCATTCTTTATTCAAAGAGATTGCAGAACATTGCTAATCTATCATGCCCTGCATCACAGCAAAACCAAACTCATTCCCAGCCCCAACTTTATACAGATTTTTAAAATTCTTTCATGGAGTGTGGCTGTCACTGGTCAGACCAGCATTGGTTGCCTTGGAAGTGTCAACCATATTATTGTGGATCTGGAGTCACATGTAGGCTCGACCAGGTAAGAATGGCAGATTCCTTTCTCAAAAGGGCATGAGTGGTAGGTTCATAGTCACTATGACCAAGATCAATGTTTAGTTGCAGATTTTTATTCAGTTGAATCCACCAGCTGCCATGCATGGATTTGATTTCATGCGGCGAGAGCATTAGTCTGGGCCTGTAGATTACTAGTCCACTGAGATTGCCATAATGCAACCATCTCGCCCGAAGGAAGGGGCAGCATGGTGTTAAGCGCAGTTGATTCACACCTCCAGCGTCCCAGATTCAATTGCCGGCTCGGGTCATGTTGTGTTATGCTACATATGTCCGCGTGGGTTCGAACCGCACTCCTGGTTCCATGTTGTGTTATGCTTCTACATGTAGTGTAAGCTGCTTCCTTGATGTATGCTCAGACAAAGGAAGGTTCAGACTTGGATAGGTTTAACACCTTTTTTTTAATATAAATGTTTTTATTCTCCATTTTCACATTTTTCTCCAAGATTTACAACCCCCACAAACAGTAAACGGTAACAAATACAATATCAATCCCCTTAACAATAACAACGATCCCATCCTCCCACCACCGCAAACCACGGCCCATCTGTCAATATATGCATCCAATAAAACAAACCCTACCACGGTGGAAACAAAAAGCAAAGGAGAAAAAGAAAAAAGGAGTCCGGGACCGCCCATGGTCACCATAGAGTCCACCCCCCCTCCACACACACACAACGCCGTCCAAACTCTAAAAGAGTGCCGTACATGATACCCAAGAGTTGTAAACCCCCCCCCCCCCTACCCCACTCCTTCCCAACTCCTCCCGTCCACTGCCTCTTGTAAAACTCCTTCCCCCAACCTCGGTTCCTTCTCCTCCAACTTTCCACCTTGGCTAGACCACTCGGACCCTGTTCTGCCAGGCTCCGATGGCCGCAGCCCGTCCCCCCACCTCACTCCCGTTCACTGGCTGGCTTAGACCAGCCAGCGTGGAGGCCGCCGCCCGGGTCCCTTTCCCCCTTGCCCAACCCGAGGAAAGCCCACAAATCCCCCTTTTAGCGCACAAACCCCGCATATCCACCTACACCCCAAAGAGCCCCCACTTCGAGTGAAAGTCCCATCACTTCCCTTGTCCAAATATCTATAACACCGGCTCCTTTAGCCCATACACCCGCACGCAGTGAAACAAACAAACAAAAAAAAAGAAAATACAGTCATGAGGTTACATCGGCACATGGCCATTTCTCAGTTCTGCCACAGTCCTTCTGCCTTCGCAAACTCCTCCGCTGTTCCAAAATAAAAGTCCTTGAGCTTGTAAGTCACCTTCAGCTTCGCTGGATATACTATGCCGCACTGCATCTTGCTAATGTACAGTGCCCTCTTCACCCGATTGAAAGCAGCCCGCCTCCTCGCCAGCTCCACCGTAAAGTCCTGGTATACACGTATACCAGCTCCAGCCCACTGCACCACCCGCTTCTGCTTGGCCCAGCACAGGACCTTCTCCTTCACACTGTACCTACGGAAGCACAGAGTCACTACCCTGGGCGGCTCACTCGCCTTTGGTAGAGGCCTCCACGACCGATGAGCTCGATCCAGTTCATATCGGGAGGGATCCTCCCCCTCCCCCAATAGTTCCGCCAGCATCGCAGCAAAATACTGAGTCGGTCTCGGCCCTTCAACTCCTTCGGGCAGCCCCACAATCCTCAAATTCTGTCGCCTGGATCTGTTTCACAGGTCTTCCATTTTCCCTCACAGATACTTGTTCACCTCCATCACCTTCCACATCTCCTTCCCCATCATGGTAAGTTGTTCACCATGCTGCAATAATGTCTCCTCCACTTCCTTCAGTGCCTCCCCTTGCTCCCGCACCTCCGTACTGCGCTCGCCCACGCCGTCGTCACCAGGGAAATCGCCTCCTCCACCAACATACTCAAAACCTCCCTCATCTCCTTCCTCATTGTCTCCATGTATTTTGTAAAAAGCCTATCGAATTCCGCAGCCATCACCTTCATTATTTCTTCAGCCTTAAGCAATGCGGCCTCCCCTGGTGCTCCAGCCTCCATTTTCCTTGGTGACCCCGCGGTGACCTTTCTACTCCCCAACGAACTTTCAGCTGTTTTCACAGAAGTTTTCTTACTGCACCTCGACATATCCATTCCCTGTACTTTCTCCTGGCCTTCACCGCCTTCGCTGCCCCTAGGACCGGGCGTAAATCCCCGACAATGCTGTTCCCGAGTGGGAGCCCTCCAATGCTCGGCTGCCTCCCGCCCGCCGTCACCGGAAGTCAGCCGTCACCGCATCTTCAATGGCCTTTGTGAGATATTTTCACAGTTGTTCCCTCTGCTGCTAGAATTCAGCTTTCATAAAGGCCCTCAAGTCAGCTTGAGGCCTTTAAGGTCGCCCTTCCCCCGCCTGCATGCTGGAAGAGGCTTTTGTCTCTGCTGTAGCTTCAGCCAAATCTTTCACTGTTTCAGCGGGTCTGGCAACCAAGAAACATACCATTCATGGGGGAAAGTACTCCTCCAACATTCACCTACGCCTTTTCATCAAAATTCCACCCCGTATTGCTTAAAAAAGGGCTCTTTTCTGTAACCTTGGGCAGGAGCTGTCTTGTGTGTGACCACTTACTCCATGGTGCACCAGGTTTTACACATTTATTGAAGTTAACAATTCCCCTACTTGAGTTCGACTCTCCTGCTAATCTTGCTATAGTAACTCAGTCTAACTAACCAGTCTGCTCTAAGCCATGCGGTGGGTGTGATGCTCTGATCTGCCCCTGTCCTTCTCTCTAAGTGTCGTCTGTGGAAAGAGAGAGAATATGTGTGCCCTGTCCATTTATATGGGTTTCCCCCTTGTGGTAGTGTCACCTCTGGTGTTTTGACTGTTCATTGATCGTGTGCTATCTTACTGGCCTATTGGTTGAATGTCTGTGTGTCATGATGTCTCTGGTGCTCCCTCTAGTGTTTACTTAGTTATAGTGTGTTTACAGTAACCATTGTGTATTTACAGTGATGCATATCACCACAGGTCACTGGCTGTGCAGTCTGCACATTCTCCCCGTGTCTGCGTGGGTTTCTAACGGGTGCTCCGGTTTCCTCCCACAGTCCAAAGAAGTGCAGGTTAGGTGGATTGGCCATACTAAATTGCCCTTCGAGTCCAAAAAGGTGAGGTGGGGTTACTGGGTTATAGGGATAGGGTGGAGGCGTGGGCTTAAGTAGGGTGCTCTTTTCAAGAGCTGGGGTAGTCACAATGGGCCGAATGGCCTCCTTCTACACTGTAAATTCTATGAAGCCACATGCATGCAGGCACTGCTTAACATTCAGAAATAGAAATCCCAATTGATATTTCCCACTTCCTATTCCAGAGCACTGTCATCATCTTCAATATCCAGGCCACTGCCCAAAGATCAGCGAACTTGGTACAAACCAGGTCAATACCCTCCTCTGGTACTTATTCAGTAACTCTCATCGGAAAGCAAAACATAAATGTCACCACAAAATGTCCCAGAGGACTGCTCTCTGTCCTTTGAGGAGGAGAGCTGATTGGTGGTGATTTAATCTGCGGGTCACCAGACCGCGCGGGCAAGGGGTAAGGTTGAGAAGGCTTACCCCTGACGTTGAGAAGGTTGTTCGTCTTCATGAATAACCTCAGCTGGTACGGAAATCGAACCAGCGCTATTGGCATCTCTTCCCATCATGAACCAGCCGTCCAGCCGACTGAGCTAACCGGTTTTAAACTAATGTGGCAGGGGGATGGGAACCAGATTAGGAAGTTAGAGGTCAGTAAAGAAGCAGCAACTAACGCCAGTAAGGTACGAGATAATAAACTCAATGTGACTAAGGGGCAGAGTAGACAGGGAAGGGTTGATGAACGCAAAGGGACAGGTGGTCAGGGGTGCATTTGTTTTAATGCGAGAAGTGTAGCAGGTAAGACATCAGGTAACACATCATGACACACAGACATTCAACCAATAGGCCAGTAAGATAGCACACGACCAATGGACAGTCAAAACACCAGAGGTGACACTACCACAAGGGGGAAACCCATATAAATGGACAGGGCACACATATTCTCTCTCTTTCCACAGGCGACACTTAGAGAGAAGGACAGGGGCAGATCAGAGCATCACACACACCGCATGGCTTAGAGCAGACTGGTTAGTTAGACTGAGTTACTATAGCAAGATTAGCAGGAGAGTCGAACTCAAGTAGGGGAATTGTTAACTTCAATAAATGTGGATTTAGGGCTTGGATCAGTACCTGGCAATATGATGTTATTGGTATTACTGAGACTTGGTTCAGGGAAGGGCAGGATTGGCAACTGAATATCCCAGGGTATAGATGCTTCAGGAGGGACAGAGAGGGAGGTAGAAGGGGGGGAGGAGTTGCATTACTCGTCAGAGATGATATCACAGCTGTCATTAAGGAGGGCACGATGGAGGATTAGAGCACTGAGGCAATATCGGTGGAGCTAAGAAATAGGAAGGGTTCAGTAACATTGTTGGGACTTTACTACAGGCCTCCCAAAAGCGAGCATGAAGTAGAGGTACAAAGATGCAGACAGATTATAGAAAAATGTCGGAGCAATAGGGTGGTTGTGATGGGAGATTTTAACTTCCCCAACATTGAATGGGATTTGTGTAGTGCTGGAGGTGTAGATGGAGCAGAGTTTGTAAGGAGCATCCAGGAGAGTTTTTTAGAGCAGTATGTAAATAGTCCAACTCGGGAAGGGGCCATACTGGACCTGGTATTGGGGAATGATCCCGGCCAGGTGGTTGATGTTTCAGTCGGTGATTACTTTGGGAATAGCGATCACAATTCCGTAAGTTTTAGAATACTCATGGACAAAGACAAGAGTGGTCCAAAAGAACATAGAACATAGAACAGTACAGCACAGAACAGGCCCTTCGGCCCTTGATGTTGTGCCGAGCAATGATCACCCTACTTAAACCCACGTAACCCGTATACCCGTAACCCAACAATCCCCCCATTAACCTTACACTACTGGCAATTTAACATGGCCAATCCACCTAACCCGCACATCTTTGGACTGTGGGAGGAAACCGGAGCACCCGGAGGAAACCCACGCACACACGGGGAGGACGTGCAGACTCCACACAGACAGTGACCCAGCCGGGAATCGAACCTGGGACCCTGGAGCTGTGAAGCATTGATGCTAACCACCATGCTACCGTGAGGCCCCTAAGGAAGAGTGTTAAATTGGGGAAAGGCAGAGTATAACAAAATTCGGCAGGAACTAGGGAATGTGGATTTGGAGCAGCTGTTTAAGGGTAAATCCACATTTGAAATGTGGGAGTCTTTTAAGGAAAGGTTGATTAGAGTGCAGGACGGACATGTTCCTGTGAAAATGAGGGATAGAAATGGCAAGATTAGGGAACCATGGATGACGGGTGAAATTGTGAGACTAGCTAAGATGAAAAAGGAAGCATACATAGGATCGAGGCAACTCAAAACTGATGAAGCTTTGGAGGAATATCGGGAAAGTAGGAAGAATCTCAAACGTGCAATAAAGAGGGCTAAAAGGGGTCATGAAATATCTTTGGCTGACAGGGTTAAGGAAAATCCCAAAGCCTTTTATTCATATGTAAGGAGCAAAAGGGTAACTAGAGAAAGGATTGGCCCACTCAAACACAGAGGGATTTTATGCATGGACTCAGAGGAAATGGGTGAGATTCTTAATGAGTACTTTGCATCGGGATTCACAAAGGAGAGGGTTAAGATGAATGTTGAGGCAAGGGATGGATGTTTAAATACTCTAGGTCAAGTTGTCAGACGGAAGGGGGAAATTTGGGGTATTCTAAAAGACATAAAGGTGGACAAGTTCCCAGGACCAGATGGGATCTATCCCAGGTTCCTGAGGGAAGCGAGGGTCGAAATAGCTGGGGCCTTAACAGATATCTTTGCAGCATCCTTGAGCACGGGTGAGGTCCCGGAGGACTGGAGAAATGCTAATGTTGTCCCTTTGTTTAAGAAGGGTAGCAGGGAAAATGCAGGGAATTATAGACCAGTGAGCTTGACGTCAGTGGTAGGCAAACTGTTGGAGAAGATACTGAGGGATAAGATCTATTTACATCTGGAAGAAAATAGACTTATCAGTGATAGGCAGCATGGTTTTGTGCAGGGAAGGTCGTGTCTTACAAACCTAATAGAATTCTTTGAGGAAGTGACAAAGTTAATTGATGAGGGAAGGGCTGTAGATGTCATATACATGGATTTTAGTAAGGCGTTTGATAAGGTTTCCCATGGCAGGTTGATGGAAAAAGTGAATTTGTACGGGATTCAGGGTGTACTAGCTAGATGGATAAAGAACTGGCTGGGTAACAGGAGACAGAGAGTAGTGGTGGAAGGGAGTGTCTCAAAATGGAGAAGGGTGACCAGTGGTGTTCCACAGGGATCCGTGCTCGGACCACTGTTGTTTGTTTAACAAGGAAAACTTGTTAAAAACACCTCACAGGAGCATTATAAAACATTATTCAAAACTCTGAAGAATACAGACATAGTCTCCTCAATCTCTCCTCATAAAACAATCCTACCATCCCAGGGACCTCCATTGCACTCCCTCTATGGCAAGTACATCTTTCCTTAGATAAGGGGGATCAAAACTGTACACAATACCCCAGGTGAGGTCTCACCAAGGTCCGATATAACTTCAGCAAGACATCTTTAATCCTGTACTCAAATCCCCTTGCTATGAAGGTCAACATGCCATTTGCCTTCCAAAATTGCTCGCCTGGATGCTCGCTTTCGGTGACTCGAACAAGGACACTTGGGTCCCCTTGGACACCTGCGCTTCCCAACCTTTCACCATTTCAGAAATACTTTGCCTTGCTTTTTTCTAACGATGACCATAAAACCACTGCCGACTGTCGCAAAAGCCCATCAGGTTCCCTCATGTCCTTCAGGGAAGGAGATCTGCCGTCCTTACCTGGTGTGGCCTACATGTGACTCCAGACCCACAGCAATGTGGTTGACTCTTAATTCTTCATTAGGGATGGTCAATAAATGCTGGCCCAGCCAGCGAAGCCAACGTCCCAAGAACAAATTTTTAAAAAATCACGTGAACTAATGTTCATTTCTGTGGTTCTTTCACTGTTACTAACATTGTTGCAAAACTTTCCATTTTCTATTTATTCCCCATTACTGTGTATACAGTAGTGGAGTGAGACGTTGGGAACGGTCCCCCTCCCCCGCCCCAGGTTTAAATGTAAATAAACTAACCTTCTGAGTTAATCATCACACGGGTTTTCTGCGAGTTATCAGTAAATTGGATCACACAAGCTGAGGGTTTGAGAAAACACGTCACAGACAACTTTTTTAAAAAATTCTAAATGCCTTCTGCTCACAGACAGGTTGTGTGGGAAAAGAAGCTCAGTTTGCCTTTCGCTCCTGCTGTAACAGCAGATTACCAATTTTGGATCACACAAGGCCTGGTCCACTCACAGGAACTGCTATCAATTCACTGGCAGAGCTTGGTTGCAACAGCATTTCAAACTGGCAGCTCCATTGCAAGGGGAATAGCTTCTGGGCAAAGTATATGGAGGCTAAAATAAAAACAGTGGTGGAAGTACTTAGCAAAGTCTGGCAGTATCTGTGGAGACAGATACAGCGTTAATGTTTCAAGTCGACTCTGTCTATTCTTCAGTTCGGCAGAATAATATCTGACCCAACACAATAACTCTGTTTCCCTCTCCACCAATATTGCCAGCATTCTGTTCTTCCTCCAGATTCCCAGCATCAACAGTATTTTTCTTTTCTTGTATTGGAAGGCAGCACTTGTCAAGGAAACAATTTAGGAGCACAGATCAGCAACCTCGAGAGAGAAAGAGAGAGAGAGAGAGGAGGAAAAATGTACCAAGTATAAATGGCACCACAACGATTCCCGGCTGGGTCACTGTCTGTGTGGAGTCTGTACGTCCTCCCCCTGTGTGCGTGGGTTTCCTCCGGGTGCTCCGGTTTCCTCCCACAGTCCAAAGATGTGCGGGTTAGGTGGATTGGCCATGCTAAATTGCCCGTAGTGTCCTAATAAAAGGAAGGTTAAGGGGGGGGTTGTTGGGTTACGGGTATAGGGTGGATACGTGGGTTGAGTAGGGTGATCATGGCTCGGCACAACATTGAGGGCCGAAGGGCCTGTTCTGTGCTGTATTGTTCTATGTTCTATGTTCTAACACATCAAACAATCCTTGCAGTATTTGGTTGTTTCGCTGCCTATATTTTGACAAAAATATTCACAAATTAATGTTTCAAGATTTCAGCCCATTCATCCAAGGCGGCATCTTGGTGTGATACATATTAAAAAATGCTCATATTCAGCAATATTCCCTTGAATCACCGCAGGGAGATTGTTTCATCTAAAAGCTAATCTCCACCTACTGCTCTGTGAATTTAAATCCTTATCAACTCTCACGACTGCCATTCTCACCCAACAAGTAGCAGATTCCCTACTTTCCTTACCTCTTCAGGAGTTCTAGAATAAGCTCCTTCTCCTTCCGTTCCCACCTCTCCCAGTTCTAGATTCTGCTCCGCTCAGGCACAAAGTCACAAACGACATCCAATGCAACCTGTTTCTTCCCACCCTTTGAAGCCATCGACCATTCTCTCCTCCTCCTATATCTCCCCTCTGAAGTCCAACCTCCCCCACGATGCCACGCTCCTTCAATCTCATTCCGACCCATCACAAAACCAAGCAGACCATGTCCAATGGCTTCTTCTCCC
This sequence comes from Scyliorhinus canicula, assembly GCF_902713615.1. NCBI lineage: Eukaryota > Metazoa > Chordata > Chondrichthyes > Carcharhiniformes > Scyliorhinidae > Scyliorhinus > Scyliorhinus canicula. The sequence continues at coordinate 5,012,861 of NC_052152.1, read as the reverse complement.
CTGCCCATGGGAATCCCAGGGGACCTTCCGTGATCTGTTTCCAAAGACCTATCGGGAATGTCATCTGGAACATGGAATGGTTTCCACATAGACGCTGATAAGAACCAAGTTTGACTTCTACGTCTTCTCAAAAGCTGTTACTTTGCTTTCTAGCTGCCTCTCAAGTTGAAATGCAAATTAACACTGAACACTCCCCAGTTTGCAGGATGAATGCCTGCTAATTTAGGAGGAAGCATGGTCAGCACAGTTGCTTCACAGCTCCAGGCTCCCAGGTTCGATTCCTGGCTTGGGTCACTGTCTATGCAGAGTCTGCACGTCTTCCCCGTGACTGCGTGGGTTTCCTCCGGGTGCTCCGGTTTCCTCCCACAGTCCAAAGATGTGAGTGTTAGGTGGATTGGCCGTGATAAATTGCCCTCAGTGTCCAAAAAAGATTAAGTGGGGTTACTGAGTTATGGGGTTATGGGTGGAGGTGTGAGTTTAAGTAGGGTACTCTTTCCAAGGGCTGTGCAGTCTCGATGGGCCCAATGGACTCCTTCTGCACTGTAAATTCTATGACTCTGTGAGGTGGAGCTTAGAGACATAGGGAGGGGCGAGACCACAGGATCTGAAAGTAATGATGAGCAATTTAGAAATCAACCCTTTGCCTATGAATGCTCAAATTTTGATATATCCAGTTCAGCTCTTGCAATATCCAAGCCATTGAAAAACTAACCCTCAAACTGAGCTTCAAAAAGACCTGCCCCCGTGTTAGATCAAGGCTTGTCACTCCAAGCAATAAAAAATACTTCTCTCTCTCTTCAAGAGGCAGCTAGGAAGCATCCCTCTGGATTTCAGAGTAGCAGCCAACCACCCACGATACAGGGCTTGTGTCCACTGTGTTAGCCAGTATGTTCACTGGTACAGCCACACGAGGGAGCGATGGTGCAGAAGCATCCCAACATGCATAGCAGTGGTTAAGCCCTCCATTGAGGTGCTCCAGACTGCTTTCACTGTGTTTGCAAACAATGACATGGTCCCAGTTATATCCTTCTTATTTCATCTAATCCCATTAATCGATCCTTTTACTCTTATTACGGGCCAGGGTTTAGAGAACCCCAAAGTGTATCATGGAGTTCACCTGACCCACAACCTTTAATAGATTTTGGTTATGGGAAGCACAAGGACCTACTTTACAGGTGTGATGCAACAGAGAACTAAGAGTATTTTTAAACAAAAACAATGTTTATTCTATGACTCCAGTTAACATTTTAAAAACACACAGAAAACATCTTATCAACTACCAACACTGATACCCCCCCCCTCCCGCAAAAAGATACGGTACTCTATAGGTAACCCTTAATAACTTTCCTAACAACATCCATAAGCCAAAACATTTTTTAACAAAGGCAGTAGGTTTGAATTCTCTACAGAGAACAGTTATCACTTTTAAATTATCAAGTGACCTAAACACCTTGTTTAACATACACAGAGAGAGAGACCAATATACACCTGCTTTGTCTGAATGCAGTTCTCCAACTGAAAACAAAACTAAAACACAGAGCCAAAACAGCTTCCAGCTCAAAACGAAACTAAAAAGCAGAGACAGAGCTCAGGTCCACCCACACAATGACATCACTGTAGCCACTTGAGAAGACAAATGTTTCTTAAAGTGACATTCCCATGTCACTTTGCCTGTGTGTATCTAGATTTCCTTTAAAATTATCAATGCTATTCACCTCACCTCGTCCTTATACCAGCAAGTTCTAACTACGATGAGTAACATAATTTCTCCTGAATTCCCTATTGCATTTATCAGTGTCAATATTATATATATGACCTTGGTTTTGGATACCCTTTCCAGCAGGAACATCTTCTCAACATCAACATCACTGAAATTTTCCACAATTTTAAAGATCGTCACACCATTTTCGGAGATTGGTCACCATTTTGGTTGCAATTTTATCTCTGTTTCCCCAAGTGTTGCTGAGTATAGATAGAGTAGGCCTTTGTGGAGGCTTTGAGATTGTCTTTCAAACATTTTGTTTGGCTTTTTTGTGAGCAGACTCCCTGGCACAGCAGGGAGTAAGAATACATCTGTTTGAGCAGCTTTGAATTGGGCATTCTAATGACGTCAACAATCAATCAGAGAAGCCACTGAGAGAGAATAGCGAGAGGAACGGAAAGAGCAGCTGCTCGAGCCAAGAATCTGGCACCACCTCCACTAGCCAACAACTGATGCCCTCACTGTAGTGATAGGACATATACGCCATATACAAAGGAACACAGGAATTAGGAGAAGTAGGCAATTCAGCTCCTCGAGCCTGCTCCGCCATTTAATCAGATCATGGCTGATCTCTTCCTGGTCTCAAATCCACCTCCCTACTTGTTCCCCATATCCCTTTAACCTGTTTTTAAAATCAGAAATCTATTTATCTTCTTCTTGAAATCATTTAATGATTCAGACTCCTTGGGCGGAACGGTGGCACAGAGGTTAGCCTGTAAGGGTTTTATGGAGCTGCTGCATACAGTACCCAAGTGGTGTGGCCAAATATTTTATACAGTTCCAGCATAACCTTCCTGCTCTTATATTCTATAGCTTGGCTAATGAGTAAAAGGATTCCATGTGCCTGTTACCTTCAGGACCATATTCACTTCCCCTACACCTCTCAGTATCCTCCCATTTATTATGTATTCCTTTGCCTTCCATGACCTCACCAAATGCATCAGCTCACAATGCTCTGGGTTGAATTCCATTTGACACTTTTCTGCCAACGTGACCACTCCATAGGCACCTCCCTGCAGTCTAAGCAATCCTCATTATCAATCGCAAAGCCAATTTGTGTGTTATCTGCAGACTGCTTGACCATTCCTCTACATTTACATCCGAATCATTAATATATACCACAATAAGCAGGGGACCAAGTACTGAACCTTGTGGAACCCCAATCTTCCAGTCACAAAAATATCAATAATTATCCTTTGTTTCCTGCCAGAGTCAGTTTTGTATCCAACTTGCTCGAGTACCATGGGCTTTTTTATTAAGCCAGCCTGTCATGTTGGACACTTGTCAAAAGACTTGCTAAAATCTACACAGACCATATCAACTGCACTCCCCTCATCAATTCTCCTCGTTACTGCCTCAAAACATTCAATCAAATTAGTCAGACATAGTCTTCCCTTAACAAAGCCACACTTCACTCTCCTTGATTAATCCGTGCCATTCTAAATGAACGTTTATCCTGCCCCTCAGAATTGATTCCAATAATTTACCAACTACCAAGGTCACTGGCCTGCAATTATTCGGTCCATCCCTCAGTCCCTTGTGAAACAAAGATACAACACTGGACAACCTCCACTCCTCTGGCACCTCATCTGTATCCAGAGGATTGGAAAATGATCGTCAGGCTCGCCACAACTTCCTCCCTCACTTCTTCGAACAGCCTGACTACACTGATCTGGCCCTGGTGATTTATTCATTTTCAAGAATGCCAATCTCCTTAATAATTCCTCTCTCCTTATGTTTATTGCATCTCACACCCCTCCTCCTCAACTATAATGTCTGCATTGTCCCCTCTTTTATGAACACAAGTATTTGCAAATATTCCTCTTCCTCCACACATAGGTTATGCATTTGGTCTTTTATGGGCCATATTCTTTATCCTCTTACCCCTAATTAACATATCACTGCAAAAGGCAAGGCTCAAGCATTTGCAACCATCTTCAGCCAGAAGTGCCGAGTGGATGACCATGTCGGCCTACTCCCGAGGACTCCAGCATCACAGGTGCCAGTCTTCAACCGATTCAATTCACTTCAAATTGCATCAAGGAATGGCTGAGGACACTGGATACTGCAGTGTCTGCGGACCCTGACAACATTTCAGCAGTAGTACTGGAGTCTCGAGCTCCAGAACCAGCCGAACCTTTAGCCAAGCTATTCCAGTACAATTACAACACATACATCTCTCGGTGTTCAGTGGAGATGTGTGGGGCAAATCTTTTTATACACAGGTTCGTGGTGGCCTGGAATGCACTGCCAAGTGAGGTGGTTGAGGCAGATATGTTAGCGACCTTTAAGACTTATCTGGATAGGCAGATGAACAGACAACGCATAGATGGATACAGGCGGTTGGTTTAGATAGGACAAATGATCAGCGCAGGCTTGGAAGGCCGAAGGACCTGTTCCTATGCTGTATTGTTCTTTGTTCTTTGATCCCCATCACAATGGAAAGTTTTCCAGGTATGTCCTGTACACAAACAATGAGCAAATCCAACCCGGCCACTCAATCAGTCTGCTCTCGGTCATCAGCAAAGCGGTGGAAGGAGTCATTGATGCTTGATACTCAGTTTAGGTTCCATCAGAGCCAGGCAGCTGTGAACCTCATTACAGCCTTGCTCCAAACATGGACAAATGAGCTGAACTCAAGAAGTGAGGTGAGAGCAACTGACCTTGACATCAAAGCAGCATTTAATTCCAATTGATAGCAAGGAGCCCTGGCAAAACGGGAGTCGATGGGAATCGGGGGGAAACACTCTGTTGGTTAGAGTCATACCTGGCACAAAGGAGGATGGTTGTTGGGGTTCAATCATCTCAATCCCAGGACATCACTGCAGGAATTCCTCTGGGTAGCGTCTGAGGCCCAACCATCACCAGCAGTTTCATCAATGACCTTCCTTCCATCATAAGGTCAGAAGTGGAGATATTCACTGATGATTGGCTCAATGTTCAGCATTAATTACAATACCTCCAATGCTGAAGCTATCTGTGTCCCGATGTAACAAGAGCTCAACAACATGCAGACTTGGGCTGACAAGTGGCAAGTAACAGTCATGCACACAAGTTCCAGGTAATGATCACAAACAAGTCAAATTCAAACCATATCCGCTTGTCGTTCAATGGCATTATCATCACTGAACCCCCCATTATCAACTTTCGCAGAGTTCCGATTGACCAGAAACTGAACTGGATCAGCGGTATAAATACTGTAGCTACAGGAGCAGTTAGAGGCTGGGAATACTTAAGGGAATAACTAATCTCCTGATGCACCAAAACCTGTCCACAATCTACGAGGCACAAGTCAGTAGAGTGTTTGCATACTCTCCACTTAACTGAATGAGTGCAGTTCCACCAACACTCAAGAAGCTCGACTCAGTCCAGGAGAAAGCAGTCCACTTAATTGACACTGCATCGACAAATATTCATTCCCTCAACCACTGATGCACAGTGGCAGCAGAGTTTAACATCTACAAGATGCACTGCTCCTTCCAAAGGCTCCTTCCAAACCACTAGCATCTACACATAGATGGAGAAGGGCAGCTGATGCATGGGGATATCACCAACTGCTAATTTCCCTACAAGCCATGTATCATCCAGACTTGGAACTATATTGCTGTTCCTTCACTTCCTAACAGCACTGAGGATGTACCTACACCGTACGAACTTACACCAATGGTCATTGATGTAGCAGCTGAAGGAGATGGCTCACTACCACCTTCTCAATTAGGGATGGTGTAGCCACCTGGGGTGACCACTGCCCAACACAAAATGGAAGATTGCAAGGAATGCAGGGAAAATGGACATTTTGCAAAAGCAAGCAGCTTGCAAAGCGCTTGTGTATTCTGACTACTGCAGAAACCAGTTCTGAATGCTGCAGAAACCAGACAGCACTGTGAAAGAAAACAAGTTAGCATACTAATGAGGCGATACCGGAAACAAGTTAACACAAATCGATACATTAAATGGAAGGCCAGACTTCTCGGCGCCAAAAGAAGTCCAAAACAATAAGTCCCAAGAACTGCCCAGGGATCGAGGAACTGGAACTGCACACCGGATGGAGGTGGTTCATGAGCGGCCGGAGGCGGTGGCTTTAGAAGGGGTTATGGGCAGTAGAGGGTCCGCCCAGACCCTGAAAGAGGTATAAGACAGAGACCCCGACCCTCTCTCTCTGCCAGCCTCTCCTTGACCAACCAGCCCTCCCAGCAGAACACCGTTACAGCAGAAGAACCTTGAGGAGGAGAGGCCTGGACAGTAGCCGCCAACACGTAAGTGTCATACAACGCACGCTATGAGAGTAGACACTCCTGACCCCCTTTAGTCCATAACTACTGGAAGCCTGCGGACCCAGGACAAAGCTAGATCCCGTTGTTCCCTGATCCGGCAGTCCCCTTATCCAGATAGGTATTTGGCCTATTAGTGGTAGGATTAGCCAAGTCTTATAGTTTTATATGCATGATTAGTAGATTACTGTAATATAATAAATGTGTCTTGTTTGAACTTACTAACTGGTGTATGGATTTATTGCTTTGAACTTGAACCTTGTGGCGGTATCTTAACGATACCTGGCGACTTCAAAGCTAAGGAACGAAACAGAGCCAAATTGAGTGTTAAGCACACTCACCCAGAACGAGCAACAATGGACAATAACTGCTGAGTCAGCAACACCCACACTGCGTCAAAGAATAACTTCAAACGCTGCAATCTGTCCTCACGGAAAATTTCCTCATCCCACTTTGTTCACTGAGCTTTTATTGCACTCCCACTGAGACACATATATCCTTTCTTGGGTAAGGTAATCAAAAGAAGACACAGGTGCTCCAGGTGTAGCATCACCAAGGCCCAATCCAATTGCACCGAGGTTTCTTTACTCATATACGCTAATCACTTTTTAGTGAAAGAGAAGACATCATTATAACAAATTAATTAGTTGTATTTTAACTTTGTGACACTTGTAACAGGACACATAAATCCCTCCGAATACCAACATTTCCAATTGCTCAACCTTTAAAAAAACAAGAAGTCTTACAACACCAGGTTAAAGTCGAACAGGTTTGTTTCGCATCACTATCTTTCGGAAACAAACCTGTTGGACTTTAAGCTGATGTTGTCAGAACTCTTACTGTGCTGAGCCCAGTTCAACGCCGGCATCCACATCTTTAAAAGAAAAGACAGTGTCATAGTGGTGATGTCACTGAACTAGTACTCCAGGGGCCCAAGCTAGTGCACTGGCAATATGGGTTCAAATGCAAATATGACAGCTGGTGGAAATTCAATTCAACTCATAAATCTTGAATAGAGAACTACTCCCAGTAATGGTGACCATGAAACTATCAATTGCTGTGAAAACACATCTGATTCACTAGTGTCCTTCAGGGAAGGAAATCTCCCATCCTTATCTGATCTGGCCAATATGTGACTCCAGACCCACAGCAATGTGCTGACTCTTAACTACCCTCTGAAATGGCCCAGCAGGACACTCAGTTCAAGGGCAATGAGGGATGAGCAACAAATGCTGACTTTTCCCGTTGTGCCCACATACCATGGAAGATAGTCTGCTTCACTATTTTTCTAATCAAGTTCACTTTCCTCCACATTATATTCAATTTCCGTTTTTCATACTGGCTCACTTTACCTGTCACAATCAACGCTCAATCTCTTCGCTCCCTCCTCAAACCTTACTTTCACTCCAAAATCCTCATCACCAGCAAACGAGGCGATATTACACTAGATTCCCTCATCTAAATCATTGACCAATTCTTGTCATCCCCATAAATTACAGTCTGGCGACCTGATAATGACCCATTTATTCCCACTCCATTTTTGTTCCATCTTCCCTCAAACCATGTTAATATATTGCCCCCAATCCAAAGAGTTCTAATTGTAAGAGAATAACCTCTCGTGTTGCTTTCTCGAATGTTTCTTGCAAAAGTAAATGCACATCATCCACTGCCTCCCACCACTTTGTTAGATATATCTTCAAGAAAACTAAGATTACCAAATGCAATTTCTCTTCCATAAATTCCTGTAGACTCTTTTCAATCATATGATCATCTAGGTTTCCTGATATCATTTCCTTCATAGTAGATTTTAGCATTTTTACAACTGCCAACATCAGGCTAATTTTTACTGTTTCTCTCCCTTCTTCTTGAATAGTGGGATTATATTTGCTACCTTCCAATCCACCGGGTGTTCTATAATGTAGAGAATTCTGGAACATCAAAACCAACACATCCATTCCCTCTGCAGTCAGCTATTTTAAAACCTCGGATGTACGCATCAAATCCAGAGATTTTGTCAACTTTAGGTCCCATTAATTTCTCCAGTACTATTTCTTTCCTAATGTCCTTGAGTCCTTCACTTTCACTTGTCCTACGGGCCTCCATTACTTCCAGAATGTCTTCTACCCTGAATGTAGATAGAAACTATTCATTTAATATATTTTCCATTTCCTTATTTCCTTTTATAATAACTTCCAGCTCAAGGGGATCCAACATTTATTTTCACTAATCTCAGCCAGCTCATCCCTCAGAGATATGTATACGATCTGTTGCGACATTTAACTAAAACACTCTCAAACTCATTATAAAATTCTATCACATTATCACTTCCCCAGAGGCTCTTTTAGAACAAGTTATTTATTAGCTCCGCCTCATTTCACAGAAGTAGAACGAAAATAACCTGCTCATTAGTTGATTCCTTGACATACTGTTCGGATACCGTACAAGAAACCCTAAACAATTTGCAATTTGTGAAACTGTGAGGAAAGGATACTTTACCCCAAGAGTGATGACACCGATCAATAGGTATCTTTTATGTCAAAACCAACTTTAATTTAAACTCAGAATTAATCACATTATCAAACATTAGCTTCATAATTAAAAGTTGTACAGTACTTGAATAAAAGGAAAAACCTTAACGCACTATCTACACCTGCCACCAAATATATTCCAACCAAGCAAACCAATACAGTTCAAAATCCACTCATAAATAAAGTTAGCTTTCAGGGACACTTGCTGTTCTCTGGACAGACCTTTGGAGAGAGACACTTTCAGGAATAACTTGAAAATCCTTGTCTTGTCAGGCTCAAATCCTGTAGAAAAACTTAAAAAAACACCAGACAGACCTGGCTCCTCCCATTAATTACATCACCTCTACCCCACAAAGATGTCCCAGGACCTGCTTCGCTCGGACTAATTACCATCCCTCATTAATTCTCCACACTCCAGGGAACCTTCTTTCTATAAACAAGTAAATGGTTAAAATCAATGATTATCTCACCGTTAAGACCCCTTAATCAGAGCTTTAGCAGACATACCGCCTATATGTATTTGAACTCAGTGTTTTTAATAACATTACTACAACAAAACATAACATATAGCAATTTCCACATTCCTCACAATACTGATCCAGAAAAGCTACCTTAAATGTATTCCATGGACTCCTGAATTTGGTGAGAACTCCTTAAATTTTGTTTGTCCAGTCTGTATGAATAATAAAGGCCCCAACATTCCTGCATTACACTCATTATATACACCTCTAATTGCCTGACTAATCCTCAACCTGACTCACACAATTATTTGCTGCCCCTTCTTGCTTCCTGGCTCTTCCCAATTTGATTCCATTTCTTGATTTTCCAAGCTAAGATCCTTCCTCTCTGCTGTCTTTACCCCAACCTTTATAATCAGGCCAACACCTCCTCCTTTAACATTTTGCTAATTTCTTCAAAAACTCAAGTATTCTGAAATACCATGCTTTTAGTTTCCCCTCAGCCTTCTCTTTTCTGCAGTAAGGAGTCTTACAACACCAGGTATAAAGTCCAACAGGTTTATTTAGAATCACGAGCTTTCGGAGCGCAGCTCCTTCATCAGGTGAGTGAATAGGTAGGTTACACAAACACAGAATATATCGACAAAGTCAATGATGCAAGACGATACTTTGAATGCGAGTCTTTGCAGGTAATTAAGTCTTTAAAGGTCCAGAGGAAGCAACTGGCGAGAGGGTTAATCACAGCTTAAAGAGGTATGAATTGTCTCAAGGCAGGATAATTGGTAGGATTTTGCAAGCCCAGGCCAGATGGTGGGGGGTTAAATGTAGTGAGACATGAATCCAAGGTCCCGGTTGAGGCAGTACTCATGCGCACGGAAACTGGCCATCAGTTTCTGCTCAGCGATTCTGCGTTGTTGTGCATCCTGAAGGCCGCCTTGGAGAATGCTTACCCGGAGATCAGAGGCTGAATGTCCATGATTGCTGAAGTGTTCCCCCACTGGAAGGGAACGTTCCTGCCTGGTGATTGCCGCGCGATGTCCATTCATCTGTTGTCGCAGCTTGTGCATGGTCTTGCCAATGTACCATGCCTCGGTACATTCTTTCCTGCAGGGTATGAGGGAGACAACGTTGGCCAAGTTGCACGAGTATGTACCACGTACCTGGTGGGTGGTGTTCTCACATGTAATGGTGGTACCCATGTCGTTGATCTGGCACATCTTACAGAGTTGCCATAGCAGGGTTGTGTGGGGTCGTGGTCGCTGTTCTCATGAAGGCTGGATGATTTGCTACAGACCATGGTCTGTTTGAGGTAACACAGTTGTTTGAGGGCAAGTAGTGGGGGTGTGGAGACGACCTTGGCAAGATGTTCTTCTTCATCGATAACGTGTTGAAGGCTAAAGAAGATGTCATAGTTTCTCTGCTCTGGGGAAGTACTGGACGACGAAGGGTACTCTGTCGGTTGTGTCCCGTGTTTGTCTTCTGAGGAGGTAGTTGCGGTTGTTTGCTGTGGCGCATTGGAACTGTTGATCGATGAGTCGAGCGCCATATCCCGTTCTTACGAGGGCATCTTTCAGCGCCTGTAGATGTCTGTTATGTTCCTCTTTGTCTGAGCAGATCCTGTGTATACAGAGGGCGTGTCCATAGGGGATGGCTTCTTTAATGTGTTTAGGGTGAAAGCTGGAGAAGTGGAGCATCGTGAGGTTATCTGTGGGCTTGCGGTAAAGCGAAGTGCTGAGGTGACCGTCCTTGATGGAGATGAGTGTGTCGAAGAATGCAACCGATTCTGGAGAGTAGTCCACGGTGAGTCTGATGGTGGGATGGAAATTATTGATGTCATTCTCTTCTCAGAAAATAATCTCAGCTTTTCTGAGTAAGTATATCCTGGTAACAGCCCTGTGAATTTTGTTTTCACCTTCTCCAGTGTATATATCTTCTGTAACATGGAGCACTATGCATAGAATTGAGAGTGTGGCCGACTAAGATTCACACATATAAGAAATTGAGATCCTGGGTACGTGGGTGAAGTAGTGAGCAGGAATATGATCAAAACATGACGAGCATTTTCGTTGCTTCTTAATTTAAAATACCCTTCAATTTAAAACATTACCAGCAACTATTTTACAAACTGTTTCTACCTCATCGCATTTAATAACAATCACCTGATTTGATGTTCAAAACAGTAAATCCAAGGAGGAGGAGGAGCTGGGGGCGGTAAAGTTGAAGTGGGTGGCTCACAGGGAATTATTTCACTTCTGCCAAAGATATGTTCTCCCATTTGGTTTGCTTTGCTATGTAAAGCTCAATGCGGGGAAAGCTGTGAGCTGGCAAAATCAGCAGAGCGACAAAACCACTGAGTCAGCGCACCAGGCTGAATGTGATGGCACAGTAATTAAACAGACAAGGTCACCATCGGGTTTTGTCTCACAAGCTATTTGCTACATTTTAAAACAAATTGTGAAGCTGTGTTGGGTGTTCCTAATAGGGTGATGTCTGACAAATTCAGTGGTAATTCTTGAAAGAGTCACTGAAATGATGAAGGAGGGAAGCCCGGTAGATTGTCTACGTAGATTCCAAAAAGCTTTCTACAAGGCACCACACTAAAGAAAGCCACAGCCTCCAGTATCGGCAGTAAATCTATTTAATGAATTAGACGAAGAGACGGAGGGTAACGTGGAAACGACGAGGTCGACACAGAAAGGCTGCAAAGTGATTGGGCGACATAACAGATGGAGTATATTGTGGGGAAGCCTGGTCATTCACTGGTAATAAAAATTAAAAAGCACAATATTTTTTTTAAAACATGAAACATGTGAGTTCAGAGACTTGGGCATGCTCATAAAAAGAGTACAAAGAAAATAGCAATAAAGAAGCCTTGCTATAATTGTACAAGGCTTTGCTGAGACCACAGATGGATTACTGCATCTAGTTTGGTCTCCATATTTAAGGACATATTAGCACTGGAGGAGGTACATTAAAGTTCTTCAGTTTAGTTCCTGAGATGAAACAGTTGGCCTATGATAAGTGACAGAGCAAATTGGGCCTTATATTCTCTGGGGTTTTAAGACATTGCAACCATTGGGGGAGGTGGGACCAGTAGTTTGGATAATCAGAGACTTTTTCCCCAGGTTAGAGGGGTCAATTACTAGGGGACATAGGTTTAAGGTGCGAGGGGCAAGGTTTAGAGGAGATGTACGAGGCAAGTTTTTTACACTGAGGGTAGTGGGTGCCTGGAACTCGCTGTCGGAGGAGGTGCTGGAAACAGGGACGATCGTGACATTTAAGGGGCAATCTTGGCAATTGCATGAACAGGATGGGAATAGAGGGATACGGACCCCTGAAGTGTAGAAGATTTTAGTTTAGACGGCAGCATGGTCGGCGCGGGCTTGGAGGCCGAAGGGCTTGTCCCTGTGCTGTACTTTTCTTCGTTCTTTGTTCACTACAATCTGGATGGGTTACACCTGGGCATGACCCCGGTACTGATGTCTGATGAGGACCGTGTCTTTTTAACCGTTTCTCCCGGGACCCATTTTTGCCAACCGGCCGACCTTCGTGATCCACACCGGCCAACCTTTCCAGCCCGCTTTCCAGTTCACTTACTTTTAATGCGAAAGGGGAGGCTGCTTAGTCCTCATCATGATCTCACTTGAATCAGATTAAAAAGAGAGGGCAATGTACATATAAGGTACAGGCTTGGGTCACTGGTTGTGTGGAGTTTGCACTTTCTTCTCGTATGTGCATGGGTTTCCTCCGGGTGCTCCGGTTTCCTCCCACAGTCCAAAGATGCGTAGGTTAGATGGATTGGCGACGTTAAATTGCCCCTCAGTGTCCAAAAGGGTGGGTGGGGTTACTGGGTTACAGGGATAGGGTGGAGGCGTGGGGCTTAAGCAGGGTGCTCTTTCCAAGGGTCGGTGCAGACTCGATGGGCCGAATGGCCTCCTTCTGCACAGTTAATTCTATGATCCCATGAAGTCAGTTACAGCAGCATAGACTTTAATTTGGAGTCAGCTCTAAGTTAATAACTGACTCTGGGGTCTCAATTTCAAAAGGGATTTTTTCACCCACACACTTCTGTTTCAAAATCTGACTCTTTTCTCCTCTCACTTGCCAGTATTTCCCTGCATATAACAGATGTGGGGCTGAATTCTCCGTAGCCGTGCGCCGAAATCATGTTTGGCGCGGGGGCGAAGAATCGAAGTTCCCGATGGAATCGGGACTCGGCGCCGCTCCGGCAATTCTCCGGGCCCTGAATAACCATGTTACCACGAATCACACCGCGCAGCTGGGGGACCATTGCCAGAGGCCTGCCCAGCGATACTCCGCTCCCGACTGGCCGAGTTCCCGACGGCATGGAACTAATATGGTGTGGCCGGTCAGGAGTGTCGCGTGGCGGCTGCGGACCTGGTTGGGGGGCAGGGGGAACGAGCACCGGGAGGGTCCTTATGGGCGGCCGAGGCAGTGATCGGGCCGTCCAGATCCTTAGGCGCGCGGCCGATCGGGGCACCTAGTTTGTTTGTGTTGGTCCGCGGTCTGAGACCACCACGGCGCGGCTGCCGCCGTGCGCATGCGCGGACTCGGAACTGGCAGTGCGGGGGCCCATATCCGCAGCCAAAGTCCCTGCTCGCTCCCTGAAGGTAAGTGAATCAGGTTGGTTTTTTTTTTGCAGGAAACTCTGGAGTGTAACACCTGAATTTTTACATAGCCTCGCTTTTGGAGAATCCTGCCCATAGTCTTTGCATCCTGATTGATACTGACACAATTGACAAAACTATGCATCAAGAAATCATCTTTATACTGCTTTTTTCCTAAGTTTCTTCTTTGTAGGTTGTTAACCAGAGGCCCAGAAGCTCTGTACAGAGCTAACACTAGCACTGCTCTGCCCTGTCCTGGACTCTCCTGTGCAGCTCTCTCCAGCAGATTCTTCTGTTAGATACTGTCCAGTAGGTTTACTGCCTATTCGAGTCTCTTGCCCTGACTTACTTGCAAGAAAACGATCCATCTTCACAGTCCATTTGCCAGCGGCTGGAAAATGGAAGCAGCTCCACTCTGTAATTTAGCAACTTCATTTCTTTTCATTTTAAAGGTGGCAGCGGCCACCATTCTCAATGTAAAAGACGGCAGCCACTATTGAGTACTTCTCCCACGATCGGGACTGATCACTCCGCGACCTTCCCGACACCCGCGCAAGGCCGGAATCAAACACGGGTCCCTGGCGTTGTGATGCGCTGTGAAGCAGCAGTGCGAATCACTGTGCCACCGTACTGCCCACTTAATCAACAGTAGCTCCTTTTCAGCGCTTGTCAAGTCTGGGGGCTTGATTGCATAACATTTCTTTTTTTTAAATAAATTTAGAGTACCCAATTCATTTTTTCCAATTAAGGGGCAATTTAGCGTGGCCAATCCACCTAGCCTGCACATCTTTGGGTTGTGGGGGTGAAACCCACGCAGACACGGGGAGAATGTGCAAACTCCACACGGACAGTGACCCAGAGCCGGGATCAAACCTGGGATCTCGGCGCCGTGAGGCAGCAGTGACACCCACTGCGCCACCGTGCTGCCCGATTGCATGACATGTCTTCATAATAATTGACCCTTGCACCTGACTCCTAACCCTCATCATTTATTGGCGGTGAGGCAGAGAGACAGCTGACCCATCCCTGTCGGCAAGAATGGTCAAGACAAGACCTGGGGGAGAGAAGTTGTTGAGAGTTGAGGAGAAGATACCAGATGAGCACTTGAAATGCCAGAGCATAAAAGGCTATGGACCAAGAACTGAAAAACGGGATGAGAATTGATCTGTGCGTGATGGCCAGCGCAGGCACGATGTGCTGTAAAACTTTATGGCTCTATGTAACCTGCTCAGACACAGGTTAACCAACACATTATCAGCTAACAGTGTCCCCAGACCAACAACAGGACTCTATTTGGCTAATGCTGCATGGGAAGAAACAGAAGTGTTGGGATTAGGAATGTAGAAACAGATGGTCATTTTGCACTTGTTCTGCCATTCAATTAATGTACCTTTTCTACCTAAACGCCATCTATCTATCTGTTTTCCATAACCCTATTCTTGCCTGTCCAAAATTCATCTATCTCGGAAATGAAAGCTCCAAATGTCTCCAATTTCATCTTTTTCTGGAGGGTTACAAAATGCTTTCCTTCCCCAAAATTAGCCAATGTCACAAACTGTCCGTTACCTGGAATATTCCCAACTCCCTGAAAGTAATCGGAAGTCCAAGATGAGAAACCATTTGGGCTGTGGAATCACCAGGTATAAGCCAACAGCTAATCATTTTGCAGCAACACATGAGCATGAAACAGCGACTTGGAGAACTGTCTTTATACTGAGCTCAGTGTCCCCTGCTCCCCCACTACCCTTCAAGGGAACCATCGGTGGAAAAGCTACTTTACACAGAAAAATAATCAATTCTGTTTTGCAAATAAGCGGTGTGACCAAACCCCCGGTAACGAGGCTGTTTATTGATGCTGCAAACAGTGTGCTCTTTCCAAGTACGACTACATTGTAAAAAGCTCACCTTAAGCTTGGATCCATGGGGGATTGGAGGAGAACCATCCACATTGGGCGGGATGTGCAGTTCCCATTTCCCAAACGGCAACTTTTTGTAATGATGTGACGACGTATCCCAGCCATCTAATGGAAAAGTACAGAATTTTGATACGGTTATCAAAAGACTAAAATGAATTGCCCAAAGTCCACAGTACAAATACAACCAAGCTGGAAGTGCAGGAGAGAAGGCTGGGGCTAGTCACAGAGTAGAGATTCAGTAATGCCAGGGTCCTTTTTAGAAGACTCTAGACACCAGCTGTGGTTCAGTAGGTCCCACTCTTGCATCCAAGTCAAATATTTATCCTCCTTCTGAGGAGGAAGACGGTGGTTTAGTGGCAAGGCCACCAGATTAGTAATCTGGAGACACAGGCTAATGCTCTGGGACAGGGCTTCAAATTCAGCTGGTGACATTTAAACTAAATGAATCAAATCTTGGATTTGAAAAGCTAATTGTATGTAAAAACCCATCCGGTTCACCAATGTCCTTTGGGAAGGGAGTCTGCCATCCTCACCTGGTCTGGCCCACATATGACTCCAGACACTCAGGTTGGCTCTTAAATGCCCTGTGAAATGGCCCAGCAAATAACTTAATTATGATAATAATCATCTTTATTATTGTCACAAGTAGGCTTACATTAACACTGCAATGAAGTTACTGTGAAAATCCCCTAGTCGCCACACTCCGGCACCTGTTCGGGTACACGGAGAGAGAATTCAGAATGTCCAATTCACCCAACAGCACGTCTTTCGGGACTTGTGGGAGGAAACCCACGCAGACACAGGGAGAACGTGCAGGCTCTGCATAGATGGTTACTGAAGCGAGAATCGAACCTGGGTCCCAGGCCCTGTGAAGCAACAATGCTAACCACTGTGCTACCCTTATATCTCAAACCACAACAGAAGTTGGCAGAAAGGAACAACATTGCAGGGTCGGCAGAGTTAGGCTTCTCAAAGCCATTCTTCCTAACATTTGGGACCTAGAACATAGAAAGTTCCTAAAGTGTCCGACTCCACTATCACAGCAAGCAGTCCATTCCACACCCTAACCACTCTCTGAGTAAAGAACCTACCTCGGACATCCCTCCTATATCTCCCACCCTGAACCTTATAGTTATGCCCCTTTGTAACAGCTACATCCACCCAAGGAAATAGTCTCTGAACGTCCACTCTATCTATGAAGGGCTGATTTAGCTCACTGGGTTAAATCGCTGGCTTTTAAAGCAGACCAAGCAGGCCAGCAGCACGGTTCGATTCCTGTATCAGCCTCCCCGGACAGGCGCCGGAATGTGGCGACTAGGGGCTTTTCACAGTAACTTCATTGAAGCCTACTCATGACAATAAGCGATTTTCATTTTCATTTCATCTTATAAACCTCAAAGTCGCCTCTCATCCTCCTCCGCTCCAAAGAGAAAAGCCCTAGCTCCCTCAATCTTTCCTCATAAGACCTACCCTCCAAGCCAGGCAGCATCCTGGTAAATCTCCTTTGCACCCTTTCCAATGCTTCCACATCCTTCCTATAATGAGGTGACCAGAACTGCACACAATACTCCAAATGTGGTCTCACCAGGGTCATGTCCAGTTGCAGCATAACCCCACAGATCTTAAATTCAAGCCCCTTGTTAATAAACGCTAACACACTATAAGCCTTCTTCACGGCTCTATCCACTTGAGTGGCAACCTTCAGAGATCTATGGATATGAACCCCAAGATCTCTCTGTTCCTCCACACTCCTCAGAACCCTGCCGTTGACCCTGTAATCCGCATTCAAATGTTTTCTACCAAAATGAATCACCTCGTACTTATCAGGGTTAAACTCCATCTGCCATTTTTCGGCCCAGCTCTGCATCCTATCAATGTCTCTTTGCAGCCTACAATAGCCCTTACCTCATCCACTACTCCACCAATCTTGGTGTCATCAGCAAATTTATTGGCCCACCCTTCAGCCCCCTCCTCCATGTCATTTATACAAAGATCACAAATAGCAGAGGACCCAGCACTGATCCCTGTGGTACACCGCTGGTAACTGAAAATGAAAAATGAAAATCGCTTATTGTCATGGGTAGGCTTCAATGAAGTTACTGTGAAAAGCCCCTAGTCGCCACATTCCGGCGCCTGTCCGGGGAGGCTGGTACGGGAATCGAACTGTGCTGCTGGCCTGCTTTAAAAGCCAGCATTTTAGCCCAGTAAGCTAAACCAGCCCCTAACTGGTCTCCAGTCTGAAAATTTTCCATCCCCTCTGTCTTCTATATGATAGCCAGTTACTTATCCAATTGGCCAAATTTCACTCTATCCCACACCTCCTTACTTTCTTCATGAGCCGACCATGGGGAACCTTATCGAACGCCTTACTAAAATCTTGTGCCAAATTTGTGAGATCTGTCCCACGTACTGGTCAAGTAACAGCTTCACATGGTCATGCTCACAGATTCATACCGTACAAAGTCCCAGACACCTCCATCGTCATCCCTGGCCACCAGCAGGAGAAACCCAGCAGAGGTGATGGGCTGCAGTGGTCTACAGTCGGGAGGGAGTTGCCCTGGGGAGTCCTCAACATCGACTCTGAACCCCATGAAGTCTCAGGGCTTCAGGTCAAACATGGGCAAGCAAACCTCCTGCTCATTTCCAGCTAGCTGCCACCCTCTTCAGCATCCCCCGACCTCTTCGCCCCCACAGATATCCCCATCCTCAATGACTGGGCGCCCTGCACATTAATGCAAAAGACAAGGTTGAAGCATTTGCGAAAATATTCAGCCAGTTAGTGCCGAATGCATAATCCATCTCAGCCTCCTCCTAAGGCCCTCCAACATCACAGGTGTAAGCCTTTAGCCAGTTTTATTCACTTCACTTGCAGAGTGAGCAGGGGGAGCAGGCAAAAAGGCTGAATTAGAGGAGAACGTGACCTTGGAGAGCTGTAGGCCTGGAGGAGGTTTGAGTAAGAAAAAACCATGGAGTATTTACAAAGTGACGACACATACACAATGGCCAAAGAACCATCTTCTAGGAAAGATTGAAGTCCTTCTCGTTTCTCCTCCTCCTCCCAATCCTTTGAAGGGTTTCTTACGAGCAGAAGCACCATATTATGCACACTCCCACATGTAGTATTATAATTGGCAGACATGGAAAAAAAAGCTGATTTAAAATGTTCTTTAACACTCTGCAACCTATATTCTCTGGAACTTGATTTTTTCAAATGTCTTAAAGGTGTCAAACAAATGGTGGGCAGTTTGTTGGGAAACTGGAGAACATAGTAAGGTTTTCCGAAGGATTGTCTGCAGGATAGTTCATGTTCTACAGCACGATTATCACTTCTGTTTGATTGTTTTCTGCGGCACATTTTTACCCCCTCCTGTTTTACTCCAATACCCTCCTTAATTTGCTCCTGACTTACTGGTGCAAGCTCTGCAGGTCACTTGGACATATGAGAAGCCAGGCAACTTCAGCTTTTCACCCATCCAGAAATGTTGCAGTGAAACAAAGGAACAAATATAGTTGCAATTTTATAGCGCCTTTAACACACACGTGTCCCAAGTACTTAAAACTATTGAGCTTGGGAATCATTTGGCTCATGAAGGCTCCGCCTTGTCAACCTTGCCCCTCGCCTGAGGTGTGGGTGATCCTCAGGTTAAATCACCACCAGCCAGTTCCCCCACTCAAAGGGCAAAGCAGCCTATGGTCAACAGGACTATGGCAATGTTACCATGCCTGTGCAACGTTGGAAGAGCTGTCTAGTTGGTCCCATTTTCCTGCTCTTTCTCCAATGTCTATAAAAGCGCTTTCCTCCAAGTATCTTACTATTAAGTTACGATTGAACAACACCTTTTTCAGGTTCCAGGTCACAACAACCTGGTGGGCAGCACAAGTGGATAGCACTGTGGATTCACAGCGCCAGGGTCCCAGGTTCGATTCTCCGCTGAGTCACTGTCTGTGCGGAGTCTGCACGTTCTCCCCGTGTCTGCCTAAGTTTGCTCCGGTTTCCTCCCACAGTCCAAAGACGTGTTAGGTGGATTGGCCATGTTAAATTGCCCTTAGTGATCAAAACGGGTTACAGGAATAGTGTGGAAGTGAGGGCTTAGGTAGGTTGGTGCAGACTCGATGGGCCGAATGGCCTCCTTCTGCACTGTATGTGCTATGTTCTAACCTGCTGCACAAATATGTTCCTTCCATCATTCCTGGTTCTTTTGCCTATCATCTGAAATCTGCGTCCTGTAATTACTGACCCTGCTGCCGCTTAAGACGGTTTCTCCCTATTTAGTCAATTAAGACCCTTCCGAATTTTTAACACCTCTATCAAAACAACTCTTGACATCCCTGCTTTAAGCAGAACAACCACACGTCTGTCAACTTCACTGATCTGTGCCCTAGGAGCTGGATTAGCACAGTGGGCTAAACAGCTGGCTTGTAATGCCGAACAAGGCCAGCAGCACGGTTCAATTCCCGTACCAGCCTCCCCGAACAGCCACCGGAATGTGGCGACCACGGGCTTTTCACAGTAACTTCATTGAAGCCTACTCGTGACAATAAGCGATTATTATCAGTACGGTAGCACAGTGGTTAGCAAAGTTGCTTCACAGATCCAAGGTCCCGGGTTCGATTCCCAGCTTGGGTCACTGTCTGTGTGGAGTCTGCACGTTCTCCCCGTGTCTGCGTGGGTTTCCTCCGGGTGCTCCGGTTTCCTCCCACAGTCCAAAGATGTGCAGGTTAGGTGGATTGGCCATGATAAATTATCCTTAGTGTCCAAAAAGGTTCGACAGGGTTACTCGGTTACGGGGATAGGGATGCGTGGGCCTAAGTGGGGCGCGCTTTCCAAGGGCCGGTGCAGACCTCTTTCTGCACTGTAAATTATATGGTATGCTATTATATGTTATGAATTCTAAACTTGTTCTTTGTTCATCTCGCAAATGAGGGCACCTGGGTAAAACATTTAAAGAATGCACCGGTCGAAGGATCTGAATTTTACAGACAACACCAAACATGTTAATGTTGGTTACAGATGATGTTAACAAGAGACAACACAGAGACAAGAAAGATAACGAGGGCTGGTTTAGATCCTTGGGAAACTCTAGGGTTAGGGTCAGGGTGATGGTACTCTGGTGAGCAAGAAACTAGTATCAGGGATGGTCCAGCAGTTAAAAAGGATAGCAGAGGGTGAAATTCAATTGCATTTTGAAGAAATAAAGCTTTGGAAAAGGCTGGGAGAAGATTTAATAGAACGGTACCAGGGATGAGAGACTTCAGTTATGTGGAGAGCTGGACTTGTTCCCCTTACAACAGAAAAAGACAAGGGATGGTTTGATAGAGGTGCTCAAAATCTTGAACGGTTTTGAGGGGCTGGTTTAGCACACTGGGCTAAATCGCTGGCTTTGAAAGCAGACCAAGGCAGGCCAGCAGCACGGTTCAATTCCCGTACCAGCCTCCCCGAACAGTCGCCGGAATGTGGCGACTAGGGGCTTTTCACAGTAACTTAATTTGAAGCCTACTCGTGACAATAAGCGATTTTCATTTCATTTTTTTCATTTCAGAATGGCAATAAAGAGAATCAGTTTCAAGTCGCAGAAGGTTGGATAACCAGAAGACACAGAGGTGTGAGGTAAAAGAGCCAGAGGCTACAGAAGGAAATATATCTTTACGCAGCAAGTTGTTTTGACCTGCAATGCAGCGCCTGAAGAGTGGTGGAAACGGATTCAATCGTAATATTCAGAAGAGGATTGGATAAATACAAGGCATAAAAATTTACAGGGTTGTAAGGAAACAGCAGGGCAATGGAACATATTGGGTAGCTCTTTCAAAGAGTCACAAAGAGAAGACAGTCTGGATAGCCTGCATTGCAACTTTCCACAATTCCACGTGTTGGAGGAGAATGGTGTGGTCAACTCTGTCAAAGACGACAGAGCGCCGAGGAAGATGAGAAGGGAAAATGCAACATGGTCACAAAGAATACTATTCATCACATTGGTTAGTTCTCTCGAGGGTGGATGGTAGCAAGAACTGGATTAAGCGTCTGAAGTCAGTTGCTTCCTCAGAGTGGGAGGAAAGATAAAAAGAACATCCAAGTTTGTTATAGATTTCCAAACAACTGCCTGAGGGGCAGGTCTGTGAAGATATCAAAGGAGTAATGTGTGGTTCTTGAGAGGGGAATAAAATTCAAATTCTCCTCATCATTTCATCCATCTCTTACATCACAGTTCAATATTACAACAACGGCATTTAATCATTAGCCTCCAATGTTGTTCTTTCTCACAAATCATATTTCAGCATCAGTACAACCCTAGTCTGCCTGTGCAATCAAAATATCACACATGATGCTGTTGGGTTAGATGAAAATGGGGGGACAGGCACAGGTGCAGCATAAAGGCCAGCATGGGCTGGTTGGGCAGAATGGCCTGCTTGTGCAATATATTCGACATTATTCTCGGTACATTGTCATATTTTTAATAGCATGTGATAGATTTTTGCAATATTTGGTGCACCAGGCTTTTTCTTTGATTCTGTTATGGGATATCAGTACCGCTGGCTAGGCCAGCATTTCTATTGCCCCTTCTTAACTACCCACAAGAAGCCCACCTTTCTTGAACTACGCAGTCCCTGTGATGTCAGTACACCCACAGTGCTGTTCGGAAGGGAGTTGCAGAAATTTTGACCCAGTGACAGTGAAGGAATAGCAATATCGTTCCACATCAGGGTGGGGTGTAGTTTGGAAGAGAGCTTGCAGGTGGAGATGTTCCAAGGTATCTGCAGCTGGCTTGTGCCTTGCAGTTGATGGACAGGCTTCGAGGAGTCAGGAGCTGGGTTACTCGCCGCAGAATTCCCAGCCTCTGACCCGCTCCTGTAGCCCAGTATTTACTGGTTCATTTCAATGGCAGATAGTGGGGGATTCAGTGATGGTTATGCCACTGCATGGCACCTGTGTGGCATCTTTAGAATGTATCTATGAAAGGAGAGCTCAACACAACAATGCTGTGTAATGTCACAGCCAACCCCAGCCTTTGCTCTGCATTTAAAACCGAGCTGGTTCCCAAATAAAGCACCACCAGTTCTGTCCTATAATTTATGTAGCTACAGTACCAAAAGTGATTGCGTAGGCAGGAAATATTCCCAGACTGAAGAAGGATTCATAAGGAAATAAAACACTCATCAGTATTGAACAAAAAAAAAAGCCACTTACATCAAAATCGATATAAACAAGCCTTGTGTTCAGCAAGTGCATTGGTCTTGTAGAAAACAGTGCAGCCGTACCTCCAAGGGCATGTACGACATAACCTTTCAGGTACTTGCGACAGCAAGGCTTGTTATTTTTAATTTTCAAACTTTGCAGTCATCATGTTTAGGTAATGACAGAGCAACTTCCTCTGATGGGTAAGACTCTGCTGAGGATATAACTAGGCTGGTTAAACTCCATCTATGTCTCCCAAGTCAGCTAGCTCCCTCTGCCAAGCAAAAAAAAGCTGAATTTAGCACGAGGAATCTTTGGTGAAAGTGTGGCGCTGGATGAGATGTGTGAGAGAAATGACATCCATTCACCCGTCAAGCCTGTACTGGGTCTGTAACAGAGATGACTAATCCTATGGACATCCTTTCTCTATATTCTTTACTAAATATGTATTCAATTATCTTTGTAGCCTCTGCCGCTGGGAGCATCTTGAAATAAAGCTCACCAGCTCCAATTTACAGCAGTACACCACATCAAATAGCCTGCTTACCTGGTCTCACACATAAGGTGGTCAACTTGGTGTAGTGCCAAGGCCAGCTCGTGCCCATGATACTGTCAGCCGATCAGATAGAAAGCAGCCAACATTTGTCGGAGGAGTGCAGTCTGATAGGAGATAGGGAAGGGTGGCACGGCGGTGCAGTGGTTAGCACTGCTGTTTCACGCCGCGAGTACCTGGGTTCGATCCCGGCTCTGGGTCACTGCCCATGTGGGGTTTGCACATTCTCTCCGTGCCTACGCGTGTTTCACCCCACAACCCAAAGATGTGCAGGATAGGGCGAATTGGCCACGCTAAATTGCCCCTTGATTTGAAAAAATGAATTGGGTACTCTAAATTTCACAAAGGCAGTAGGTGTTGTGAGTGTTCCTTTAAGAAAGGTTTTTGTCTTATCACATGGCATCAGTGATGTCATTGTGCGAGTTTTACTTTCGCTTCAAGTTTTTGGACTGGTTTGAACTGCACAGGGTGAAAGAAATGTCTCTCCATCTTCCTTTTAAAAGCTGTTCCAGGCTGCTTGGTAACTTAAAAGAGATAATTGCTTTCTGGAAGGAATTCAAGTCTGCTTTTTAAAAAGGGGAACTTAGTATCAATAACAACAGTCTTATACCAGTGAGAATGCCGTGTTTTGGGCCACACCTTTGAAAAGGGATTTCTAGTTTTACTTGGATTTTGTTATTAAATTGGAACAGTTAAAGGGGAATTCATGAAGGGTTATACATAGATTACTGTAGCTGTGTGGGGTCTTTATGTTTGATGTGGATATGCCGGCGTTGGACTGGGGTGGGCACAGTAAGAAGTCTTACAACACCAGGTTAAAGTCCAACATGTTTGTTTCAAACACGAGCTTTCGGAGCACTGCTCCTTCCTCGGGTGAATACGAGGAAGGAGCAGTGCTCCAAAAGCTAGTGTTTGAAACAAACATGTTGGACTTTAACCTGGTGTTGTAAGACTTCTTACTGTCTTTATGTTTGTAATTGATAAAAGTTCTTGCTGTGTGTGTTTATACAAATGTTAACTAAATTCTTTGAATAAAGCCTGTTTTTTTGATTAAAAGTGCCTAAGAAGCCTGTTGAACATCAACTGAAAGGCGGGCTCTTGTGCTCATCATGGCCAAATTCAACAAAAAGTTTTAGGTCAGGTGAGCTCCATAATATACTTTGGAGTTTTTAAACCCTGGCCCATTTACAAGAGCTGTTCCAAAGGCATATTTAGGAGCCTGACATTCACAGAAACTCAGATTCATAACCTGAAATGTGAACTGGTCAAATTCAGATGAATCAAAGCTACTGACTGCTACAATAATTACAAAATGAGTATGGCTGCAAAAAAGATGTGCTGTCCAAGCTTCCCAGCTTGCACTCATCAGCACTTGTGCAAAGTATGAGCCAGAGAGACCAAGTACAAATACTTATAAGCTGCTGCAACATTCATGACTTCTCAAATACTGAAGCGGTCTGTGCCCACATGCAGCAAAGCCTGGACAACATTCAGGTTTAGGCTGCCAGAGGCAAGGAACATTCGTACCACACAAGTGCCAGAAAATGACCACCTCCAACAAGCCAGAATATAACTATTTCACCTGGACAGTCATTGGCATTACCATTAGATAGAGATAGAGAAATACAGCACAGAACAGGCTCTTCGGCCCACGATGTTGTGCCAAACTTTTGTCCTAGGTTAATCATAGAATTTTGGACTCTAAGGGCAATTTTCCATGGCCAATCCACCCAACCTGCACATCTTTGGACTGTGGGAGGAAACCGGAGCACCCGGAGGAAACCCACGCACACACGGGGAGGATGTGCAGACTCCACACAGACAGTGACCCAAGTCGAAATCGAACTTGGGTTCCTGGAGCTGTGAAGCAATTGTGCTATCCACAATGCTACCGTGCTGCCCTTAAGAAGAAGTTAATCTACACTCCATTATTCTACCCTAATCCATGTACCAATCCAATAGCCGCTTGAAGGTCCCTAACGATTCCGACTCAACTACTTGCACAAGCAGTGCATTCCATGCCCCCACTACTCTCTGGGTAAAGAACCTACCTCTGACATCCCCTCTATATCTTCCACCATTTATCTTAAATTTGTGTCCCCTTGTAATGGTGTGTTCCACCCAGGGAAAAAAAGTCTCTGACTGTCTACTCTATCTATTCCCCTGATCATCTTATAAACCTCTATCAAGTCACCCCTCATCCTTCTCCGTTCTAATGAGAAAAGGCCTAGCACCCTCAACCTTTCCTCGTATGACCCACTCTCCATTCCAGGCAACATCCTGGTAAATATCCTTTGCACCTTTTCCAAAGCTTCCACATCCTTCCTAAAATGAGGCGACCAGAACTGCACACAGTACTCCAAATGTGGCCTGACCAAGGGTTTGTACAGCTGCATCATCACCTCACGGCTCTTAAATTCAATCCCTCTCCTAATGAATGCTAGCACACCATAGGCCTTCTGCACAGCTCTATCCACTTGAGTGGCAACTTTCAAAGATCTATGAACATAGACCCCAAGATCTCTCTGCTCCTCCACATTGCCAAGAACCCTACCGTTAACTCTGTATTCCGCATTCATATTTGTCCTTCCAAAATGGACAACCTCACACTTGTCAGGGTTAAACTCCATTTGCCACTTCTCAGCCCAGCTCTGCATCCTATCTATGTCTCTTTGAAGCCAACAACAGCCCTCCTCACTATCCACAACTCCACCAATCTTCGTATCATCTGCAAATTTACTGACCCACCCTTCAACTCCCTCATCCAAGTCGTTAAGGAAAATCACAAACAGCAGAGGACCCAGAACTGATCCCTGCGGTACGCCACTGATAACTGGGCTCCAGGCTGAATATTTGCCATCCACCACCACTCTCTGTCTTCTATCGGTTAGCCAGTTTGTTATCCAACTGGCCAAATTTCCCACTATCCCATGCCTCCTTACTTTCTGCACAAGCCTACAATTGGGAACCTTATCAAATGCCTTACTAAAATCCATGTACACTACATCCACTGCTTTACCTTCATCCACATGCTTGGTCACCTCGTCAAAGAAGTCAATAAGACTTGTAAGGCAAGACCTACCCCTCACAAATCCATGCTGACTATCCCTAATCAAGCAGTGTCTTTCCAGATGCTCAGAAATCCTATCCCTCGGAACCCTTTCCATTACTTTGCCTACCACCGAAGTAAGACTAACTGGCCTGTAATTCCCAGGGTTATCACTATTCCCTTTTTTGAACAGGGGCACGACATTCGCCAATCTCCAATCCTCTGGTACCACCCCTGTTGACAGCGAAGACAAAAAGATGATTGCCAACGGCTCTGCAATTTAAATTGCCGAATCCCCGAACAACATCCTGGGGATTAGCATTGACCAGCCATATAAATATTGTGATTGTAAGATCAGGAGGAGGCTGGGAAGTCTGCAGCATGTCATTCACCTGCTGACTCCACAAAGCCTCCCCTCCACAAGGCACAAGTCAGGTGTGTGATGGAATGCTCTGCATCTGCCGGGATAAGTGCAACACATAAGCAGCCACACAAAACAAAGCAGCCTGTTCATCAGCATCTCATTCATATTAAACATTCACCTTATCCACCGCCAATGCATAGAAGCAGCACAGCAGGGACCCACTTTAAACAGCACCTTCCAACTCGGCATCCCAACCACCAAGAAGGACAAGGATAGATCGCATGGGGTCACCACGTCTTGCATGTTCCTCACCAAGCCCCACACCACCCTGACTTGGAACTATCACCATTCCTGCACTCTCATGGGTCAATATTCTGCCTCTCCGTCCCGAACAGCTAGGAGATTGGGCCAAAATTTAGCAGATGGAGTTTAATGTGGATAAGTGTGAGGTTATCCATTTTGGCTGAAAAAATAGAAAGGCAAATTATTACCTAAATGGAAAGCAGGTTCAAAATGCATCTGGGCAGAGGGATCTGGATGTCTTTGTTTATGAAACACAGAAAGTCTGTATGCAAGTACAGCATGTAATTAAAAAGGCAAATGGAATGTTAGTGTTAATTGCAATTACGGGCAGCACGGTAGCACAGTGGGTAGCACTGTTGCTTCACAGCTCCAGGGTCCCAGGCTCGATTCCCGGCTTGGGTCACTGTCTGTGCAGAGTCTGCACGTTCTCCCAGTGTCTGTGTGGGTTTCCTCCGGGTGCTCCGGTTTCCTCCCACAAGTCCTGAAAGACGTGCTGTTAGGTAATTTGGACATTCTGAATTCTCCCTCTGTGTACCCGAACAGCCGCTGGAATGTGGCGACTTGGGGATTTTCACAGTAACTTCATTACAATGTTAATGTAAGCCTACTTGTGACAATAAAGATTATTATTATTAAAAGGACTGGAGTATAAAAGTAGAGAAGTGTTGTTGTAATTGCATAGGGTATTGGTGAGACCACATCTGGAGTAGTGTGTCCAGTTTTGGTCTCCTTATTTGAGGAAGGATGTGGTGGCATTGGAGGCAGTTCAGAGGAGGTTCACCAGATTGACTCTGGGGATGAAGGGTTTGACATATAAGGAGAGATTAAACAGTTTGGTCTTATACTGGAGTTTAGAGGATGAGAGGGGATCTGATCGAAATGTATAAAATACTAAAAGGGATTGATAAAGTAAATGTAGACCAAACGTTCTTCATTGAGGGGTAATCTAGAACAAGAAGTCACAGATATAGGTTGAGAGGCGGTAGATTTAGAACTGATACGAGGAGGAACTACTTCTCACAGAGGGCGGGGAATTTGTGGAACCCGCTGCCCCATAGTGCAGTGGAGTATGAATCATTCAATGATTTCAAGAAGGAAGTAGATATATATTTTTTTGAAAATATTTTATTGAGGCATTTATAGAGTTTAACAATTTTAAACACCAGATTTCAACAAGAACAAACAATATGGAGTTATATATATTTCTAATAGAAAAGAACAGATTAAATGGATATGGGGAACATGTAGGGAGGTGAATTTGAGACAAGGAAGAGATCAGCTATGATCTGATTGAATGGCGGAGCAGGCTCGAGGGGCTGAATTGCCGACTTCTGCTCCAAATTTCTATGTACCTCTGGCCTGACACCTGGGAGTATCCGATTTAATCAAAGTCTGAGAATTTGTTTTTAAATGTTCACCAGAATACCTCTCTTTGGGCGAAAGTCCATCCACAGAGGACTGGAGACAACACGCCGAGGGCCATGGATATTATTCCCAAGCAAAAGAAAAAGGGGAGGTGAAACACAAAGCAATTCTCCTAAATGTTTGTGAAACTCAGACCTATAACCTTATTCCGAGTTTTACAGCCCCAGGTATGCCAGATTCCAAATCATTTAGTGAGTCATGGATTTAGTCAAGGTTCAATTGTAACCTCAACCATCAGTCATACTCCACAAAGTCAAAGTTAATTCGACAGAGAGGGCCCCGGGTCATGCAATTGTGACTTACATTTCTAAACTGAAGCAATTGTCAGAGGGGTATTCTTTGGCGCTTGACATGTTATGAGATTGGTTAGTCTGTGCCAGGAACAATGGTCTTACTCAACACAGATTGCTTGCAGAAGTTGGCATTCATTTTAAATAGAGATAGCGCTGGCCATGGAAAGCACAGAAAAAGGTGCTCAAGAGCTGCAGAGCGCACAAAATGATGCCGCTCGCCGGTTAGGGAGTGAACCTGTAGCCAGCTCTGGCACCAAAACCACTGAAACAGCTGCAAAGTGGGAACCAATTTCGGCCTCCAACAGAACCAAAAGATGCAGCCGAGTCAATCAGACAGTCAATGCTTAAAGTGAAATGCCGACCTCTGCCGAGGTAGCCACACTCCTGAATCATTTCAGTTTTAGGAGGCTGTGTTAATATTGTCACAACAGAAGGCATTTGATGAAGCCGTGCAGAGCTAAGTCAAGATTGCGAAGTAATCAACCAACCAAGATGTTATAAGTGTACAGTGTGGAAGAGCCTGGCACACAGAGTACCTGTAGCGTTTAGTTCAATAATTCTACACACCACACATACTATGGGTAGCAAGAGCAACTATTCCTGCACCAGGCAGATAGCTGCTCCTAACTAAATTACACAGCATCGTCCTGGCATCTCTAAGATGAAGAAGCTTGTCAGGGGTTGTGTGGGGCCTGGCATTAATGCTGATAAAGAAGCTAGTCAAGCACAGTCAACACTATAACAATAGTTGCCTGCTACAGCCCCACGACAATCTTGAGAATTGCCTGGGTACGAATCCATACCCATTATTTTTGTCCATTCCTGGTCACAATCTTTTTGGTTGTGCACAGTAAGAAGTTTTACAACACCAGGTTAAAGTCCAACAGGTTTGTTTCAAACTCGAGCTTTCGGAGCGCAGCTCCTTCCTCAGGTGAATGGAGAGTTATGTCCCAGAAACATTTATATCGACAAAGGCAGAGATGCTGGACAATGCTTGGAATGCGAGCATTTGCAGGTAATCAAATCATTACAGATCCAGAGAGAGGGATAATCACAGGTTAAAGAGGTGTGAATTGTCTCAAGCCAGGACAGTTGGTAGGATTTTGCAAGTCCAGGCCAGATGGTGGGGGTGGATGTAATGCGACATGAATCCAAGATCCCGGTTGAGGCCGCACTCATGCGTGCGGAACTTAGCTATAAGTTTCTGCTCGGCAATTCTGCGTTGCCGCGTGTCCTGAAGACCACCTTGGAGAACGCTTACCCGGAGATCAGAGGCTGAATGCCCTTGACTGCTGAAGTGTTCCCCGACTGGAAGGGAACATTCCTGCCTGGTGATTGTCGCACGATGCCCGTTCATTCGTTGTCGCAGTGTCTGCATGGTCTCGCCAATGTACCACGCTTCGGGACATCCTTTCCTGCAGCGTAAGAGGTAGACTACATTGGTCGAGTCGCACGAGTATGTGTCGCGTACCTGGTTGGTGGTGTTTCCACGTGTAATGGTGGTATCCAAGTCGATGATCTGGCATGTCTTGCAGAGATTGCCCTGGCAGGGTTGTGTGGTGTCGTGGTCGCTGTTCTGAAGGCTGGGCAATTTGCTGCAAACAATGGTTTGTTTGAGGTTGCGCGGTTGTTTGAAGGCCAGTAGTGGGGGTGTGGGGATGACCTTGGCAAGATGTTCATCTTCATTGATGATGTGTTGAAGGCTGCAAAGAAGTCTTTTTGGTTGTGATTGATGCAAACTTCAAATGGATGGGCATTTTTGAGGTTACCTACATTTATAATTGTCCAACCCCCCTACATAATATTTGGTTAGAATTTAGGAGCAAGCAAATTAATTACTGAAGACTGTATAAAGGAGACTAAGGGGGCGGGGGATGTGATGACACTACCTACAATGGAAAATCAGCAGAGTAAGGGTCACCTGGGCTGAGGGGCCAAGCGGGACTCAGAATGGGGAATCACCCCCGGGAGGGGAGTTTCCTTCGGCAGAGGTATTCCAGAATTAGCTGCAGATGTGCTGTTGCTCTTGGAGATCCTTGCAAAAAAATCCTTTGTTGTTCACTAATGAAGTCTCTGAAAGTGCATTGTTATCCCGTTTCAACACGAGCTTTCAACAGAAACTGAATACAGGATATAGGGAAGTGGAACTGAGAAGAGCTGGAGTAGACGAAAGGGGCAGAATGCCTCCTTCTCTGCCATCATCCACTGTTGTTCTGCAAATGCATTTTGGAAGGACAGTACTTCAAATTAAACCATGAAAGTTCCTTATCTGCATTGGAAATCCATCGACCTGCCATGGTTTCATATCCCATTATACACTTACCGTACAAAAATCTATCAATCATGGATTGAAAATTATTAACTGAGTGAGCTTCAACTGCCTTTCATGCGAGAACAATTCTCCTGCACCAGGCAGAACCACACTTTGTATGAAGAATGATTTGTAACTTTTCTCCTGATTGCAAGGTTATTCCCCTTTGTCCTATACTCGCCCACCAGCAAAACAAAAGATCCTATATAACCAGCTAATTCCTTTCAAAATCCTAGAAATACCCATCAAATCATTCCTTACTTTTCTCCGCTATATCGCTGGAGCCCTGATTATATTCTAAATCTGTGCAGCAATACTTCCAAGGCCAACATATCCTAAGGTGCAGTATTCAGAATTATACTCAGTGCTCCAGACATGGTCTAACCAGGGCTTTGTCTAGCTGTAGCAAAACCTGCATTCAGAAACATTCTACACTGATTTACTGAATGTCGGGATCAATGAGTCGGAATTATAGCGTCGCACAGAATGGACAAGAGTGAGTGACAGGAAACAAAGTAGTTTTAGGTCATCTATACTTGTGAGTATTTAAAATAAGGTATAGCATTAAGTGTTTCTTTTTAAGAAAGGGTTAAAACTTTAGTTAGCTTCATGTTAGGCAAAGGTACCTTCAGGTATGTGGGTTTTGGTCACTTCAAAACTATGCCTGCATTATAATTAAAAGGTTTACAATGTGAAACCAAACAGGATTTAAAGAACGATTAGGCTGTTTGCTTTGCAACCAGGGGCCACACTAAATTAGAAAGAACTTTGGAATTTGGTTTTAAGCTGGACCCAGAATAAGCTGGACAGGACAAGGGAGCTGTTGGGAGCGGATTTCCCAAAAGAACAGAAGGAGGTCCAGAAACCAGGAAGTTGCAATAAAAAAAGTATGTATGTCTCAGGAAAACAGCTAAGTTAAAGGAACAAAGAACAAGAAGTTGAAGAAGATCCTGTTGGGTGAAGCTACAGGCAGAGAAAGTGCTCAAGTTAAAGAGACAGCATCAAGAATCAGATTTAAAAGTGAGAAACCAGACATCCGAAGTAAATCAACAGTGTGGTAGCATTTTAATAGATTATGTGAAGCAGTAGTGTTCTGTTGGCATGGCTGGGTACCTGACAGATTGTGTGGAAGCTTGAATGGACGAGGCAATCGAAGGGAGAGGAATACTGAAAGGAGAGACTAAAATCCTGCAAGTAACTCCTTGGTGAAGGCATCGTAGTATCTGAGAGTGGAAGGCAGTGAGACCATTAGTGTGACGAGCATCTGGGGGGGATTTGATAACAAACTACAGAAGATGGATTGGGTGACGGCAGTCACTTGATTTCAGAATGTGGTGTGTCTGGCCACAGCTGACCTGTTAGTTTACATGGACTGTGTAATTACCAAGAACATTATAAGATCAATTCTGTAACTTGTGTTCTCCTTAAAAATCTCTGTGCATCTGTGAAGATATAGGTAGGGTGAAGGAGTATTGTTTGTGGTCAATCTTTTCATATTTAATAAATTGTTTCTGATTTTGTTAAAAGTTAATTGCCTCTCTGATGACTGTTCACCGTTTCTCGAAACAAAAAATAAAAGTTACAGTCTATTGAGTCAGGGAAGCAGGACAGGAGAGGAAAGATTAGGGCTGCGTTAGACAGGACTATGGGAATATAGGGAAAACCAGGAAGGGCGGCATCTACCATTTGTGGTCTAAAAACAGGTGCAATGACAAAAGATCATCTCCATTTCACTGATGTGATGCAATGCCTATCCAAGCCATAATAATACCAAAATGCCCTTCATTTTACTCAATTGTCTGTTTTATTTGCATAAATTAGGTGTACACTGACTTGCTCACTTTTGAATACACTTTGTGGAAAGAAATCTGACACATGCAAATGTGAAAGCCACAGGCAAATTCTCAAGCTGACACTGGGATGTTTGCTTCAGAAATCCCACGGAGGTTCTCCCCAAACACCACAAACTTCAAGTTGTTTTTCTTTTGAAGGGGGAGTGTAGTGGGACCTCGAAAATAATGCAATGGGGGGGGGGGGGGGGGGGGGGGGGGGAGAACTGGGAATAGCAATAGTTAAAGATACTATGTTCAACTTTATCTCTCCAATTGCCAGAGGTGCAAATTGCAGATGAAGCTAATTCTGCCGCATCAGATCATACACAAAATTGAACACTCTCTCAGATTCAGGATTTAAAATGACATTTGCACCACTCATATTGCTTGTGAAGATTCAGAGTTAGCACTCACTCTCGACATATTAGAAAATGCAAGAATGCCTTTCCAATACATAGAATAAGAGCGATAAGTTTGCTGACTGAATCTTCACCTTCTGGTCCTGGTGCAATAGGAAATATATCAGTGTGGAAGAGGAACTGGATACACAGTCATGCAAAGCAACTTCAGGGTCGCTAAGAACGTCTGCTTGATGACTCACTGGGGTTTAAGGAAAGAGATGGGTGTTAAAAGAAAGAGAAAGGAGTGAATCAGAAAGGTAACAGGGAACTTCAAACCAACACTCTTGTTTTTTATTCATTGATGGGATATGGGGGTTACAAAAATAGGAAAGTCTTGCTAATACTGTACAAGGCACAAGTTAAACCACTGAAATGAAGGCAAAATGCTACAGATGCTGAAATCTAAAACAAAACTGAAAACGCTGGAAAATTGTCCGGCAGTATCTGTGGACAAAGAATGGAGCTAACTATTCCAGTTTGGATAACTCTTCATCACAGCTAACTGTACCACACCTGGAAAACTGTGAACAGTTTGGTCCCCTTACCCAGGGGAAGATATATTATTATTATTATTATTAATACTGACATTGGAAGCAGCCCTGAGAAAATTCACTTGGTAAATCCCGGATATGGAGGGATTTTCTTACGAGGAGAGATTTGAGTAGGGTGAGCTTGTACTCATTGGAATATAGAAGAATGAGAAGTTACCACATTGAGACATATCAGATTCTCAGGGGGCTTGACAGGGTGGTCTCTGAGAGGCTGTTTCCCCTTGTGGGGGCATCTAGGACCAGAGGGCATAATCTGAGTAAGGGCGTCACCCATTTAAGACAGAGATGAGGAGGAATATCACCTCTCAAGAGGGCAGCACGGTAGCATAGTGGTTAGCACTGTAGCTCCACAGCGCCAGGGTCCCAGGTTCAATTCCCAGCTTGGGTCACTGCGCGGAGTCTGCACGTTCTCCCCGTGTCTGTGTGGGTTTCCTCCGGGTGCTCCGGTTTCCTCCCACAGTCTAAAGATGCGCAGATTAGGTGGATTGGCCATGCTAAATTGCCCTTAGCGTCCAACAAGGTTAGATGGGGTTATTGGGTTACAGGGATAGGATGGAAGTGAGGTATTAAGTGGGTTGGTGCAGACTCAATGGGCCAAATGGCCTCCTTCTGCACTGTATGTTCTATGTAGTGAATCTGTGGAATTTTTTACATCATCATAATCATCTTTATTATTGTCACAAGTAGGCTTACATTAACACTGCAATGAAGTTACTGAGAAACTCCCCTCGTCACCACACTCCAGCACCTGTCTGGATACATGAGGGAGAATTCAGAATGTCCAAACTCACCTAACAGCACGTCTTTCGGGACTTGTGGGAGGAAACCGGAGCACCCGGAGGAAACCCAGCTCAAACACAGGGAAAATGTGCAGACTCCGTACAGTGACCGAAGCCAGGAATTGAATCTGTGCTGTGAAGCAACAGTGCCAACCACTGTGAAACCGTACAGCGTGATCTGGACAGCATGATCTGGACAGGTTGGGCGAGTGGGCAAATCAATGGCAGACGCAATATAATTTGGATAAGTGTGAGTTTATTCACTTTGGAAGCAAAAACAGGAAGGCAGATGAGTACCTGAATGGTTGTAAATTGGGAGAGGAGAGTGTGCAGCGGGACATGGGTGTCTTTGAACAAAGAAGAAAATTACAGCACAGGAACAGGCCCTTCGGCCCTCCCAGCCTGCACCGATCCAGATCCTTTATCTAAACCTGTCACCTATTTTCCAATGATCTACTTCCCTCTGTTCGCCGCCCGTTCATGTATCTGTCTAGATGCATCTTAAATGATGCTATCGTGCCCACCTCTACCACCTCCGCTGGCAAAGCGTTCCAGGCACCCACCACCCTCTGCGTAAAAAACGTCCCACACACATCTCCCTTAAACTTTCCCCCTCTCACCTTGAAATCATGACCCCTTGTAATTGACACCCCCACTCTTGGAACCGGTTTGTGCACCATTCGCTGAAGGTAAGCATGCAGGTGCAGCAGGCGGGAAAGAAGGCTAATGGTATGTTGACCTTCATTGCGAGAGGTTTCGATTACAGAAGCATTGTTGCTGCAATTATACAGGGCCTTGGTGAGGCCATACCTAGAATACTGTGTGCAGTTCTGATCTCCCTTTCTGAGGAAGGATGTTCTTGCTCTCGAGGGAGTGCAACGAAGGTTTACCTGGCTGATTCCAAGGATGGCAGGACTGTCATACGAGGAGAGATTGACTCGGTTAGGATTGGTTTTGCTGGAGTTCAGAAGAATGAGAGAGGATCTCAGAGAGACTTATAAAATTCTAACAGGACTAGAGAAGGTAGATGCAGGGAAGATCATAGATCAGAGAATTTACAGTGCAGAAGGAGGCCACTGGGCCCATCGAATCTGCACCGGTCCCTACAAAGAGCACCCCACTCAAGCCCACGTATCCACCTGATCCCTGTAACCACCAATTAACCTTTTTGGACACTAAGGGCAATTTAGCATGGCCAATCCACCTAATCTGCACGTCTTTGGACTGTGGGAGGAAACCGGAGCACACGGAGGAAACCCACGCAGACACAGGGAGAACATGCAGACTCCGCACAGACAGTGACCCAAGCCGGGAATCGAACCTGGGACCCTGGACCTATGAATGAAATGAAAATGAAAATCGCTTATTGTCACGAGTAGGCTTCAATGAAGTTACTGTGAAAAGCCCCTAGTCGCCACATTCCGGCGCCTGTCCGGGGAGGCTGGTACGGGAATCGAACCGTGCTGCTGGCCTGCTTGGTCTGCTTTAAAAGCCAGCGATTTAGCCTGGTGAGCTAAACCAGCCCCTAGTTAACGCACAGTTAGCAACTGTGCTAACCACAATGCTACCGCGTTGCCTACTGCTGTTCCCAATGATGGGTGTGTCCAGAACCAGGGGTCACAGTCTGAGGATTCAGGGAAAACCATCTCGGACAGAGATGTGGAGATATATTTTCACCAAAGAATGGGGAACCTGTGGAATTCATTACCACAGGAAGTAGTTGATGCTGAAACATTAAATATATTCAGGAGGCGGCTGGATATGGCACTTAGGGAGAATGGGATCAAAGGCTATGGGGAGAAAGCAGGATTAGGCTATTGAGTTGGATGATCAGCCATGATCGTGATGAATGGCGGAGCAGTCTCGAAGGGCCAAAAGGCCTCCTCCTGCTCTTATCTTATATGTATCTATGTACCACCCACAGCAGAGAACTATAGAGGCTGGGTCCTTAAGTATGTTCAAGGCTGTGATAGACATTTTTATTTAGTGAGGGAATCAGGGGTTAGGGGATAATACAGGAAAGTGTAGTTGACTCCTGTTGCCCGACTGTTCTCAAGGGAGGTTAGGATAATCAGCCTCCCCGGTTTTCTATGTGTGTGTGTGTGGGGGTGGGCGCTAATTACCTCCTTCTCCGCAAATCTTCTGCTGACCACAATCTCCTTTCTGTCCTGGTGATGCTGGTTGTGAACAGGTCCTCAAAGAGGTTTGTGAAGGGGCAGCACGGTGGCACAGTGGGTTAGCCCTGATGCCTCACTGCGCCGAGGTCCCAGGTTCGGTCCCGGCTCTGGGTCACTGCCCGTGTGGAGTTTGCACATTCTCTCCGTGCTTGCGTGGGTTTCGCCCCCACAACCCAAAGATGTGCAGGGGAGGTGGATTGGGCACATTTAATTGCCCCTTAATTGGAAAAAATGAATTGGGTACACTAAATTTATTTTTAAAAAAGAGGTTTGTGAATTTCTAAGTGGCATGAAATTCCCCCTCGGACCCCCGATCGAGAAATTTATCTTATCTAATTTCAGGAACTCGGCCAGGTCTGAGAGCCACTCCGAGGCCCTATGTGGCGCTGCCGACTTACAGCCGAGCAGAAGTCTCCACCTGACGATCAGTGGGGCCAGGGTATCACTGCCATCGCTGTCCAGAGCTCTGGATACTCTGGCACCCCAAAGCCCGCCAAAGGAGGACACAACTCCATCTTGACCCACACAACCTTGGACATGGCTTCAACAAAGGCCGCCCAGAACTGCAAGTCTGGGACAGGACCAGAATGCATGGGTGTAGTTGGCCGGGCCCCCCTGACACCACTCGCACTTATTCTCCATCTCTGGGAAGAACCCGCTCATGCGTGTCTGTGTAAGGTGCACTCTATGCATCACCTTGAGTTGCACCAGGTTAAGCTGGCACAGGTGGTGGTGGAGTTGACCCTGTGCAGCTCTCCCAATTTTAGCACACGCCCCCAAGTGTTGGTAAGAAGGACGTTGCAAGGGTGACAGAGCTGCTTGGCTTTGCGGTTTCTGGTGCCGAGGTCGACGCGGGTGGTCCGTTGTTTGTTCCTTTTTAATGGTTTGGTACAACTGAGTGGCATTTCAGAGGGCATGTAAGAGGCAACCGCATTGCTATGGGTCAGGCCCTACATGTAGGCCACACCACTTAAGGCCAACAGATTCATTAGCATCATTAGTCTTTTAACTGTAGAATCTTTTTGATTAAATTCAATTTCACCATCTGCCGTGGTGAAATTGAAACCCGGGTCCCAGATTATCCTGGACCTCTGGATTACTAGTCCAGTGAGAATGTCTCTACATTGCCACCGCCCTCCATTCTGAAGCTTCAGAACCCAAAGCAGAATTGAAGTCTTGAGGTTACTAATTGGAAATTCAATTGTACCTATCAATTCGAGATAAGCGAAATAATTTGACCCTTGCATCAATCAAGAAAAGCAGCACCTAGAACAGATTAAACTGCAGCAAATCAACGAAACACCAATACTGGCCACAATATTTTCCATCCATCCAAGGAAAAAGTAATTCCCCTCCAGACACCGGCTTCATATTAAGCTGCAGTAAGTGAGCTGCATTCTCTCCGCTGTTTACCAGCTGGGAGCACTAAATTCGGAGCCTCCGGAAGGTTAAGTACAGCAACATACTTTCAGAATCACAATCATCTTCCTGATCCAAAATTCAGTTGGCCCAAGGTTGCAATGAGGTCATGAGCTGAGTGGCCCAAATGGAATCCAAACGGAATGCCAGTGAGCAGGTTAAGCGGCAAGTAATTCTTGCTGGAATATTGCCAGGGCCCATAGCCTTCGCAGTATCCAGTGGCTTCAGCCATTTCTTGAAATCACGAATGAATCGTATGGGCTGAGGACTGGCATCTGTGACATTGAGGACCTCGGGAGGAGGCAGAGATGGATCTTCCTATTTGTAGGGGCTGGTTTAGCACAGGGCTAAATCGCTGGCTTTTAAAGCAGACCAAGGCAGGCCGGCAGCACGGGTTCAATTCAGTACCAGCCTCCCCGAACAGGCGCCAGAATGTGGCGACTAGGGGCTTTTCACAGTAACTTCATTTGAAGCCTACTTGTGACAATAAGCAATTTCGTATTGCCACTATGGCTGAAGATTGTCACAAATTCTTCAGCCTTGTCTTTTGCACAGATGAGCTGGGCTCTCCCATCATTGAGGATGACTATTTTTGTGGAGCCTTCTCCTCCAGCGAGTTGTTTAATTGTCCACCACCATTCACAATGAATGTGTCAAGAGTGCAAAGCTTAGTTCTGATCTGTTGTCTGTGGGATCTCTTCACTTTTTCAATAACATACTGCTTCTGCTGTTTGATATGCAAGTGGTCCTGTGCTGTAGCTTCACCAGGTTGACACCTCATTTCTAGGTATACCCTCTAGCATGTTGATACCTGGCTTGTTAGTAATAATGGATTGGGCATGATACTTCACTTGAGGAGTGAGGCGAGTGTGACTGCTCTTGACGCCAAGGCAGCACTTGGTCGAGTGTGGCATCAAGGAGCCCAAGCAAAACAAAGTCATTGAAAATTCTGGTGTGAACTCTCCTGTGGTTAGAGTCATACCCAGCACCAAGGAAGATGGTTGGGATTGTTGGACAGCAATCATCTCCGTCCTGGAACATCACTGCAGGAGAACCTCAGGGTCATGTGCGAGGCGCAGCATCTTCAGTTCAATAGCCTTCCCTCCATCATAAGGTGAGAAACGGTCAAGTTTATGGATCAATGTTCAGCACCATTCATGACTTCTCCAATATTGAAGCAGTCCTCAGCC
This sequence comes from Scyliorhinus canicula, assembly GCF_902713615.1. NCBI lineage: Eukaryota > Metazoa > Chordata > Chondrichthyes > Carcharhiniformes > Scyliorhinidae > Scyliorhinus > Scyliorhinus canicula. The sequence goes on along the minus strand of NC_052152.1, from coordinate 4,973,480 downwards.
CTACACAGCAAGACTGGGCCATTTTCAAGCTTGGGCTGATAAGTGATGAGTAACATCTGCAACACTACTGCCAGGCAATGACCATCTCCGACAAGACGGGAATCTAACCATCTCCCCTTGACATGAGGTCTCAGATTGTGGTTGGATACAATTCTGCTGCTGCTGATGGGTCACAATACCTCATGTATAGTCAGTTGCTAGATCTACTTGAGATCTGTTCAAAAATGTGATGGTAATGTGCCAACGCACTGGGTCTCAGTTCCAGTTAATAATAACAATAATAATCTTTATTGTCACAAGTAGGCTTACATTAACACTGCAATGATGTTACTGTGAAAAGTCCCTAGTCGCCACATTCCGGTGCCTGTTCGGGTACACAGAGATGGAATTCAGAATGTCCAATTCACCCAACAACACGTCTTTCAGAACTTGTGGGAGGAAACCGGAGCACCCGGAGGAAACCCACGCAGACACGGGAAGAACATGAAGGCTCCGCACAGACAGTGACCTAAGCTGGGAATGGAAACTGGGACCCTGCCGCTGTGAAGCAACAGTGCTAACCACTGTGCTACTGTGCCGCCCCCTGTAGCAACGTATTTAAACTTTAGAATTAAAAAGACAACTTCTGAATTTGCAGAGAACACTCATGTTGCAGCCCGATAGGATGTAGTGAGCAGGACTTCAAATTGTAATTTAGTAAACTTGCAGAAGCAGCATTTCATGAGCAAATGACATTCAACATAAATGTTGATGTGTCGGTGTTATATTTTGGCAAGAAAAATAGGAAGTTGGATATTACTTAGAAAATAAGGATCTAAGTGAGGCAGAAGAGCAAAGGGATCTGGATGTACAAACACACAAATCATTAAAAGTAGCAGCACAGGATAACAAGGCCATAAAATAAAGCAAACCAAGCAATTTGGTTTGTTTCTATGGAAATAGAATTGAAAAATAGCTATTTTCAACTTGTATCGAACTTGGACTGTGGCAAATAATTTTCATCGGCAAGTTATGAAAATAAACATAGTCAATGGAGCAGGTGCAGAGAGAATATACAAGAATAACACCATGAATTTGAGGTTAACCTATCAGGGGTGGAGTCCATCAGGAACGATTTGGGCATAGGAATGACGATACCAGGCAGTGGAGGCACTCAACCCGATACATGGACAGAGTCGCCGTCTTCTGCTCGGATTCGCTGTCAGTGCGCAGGCTGATGAACACCTACGACCAGTTCGAATTGGCCATGGGAGCCAAGGTAAATCATGGCAAGAGCGAGGCCATGTTCTACAGGAACTGGGCTGACCAAACCTTTGACCCCTTCACTGTCGGGTCAGACTACCTGAAAGTGTTGTGTTCTCTATTCTGCTTTAGCTGGATGGCTCGGATGCATGGTGTTGAATAAAGACCACAAAGCATTGTTAACAAACAAAACTATAAATGTATTACACTACTAACTAAGATTTGTTCACATTCAATTCATTTTTCCAATTAAGGGGCAATTTAGTGTGGCCAATCCACCTACCCTGTACATCTTTAGCATTGCGAGGGCGAAACCCACGCAAACATGGGGAGAATGTGCAAACTCCACTCGGAGCGTTACCCAGGGCTGGGATAAAACCTGGGACCTCAGCGCCGTGAGGTTATTTGTTCACACTCCGAAAGTAGACGGTTTCTCTATTAAACTATGCTGTCTCTTACTGGCAGACCTTCTTAAGTACGCAACTGCTCTCGATCATGTCTCACCATCTTCACCCAGAATCCCCAAGTCACATTAAATATGTATGACTGCTCTTGGAACCCTCCAGTGATAAGAAGCATTATCATTAACTTGTTAACTCTTTACATCCCAGTCAATATACATATCATTATATCCCCCTTTTTTTCTAAGATGTTTGGAGATTTCTCCAAACATGCCTATAGTAAGAGCATTGTATGTTCTTTACATGTAATTGGGTATTGATATTCTACAGTAGTTAACAATTATTTAAAAACTTTTTACAGTCCACAAATTGAGTCCGTACTCAGTCTTCACTCTGGTGGTGTGGTACATAACTAACAAGTCATCAGCTCAAATTGATCAGGTGTTCAACTGCTTGAACCACTTTTTCTTTTAGAAATTTAGAGTATTCAATTATTTATTTATTTTCTTTTCCAATTAAGGGCAATTTAGCTTGGCCAATCCACCTAACCTGCACATCTTTGGGTTGTGGGGGTGAAACCCACGCAGACATGGGGAGAATGTGCAAACTCCACACAGACAGTGACCCAGGGCCGGGATTCGAACCCAAGTCCTCAGCGCTGCAGTCCCAGTGCTATCCACTGCGCCACACGCCACCCTCTGGTTGAACCACTTTTGTTGTCTGACCTGGTCTTTTTACTGTGCTTGTGGGGTCGATTTTGTGTGTCCTTTTCCTTAAAACACGGTTTGGTTTCTGATCTTTGAGCAAATACCAACTTGTTAAATTTGTTAGAATTACTTCCTTTTTGTCTGAAGTGTCCTGTTCTCCCTGGCGTTGGTGCCATCATGCGTGAACTTTGTATTGTCTGCACAGTTTGCCCGTTTGTATTATCCGTGTTACCTCGAGCTGCAGCTGTTTTTCACACCCTGTCCTGTAGTGCCTTGCCATCTGGATTTATTTTCATACTGTATGGTCTGTCAAGTGTGACTGCGAGTTCAAATACTTTCTTGTCATTGCATTGGACTGTGCTGTTCGGTTGTCCTTCGGTTTCACAGCCAAACCATTGTGTACAGTCTATTGTTCTGTAGTAACTTTCTGTATGCTCAAGATGCGTTCCTTTTGGCTGGTCTGATTCATTTTTAACTATTTTACCACCAGTGTCCTTTGTATTATCTGATATTTTGCTGCACATTATGATCTCAGGTTCCTAGTGGATGATCTGACGTATTGTTGAGCTTTGTGGCATCAGTCCCTTCTGAATGATCTGAACCTGGGACCTCGGCGCCATGAGGCAGCGGTGCTAACCATTGTGCCACCTGCTGCCTGATTTGTTAACATTTTCTTCTTGTTGTTTGCTGCAAACATTTTGTTCCATGCTGGGAGCTGCAAAAGTCCTCTTCAGCTGTTTGTTCAAATTGAAGCAATTTTCTGCCTTGGGAGGTAAAATTCTTTGTTTGGTGGATTTTAAAGGGTTTTTATCCCAATTGCCAGGCATTATTTTCATAAGTGAGCGTGGCCACAACATCCTGGTGTCATCACGTTTGTGACGTCATGCGCAAACTCCCACTGCACATGCTCAAATCGCTCGTCGTCTAGAGTGCGTTCTTGAGTTGTGGGGGCAAAACCCACACATGTGCAAACTCCACACGGACAGTGACCCAGAGCCAGGATCGAACCTGGGACCTCGGCGCCGTGAGGCCGCAGCACTAACCACTTCGCCACCGTGCTGCCCCATATTGCACTGTAATATGATGGTTTATGTATTATGATGAGTGAATCACAAGATGTCAAATGATAACAGCAGGTGATTGGAATCAACATGCACACCACCCTTGGACTTTGAAATTGTGGAAGTCACATGATAGGAGAATAATTTTGTTCTCTGTTTTAAAGCCAGCAAGCTGTTTGTGGATACAGTATTCTACTGAAAGCCATCAAACTAGCTCAAAGTCTTCCATGCAGCCAAGTCAATCATCAGTAATGCGTTGAAAGTGTAAGATCCCAAAGGAGAGAAGAGTTTCCAGTCTCTTCCATTTGAAGTTCACCTGAGAACCAACCTCCTGCAAATTCAACAGCAAGAAACCTCACAGCTTGAAGAATCCTTTGCTTTACCAAGCCTTCACTTCAACCTAAATATCATCCAAGAAAATGCAGGCCTGCCGGGAAAGAGACTAGGCTAATTATAAGGTGTGACAGTATATTATCTTCATCTGTATCTAATCGTTGTACGAGTTTGAGAGAGAAACAAGTCAATGAAACACTGTTTCAAAGTCAAGTTAAGTGTGTGAGCTTTATTTTTAAACTCAAAAAATGTTTGCTGCAGGAATGATTTAATTGGGACATTCGCTCTGTAGGTAGGAAAACACACACCTTTTTACATACAAACATACTGATCATACTGAAAAGAATCACAAGTTCTGTCCCACAGAATTGCAACATAATTGAATAAATTGTTCGCAAATTTGAATTATCCTTGAGGCATGAAATTCACTGGAAAGGATTACAAAAGACTTGAATTAATTAGTCACCTTGAAGCTTTATTTGTTGTAATGTTAAATTACATTAACCCAAAAGTTCAAGAACAAATCTGCAAATCATTCATGATTTCCAAAAGGAAAATCAAACAATAAGCACAAGTATCAATGTATTTATTTGATGTCACAGAACAGAGGCACAATTCAGAAAATGGTGAAAACAGGGTTGAAAGCCTTTTCAGTTTGGCTTAGATTGTAACACTCTCACTTTAGGGTCAGAATTCTATGGTTTAAAGCCTTGCAACTGACTGAGAACACATCAACTAGACCACCTTATTTACCGTGCCGACCTCCATTGTCAAGAATGACTGCATTTCAAAAGCAATCCTTGCTTACTCAGCCCGGAGGGTTGTCCTAAGGACATAAAGTGCAATAATTCCATGTATTGGACTGGGAAAAATAATAACCCGTTCAATTTATTCCCCAGCGTTGAAGTTAGTACTCCAAAACTAAACTTTAAATATTAATGTATTAGCACTTGGGAACATTTGGATCAAATGTCTTTGTTCACTAGTCTACCAGGCCGATAATGCAGCACTATAGAAATTTCTAGCAGGCAAACCTGCCTTCAGTATAAAAATTGGCAAGTCATGTTGCAGCTGTATAGAACCTTAGTTAGGCCACACTTGGAGTATAGCGTTCAATTCTGGTCGCCACACTACCAGAAGGATGTGGAGGCTCTAGAGAGGGTGCAGAAGAGATTTACCAGGATGTTGCCTGGTATGGAGGACGTTAGCTATGAGGAGAGGTTGAATAAACTCGGTTTGTTCTCACTGGAACGAAGGGGGTTGAGGGGCGACCTGATGGAGGTCTACAAAATTATGAGGGGCATAGACAGAGTGGATAATCAGAGACTTTTTCTCAGGGTAGAGGGATCAATTATGAGGGGGCATAGATTTAAGGTGCGAGGGGCAAGGTTTAGCAGAGATGTACGAGGCAAGTTTTCTTTACACAGAGCGTAGAGTGCCTGGAACTCACTGCCGGGGAAGGTGGTGGAAGCAAGGACGATAGTGACGTTTAAGGGGCATCTTGACAAATACATGAATAAGTTGGGAATCGAAGGATATGGACCCCCGTGTAGAAGATTTTAGTTTTGACGGGCAGCATGGTCGGCGCAGGCTTGGAGAGCCAAGGGGCCTGATCCTGTGCTGGACTTTTCTTTGTTCTTCTATCCCAAGCACTGGGTGTTCAAAGATGCTAACTATTATGCCCTATTCCCCTGTCCTTTTAAACTTTTCCCATTAAAATATTTATCTGCAAGCCTTTTTAGACACTTTTGTATTACCACCCAACCCCAATGTTTCTGCTCAGGAATTGCCTGACTTAAAGCCTATGTTTTATAAAAATAAATTCCCTAATCTCTCCCTTCATGTGTTTGATCTCAGATACATTCCCCTCAGTCAACGTTCATCAAATAAGAGGAAAGGTTTCAACCGATTTATCACATCAGCACTTTTGTACACCTCCAGCAGTTTGCAACAGTCTCTCCCTGCAAATGAAAAAATGTCTCCGCTTCCCTCATCTCTCCTCATAAAAAAGCCTTCCGCAAACCCAGACAATTTCCTAACTACAGTTTATATCATACCGTGTGAAAGTTTAGCAGTGTACCCGTTTGGTTTTGCTCTTCACACATACTGTTCAAAATATTTAGCTTATCGTAGTGGTTAAAGTTCCAGCCATAAAATTAGAATTAGAATTAGAACAGTACAGCACAGAACAGGCCCTTCGGCCCTCAATGTTGTGCCGAGAAATGATAACCCTACTCAAGCCCACGTATCCACCCTATACCAGTAACCCAACAACCCCCATTAACATTATTTTTTAGGACACTAAGGGCAATTTAGCCTGGCCAATCCACCTAACCCGCACAACTTTGGACTGTGGGAGGAATCCACAGTCGGGAATCGAACCTGGGACCCTGGAGCTGTGAAGCATTGATGCTAACCACCATGCTACTGTGCTGCCCTAAAAGTTAACCATTAGTTCAGAATTTGTTTATAAATAAGGTAGTATAGAGATCTTGCTACTGGACTAATAATCCAGAGGCCTGAACTAAAGATAAAGAGAAAAGAGTTCATATCTCACCACAGCATCTCAGAAAATCAAATTCCAGTTAAATAAATAAATCAGGAATAAAAAGCCAGTATCAGTAATGGTGACCATGTTTATCCAGCAGGACTATCATAATAACCCATCACTAATGTCCTTTAGGGAAGGAAATTGGTCATTCTTACACATTCTGGCCTAGAAGGGACTCCAGACCCACAGACATGTGGTTAACTCTCCAATGCGCTCTGAAATAGACCAGCAGGAAACTCATTTTCATCAAACTGCTACAAGGTGATCCATAAATAAAAATTGATCGACCAGCTGGCATCGCGCAGTACATCAGAAACGTCGACGGCATTTATTTTCCGACAGAAGCGACCTCCTAACTAAAATCTGGGGACTTTATCAATATTGGGAGAGCTGTCCCACAGACAAGTCAAGCAACAGCCTGACAGTCATACTCACCAAATCGTAACGTGCATTGAGTGTCCCAGACTCTTCCATCACAATCCTGGAGTATTCCCTGTCCTACTGGCAGGACAGATCTGCTAAAAGGTGCGGAAAATGGCCCTAGATCCCTGAAGACTCAGATCAAACATGGGCAAGCAAATATCCTAATTACCATCCACCTCATCAGGTATTCGGGACAATATCATTTCAAACCACCATTCAGAAATGAAATGAAATGAAAATCGCTTATTGTCACGAGTAGGCTTCAATGAAGTTACTGTGAAAAGCCCCTAGTCGCCACATTCCGGCGCCAGTCCGGGGAGGCTGGTACGGGAATCGAACCGTGCTGCTGGCCTGCTTGGTCTGCTTTAAAAGCCAGTGATTTAGCTCAGTGAACCAGGCAGAGGGTAGAATGTAATCTGGGTGGGAGACTTCCACACATTGAGACGAGCCTGGTGCACAACGACTGACCGAGTTGGTCGAGTCCTGACGGGCGTATCTGCCAGGCTGAGCTGGCAACATGTGACAACAGAACCGCATGCGCAAAGCCCACTTGACTTTGTCTTCACCAGCCTACTAGTCTCAGATGCATTTCTCCATGACAGTATAGGCAGGATTGACCACCACACAGGTCTTTTGGAGGTGAAGTCCAGTATTGTGCAGCACTACCACCATACTAATTGGGATAGAATTAGCAAAGATATAACAGCTTAAAACTGAACTTCCATGAGGTGCCGTCAGACATCACCAGCAGAATTGTATACCACGACAATAGTGCAGCAGTCCTCGGAGTATTATTCTGGATTGCACACACAAATTTCTGGAATGAGATTTGAACTCTCTAACTTTACAAGTGCGACCCACTAAGCCATGGATGACTCAGTTAAACGTAGGCATCTAAAACATCGAATAAACCTTCTCTGATCAGTGCACGAACATGGGTTTTGCTAGTCTTCCAGGCAACTCTTCCCCAAATATTCCTCCACATTTAAAAAATATATATTTAGAGTACCCCATTCTGTTTTTCCAATTAAGGAGAAATTTAGCCTGGCCAATCTAGCTATCCTGCACACCTTTGGGTTTGTGGGGGTGAGTCCCACGCAGGCACGGGGAGAACATGCAGACGCCACACAGACTGTGGCCCAAGTGGGAATCGAACCCGGATCCCTGGAGCTGTGTTAGCGGAAGAAATTGCTATATATATCAGGAAATGGTATAATAAAGATGTCTCAAAGTATTGTAATAGAACAGGTCAAGGGCAATCCAGCAGGTAAGGGGTTTGACATGTACCAAGGGAAAACTAGCAAGCAAGGGGTTAAAGTCACCCACATTGGCAATGATTTAATCATCTCACAGAGCATTTGAATATGAAAAGGAAAACACAGGAGGCCCCAGTAAATCTAAGGGATCCATTGTCCAACACATTCGCACCTCTTCTAGAAGTTAAATATATTAAGCACAAACCCATGAGATTGTACATAGAACATAGAACTGTACAGCACAGTACAGGCCCTTCGGCCCACGATGTTGTGCCGAACTAGTCTGAAACTAAGATCAAATCAACCTACTCCCAATCATTCTAGTGCACTCCATATTGTATTCATTAATCGTTTACCCATTACGGGGACCAGAAAATATGCACACTGATCACTTTGTATTGTTCCGACCGAATTGATGACATCAAATGCCTAATTGTAAATCTGAAAGAACTTTAAATATATATGCGTGTAATTCTGACTACGAACAGAGCTGACTTTTGCGAGCTAAAGCTAGCAGCAGAAGTTGCCTCTCCTGTGTGCACACAGTTTTTCTAAATTAAACGAAGTTTTGCCAACGAGGTCGAGAACAGAGTTTGAAGTTTCTCTTCCCTTCAACAAGCTGTGAAGCAACAGTGCTAACCACTGTGCTACCGTGTAGTGACAATACATGTGTAATGCTAGACGTTTGGATGGTTTTGTACATTATGCCCTCAGTACGAGTTTTAATGCATGCACTGTCTGAAGGAAATGGAAAATGAAAATTATGTATTAAAAGTTTTTAAAAAATTAACCCAATTTCTTTTTCACACAAGATTGTTTCAAAGTACCATTGTCGCGACAAAACTTCACACAATCCAAAGAGCAATGAAGCAAGCAGGCAAGGAATAGGAATGGAATAGGAATATAAAATCAAGTTTACTTCCATGTAAAACAAATATTAAAAAGAGATTGACTGTACAATTTATATTCACTGTTTACACGGTCTGTGTGAACATTAACAATTCCAGAATATTAATGTTGTAGAATTTACTGTGCATAATCTCAGCGCACGGTGCAAAAATGGAATTCAGAAAAGATCACTTAGTCTGCACCAGAGTTAATCGCGTAAACTGGCCTGCAGAGATAAAGAGCCATGGAAAGCTGAAAACCGAGATTGACACTGCGAGACTACAGACTGGGTACATCTTCTATCCCATGGAAAAATACACTCTAACTGAATCAAACATCTCAGAGTAATTTATTTCATAAATTATTTAGCTCCGCTCGGTCGCACTTCTATCCGATTTAGAAGGTTCTGGGTTCGAGCCCAGAGCGTTGACCTCCTATGAAGAGGGCTCACAGGCTGGTGAAATGGGCAGACGTATGACGGATGAAATTTGTTATAGAGAAGTGTTCACTGATCTGATCCCTCCTGATAGGGAGACTGAGGAGAGGCAATATAAAATACAGGGCACAATTCTAAAGGGCAGACGGCTGAAGGACCCGAAGACATATGTGCACAAATCGTGGTAGGTTAATAAAGTGGTTACTGGAGCATACAGCGGTGATGGGCAACCTAGGCTAGTGAGTGGCCCGCCTTCATCTCAGTGGGCCGCAAGATTGAAATTGGACATGCTATGACCCTTGAGTAAGACTGAATACATTCAATACACACCAAACATTCCATAAGTTCTGGAGAATGTTTAATCATTCATATATTGATAGAAATGTCATCAGCTTCCAGTGGTAAAAATGAAATGAATAGATACGCTTGATTGGACACAGAGGGAGGCCAGACACTCTCAGTCAACGTTGAGAACAATCAGCACGCACCTCACTTCATGCCGTGCTTATGTGCAAATCACTTCAATTATACCGGCAGGAAAAAAGCTACACAGTGGAAACCAGCGGAGCGGGCAGCATGGAGTACATGGACGGCACGGCAGCACAGTGGTTGCACTGATGCTTCACAACGTCAGGGACCCGGGTATGATTCCGGCTTTGGTCACTGTGCGGAGTATGCACGTTCTCCCTGTGTGCACGCGTGGGTCTCCTCCCACAAGTCCCGAAGGACATGCTTGTTAGGTGAATTAGACATTCTGAATTCTCCCTCAGCGTACCCGAACAAGGACCAGAGTGTGGCGACTAGTGGCTGAGAACAACAAGCTGAGGAACTACACACAAAGGAAATAACTTTCCTAAGGGAATTTAGTAAAATAGAAAATAAATAGAGCAGCATTCAACTTCAGTGGATGACACCTCAAAAAATGTAATTAGGCATGGGAGGAATTTATCTTAACCTACCAAGTAGAATGGCATCAGCACAAGACACTGCAGTCTTCATCAGGATCTAGGTGGGACCACACTGAAAGTCATAGGCAAACACATGGCAAAGATGAAGAAATCATTGAACCTCTGCTTATTATCTGGAATCAAGAATCGTCTTGACTGAGCAGGAAGGCATACATAAAATTGAAGTGAATTTATAAAGTTGAAGTTGCTGATGAGCATTACAGCAGGACAGTCAGGAATGAAGTTCTAATATTATTTGGGGGCTTCAGAAGACTGAGGGGAAGGACACCTTCAGAGCAGATGCTAAGCCAATTTGTCTCTTTACATCGGGGAAGTTCCCTCACCCACCCTTTAACAAAGTCAAGGGTCAAATTGTGACGATGCAACAGCAAGGAGTTATATCACCAGACACCCCGCCAACAAAATTATGCTCAGGAACGATCACAGTCGCAGGAATGATCACAGTCAGAATTAGAACCTACATGGATTTAACTAAATTAAACAAATTAATGGAACATGAGGTCCACCCGATGGCCTGAATGTCTGCGTGGGTTTCCTCCGGGTGCTCTGGTTTCCTCCCACATTCCAAAGATGTGCAGTTAAGGTGGATTGGTCATGACAAATCGCCCTTCGTGTCCATAAAAAGGTGAGGTGGGGTTACTGGGTTACGGGGATAGGGTGGAGACATGGGCTTAGGTGGGGTGCTCTTTCCAAGGGCCCGTGCAGACTCGATGGGCCGAATAGCCTCTTTCTGCACTGTATGTTCTGTGTTCTATGATAGAGTTTTGCCAAACTAGCCAAGACTACGCTGTTCACCAAATTAGATACAAATAGCAGATTTTGGCAGCTGTATCATGTCACATGGACATCATGCTTTTCCATGGCTTCTATAGAGAGGAGCATCACGGTATAGTTTTTTTTAATAAATTTAGATTACCCAATTATTTTTTCCAATTAAGGGGCAATTTAGCGTGGCCAATCCACCTACTCTGCACATTTTTGGGTTGTGGGGGCGAAACCCACGCAGACACGGGGGGAAATGTGCAAACTCCACACAGACAGTGACCCAGAGCCGGGATCGAACCTGGGACCTCAGCGCCGTGAGGCGGTTGTGCTAACCACTAGGCCACCGTGCTGCCCTTATCACGGTATAGTTAGAGCAGTCTTGAAAGTCTTGAAGGATACAGGCCCAGCACTGAATGAAAAATGTGAGTTTGCCAAGCCAATTCTAGGTCACATTGTACAAATCTCTGGAATAATACTCAACCCACTAAAAACAAAGGTGATCAGAGAGTTTGCATAACGCAGGAACATTACTCAGCTTAAAAGATTCCTCGGGATGGACAACCAAATGGGCAAGTCCCTCCCAAGTTTGGCAGAGGTCAATGAGTCTTTGAGACAGCTGTTTGAGAGAAAATCCAAAATATTTTAATCACCTCGGAACTGTTGACACTTTACAACCCAAAACTACCAACCATACTAAGCAGCAGGTAAATTGTCTGCAGTATTATTGCAAGTACTGAGGGGCGGGAAACATAGACCTATTTATCACGCCTCATGGTCAATCACAGGCAGAGAAAAGATATGCTACAATCAAGGAGGAAGCATTGGCAGCAACATGGCATAATCCAATGGTTCAGATTAATTAGATAAGGCTCCTTAACAGAGTACCTTCAGGGGTAGTACCAGATGACAGGGGATACATTATCGACATTACCAGCTAAAGCAACAATCTGGAGGACTGGTATTTCATCGAGGAGTTGTGTATGCATCCCTCATTACTCAGAACCTCCCAGCTACTACAAATTGGAGGAGATATAATAATAATTTACAATGATCTCTATTGTCCACAAGTAGGTTTATATTAACACTGCAATGAAATTACTGTGAAAAGCCCCTAGTTGACACATTCCGGCGCCTGTTCGGGTACACAGAGGGAGAATTCAGAATGTCTAATTTACCTAACAGCATGTATTTCGGGACTGTGGGAGGAAACCGGAGCACCCGGAGGAAACCCACACAGACACGGGGAGAACGGGCAGACTCCGCACAGACAGTGACCCAAGCCGGGAATCAAACCTGGGACCCTGGCGCTGTGAAGCAACAGTGCTTCAAAGATGTCACCAAGGTCATTTAAGATGTGTTGGCAGAGCTCAGTAATCAAACTGGCGCCCAGGCACTGCTCGCTCTGCAGAAGAAACTATTTCTAATTGTCTTACAACTGCAGTGAACAGTCAAAAGCAAAACAAATCACTATCGCCTACTTTTCCATCAAAGCTGTGGGAGCCTTGGAATGGATTTATTTGATTTTAAAGGCAAGATCGTCCTTATTGTTATTAATTACGGCTCAAGGTGGATTGAAGTGAACAAACGCCTTTCTCCGTGACACTGTGCAGTCATTTAATCACTGAAGAGAGTTTCTATAACATATGGCATTCGGATATTGTGGTGTCAGGCAATGGTCCGCAATTTGCTAATGGATTATTCCAACATTTTGCAAAGGAAACAGGTTCATTCACGCAGCATGCCCACCTCGTTATCCTCAAATAAAAGGCATGATGTGGAGATGCCGGCGTTGGACTGGGGTGAGCACAGTAAGAAGTCTTACAACACCAGGTTAAAGTCCAACAGGTTTGTTTCAAACACGAGCTTTCGGAGCACGGAAAAGGAGCAGCTGAGGGAAGTATGCGAACCAAAGACATGAAGAAGAGCGAAGATTTCATTCTTCGGAGCTGGGTCAGGAGTAGGCCATTCGGCCCATTGAGCCTATCCTGCCATTCAATTAGATTATGGCGGATCATCAACCTCAACGCCACTTTCTTGCACCATCCCCATATCGCTTGACGTCATTGATATCCAGAAATCTATCCGTTTCAATGATTGAGCTTCCAGAGCACTCCGTGTAGAGAATTTCAAAGATTCACCACCCTGAGTGAAGAAATTCCCCCTCATCAGAGTTCTGAATTGCCAGCCCCTTATTCTGAGACTGTGCTCCCTGGTTCTAGACTCGCCATCTCGGGGAAACATCTACCTACTGTTACGACACCCTGGGCTGGTGCGCGGTCAATTCCAGCCCCATAGGCTCCCAAGTCCCAGCACAATTAAATTAACCAATAATTTGTATAAGGTTTCTGAGATCTTTGGCCCTTGACTGTCCCAATAAATTACAGGCACCAGATTTGTAAGTGAAACACGATAACTTTATTTATAACAAAACTAGTGATAAATCATGCAATAATTATAATAGAATCACGGCCAGCTAATTTACTCCTCCCCCACCCGTTACTGTCCCGCCCTCTACCCAAACACACACACTTGGGAAAATTCACAACCTTTATAAAGGATTAGCACCGAGGGCAGCACGGTGGCCTAGTGGTTAGCACAACCGCCTCACGGCGCTGAGGTCCCAGGTTCGATCCCGGCTCTGGGTCACTGTCCGTGTGGAGTTTGCACATTCTCCCCGTGTCTGCGTGGGTTTTGCCCCCACAACCCAAAAATGTGCAGAGTAGGTGGATTGGCCACGCTAAATTGCCCCTTAATTGGAAAAAATAATTGGGTAATCTAAATTTATAAAAAAAAAATAAAGGATTAGCACCTGAAATGTGATTACATTCAAGGTTATGGGTCAAATACTGGAGAGTGGGATTAGTGTAGATTTAGTGTAGTTTTGTCGGTGCAGGCCCGATGGGCCGAAGGGCCTCTACTACACTGTCTGGCTCGATGATTCCAAGAGTCATTGATTTTAAAAACAGTTCACTTTTGAACCTCCTTTTGGAATCACACATCGGAGTGGAAGTGTTTGAGGAGTCACGCTGTGTGTGTGCAGGAACACACCAAGGCTCCTTCGACGGCTCCTTCGACAGCACCTTCCAGACCCATGGCCATGACCAACTAGAAGACAAGGGTTCCAGGTTCTCTTCCAGCCTTGGGTGACTGTGCGGAGTCTGCACGTTCTCCCGTGTCTGTGTGGGTTTCCTCCGGGTGCTCCGGTTTCCTCCCACAGTCCAAAGATGTGCAGTTTAGGTGGACTGGCCATGATAAATTGCCCTTCGTGTCCAAAAAAAGGTTAGGTGGGTTACTGGGTTCCAGGGATAAAGGGGGATTAAATGGAGGGGTGGGGCTTAAGTAGGGTGCTCTTTCCGAGGGCTGGTGGACTCGATGGGCTGAATGGCCTCCTTCTGCACTGTAAAATCTATGATTCTATGAAATCTCCCACTTATACAGGATGAATATGGTTGAGCAAGTTATTCGTGTCACTTTCCTGTACTGCCTGTAAAACTGCAGACACTTCATTTAAACATTTTACCCAGATGCCCATTTTTGCAAAATTAACGAAGGACAAATTAAAATTCAACCAAATTTATCAAACACAGTAACACGCTTTAAATTATCAGGACTACAATAATCCCAAGATTCTTAATACTACACGGGGGAGGGGCTGGCGTCGGGGTGTGTGTGGAGGGGAGGTGAAAGTGTAGGTTAGAGAGGGGGGGGGATGGGTGAGTAGGGAGGGCCCTTTGTTTGGGCCTCCAGTTGGGAGTCGCCACGCTGCCAGGCAATGCTAGTGAACGGAAGAGGAGTGAGGGAGGCAGGGGGCTGCTGTGGTTAGTCAGCGTAGGGGGAGGAGGGAGGGGAGCGACATGGTTGGAATGGTGAACGGAGTTAGGTATGGACAGAGGGACAGCCACCTTGAATGGGCCCGGTTTAGGGTGGAGAGGGGGGGGCTGGCTAGAAGCCAAGTTGGGTAACGATGGCAGATCCTCAGGGAGTGGGGAGGCAGAAGCCTCCTGGAAGAATTGTGACGCAGGCTGAATGGGCCAGTCAAACAGTAACGGGTGTTCGCACACCTCAAATGTTTAAGGGCAGAGGTAATTTTCTTGCAGGAGACACACACGTGTGGGTGACGGGTCAGATCCGGGCGAGGAAGGGATGGGTGGGGCAAACGTTCCACTCGGGATTTGACCCAAGTCGAGGAGGGTCGCATCTTGTTTTGTAAGAAAACGGGGTTTGTGTTGGTGAAGAAAGTGCTGAAAGCAGTGGGTAGGTTTGTGGTAGTTAGCTGGATATTAGTAGGAGCACTGGTGGTGCTGGTGAACGTATCTGTGTCCAGCTGGGACAATGTTGAGTTTGTGAGGAAGCTGTTAGGAGTGATTCCGGAGCTGGACTCTCACCAATTGATTATGGATTGGGATTTTAATTGTCTAATGGAGCCGAGGACGGACATTCCAAGTCAAGGGGGAAGTCGGGAATGGCAAAGGGGTTGTGGGATTTATGGAGCAGATGGGATGGTAGATCCGTGGAGGTTTCGGCACCCGGTGGGGGGAGAGGGAGGACTCCTTCATTAGCACACTGGTCTAAATAGCTGGCTTGTAATGCAGAACAAGGCAAGCAGCACGGGTTCAATTCCCATACCAGCCTCCGCAAACAGGCGCTGGAATGTGGCAACTAGGGGCTTTTCACAGTAACTTCAATGAAGCCTACTTGTGACAATAAGCTATTATTATTATATTATTATTATTCTCGCTTATTCATCTGACGTGTTCCTGAATTGACTTTTTTGTGGTGAGCAAGGCAGTTTTGTCAGGGCTGGTGGAGGCGGGATATTTGGGGATTGTGATCTCGGACCAAATGCTGCATTTCCTGGATGTTAGGCTTAAGTCGGAGGGGAGCAGAAGGCGGGATGGAGGTTGGATTCAGTGCTGTTGGCAGTTAAAGAGTTTTGCGGTAAGGTGGCAGGGTCGATCAAGAAGCTCCATCAAAACGGGGAGGTTTTGGCGACCATTTTTTGGGAAGCTTTGAAGTCAGTGGTTCGGGGAGAAGTTATTTTGTTTATGGCCCACAGAGGTAGGCAGAGAGGGAGGCGAGGCCAAGGTTGCTGGAAAAGATAGTGGAGGTGGACAAGAGGTAGTCTGAGGCCACAACTAGGGAGTTACTGGCTCAAAGTAAGAAGCTTGTAGGGGCAGTTTGATCGGTTGATGACATGGAAGACGGTGGGGCAGCTACGGGCATGCTCGACGGGTGCAATATCTGTGTGGGGAGAAGAGGGGTTGTCTGCTGACCCATCAGTGCGGTGGCAGGCAGCGTTGAGGAAAATTGTGCAGGTGAGGGCGGCAGGGAGAGGAGTAGTGTCGGAGCCGTACAGAATTAATGAGGTGTTCGAGGTCTTCCATCGAGGGCTGTACAGGACCGAGCCTGGTGGGGAGGAGGAAGTTACGGATCAGTTCCTGAATGGGTTGGAGTTCCCGGAGATGGTGAAGGGAAGCGGCAGACTGGAGGAGGCACTAGGGTTGCAGGAAGTAATGGAATGCATTGGCATGATGCAGTCAGGAAAGGCTCCAGGGTGAAAGCAGAACTAGGGGGCATAGCCTCAAAATAAGGGGAAGTAGATTTAGGACTGAGCTTAGGAGGAACTTCTTCACCCAAAGGGTTGTGAATCTATGGAATTCCTTGCCCAGTGAAGCAGTTTAGGCTCCTTCATTAAATGTTTTCAAGGTAAAGATAGATAGTTTTTTGAAGAATAAAGGGATTAAAGGTTATGGTGTTCGGGCCGGAAAGTGGAGCTGAGTCCACAAAAGATCAGCCATGATCTCATTGAATGGCGGAGCAGGCTCGAGGGGCCAGGTGGCCTACTCCTGCTCCTAGTTCTTATATTCTTATGGACGGTTTCCCGGTGGAGTTTTATAAGCAGTTTGTAAGCAGCAGATTTGGCCCCCCACCATCTGAGAATGTTCAATGAGGGTATTCACAGCATGGGTGCGGCTATTGTACATGTCCCCCATGGCACAAATGAGATGAATTCAGGATATTTTGGGTTGCATAGGGGGACGAGACGGGTGTCTGCTCTCGGCCCTGGCGATATCTTTGCGTGTCTCCACTGCACAAGTGGAACATTGCTGGCTTTGTAGAGGAGGTTGGAAGACCCTTTAAAAGGTAGAATGCCCTGCACTTGGCTCTGGCAGGAAGATACAGGTGATAAAAATGAATGTGCTGCCAAGATTTTGGTTTATCTTCCAGTCCCTCCTGATGTTTCTCCCAAAGACCATTTTTCGGAGTGTAGACAAGTTGATATTGGAGTTTGTTTGGGCGGGCAGAATGCAGAGGATTAGTAGGATCCTGTGGCAAAGGTGGAAGCGTGAAGTGGGGCGGGGGGGGGGGGTCAGATTGGGTCTGGCTGGTAATGGAATCCGTGCTAGGGGACAGGTCTGAGGGCCCCGATAACGGCCCCATTGCCTTTTTCCCCTGGGGAAGTATGCGAGTAGCCCAGTGGAGTCATCAATTAGAATTTGGAACCAGCTGAGGAGGCATTTTAGACTAGGGGCACATGTCGTCAGTGTTGGCCCCGTTCTGTGGGAATCATAGACTTGTGCCGGGGGAATGGTTGGGATGCATAGAAAGTGGCAGGAGGAAGGAATAGTGCGGGTTAGGGACATGTTTGCGGAGGGTATGTTCGCTGGTTTGGAGGAGTTGCACGAGAGGTTTGAGTTACCAAGGGCGAGTGAGTGGCTTCTTCCCGGGAGTGGCGGATGTGAGCAAGTGGTATTGGAGGGGGCCGGAGAACCATTCCCACGTTATGGGGTATACAAAATTGGGCAGCTTCTGGGTGGCAGTGTTCGAGTGTGGCGGGGATTGTGGGGGTGAAGCTGGCGCCAGACCCTATGGTGGCGCTATTTGGGGTGTCGGAGGTGCCGGATGTGCAGGAGGGGAAGAGGGCCAATGCCATGGCCCTCGCCTCTCTGATTGCCCGGTGACAGATTATTTTGAATTGGAGGTCGGCAGCACCACCAGGGGTTGCGGCATGGGTGGGGGAGCTATACGAGTTCCTCCGATTGGAAAAAATTAGGTTTGCCCTCATGGGTTCGGAGGAGGGGTTTGTAGTACGGTGGAGGCTGTTTTGTGTCCAGTTTTGAGGATTTGTTTAGCGTGGGATGGAGATTAGAAGGGGGAAAATTGAACAAACTGCATGTGCTGGTTTAATGGTATTATGTAATGTTTGTCGAGGATGTTTAGAATAAAATATATTTTTAAAGATTCTTAATACTACTCGAGCTGTGGGTCCAATTCTCTGGGTCTCAGTGTCTCAGGGCCCTCATCCGCAAAGGTAGGTCTCACACGCTGCTTCCTTCTGTCCTCTGACCTGCCGTGGAGTCTTCTCTGATGCCTCTGCACCGAGTCTTCAGTGTGGAAGGTCTCTGGATTCCTCTTCCTTATACCCCCTCTGTGTGTCCCTTCCAGAAGCTTCTCTGGTCCTCAGCCAACGAGGTCTTGGGGTGGGGGTCGTAACGTCCATTGGAGCTGCCAATTGCAACTTTGCAGGATACTGGGAACCCAGCCCCAGGGATCCATCTTCAGGTGTATTGTCCTCTCGTAACCTTACTCCATATGTGGTAACGGAGGAAAATGCCTATGTGCTGACTGCGGCTGTGATTTAAAATGTCCAATTCTTAATTTAAAGTGTCCAATTGCATATTAGGCCTAAAATTCAGGCCGTTTTTGCCACACTTGGCAGACTACTTAGAGATGCACAGACACACTGGAGGCAATTCAAGCCTAAAATTATCCTTCCAATTTTGCCATCACAACTGGGTATTTTTGAAGACTTGCATTTAGTGACATCACTATGCCTGACCAGAATGGAGATGATTAGCTCAGTGGGCTAGGCAGCTGGTTTGTAATGCAGAACAAGGCCTGCAGCGTGGGTTCAATTCCCGTACCAGCTTACCCGAACAGGCGCCGGAATGTGGCGACTAGGGGCTTTTCATAGTAACTTCATAAAAGATTATTATTATTGGGTAATTGCTCTGTCAATCATGTGTGGAGATCGCACTGCTGTAAGTAACTGGGATTGATTTTTACACACATAATTTGTATTCCATAAGTATTTTCCATTCACTACATTTTGCTGGTGAAATAATCCTGCTTTTATTGCCAGACTGTGCAGCAGTCTGGGCCGCTGTCTTTGGTAGAGACTGTTGAAATAGACACTGTTGGCTGAGTAAATAAAGCAATTGCTTCAAATCCTGCCTAAATCCCAGCTTACCCGGATAACACAATTACATCACAACACACTTTGCTTCTTTATGAAAGGGAGGCACAATGCAGAGTGTCATATCTTAATAACACCCGGAGTGGTTCATAAACAAATCTACGCAATCTCACTCCAACTTAACAATGGGATCTTCACATTCCTTCCTCCCTGCTCTTTATTTGATGCCTTCTTACCCTGCAATCCGGACTCTCTTTTCTTGACCATTAAGGCTGTTTCCTGACAGGACATGGACTTCATAGAATCGTAGAATTTACAGTGCAGGAGGTCATTCGGCCCATCAAGTGTACCGGCCCTTAGAAAGAGCATCCTACCTCAGCCCATACCTCCACCCTATCCCCACACCTCCACCCTATCCCCGTAACACCACCTAACCTTTTTTGGTCACTAAGGGCAATTTAGCATAGCCAATTCCTAACCTGCACATCTTTGGACTGTGGGAGGAAACCGGAGCACCTAGTGGAAACCCACGTTGACACGGGAGAACGTGCAGACTCCGGACAGAGAGTGACCCAAGCCGGGAATCGAACCTGAGACCCTGGAGCGGTGAAGCAACTGTGCTAACCACTGTGCAATTGTGCCGCCCCTTAACTTTCCCAAAATTTTTCCAGGACTAATAGCAGCAGGATTTCAATTGCACTGTCATGCAAGCATCATCCTGCAGGTAACCACTTGATGCATGCTGCCAAGGATCTCTCATAGGTCAGCCACAGTTTCCAGCATCTGCACAGTAGAGCAAGAAAATCTAATTAAAGGATGGCACTGCCCCAGAAGAGATCCCCCCAGTGTCCTGGATAATATTTATCCTCAACCAACTAAAACAGAAATTGGAAGTCGTGTTTCCTAGTTCAGAACAGTGCCCACACTTTAAAAGTACGTAATTGGTGCAAAGTGCTTCAGGAGATCCTGATGTCATGGAAGGTGCAAGCCATTTCATTCTTTCTTTCCTTCCTTCCCGAATGCCTTGTCAAGGGCGCTGTGGAAATCAATTCAAATCAATCTTTGAAAGAAAATCATAGTTTTGAAACAAGGTTAGAGGTGCCCAAAATGAAAAGATGGTTTGAGACGGATTGCAGTGAAGGGAGGTAGGAGGAGTGAGATGGTTTTCAATGCACGACAGAATGATCAGCAGCAGAATGAAAGTGGAAAATAGAAGTAATGTCTTACTAAAGGTTATTAAAATTTGAAATGCTTTATTGCAAGTGGCTACTGAGGCGGAGAGTATAGAATGTGCGGCTAAGCACTTAAAGGGTGTAAACTGAGGTTATAGAAAAAGGGCAAAGTAATAAGAGGTTTTGCGGGCAGTGATAGAGGGCTGTGGGTTGATTGGAAAGAAGGTAAATTTGTAATGAGGGTCAAGTTTGCACAGGTTGTGCTGTAACCATTCTATGGTTAAGTTATAGAATTTACTGTGCAGAAGGAGGCCATTCGGCCCATCGAGTCTGCACCGGCTCTTGGAAAGAGCACCCTACCCAAGGTCAACACCGCCACCCGATCCCCATAACCCAGTAACCCCACCCAACGCTAAGGGCAATTTATCATGGCCAATCCACCTAACCTAAGTTACGCCATCACAACCATCTTCACCTGCTTCATCAATGACCTTCCTTCCACCATAAGGTCAGAAGTGGGGATGTTCGCAGATGACTGCACAATGTTCGCGACTCCTCAGATACTAAAGCTGTCCATGTCCAAATGCAGCAAAACCTGGACAACATCCAGGCTTGGATTGACAAGTGGCAAGTAACATACACACCACACAAATGCCACACATCTCCAACAAGAGAGGATCGAACCATCGCCCTTTGGCTGAGCCGGTATGTGTGACCTATCCCCAAATGCCTGCAAGAAGGTGGTGGTAAGTACCTTGAGCTTCACAATGCTAAGGTAGAGCCTCCTCCTTTTGTTCTCCAGCCTCCCCAATAATACGGGAACCCATGGTATTTGCGGTGTTCCGACCCTCCCTCTACCCATCCCATCACCTGGAAAGTGTCAGAGTCCCATATGGACCTCTACCCACCCATCTGTATGTATGGTCATCTATCGAGGTGAGCCCCTCCCACCATGAGAGCTTCACAAACCTTTCCCTTTTATCACTCATTTTGAAATCCACAGGAGTGCCTGGGGGAACTGCAGCAATTGGCTACAGGTAAGAGGACTGGAGAACAGCAAATGTTGTTCCTTTGTTTAATTAGTGTAGCGAGGATAATCCAGGAAAACCCAGGCTGGTGAGCCTTACGTCAGTAGTACGGAAATTATTGGAGAAGGTTCTTCGGGACAGGATTTACTCCCATTTTGAAACAAATGGACTTATTAGCAAGAGGCAGCATGGTTTTGTGAAGCGGAGTCGTGTCTCACTAACTTGATAGAGTTTTTTGAGGAAGTGACAAAGACGATTGATGAAGGAAGGGCGGTGGATGTTGTTCACATGGACTTTAGCAAAGCCTTTGGCAAAGTTCCTCATGGCAGACTGGTACAAAGGATGAAATCACACGGGTTCAGAGATAAGCTGACAAGATGGATACAGGACTGGCTCAGTCTTAGAGGGTAGCAGTGGAAGGATGCATTTCTGAATGGAGGGCTGTGACCAGTGGTGTTCCTCAGGGATCAGTGCTTGGACCTTTGCTGTTTGTAGTTGTAACTGATCTGATTAGTAAGTTTGCGGATGACACAAAGGTTGGTGGAGTGGCAGATAGTGTTGAGGAATGTCAGAGGATACAGCAGGATATAGATCGGTTGCAGACTTGGGCAGAGAGATGGCAGATGGAGTTTAATCCGGACAAATGTGAGGTAATGCATTTTGGAAGGTGCAATACAGGTGGGAAGCATACAGTAAATGGCAGAACCCTTAGGAGTGTTGACAGGCAGAGGGATCTGGAAGTCTAGGTCCTCAGATCACTGAAAGGGGCAACGCAGGTGGTTAAGCTAGTCAGGAAGATATACAACATGCTTGCCTTCATCCGTCGGGGCACTGAGTATAAAAATTGGCAAGTCATGCTGGCAACTGCACAAAACCTTAGTTAGGCCACACTTGGAATATTGTGCACAATTCTGGTACCCACACTACCAGAAGGATGTGGAGGCTTTGGAGAGGGTGCAGAAGAGATTTACCAGGATGTTGCCTGGTATGGAGGGCATTAGCTATGAGGAGGTTGGATAAACTCAGATTGCTTTCAGTGGAAAGACCAGAACGACAGAGGTTGAGGGGCGACCTGACAGACATTTACAAAATTATGAGGGGCACAGACACAGCAGAGAGTCAGAGGATTTTTCCCAGGGTGGAAAAGTCAATTACTAGGGGACATAGGTTTAAGGTGCTAAGGGCAAAGTTTAGAGGAGATGTATGAGGCAAGTTTTGTTTTTACACAGGAGTTGGTGAGTGCCTGGAACTCGCTGCCAGGGAAATGGCGGAAGCAGGTACGATAGTGACATCTTGACAAATACATGAATTGGATGGGAATAGAGAGATGCAGACCCCAGAAGTGAGAAGCTTTTAGTTTAGACAGGCATCATGATCGGCACAGGCTTGGAGGGCCAAAGGGCCTGTTCCTGTGTTCTTTGTTCTTCGGCCTTTCTAGTGCGAGGATTCAAGTACAGGATCCATGACGTCTTGCAGCAATTATACAGGGCCTTGGTGAGGCCACACCTGGAATATTGTGTGCAGCTTTGGTCTCTTTATCTGAGGAAGGATATTATTGCTCTAGAGAAAGTGCAGTGAAGGTTTACCAGACTGACTCCTGGATTGACGAGATTGATGCATTAAGAGAGATTGGATCGGTTAGGATTGTATTCACTGGAGTTCAGAAGAATGAGAGGGGACATCATAGAAACCTATAAAATTCTGACAAGGACTAGACAGAGTAGATGCAGGAAGGATGTTCCCAATGGTGGGTTTGTCCAGAACCAGGGATCACAGTCTGAGGATGCGGGGTAGACCATTTAGGACAGAGATGAGGAGAAATTTCTTCAGCCAGAGAGTGGTCGGCCTGTGGAATTCGTTACCACAGGAAGGAGTTGAGGCCAAAACATTGCATGTTTTCTAGAAGGAGTTAGATAGAGCGTATCCATGAGATTTATATCAATGCAAACAGTTCACAGCACCAGACAGCGAGATAACTAACGGGGGAGTTGTTATTTTGCTCTTGGGTTTCTGACTTTTCCTTCGCCAGATTCTCAGCTCCTGCCCACCATGAACCGCAAGCGGATGGGAGAATTCCACCTGTTAACTTGGTTTCTCTCTCCACAGGTACTACCAGACCTGTTGAACATTTCCAGCATTTCCTGTTTCAGTGCAAGCACAACTTACAGTTAGCTGAAGCTTAAAATATTGGGTCTTTTAAAATTTAAAGTACCCAATTCATTTTTTCCAATTAAGGGGCAATTTAGCGTAGCCAATTTAGCGTAGGGCAGCACGGTAGCATTGTGGATAGCACAATCGCTTCACAGCTCCAGGGCCCCAGGTTCGATTCAGGCTTGGGTCACTGTCTGTGCAGAGTCTGCACATCCTCACCGTGTGTGCGTGGGTTTCCTCCGGGTGCTCCGGTTTCCTCCCACAGTCCAAAGATGTGCAGGTTAGGTGGATTGGACATGATAAATTCCCCTTAGTGTCCAAAATTGCCCTTAGTGTTGGGTGGGGTTACTGGGTTGTGGGGTTACTGGGTTATGGGGATAGGGTGGAGGTGTTAACCTTGGGTAGGGTGCTATTTCCAGGAGCCGGTGCAGACTCGATGGGCCGAATGGCCTCCTTCTGCACTGTAAATTCTATGTCTATGTCTATGTCAATCCTAAACTACACATTTTTTGGGTTGTGGGGGCGAAACCCATGCAAACACGGGGAGAATGTGCAAACTCCACACGGACAGTGACCCAGAGCCGGGATCGAACCTGGGACCTCGGCGCTGTGAGGCAACAGGGCTAACCCACTGCGCCCCCGTGCTGCCCGCTGAAGCTTAAAATTGATATCACTCATTCACTACAATGTTTGGATTTGTGTTATTTTATGAAACTGTAAATTTGCAACACAGGAGGCCTTTTGGCCCATCATGTCTGTGCTGGCTCTCTGAATGACCAATTCATCCAAAGGGCCCACCACCTCCCTGTAGCCTGTAATTGATAATATGGAAAGATGTAACTACTTTATGGGAAGCACGGTAGCATGGCGGTTAGCATAAATGCTTCACAGCTCCAGGGTCCCAGGTTTAATTCCCGGCTGGGTCACTGTCTGTGTGGAGTCTGCACGTCCTCCCCCTGTGTGCGTGGGTTTCCTCCGGGTGCTCCGGTTTCCTCCCACAGTCCAAAGATGTGCGGGTTAGGTGGATTGGCCATGCTAAATTGCCCGTAGTGTCCTAATAAAAGTAAGGTTAAGGGAGGGGTTGTTGGGTTACGGGTATAGGGTGGATACGTGGGTTTGAGTAGGGTGATCATTGCTCGGCACAACATCGAGGGCCGAAGGGCCTGTTCTGTGCTGTACTGTTCTGTGTTCTATGTGTCATTTGAAACATGGAAGTCAGGCAATATCTGGTCTGAGAGAAACATGAGTGGATACAGGGAAAGATCCCACGAAGGGTTAACAGCAGCTGCAAAGGGCAGGATTATAAAATGCACATTCCTTCTCCCAAACAGGATTTTTTGTACGAAGCTAAAAACAATGGCTCACACCTTCATTGAAAGTAACTATCTTAGTAAGCATCTGGAAAGGCATGGATGAGGATTTCAGTTGAGTTAAGTGATAAATGTAAACATTTCAAGTTATAACCAAGTGGATTTTTAGCATTACGCTCAAAGCAATGTTTCACACCTTCATTGAAATTAACTTTCTTAGTAAGCAGCTGGAAAAGAAAGGATGAGGTTTAGTTGAATTTGGTGACAATTCTAGGTGTGAAGTTGTGCCGATATCAGGTAAATTAAAGAAAATTGGAGACAACCTGTCTACGAGAAACATAATTTAAAGCCAAAATCAAAGTCAAAGTTATGAGCTGGGGACACAATTGGAAAATAAAACTATACAAATGACAGGAACCAAACCAAAATTCACACCTCTATTGAAATCAAAGCATTTTTGAATATCACAAAGGAACTTTGAACATCACAAAGGAAACAATGTAATCAGAGACCTGAGAGGCGAGGTCACGTCAAAATGAATACTTAGTCGTGTTAGAAAAATTTCGATTAAAGGTACCTTTTTCAATCCAAGTGAAATAAAGTTACTTTACAATAAAGTCATAAAAACTTAATAACTGTTAAAAAGAGAACATAAACCCAGAGACCAAAGCAGGAACTACCAGAACTCAGATAGAAGGAGAGAAGAAACAAGAGATGCAAGCAGATTCAGCTTACAGCCAGCTCGGTCATGGGAAAGGGACGGAGCCAAGTAGCCGAGCTAAAACAGCTAATATATCTAAGGAAGACCAGTATTTAAAGAGGAGGCAGAGTCAGCTCAGAGACAGTCAGCAGAGCCAGCTCTCACAGCTCGGTACATGGGAAAGATAGGACATAGCAACCGAACTAACCAGCGAATACATCTAAAGACGACCGGATTTTAAAAAGAAGATTGATTGTCAAGTTGGGCCTGAAGTGACCAACCAGAAGGATCCAGAAGCAAGATCTTTTTACCTTTCTGTAAAGAGTGATTGCATCTTTTAAAAGAAAAAATATATAATAACAAAATAACTGAAAAGTTTTAACCTGAAACAGTGATTATTAGCCTACTTTACTTACTTAGCAATGCAGGACCCAGGACATCGATGTTACTAAGGGGTAAGTAGGTAAAATTCTTCGGTGAAGTTATGGGTTATACCGGGGGATAACTTGAAAATATAGTTTGACCTCAGTAGCACCCACCGAAGCCTGCATCAGAGTCAGGGAGTGAGAATCCCTGTTCACCATTTAGAATATCGACCCTTTTTGGTATAGGGGGACTTCTAAGAATAGTTGTGAGTTTTCAACAACAAGCCCTGCACATTCTTCCTCTTCAGATAATAACCCAATTCCCTCTTAAATGCCTTGATTGACTCTGCCTCGAATCACATTCTTAGACAGAACATTCCAGATCCTAATCACTCGCTATCTGAATCTGTCTCCACCACACTCACAGACAGAACATTCCAGATCCTAACCACTCGCTGTGTGAATCTGCCTCCACCACATGCTCAGACAGTACATTCTAGATCCTAACCACTCGCTATCTGAATCTGCCTCCACCACACTCATAGACAGAACATTCCAGATCCTAACCACTCGCTGTGTGAATCTGCCTCCACCACATGCTCAGACAGTACATTCTAGATCCTAACCACTCGCTATCTGAATCTGCCTCCACCACACTCACAGACAGTACATTCCCGATCCTAACCACTCGCTGTGTGAATCTGCCTCCACCACACTCACAGACAGTACATTCCTGATCCTAACCACTCGCTGTGTGAATCTGCCTCCACCACACTCACAGACAGTACATTCCACATCCTAACCACTTGCTGTGTGAATCTGCCTCCACCACACTCACAGACAGTACATTCCACATCCTAACCACTCGCTGTGTGAATCTGTCTCCATTACGCTCATAGACAATACATTCTGGGTCCTAACCACTCGTTGGGTGAAAAGGTTTTTCCTCACGTCGCCTTTGCTTCTTTTGCCAATCACTTCAAATCTTTACACTCTTGTTCTCAATCCTTCCAACAATGTGAATGGTTTCTCTCTTCTGTCCAGACCCTCATGATTTTGAATACCTCCATCAAATCTCCTCTCAATCTTCTCTTCTCCAAGGAAAACAAAACAGGCGCTGGAATGTGGCAACCAGGGTATTTTCACAGTAACTTAATTGCAGTGTTAATTTAAGCCTACTTGTGACCATAATGAAGATTATTGTTATCTATCACATAACTATCTTCCCTCAACTCTGGAACCATTGTCGTGAATATTTTCTGCATTCTCTCTAATGCCTTTGCATCCTTGCTAAGTGTGGAGCCCAGAATTGGGTGCAGTGCTCCATTTGAGGCTGAACCAGTGTTCTATGCAAGTTGAGCATCACTTGCTTTTGTACTCTTTTCCCCTATTAGTAAAGCCCAGGATACCATATGCTTTATTAACCGCACACTCAACCTATCCTCCCACCTTCAATGATTTATGGACATATACATCCCTCTTCTCCTGTACCCCTTTAAAATTGTGTTCCTTATTTTTATTGTTCTATCCACGTTCTTCCCAACAAAATTCATAACTTCACACTTCCCTGCATTAAATTTCATCTGCCAATTTTCCGCCCATTCTACCAAGCCATGTCCTATTGAAATTCTACATTATCCTTCACACAAAACTTCTAAAATTTTGCATCATCCACAAAGTTTGAAGTTATGCCAGAGATTAGTCCACCTATCAGACGCTGACTCAGTTACTGTCTAAGCTTATTTGCTCTGTCCTATCCCCACAGCCTCGGGTTTATAGCTTACATGTGCTCAGCCACTTTGCTGTTGGCACTCAATAAGACACTTGCAATAAAGCATCTCACATTTTTATAACCTTTTGCGAAAAATCACTTCTAATTTTCCCTTCTGCTATGAATGATCCCAAGCCCATGCCTCTTTCTCATCCATTTCAACTACCTTGCACTGATATCCTTCTCAAAACATTGAATGGTTTTGAAAACCTCCATTGACCTTGTTTCATAACTACATTTCCCTTTCAAATGATCACTCAGGTAAATCCTCATGGTACATTTTCCTTGGTGGGGAAGGAGGGAGGGAAGGAATGAATGGAGAAAAGATGGCCATGATTTACATTTATCTAGCACCGTTCATGGTCTGAGGAACACCTTTACTGTCAATGAAGTAGTTCTGTATCTTACGGGCCAGAGGTTAGAGAACCCCAAAGTGTATCATGGAGTTCACCTGACCCATAACTTTGAATAGATTTTGGATATGGGGAGCACAAGGGCCCACTTTACAGGTGTGATGCAACAGAGAACTAAGAGTATTTTTTAACAAAAAATAATGTTTATTCTATGAATCCATTAACATTTTTAAACACACACAGTAAACATCTGAGCAACCATCAACTAAAATTACTCCCCCCAAAGAATACAGAATATAAGTAACGCTTAATCTTTCCTTACAACATCTATAAGGGGCTGGTTTAGCAGAGGGCTAAATAGCTGGCTTTGAAAGCAGACCAAGGCAGGGCAGCAGCACGGATTCAATTCCCGTACCAGCCTCCCCGAACAGGCGCCGAAATGTGGCGACTAGGGGCTTTTCACAGTAACTTCATTTGAAGCCTACTCGTGACAATAAGCAATTTTCATTTCCATAAGACAAATATCCTCTTTAACACAGAGATCAGATTTAAATTCTCTACAGAGAGCAGTTATCACTTTGAAATCACCCAAATTAGGAGTCTTAACTTATAGAGATATCCATGCACATCTGCTGGCTTTCACTGCAGCTCTTCACGCTCAAAACAAAACTAAAACTCAGACATACACCAGCTTTTGTTCAAAGCAAAAGTAAAAGCAGACAGTCCAGCTCCATCCACACTCTGACATCACTGAAGCTATTTGACAAACATACATTTCTTAAAGGTACTCTCACATGAAATGTAATGTAGTCACTGATACAATGTAGGCAATGCAGCAACAGATAAGTTTCACAGCGTAAGGTCTCACAAACAGAAATCTGGTAATAACCATATAAGTGGTTTTAGTGCTGTCTGTTGTGAAATAAATGGCACCAGGGAGAACTCTTCTAGGGGGAGGGCCACCTCTTAATTACATTCTGTTCTGGGAAAAAAAACTAACAACAAAAAGTTTATCACCTAGAAATTTACAATTTAAGTGAAGGAGAAAAATACATCTTATTTTAATTGAAATTCGCAAGTGATTTAAAGAAAGTAAACATATAATCTGAAGAGGTGTTGATTCCCAAACCACTAAAGTGCAATTTTGATCCTGAAAATGATTAACTGCGTAAATCACCAATGCAAAGCAACATTGACCAATTTTGGCCTATTGAACAACTTTTAAAGAACAAGTTTGGTTCTGCTTACTCTGCTATTTAACACTGATTAGTCATTAACTAGAACCTTCAAACAATTTTTATCCTGCTGCCTTTTTCAGTCCTCCGAGGATGGTAGCACCACTTTTAAACAAAAGTAAACTGCAGTGTTATCAAAACCCACAGTTTTGTCTGCACATCCCACTGGGAAGCACTTTATCATCCACACAATCAAGTAGTAGAAACTGCACCCTCTGACCCTGCTTTACAATTTGAAGCATTCCAAGGTCAACTATATCATAGGAAATAACTCGCATTTATTTATACAGCATCTTTAACATCTCCATGATTCTAATGTGCCATCAAGGTGCTTTCCTGGAGCACTGCCCAACATAATTTTGATATTGAGCCAATAAGGAGATATTGGAACATGAGACCAAAAACCTGGCCAAAAAGGTAGATTTAAGGGGCGTCTTATAGGAAAAGGGGAAGGTAGGGAGGTAGAGAGGTTTAGGAAGTCATTGGAAGTCATTGCCACCAAAGGCGGAGAATGGAAAAAGGCCAGGATTGGAGAAGCACAGAGCAGATTAGAGAGAGGAACCGGAAAATGTTGGAACTCGGGGGTTGCTGTTAGATATTCAATGTGAGTCAGTGAGCACAGGGGGTGATCGATGAATTGGACTGGGTGCAAACTGGGATAAGGGCAGCAGAATTTTGGGAGCCCTCAAGTTTACAGAGGACTAAAGTCAAAGTGCCTGTCAGGAGAACGTTGGAACAGCCAAGCCTGAAGATAACCAAGGGTTTCATCAGAGGAGCGTAGCTGGATGAAACTGGGCAATGTTTTAGAGGTGGAGGTAGGTGGTCTTAATGGTGGCACGGATATGTGGCCGGAAGCTTAACTCAGGATCAAATGCGACATCATGGTTGTGAACTGTCTGGTTCTGCCTCAAAGACTGGCCTGAGAGAGGGATGGAGTTGGTGGTGAGGGAAGGGAGATTGTGACAGGGAATGGAATTTGTGAGAGGCCATTGCTTTGAACTTCCCAATACTTAGCAGAAATTTCAGTTTATTCTGTACTGGACATTTTTTTTTTTAATCGTCTTTGTTGTCACAAGAAGGCTTACATTAACACTGCAATGAAATTACAGTGAAAAGCGCCTTGTCGCCACATTCCGGCGCCTGTTCGGGTACACAGATGGAGGAAACCCACGCAGACACGGGGAGGATGTGCAGATTCCACACAGACAGTGGCCCACGCCGGGAATCGAACCTGCGACCCTGGCGCTGTGAAGCAACAGTGCTAACCACTGTGCGACCATGTCGCCATATTGACAATCTATCTGCCAATTTAGAGAAAATGGAGGGGTCAAGAGAGGTGGCAGCGAGGTAGAACACAAGAAATAGGAGAAGTTCACCATAGAGCCCAGCGAATCTGCTCCATCATTCAATATCAACCCCACTTTCCCAACCATTCCCCATATCTCTCAATTCCCTGAGGCCAAACATCTGTCTGTCTCAGCCCTGAATGCATTCAATGATGGAACATCCACAATCGGAGGCTGGGGATCGAGGGTGATTTAGAGATGTGGATCAGAAATTGGCTAGTTGAAAGAAGACAGAGGGTGGTGGTTGATGGCAAATGTTCAGAATTGAGTTCAGTTACGAGTGGCGTACCACAAGGATCTGTTCTGGGGCCACTGCTGTTTGTCATTTTTATAAATGACCTGGAGGAGGGCGCAGAAGGATGGGTGAGTAAATTTGCAGACGACACTAAAGTCGGTGGAGTTGTAGACAGTGCGGAAGGACGTTGCAGGTTACAGAGGGACATAGATACGCTGCAGAGCTGGGCTGAGAGGTGGCAAATGGAGTTTAATGTAGAGAAGTGTGAGGTGATTCACTTTGGAAAGAATAACAGGAATGCGGAATATCTGGCTATGGTAAAATTCTTGGTAGTGTGGATGAGCAGAGGGATCTCGGTGTCCATGTACATAGATCCCTGAAAGTTTCCACCCAGGTTGATAGGGTTGTGAAGAAGGCCTATGGTGTGTTGGCCTTTATTGGTAGAGGGATTGAGTTCCGGAGCCATGAGGTCATGTTGCAGCTGTACAAAACTCTGGTACGGCCGCATTTGGAGTATTGCTTACAGTTCTGGTCGCCTCATTATAGGAAGGACGTGGAAGCTTTGGAACGGGTGCAGAGGAGATTTACCAGGATGTTGCCTGGTATGGAGGGAAAATCTTATGAGGAAAGGCTGATGGACTTGAGGTTGTTTTCGTTAGAGAGAAGAAGGTTAAGAGGTGACTTAATAGAGGCATACAAAATGATCAGAGGGTTAGATAGGGTGGACAGTGAGAGCCTTCTCCCGCGGATGGAGGTGGCTAGCACGAGGGGACATAGCCTTAAATTGAGGGGTAATAGATATAGGACAGAGGTCAGAGGTAGGTTTTTTACGCAAAGAGTGGTGAGGCCGTGGAATGCTCTACCTGCAACAGTAGTGAACTCGCCAACATTGAGGACATTTAAAAGTTTATTAGATAAGCACATGGATGATAATGGCATAGTGTAGGTTAGATGGCCTTTAGTTTTTGACTTCCCATGTCGGTGCAACATCGTGGGCCGAAGGGCCTGTACTGCGCTGTATCGTTCTATGTTCTATGTTCTAATCCAAAAATTCACAATCTTTAAGTGAATTTCACATTCGGTTCTTTGAAACTCCAGAGGCTCAATAGTCAATAATCAACGCGTAGTCACAGCCATTCACACAAAAGAGGTCGATGCCAACCTTGGGCCACGGGGATGTCTCGATTTCATGCTGCTGGAGCGTCTCCTTGCTCTGCGCTGGCTGGAAGCGTTAACAGGTCGCACAGTTGAGGACCATGTTCGAGATGCCCTGGTTAATACCGGGCCAGTAGACAGCCTGCCTGGCTCTGTGTCTGCACTTCGATGCCCAGGTGTCCCTCATGGATTTGGCGGAGCATCAAGCTCTGGAGACTGCATGGACTGACAATCTGGTCCAACTTGAGGAGGATACCATCAATCACCATCAGAACATCCTTTACATTGTAAAATTGAGGGCACTACCCTTTCTGCCAGCCATTGGCAAGGTACTGCATGACACGCTGCAAGAGGGGGTCTTTGGCTGTCTCCTCGCAGATACGAACCACCTTCTCATCAGACGCCGGGAGGGTGCCAGCACACAGCTGCACCTGTGATTCAATCTGCCGGATGATTTCCAGCGGTTCACCAGGCAATGTGATGGAGCGGGACAATGTATCAGCGATGATGAGCTCCTTGCCGGGCGTGTACACTAAGTCAAAGTCGTACCTTCTGAGTTTGAGGAGGATGTGCTGCAACTGAGGCGTCATGTTGTGGATAACGAGGACCAGGGGCCTATGATCCGTCTCGACAGCATTCCTCCAATTTTTGCACATACCTCGTTTCGGTGGGCGTCATGGCCCTCGATGCACAGGCTACCGGTGCCCAGGATGAAGTGTCATCGCGTTGAAGCAGCACCGCACCGATGCCATCCTGGCTCGCATCTGTTGAGATCTTCGTCTCCCTGTCTGGGTTGAAAAATGCCAAGACGGGTGCAGTGGTGAGCTTGGCATTCAGCTCCAACCACTAAGCCTGATGTAGCCATGTCTGCATATCATGCCAAATGTTAGATCCATGGGTGACTCCAAAGGTAGCCATGTGCCATCTTGAGATCGTGAATGGTGCTATATTAATGCCAGCTTTCTTTAGCCATGATGTGGAGAAGGAGCCGTGCTCCGAAAGCTCGTGTTTGAAACAAACCTGTTGGACTTTAACCTGGTGTTGTAAGACTTCTTACTGAGCTTTCTTTAGGCTAGTGGTGAGCTACATCCACTCTGTTCCAAAATTTGCTTGAGCCCAACTTCATTAAACAGCTCCATTTTCCTTGGCCACCCTTGCTTTCAGTCACATGAGCAAGTTGATGCCAGTTAATGATCAATCAACAATTTGTGCATGTTAACTGGTAGTTATGATCATCGAATCATACCACACAGGAGTCAGTCATTCAGCCCACCATGACTGTCTGGTTCTTTGAAAGAGTTAACCAGTCCCACTCCTCTGCTCTTTTCTCGAGTATAACACAGCATTAAAGAAATTCACACCACTTGGGGTTTTTCCCCCTAATTACCTTAAAACTGGCTGTGACTAACCCTCCAGCTCTGGGCAGCTTTCTCTTTCTTACCTCCATCAAATCTCCCCAAAGCCTTCTCTGCTCTATAAAGAATGATCACATTTTTCCAGTCCCTCCATCACAACTGAAGTTCCTGATCAACGGTGCCATTCGAACAAATCTCCTCTGCACCCTCGCTTTTGAAACTCATCTGTCAATGTGGTGCCCAGAATTGGGTACAACACTCCAACCAAAGTTAGAGCTCTCTGAATGGCAAAAGAGAAGAAGAACAGGATGAAAAGAGGGCACATGACAGATAATACAAGTGGGAATCAGGCTGAAAGTAAAACATGCAGAAGGGAATTGAGAAAGGAAATGAGGAGCAAAGAGAAACAGTATTATAAGAGTCTAACTTAAAGGGTATCAAAAGTCTTCTCTCGGCATATCATTAGTGGCAAGGATACAACATGATTATTGGCCAAAAAAAGAGACCTACACATGGAGTCTGAACTAACGGCAGCTATAGACATTGCATCAATATTAGCCAAGAAAGAAGCTACCAAAGTCATAGTGGAGTATGAGGTAGTTGAAGAGTTAGTTGATAAACTATGCCTAAAGTTGATTAGTCACCAGGTTGGGATGTAATGATACGGAAGGAGCTATTGATGGAAGCTGCAATGGTACAGGTCAAAATCTTCCAATCCTCCCTATATTTGGGAGTGGTGCCAGAGGGCTCGAACACTGCAAGCACCCATGCTCAAAAAAATCTGTTAGCAATCACAGGTCCATCAGTTTAACCTTGGAGGTGGGAAAGCTTTTAGAAATGTGCATCCAGGGCAAAAGGAACAGTCACTTAGACTGGTGGAATCAATAAGTAAAGCCTGAAAGGATTTCATACTGGCAAACTGTGTTCAACTAATTTTAGTGAGCTTATTAATGAGAGAACAGAGAGGGTCGAGAATAGCAACGTGGTTGATGTGGTGTATATGGACTTGTAAAAGCTGTTTGACAGAGACCACATATAGGTGTGCCAACAATGCTGAAGCTCATGGAATAAAAGTGGCAGCAGTCATATAAAATTGGCTGAGTGACAGGAAACAATAGTGGTGATTCAATCAGCCAATGATTGGAACCTGCAATCTAAATACCTGGCATGAACCCTGCACTGAAATGCACACCCACTTATTATGTATTTGTTGTATCGGTTATATCTCCAACCAATGCAGAGATGATACCAATTCCAAACCTACAACAGGTGTCTTTATACTTTAAAACATCTCAGAATTTAGAGGATTGTCCATACACACATGGTGTCAGCCAGAAATCTTACTGAAACATTTTGTGGGCGATTCTCCGAGCCCGGCACCGGGCCGGAGAATCGGAGCAACCGCGCCACGAAACCCCGACGCCGGCGCGCGATTCTCCGAGGTGGGGGGAATCGGCGCCATTTGCACCGGTGCATTTGGCGCGATGCCTGCTGCTGGAATTGGCGGGGCCGCCGATTCTCCGGCCCAGATGGGCCGAGCGGCTGTCGGCGGGAGTCACTGCCGGCGGGACCTCTGCGGGAACACCCGGGGGGGGGGGGGGGGGCCTCACCAGTGGGGCCTCCGATGGTGTCTAGCCCTCGATCGAGGCCCACCGGTCGGCGGGCCAGCCTCTCTGTCGGCGAGCCTCCTTTCCTCCGCCGGCAATGTTCGATCCCTGCAACATTTGTGTGTGGGGCGGCCTGGGGGAGGACGGCCACTGCGTATGCGCTAGTTGGCACCTGCCCAACAGCGCATGCGCGGGACCCAAGGCGCCGCCCCGAGGCACCGCCCCCGCAAATCGTGCCACGTCCCTGCCAGCCCCATGGAGGCCCCAGAATAGGGGTCTGGGAACGGGCACCGGCGTTAAACATTCCGGTTTTTACTCCGGCGTCGGCACTTTGACTCCCGTTGGGAGTATCCTTCCCTTTATGTGTGACATCAGTGTTTAATTTTCTAGCTCCTCCCACAAGATTAAGTAATCAAGTAGTTACATAGATCAGAAAACGAACTAACGTAATCAAACAGAGATCAATCAAACTACTGATCACTACAACAAAACAAAACATTAAATGTGATTTCATGATTGGACAGGTCCTACTGAACAATCCTGAATGTGCTAATAGCTGCACTAACATCCAATTTAAGATGGTCAGTTGAGCTCATAATGTGGATAACTTACACTTGCGAGAAGTGATATACATCCATACACACGGACAGGTTCTCTACAAACAAATGGAGTATATTCAAGCCTGGTGCCTTTTTGAATTACCAAGGAGCTTGGGAAGTCTATAGTTCCCTAATTGCTTTCTCCATGGCAACACTCGCCTTGCTAATTCATCAGCCCATTTTCATTTCAATAGTACGATCGTTTGAAATTCTTCTGTTCTTCCTGATGAATGGAAGACGGAAAAATTCAGCAACATGCCTTTGTTTTCAGCAGTATGCAAGCTCTGCACTACCAAGCGACTGCTTACAGAGTGGTCGACCCCGGGATTGATTCAACGATCACTGTTTTGAAGAACATTAATGACTTGGACTTGGGTGTGAGGGCACAATATCAATAGATTTGCAAAAGGCACAAAACTTGCATATTATTAGGAGTTTGACATCAGGAGAATATCGACTGGAATAGGTGGAAAAGTGGCAGATGAAATTTAACACGGAAGAACGTGAAGTGAGACATTGCAGTAGGAAGGAAGAGCAAAGACAAAATAAGCTAAAGGATACAATTCTAAAGGGGGCGCAGGAGCCGACAGACCTAGCGGTATTCACTCACCAATTGCTAAAACAGGCAAAGCAGGCTGAGAAACCAGTTAAAAAGCATTTGGAATCCTGAGCTTTATAAATAGAGGCATAACATACAATAAAAAAGACGTTATTATGAATTTATATCAAACGCTGTGTTCTTGAAAATACAGAAAAATGTGTCATTTGAAACATGGAAGTCTGGCAATATCTGGTCTGAGAGGATACAGGGAAAGATCCCACAAAAGGTTAATAGCAGCTGCAAAGAGCAGGATTGTAAAATGCAGATTATCAAACACACAGGTTTCATGTGGTAAGCTAAAACAATGGCTCACACCTTCATGGAATGTAACTATCTCAGGAAGGCATGGATGAGAGTTTCAATTGACGAATGTTTAAAACAGGCAGGTCTTTCAGTTAAATTTTAGCATACAGCTAAAAGCAAAGTCTCACACCTTAATTGAAATAAACTCTTAGTAATCAGCTGGAAAGGATGGAAGATGCTCAGTCGAATTTGGTGTAAATTCTAAAGTGTAAAATTCTATGGACATCAAGTCAATTAAAAGAAAATTGGAGACGACCTGTCTACGGGAGACACAATTTGAAGTCAAAATCAAAGGCAAAGTTATGAGCTGGGGACAATTGGAAAATTAAGCGATTCAAAAGCAGGAAGTGGAGGTAACACCTATTGAAACCGGGGCGTTTTTTAATCAGATCTGAGAGGTGACGTTATGCGCAAAGTGAATAGTTGGCTGTATTTGGATGTTTGCATCAAGGATACTTTTTGACAATCAAAATGAAACAAGCTCATTTACAATAAAGTCGTTAAAACTTGGTGACTCTTCGAAAGAGAATATAAACCTGAAGAAAGGGGACAGCCAGCAGAGCCAGAGCCAGCTCTCACAGCTCGGTGCATGGGAAGGACAGGACACAGCAACCGAGTTCACCAGCGAATACAACTCAAGACGACCAGATTTTAAGAAGATCGATTGTCAAGGCCAGGGCCTGAAGGTCCCTTCAACCAACAGGAAGGATCCCGAAGCAAGATCTTTTTTCCTTTCTGTAAAGAAAGTGTTTGCAGCTTTTAAAAGAAAAACTATAATAAAATAACTTAACTTAACCTGAAAAAGTGGTTATTAGCCTACTTTACTTCCTTAACAACGCAGGACCCAGGACATCGATGCTACTAAGGGGTAAGTAGGTAAAATTCTTCGGTGAAGGTATGGGTTATACTGGGGGATAACTTGAAAATATAGTTTGACCTAAATAGCACCCACCGAAGCCTGCATCGGAGTCAGGGAGTGAGAATCCCTGTTCACCATTTAGAATATCGACCTTTTTTTGGTATAGGGGGAATTCTAAGAATAGTGGTGAGTTTGAAATTCAGCTGGTTCAATCTCAACTGGAATATTGTGTTCAATTCTGGGCACCACACATCAGAATGGTTCCACGGATGAGGCGCTTCAGTTTTGGAGATAGGTTAGAGGAGGTGGGGTTGGAGAGAAATGGAATGAAATGAAATGAAAATCGTTTATTGTCTCAAGTAGGCTTCAAATGAAGTTACTGTGAAAAGCCCCTAGTCGCCACATTCCGGCGCCTGTTCAGGGAGGCTGGTATGGGAATTGAACCGTGCTGCTGGCCTGCCTTGGTCTGCTTTAAAAGCCAGCGATTTAGCCCTAAGGTTGAGGGGGATCTGATAGATGGGCTCAATGTCATGAAATAGCTACGTGAAATCCCACCTGAGGAAGGAGCTGCGCTCCGAAAGCTCGTGTTTGAATCAAACCTGTTGGACTTTAACCTGGTGTTGTAAGACTTCTTACTGTGCTCACCCCAGTCCAACGCCGGCATCTCCACATCATGAAATAGCTAGATGGAGAGAAACTGTAACCATTTGCAGAAGGAGCAAGAACCAGATGACACTGCTTTAAAGTCATCACAGACGCAAAGCCAAAGAGGTGAAAAGTTGCTAAAAAAATACATTTTGTTGAAGCTTTTAGTATTGCGCTAATTAGGATAATTGCAAGGATGCCAATATCGGTGGAAACAACCTTATAATGTATGAGAGGAAGGTGTTGATTGGTTGACAAGTTGACTTTGATTGACAGAAGTATTGCCATAGAGAATGCACCAGTTGATGGTGACTGACAGTTAACTGCCAATCATTGCTTGAAATTTAAGCCAGGCAATTTGACTGATTGGTTCATTCCACAGGGAAAGCCTTGACCTATTTCAGAATCAAGCTTGCATGGCACGAAATGGTTTCGGCCCTATTTATGAGCTTGCTGAGAAGGTCAATCTCAAAGTGGGTGCAAATGTAAGAATCCCAATGCATGCATGACCAGGCTTGCAATGCACCGTGGTAGAGAACCCGTGGCAGATTGCTCAACTAGTACATCAAGGAAAAGGAGTTCATTTTGATCGCTCCATTTCAAAGGTGAATTTGAGCGCAGGATAGAGCCCACTGAGACACGCAAGGAAATTATTATAAACAATAAATTATTACATGTTGCTGCAGATTGAAATCTAGCTAATCAAAAATGTGCAAGGGGTGGAAATTAGATGTCATTCCATTGAAGACACATTTCTCATGGAATCCAACAAAGATGTTTGAGAGAGCTGGGCCGAGAGGGATCTCAGAAATAATCACTTCGGGCATCCAATGGTTTCATTAAAGCCAAACTCAACTGTGCAAGCTGCCCAGTTCGTAAGCTTAATGAATACTTATTCTTACAATGGTGGAGAGTTGAGATCATCATGATATAATGCTTCAAATATATATGGTTTCCTAAAGTGGAACACTAGTGTCTAGGCTGGCATTGTCAAATGAGCAGATTGGCACACCATTGCTATCGATGTGAAAGTCTTGTAGGGCGTCAGCAAATGTGAAAGACGTTTTCAGCGTTTATGCTGTGCAGAACAAGTCAAAGATGGGCATAAGGGGACATCATCTTTGTGCATCTTGGGCAGTCCATACATGGGGACGCAGCAAGCCATGAGGACAAAACCTGTCATATATATCATGCAGCAGCTCATCGCAAGCATTTATTAAGTTTACTTTCCAGCTAGGCTGCCTGGTGATGTTGAGTCCAATGGATATGAGTTTGGACCTGTCATAAGGATCGTGTGCATTTTGTTAATATAACCATGCTTGTTAAGGATAACCATTCCCGTCTCTTAGTCAGATTTACTGATGTGTGTATTTTCAGGTTAGTCTGCTGGTTCTGCAACGCTACACGTTGCATGTGGAAATCAGACAAGTAGAACAATCAGACAGCGGCTGCAGGGCATTCTGAAGGGACGGGATAAACAGCCAGAGGTTGTGGTCCATATTGGTACCGCTGACAGAGATAAGAAGAGGGAGAAGGTGCTGAAAGCCCAATATAGCGAACTGGGAAATAAATTAAAAACCAGAATCTGAAGGTTAGGAATCTCAGGAGAGCTGCCAGTGCCACGTGCATCGCTGGAGATGGTGTAGGAGGGAGGGATGTAGATTCCTGAGGCACTGGGACCGATTCTGAGGACGATGGGACCTCTCCAAGCTGGACGGGCTGCACCCCAACAGAAACGGGACCAATATCCTTGCAGTGGTACTTGGTGGTGCTGTTCAGGAGAATTCAAACTAGAATGGCGGTGGGGGAAAGGAACCTGAGTAGGGAGGTACAAGAGACGGAAAGAAAGATAGAAATTAAAGACAGAAATCGAGCAGTCAGATGCCTTGACGAGCTGGTTGCGAAATCTGTCTCTACCACGGTCTACTGCAAGCCAACCTTCGCTGGTCAACACACGCATTGACATTCTTACAGATCCACATGCTTTTCCGCATCCTCCTGAATAGGGCCCATGCCATTTTCTGCCGTGCAAATCTGATGCTGAAATCGGGAGCATCAAAGAGGTCCTGCAGCATATTGGCTACCCTGATCAGATCTTTTGGCACTCTCTGTCACCCAAACCCATGAACAGGCCGAAGGCTGTCATTTTCTGCCCTGAAAAATGCTCAGTTTACCCCGCATCATCCTGGAAGGGCAAGATATCTCAAAACATTTCGCAACAGGTGATGTCAGCTTCTTCATGCTGCTACTATACAAGAACAACACATAAGTGGCATTTGCCACGAACAGAATGCTGCCATCAAGCCAAAAATACATTCTGTTCTGCCCATCACATAAATGGGAAACGTGCACAGGAATTTCACTGCTAATGTGATGCTAGGTATGTAGGCCAGACTGCCGAAAAGACTGGCAGACCATATCAACCGGCACATCCCTTCTGTTATTTACAAAAGACAAAGTACAGACTGTAACCAACCAGCGCATGCTTTCAAAACACAGTATCCAACATCAGATGTGATTCCACGATTGGACAAAATTTGCTAAATAATCCTCACTGTGCCAAAATTTAAGATGGTCAGTCGGGCTCCCATGTGGTGCATTGCGGTACTGGAAGCTACATGTATTAATACACAGGGTCCTGTTCTTTGAAGGCACACATTGTACGCACAACGTACGCACATTGCAACTGTTTCAGCCAAATAACTGATAGCCATTGCCTGGTTTAAATTTCAAACAATGCTTGGCAGTTAACTGCCAGTCGCCATAAACCAGTGCATTCTCCATGGCAGCACCTTTACCAAGGAATCAGCACCCTCTTCTCAGACAGTATAAAGTTGCTGTTTCCCCTGACATTGGTATCCTTGCGACTGTTCTGATGAGTGCAATACGAAAAGCTTCAACAGGATGTCTTTTGTCAGAAAGAATCAAGTTCTGTACTACCAAACAAGATGAAAAGTTTTATGCAGCATTTGCTTCCTTTTGCAGCACGGTAGCATGGTGGTTAGCATAAATGCTTCACAGCTCCAAGGTCCCAGGTTCGATTCCCGGCTGGGTCACTGTCTGTGCGGAGTCTGCGCGTCCTCCCCGTGTGTGCGTGGGTTTCCTCCGGGTGCTCCGGTTTCCTCCCACAGTCCAAAGATGTGCGGGTTAGGTGGATTGGCCAAGCTAAATTGCCCGTAGTGTCCTAAAAAGTAAGGTTAAGGGGGGTTTGTTGGGTTACGGGTATGGGGTGGATACGTGGGTTTGAGTAGGGTGATCATTGCTCGGCACAACATCGAGGGCCGAAGGGCCTGTTCTGTGCTGTACTGTTCTATGTTCTATGTTCTATCTGGAATTCTACTCCCGCTGAGGCCTAACCGATAATTTACAAGGACAATCAAAAACAGCAAGTTGGGTATCAACTCCATACCACCGTTTGAAACTGGCATTAAAGAAGACAATCTATTTGTGAACCAGGTAAAATGATAAGAGTAAGGAGCATGTCAAGTGTTAAATTTATACAATCCGAGAAAGTAGCAGTCCCCCCAACTGTACTGGCACAAATTAAATTAAAAAGATACCTCAAGTATCTGGTTCACTTCCAAATTGAATGAAAAGCAACAAAGTGAAAGATAATGAATACCAACTAATGAAGTGCTCCAATTCCCTGGGTGTTTTTTCAGACATGGTCAGCAATCTTAGCTGAAAAAAATACCACAAGGGGGTTTTCAACTGCTGCTTAGATCAGAGGAATCAGCAAATTGAACATGCAAATTCAGCACGATTCAATCAAGACATCAGGGATTTGGTACAAATGAAAAGATACTTTATTGACGATGATGCTGCTTTCAATAGGACCAGCAAAGGCAGAGGCTGAGGTTTGAAATACCAGGAGGGGCCATCCAGTCAGATGCTGATCCCAATTCATAGGGAGATGTCACAAAAGTGACTTGTCCAGGATGATGCCAGGCTGCAGTCGAGGCTATACTGGGGCTGGTTTCCTTTGTGGTTCAGAGCAGATTGTTCAAAAGATTTTTGATAAAGTAAAATTGGAAAAATCTTTTCCCACCAGTTACCAAGGTTGTGGCAAACTACAATGGTTTTAGAGTGCATGAGCTCGCGCTAACTGCTGTTGAGGGCAGCAGTCAAGTCTTCAGCAGGAATTATGATTTGTGACAAGAACAGAAACCTTGCTCAAGCAAGGGAAGAATGGCCATTAAATATTCGTGGCCGTAAGGAATTCAGGAAAGAAGGGACATATGCAGGAAAGATAGGGGCGGGGGAAGCAAAAGAGTGCTGGCAATATGCTCAAAAATACTGTTAAAGCACTCTGAGAAGTAAAAAGGCAAATAATAAGAGAAACAGAGAGAAGACTGTAAGAACAACATAGCGAGTAACTGATCTAAACAAAACGTCTTTCACAAACATGTGAATAATAAGTAAGTTAGTTAAAGGTGGACCAATCAGTGTCACACAAGATGAATGTCTCTTGGAGGCAGAGAGCATGGCGAGGTGCTCAATAACTACTTTTCACCTAATTTCACTGAAGAGTATACGGCCTATATCGCAGTAAAAGGAGGCAAGAGAGATATTGGGTGGGAATGAAATAGATAAAGCGGATTTATTTAAAAGGCTGGCAGTTCTCAAAGTTGAATTTTTCAAATGGATTTCAATACAGGTTTTGGACTTAAAAGGGTCAGAACAGAATATATTACAAACGGTGAAAAGCCAGACAGTGAAGGTCACAAGAGACTTGGGAGGGGCAGGGCCCCAGGTATAAAAATCACGAAAATAATCTAAAAGATCAAATAAAATGCTGGCTTTATTTCTAGAGGGCTAGGATACAGGGGGTAGAAACCAAGCTGCAGCCATAAACACATCTGGAGCACTGAGAGCAGTTCTGGCTATCACACCATTGGATGGACACTTCAGCCATGAAAGGAGGACAATGTAAGTTTACCAAAACTATACCTGGACCCCAGGGTTAAATTTTGAGAGGAGACTGCATAAACTGGGATTATATTCCCCGGAATTTAGATGGTTCAGGGGCGATTCGATCAACGTTTGAGATATTAGGGGAGCAGATGGAAGCTTTTTCCACCAGTTGGGGAATCTCACACTCAGGGCACAGTCTCAATAGTTCGAGCCAGCTCATTCAGGAGTGAAAGTAGGAGACACTTAGAGTCATAGAGGTTTACAGCATCAAAAACGGCCCTCCGGCCCAATCTTTCTACACACAGAGGGTAGAGAAAGTTTGGAACACTTCTGCAAACACCAACTGATGCTCGATCAATTGTTAATTTAAAATCTGTAACTATACACTTTTGGTCTGTCGACTCTTGTCCGATTGGCTGGTGGGTTGATTTAGCGGGTGGTGCCTGCCTGGATCTGTGGGATGACGATTGATTAATTAGACGTTTCACAACCTGACTGCATCATTCAGGCACTGAATGTAACAAGTGTAACTTTATTCCAGGTGCTCTGGGACATTTGGAGGGTTGCTGATGACAGGCCAGTTGTTTTTCTTTTTTAAAATGGCTGAGGGAGAAATCACTGAGGCAGACCAGGATTCATCCCTTCCTCGTGCCTCCCTCGGGTGATGTAAACACACGGTGGCTGGGAGAGGAGCAGGCCCAGATTTTCACCTCGAATCACCTCAATGACTGCACCAGCTGTGGTCAGTAGTCAGGACTGAAGCGGGACTGACCTGGGTGATACACCATCACCACAGCCCACGTTAAAGAGTGAAGCGGAGATCGTGCTCCACTTGCGAGTCAGCCACAACCAAGCTTGTTGAATTTTAATTAGATGATTTTCAGAAAAGTAAACTGAGGAACTGCTCAACTGGTTGGGTGATGTTGGGGGTCGGTGGGTCAGGGTCAGCATAGAAATGTGATGGGGTTGGGGTAGTAGGAAAATAATGACACCAAAACGACAGAACGGTACGGGATGGAAACTGTGCGGAAGGGAGGTAGTGAGGGCCATGGGGAATGGAGCAGATAGTATCCAAATAGAAGCATGGGAAGGAGGGAATGGCATGGGGATGGCTATGGCATGGGAGGGAATGGCATGGGGATGGCTATGACATGGGGATGGCTATGGCATGGGGATGGCTATATCATGGGTGGGAATGGCATGGGGATGGCTATGGCATGGGGATGGCTATGGCATGGGAGAGAATGGCATGGGGATGGCTATGGCATGGGGATGGCTATGGAATGGGGATGGCTATGGCATGGGGATGGCTATGGCATGGGGATGGCTATGGCATGGGAGGGAATGGCATGGGGATGGCTATGGCATGGGGATGGCTATGGCATGGGAGGGAATGGCATGGGGATGGCTATGGCATGGGGATGGCTATGACATGGGAGGGAATGGCATGGGGATGGCTATGGCATGGGGATGGCTATGACATGGGAGAGAATGGCATGGGGATGGCTATGACATGGGAGGGAATGGCATGGGGATGGCTATGGCATGGGGATGGCTATGGCATGGGGATGGCTATGGCATGGGGATGGCTATGGCATGGGGATGGCTATGGCATGGGGATAGCTATGGCATGGGGATGGCTATGACATGGGGATGGCTATGGCATGGGGATAGCTATGGCATGGGGATGGCTATGACATGGGGATGGCTATGGCATGGGGATGGCTATGACATGGGGATGGCTATGGAATGGGGATGGCTATGGCATGGGGATAGCTATGGCATGGGGATAGCTATGGCATGGGAGG
This sequence comes from Scyliorhinus canicula, assembly GCF_902713615.1. NCBI lineage: Eukaryota > Metazoa > Chordata > Chondrichthyes > Carcharhiniformes > Scyliorhinidae > Scyliorhinus > Scyliorhinus canicula. Next base: position 4,928,740 of record NC_052152.1, on the reverse strand, counting down.
GAATGGCATGGGGATGGCTATGGCATGGGGATAGCTATGGCATGGGGATAGCTATGGCATGGGGATGGCTATGACATGGGGATGGCTATGGCATGGGGATGGCTATGGCATGGGGATGGCTATGGCATGGGGATGGCTATGGCATGGGGATGGCTATGACATGGGGATGGCTATGGAATGGGGATGGCTATGGCATGGGGATGGCTATGGCATGGGGATGGCTATGGCATGGGAGGGAATGGCATGGGGATGGCTATGGCATGGGGATGGCTATGGCATGGGAGGGAATGGCATGGGGATGGCTATGGCATGGGGATGGCTATGGCATGGGAGGGAATGGCATGGGGATGGCTATGGCATGGGAGGGAATGGCATGGGGATGGCTATGGAATGGGGATGGCTATGGCATGGGGATGGCTATGGCATGGGGATGGCTATGGCATGGGAGGGAATGGCATGGGGATGGCTATGGAATGGGGATGGCTATGGCATGGGGATGGCTATGGCATGGGAGGGAATGGCATGGGGATGGCTATGGCATGGGGATGGCTATGGCATGGGAGGGAATGGCATGGGGATGGCTATGGCATGGGGATGGCTATGGCATGGGGATGGCTATGGCATGGGGATGGCTATGGCATGGGGATGGCTATGGCATGGGGATGGCTATGGAATGGCGATGGCTATGGCATGGGGATGGCTATGGAATGGGGATGGCTATGGCATGGGGATGGCTATGGAATGGGGATGGCTATGGCATGGGAGGGAATGGAATGGGGATGGCTATGGCATGGGGATGGCTATGGCATGGGGATGGCTATGGAATGGGAGGGAATGGCATGGGGATGGCTATGGCATGGGGATGGCTATGGCATGGGAGGGAATGGCATGGGAGGGAATGGCATGGGGATGGCTATGGAATGGGGATGGCTATGGCATGGGAGGGAATGGCATGGGAGGGAATGGCATGGGGATGGCTATGACATGGGGATGGCTATGGCATGGGGATGGCTATGGCATGGGGATGGCTATGGCATGGGGATGGCTATGGCATGGGGATGGCTATGACATGGGGATGGCTATGGCATGGGGATGGCTATGGCATGGGGATGGCTATGGCATGGGGATGGCTATGACATGGGGATGGCTATGGCATGGGGATGGCTATGGAATGGGGATGGCTATGGCATGGGGATGGCTATGGCATGGGAGGGAATGGCATGGGGATGGCTATGGCATGGGGATGGCTATGGCATGGGGATGGCTATGGCATGGGGATGGCTATGGCATGGGGATGGCTATGGCATGGGAGGGAATGGCATGGGCATGGCTATGGCATGGGAGGGAATGGCATGGGAGGGAATGGCATGGGGATAGCTATGGCATGGGGATGGCTATGGAATGGGAGGGAATGGCATGGGGATGGCTATGGAATGGGAGGGAATGGCATGGGGATGGCTATGGCATGGGGATGGCTATGGCATGGGGATGGCTATGGAATGGGGATGGCTATGGAATGGGAGGGAATGGCATGGGGATGGCTATGGAATGGGGATGGCTATGACATGGGAGAGAATGGCATGGGGATGGCTATGGAATGGGGATGGCTATGACATGGGAGAGAATGGCATGGGGATGGCTATGACATGGGAGGGAATGGCATGGGACCAAGGGTCCGATGAGATGACGGAGTTAGCCAAATATACCAATTTACTGCTGATGATTTGCGGGTCTCTGCTAGTCTCAGATTGATATGATTTTTTGTGAACCAAAAGAATTAAGGCGTATTGGGCAAAGATGTGCAGTTATGTCAAAGATCTGAAAAAAAAGAGGGGCTAAATGGCATATTCAAGTTCCAGCGTTCCCGAATCCTACCTTGTGCAGACGGGGTGCACTCGAGGTTGGTCAGGGAAGTAAGGGTAAAAATTGCAGAGCTCTGGTCACCATTTACCAAATCAGCCTTAGATTCAAGAGCGGTGTCAGCAGACTGGAGAACTGCAACTGTTGCTGCCTTGAAAACGGGATTGAATCCAGCGACAAGCCAATCAGCCTAAGATCAGTGGTGGGGAAACTCTTAGAGACATTATTCATTGACATCCCAAAGCCATGCATTCACAAATGTTAAAGTTTCTTTGTTAAAGAAAAATTGTGTTTGACTAATTTGATCAAGCTCTTCGATTAAATGACAGCGGGTGAATGAGGGTAGTACAGTTTATACGCATACAGATTTACAAATGCGGTCGACATTGTCCTACACAAGGCATGCAAGTAAATTGAAGCCTGGAGCATTAAAGGGCACCGACAGCATTGACACTAAATTGGTTAAAGGACAGAAAGCAGGCAGTAGAGATAAGCAATTGTTTTTCAGGCTGGACAGAATTGAGCAGTGGTGTCTCTGGAGATTACCACAGTGCTTTCTGATAGATATTAGCGGCCTGGACCAGAGGACATCATTCCAAAGTTTTTAATGACAAGAAACTTTGGAAATGTAATCAACAGTGAGGAGAATAGTGATAGACTTCAAGGGAACAGACTTGAGATATGGCAGATATGTAGCAGATGACATTCAACACAGAAGTGGAAAGCGATTCATTTTGGCAGGAAGAATGATGAGAAGCAATATAAACGAAACGGTAAAATTTTAAAGCAAGTGCAGGAACAGAAAGAGTAGGTGCATATCTACATCTATATATGAACATTTGAAGGTGGCAAGATAACTTGACAAGGTCGGCACTGGGGTGAAGAGGAGGTTTACCAGAATGATAATAATAATCTTTATTATTGTCACATGTGAGCTGTTATTAAACTACAACGAAGTTACTGTGAAAATCTCCTAGTCGCCAGGTTCCTTTTCTTTTCATGTATTTAATGATCTGTTGAGCTGCTCGCAGAAAAATTACTTTTCACTGTACCTCGGTACAAGTGACAATAAACAAAAATCAAAATCCAAATCTTTTCCAGCACCTGTTGGGGTACACAGAGGGCGAATTCAGAATGTCCAATTCACCTAACAGCACGTCTTTCGGGACTTGTCGGAGGAAACCAGAGCACCCGGAGGAAACCCACACAGACACAGGGAGAACGTGCAGACTCCGCACAGACAGTGACCCAAGCTGGGAATCGAACCTGGGACCCTGGCGCTGTGAAGCAACAGTGCTAACCACTGTGCTGTTGTGCCGCAGGGTAAAGAGGAAGTATACCAGAATGATGCCGGGAGAAAGATTTGAGTTATGGAGAGACCAAGGGGAACAACCTCTCCTTCAAGTATTGAATTCTCCTTTTGAAAGTTACAAGTGAATTTACCTCCTCTGCACTTTCAGCATTCCACATCACAGCAACACTGCATTAACAGGATTCATGGCACTGTTTTGCTAATCAGCTTAAATCTGTATCCTCTGGTTACTGACTCCTGCCACTGGAAACAGGATTTCACTGCATCAAAACCACTCATAATATTCAACACCTCCATCAAATCTTCCACTACACCTCTATGAAAACCTCTATGCTCGAAGGGCAAAACCCCCTGTTTCACAGACTTGCCAGCTAACTGAGGTCCCTCATGCCAGTATAAGAAATTTCTTCTATATCCTCTCCAAGACTTGGACACACTTCCTGAAGTTTGGTGCCCAGAATTGGACACAATACTGCAGTTGGGGTTCAATTTAACCGCCTAGATTTTTATTTTATGCCTATATTTATGAAGCCGAGGATTCAGTTTTGAAACAGCCTTCTAAACTAGTCCTGTGTCATGATGATATTGCCAATTATAACTTTTTTGGTTCAGAGATTGAAACTACTTGGTGGCTAACACAGCCTTCCATTCTTCCTCCGTGCTCAACCCTGCTTCAATAGTTACCCGCTACCATCTCCATCTCCTTTCCCCAAATCTCTTAACTTAATTTCTCCATTAATTCTACCTTGGCTCCCTCAATCTAACCTTCTCATACTTTTCCTGCTCCAAAGATTCTCCAACAAGAGGAAACATCCTCTTTACATCCGCACTGTCAATACCCCTCAGGATTTTAGAGGTTTTGATCAAGGGGCTGGTTTAGCTCACTGGGCTAAATTACTGGCTTTTAAAGCAGACAAAGCAGGCCAGCAGCACGGTTCGATTCCCGTACCAGCCTCCCCGGACAGGCGCCGGAATGTGGCGACTAGGGGCTTTTTACAGTAACTTCATTGAAGCCTACTCGTGACAATAAGCGATTTTCATTTCAAGTCGCCTCTGACTCTTCTAAACTCCAGTGGATTGTGGGGCACATTTCCCAGCATCCCAATCAGACCATGATGCATGGACACTGTGCTTGAACACTGTGGGAGGCAGCACCACAGTTGCAGCGGCCAAGTTTCGATCACCCAGGGGATGGGCCCCACCTCCGGGCACATGTCCCCAGGCGGATTTGCATGGGCAGGCCGTGTCGGGAGGAGGGGGGTCATGTCTGGGGTGATGGTGCATGGGATTGGTGGTCAGCCCGCATCGCGGAATAAGTGGGTTTGATACTTAATTGGGTGTGAAGCTCCGTTCAAGTGAGGTTGCTTCGCAATTCACGTGTGGTGACTCAGGGGTGATGGTATGAAGTTTTGGTCGGAGCTTTCATTACTACTAGACTATCAGTTCCATATTGAACATATGAAAGTGTTGTTGAGAATGCTGTGGTATGAAGTCATTTGGATTGTCTTTTGTCTCTTTATCCCATTTACTCATCAAAAATTAATTCTGGTAACGCGTTTGGAACAAAGTACAGGTTCCATACATTTATGTTGAAGAAATATGCTGAGGAATAACAAGACCATCAAAGTTCAGAGTGTTATGATATGTAAAACTTTGTTTTAATAATAGAATGGCTTGTGATAGGTTGGAGCTTGAGCTGGTATCATTAATGTTGAGTGCGCAATTGGTTAGCTGACACTCTCTTCCTCTGGAATAATAAACATTCAGACTATTAAAGCGGTTACAGATTAATAAACAGCAGTAGGTGCATATGTGTCATCATTCCTCTGCACCCATAGTCCATAGACTTGGGCTGATATGAAACGACTGCTATACTATCTTGCACCAATTCCCATTTGCCCTTTACCCTGTACTCACTTACCTACATTAAAATTCCCATCCTCTGTTCACATACCTCCATGGCCTTGACCATTCCTATCTTTGACCTCCTCCAGCCCTAAACCGAGATCTCTTCTCACGTATCTCTTCTCTTGACCATCCCGAATTTTAATTGCTGTGCTATTTGGCAGCTCTGCCATCAGCTACCATGGTACTTGACTTTGTAACTCCCTCCAAAACCTTGTTACCTTTCTCCTTTAAGATGCAACTTGAAATCGGGTTGATTGATTAAGGTTTTGGCATCTTCCCTAACGCCACCTTCTTGGTGTCAATGTTCTGTGCCGTTAAGCTCCTGTGAAGTTCCTCTGGATGTTTACGCCATTAAAGGTGCTATAAACTGCAAGTTGTTGCTCAGGTAGGAATGTTGCATGTTCTGATATGTAGCACCTGCTGCCTACAGGAAGTTCAGACCCACTCTCATATGTTTGTTGAAATCATTCCAATTTGCCAGAGCGAGCAGATTTGAGGTACCTGATCCACGCTGATGCCAGCGATGGTGTAGGCTGCTGATTCTCTGCTGCATGCATTTGTTTGATATTGCAGTCGTGTGGGATTTTTAAAAATTGACTCGAATTTAGTCGATTTTAGTCGGTTGAAGAACTGGTTGATTAGATCTGGGGGAATATCCCATTCTCAATGAGCACTTAATTACATTAGCCTGATCTCTTAACCCCCTACTGTTAGCCCAATAAAATCAGTTGCAGCCAGCTTTGTGCTCCCTCCTCCACACCTCTGTCTTTCACACACCCCAGAGCAGTCTGTAACAGGGTTGCTGTTAGTCTCCTGATACTCAGTGGATTTAAAGGTTACGCATTGTCTGATTTAACGGTTGCATTTCAGTATTCATGCAAAGCCATAGGAAGCAGAAAGTCCTCGCTCACTCCATCACTATTTTTCGACCTATTGTTCAATTAGGTTTTCTTGTAAGACTGTCTTTATTGGACTTGTTTTCTGTTTACACTGGAGCAATAATTTTTGCACTGCGTAATACATCAACTTGCATTTCCAGTGCTCCAGGATGTTAAACAAAAATCCCATTTCAGCTGGTCTTAGATCTCCACAGGAAAGGAATTTAGGCTAAAAAGATGAAGATGCAGAGATTGGGATTCTGGAGAATTTTGTAGGTGAGAGACAAATGGCAGGGAGGTCAGGTTCCTGAAGTGAGGTTCCTAGATTCTGGAGCAGGGTAGCTGAAGAATAAATGTTTGATGGGCTATAAAGCAGAATTGAAAGGGTCCATTTTCGGATATAGAACTGGAGAATGTTGCAGCGCTGTGCTGGAATGGAACTTGAAGGTCAGGATTCTGACATTGATATGTTGAGTGACTAAAGTGCCATTGAAGATTGAGAAGCATAAATATCCATACTGTAACAAATGGTATAGAAACCTTGGAGACACAAAAAATATTTGCAGGGACGATTTCAAAATTGCAAGGCTATACTTAATTTAAAAAGTTGAACACCCAAGTGCAATTTTGCTCTTGACTGCTGGCAGTTAATTAAGAGTGAGAGTTTTAGGAAGCAGGGGAACTGGAGATTTTTAAAAACCGGGAGCCGAGAGTCAGGGCGGGAGCCGAGAGTCAGGGCGGGAGCCGAGAGTCAGGGCGGGAGCCGAGAGTCAGGGCGGGAGCCGAGAGTCAGGGCGGGAGCCGAGAGTCAGGGCGGGAGCCGAGAGGCAGGGCGGGAGCCGAGAGTCAGGGCGGGAGCCGAGAGTCAGGGCGGGAGCCGAGAGTCAGGGCGGGAGCCGAGAGTCAGGGCGGGAGCCGAGAGTCAGGGCGGGAGCCGAGAGTCAGGGCGGGAGCCGAGAGTCAGGGCGGGAGCCGAGAGTCAGGGCGGGAGCCGAGAGTCAGGGCGGGAGCCGAGAGTCAGGGCGGGAGCCGAGAGTCAGAGCGGGAGCCGAGAGTCAGAGCGGAGAGCGGGAGCGGAGAGTCAGAGCGGAGAGCGGAGAGTCAGAGCGGGAGCGGAGAGTCAGAGCGGGAGCGGAGAGTCAGAGCGGGAGCCGAGAGTCAGAGCGGGAGCGGAGAGCCAGAGCGGGAGCTGGGAGTCAGAGCGGGAGCGGAGAGTCAGAGCGGGAGCTGGGAGTCAGAGCGGGAGCGGAGAGTCAGAGCGGGAGCTGGGAGTCAGAGCGGGAGCGGAGAGTCAGAGCGGGAGCTGGGAGTCAGAGCGGGAGCGGAGAGTCAGAGCGGAGAGCGGAGAGTCAGAGCGGGAGCGGAGAGTCAGAGCGGGAGCGGAGAGTCAGAGCGGGAGCCGAGAGTCAGAGCGGGAGCGGAGAGCCAGAGCGGGAGCTGGGAGTCAGAGCGGGAGCGGAGAGTCAGAGCGGGAGCTGGGAGTCAGAGCGGGAGCGGAGAGTCAGAGCGGGAGCTGGGAGTCAGAGCGGGAGCGGAGAGTCAGAGCGGGAGCTGGGAGTCAGAGCGGGAGCGGAGAGTCAGAGCGGGAGCTGGGAGTCAGAGCGGGAGCCGAGAGTCAGAGCGGGAGCCGAGAGTCAGAGCGGGAGCCGAGAGTCAGAGCGGGAGCCGAGAGTCAGAGCGGGAGCCGAGAGTCAGAGCGGGAGCCGAGAGTCAGAGCGGGAGCCGAGAGTCAGAGCGGGAGCCGAGAGTCAGAGCGGGAGCCGAGAGTCAGAGCGGGAGCCGAGAGTCAGAGCGGGAGCCGAGAGTAAGAGCGGGAGCCGAGAGTAAGAGCGGGAGCCGAGAGTAAGAGCGGGAGCCGAGAGTCAGAGCGGGAGCCGAGAGTCAGAGCGGGAGCGGAGAGTCAGAGCGGGAGCTGAGAGTCAGAGCGGGAGCTGATAGTCAGAGCGGGAGCGGAGAGTCAGAGCGGGAGCGGAGAGTCAGAGTGGGAGCTGATAGTCAGAGCGGGAGCTGAGAGTCAGAGCGGGAGCCGAGAGTCAGTGCGGGAACCTAGAGTCAGTGCGGGAACCTAGAGTCAGTGCGGGAACTCTGGATGTAAATCTCACATTTACAGAGCGCCTTTAATGCAGTTAACATTCCAAAGACACTTCCATCAGAAGCAATTATTAAACAAAACTATACACAAAGCAACACAAGGAATGATGAAAGCAGATGACCAAAAGCTCGAGGTAAGCTTAATGAGCATCTTAAAGGAGGATAGATAGAGACATGAAGGGTAGGGACAGAATACTGGAAGTTCAGACTTGGCAGCAAAAGGCACAAATAGCAACGGGGGGTTGATTCAAACCAAGGTCGTTCAATCGTCAACAAGGTATTGAATTAAACACAGAAACACAGATACGTTGCGGTGCAGAAGGTGGACATTTGGCATATTGCACTCGGACCTGCTCTCCAAACAAGCATCATGGCCTTGTGCCATTCCCCAGAGTTTTCCCTGTATCCCTTCACATTGATTCCACTCAAGTAACCATCTAATGCCCTACTGAATACCTCAATTGAATTAAAAATAATTGATGCAGTGCAGCTTTCTCAGGGGGTGACAGCTACAGGAAATTAGGGGTAAGGAGCGGCAAGACTATGGAGGTATTTCAGAGCAAGGGTGAACATTTTAAAAACATTTTAAAATCAGAGGTGCTTAACCAGAAGCCAATAAAGGTCAACGAGCACGGGGCGATGGATGTAGGAGACTTTGTGTAAGTGTGGACTATGCAGGCAGCAGAGGTTTGGAAGTCAGTCAGGAATTAATTGGAACAGTCAAGTATAGAGGTAACAAAGACATAAATCGTTTACCTATGGCCAGTCTTTCCAGACTCCTTGAATACTTAAAACAGTCAGCTTCTATCTACCATTTCCCACCCATTCAGGATTTATCATCCTATTGACCCATTAACTGCACTGTTGTAATGTGGGCAATAATTTCACACCTTTCTTCACATTTGACTCTCCACATGCCAGGCAGCATCCTATCAAACCTGTGTTGCATTAATATTCTTTTGGATTGGATTGGATTGGATTTGTTTATTGTCACGTGTACCGAGGTACAGTGAAAAGTATTTTTCTGCAAGCAGCTCAACAGATCATTCAGTACATGGAAGAAAAGGGAATTGAACAGAATTCAAGAAAATACATGAGAATACATAATAGGACAACACAGGATATACAATGTAACTACATAAGCATTGGCATCGGTTGATTCATACAGGGTGTAGTGTTAATGAGGTCAGTCAATAAGAGGGTCATTTAGGAGTCTGGTGACAGTGGGGAAGAAGCTGTTTTTGAGTCTGTTTGTGCGTGTTCTCAGACTTCTGAATCTCCTGCCCGATGGAAGTAGTTGGAAAAGTGAGTAAGCCGGGTGGGAGGGATCCTTGATTATGCAGCCCGCTTTCCCCCGGCAGCGGGAGGTGTAGATGGAGTCCATGGATGGGAGGCAGGTTCGTGTGATGGACTGGGCGGTATTCACGACTCTCTGAAGTTCCTTGCGGTCCTGGGCCGAGCAGTTGCCATACCAGGCTGTGATGCAGCCCGATAGGATGATTTCTATAGTGCATCTGCAAATGTTGGTAAGGGTTAATGTGGACATGCCGAATTTCCTTAGTTTCCTGAGGAAGTATAGGCGCTGCTGTGCTTCCTTGGTGATAGCGTCGACGTGAGTGGACCAGGACAGATTTTTGGTGATGTGCACCCCATGGAATTTGAAACTGCTAACCATCTCCACCTCGGCCCCGTTGATGCTGACAGGGGTGTGTACAGTAATTTGCTTCCTGAAGTCGATGACCAGCTCTTTAGTTTTGCTGGCATCGAGGGAGAGATTGTTGTCGTTACACCACTCCACTAGGTTCTCTATCTCTCTCCTGTAATCGGACTCGTTATTCGAGATCCGGCCCACTATGATCGTATCGTCAGCAAACCTGTAGATGGAGTTGGAACCAAGTTTTGCCACGCAGTCGTGTGTGTACAGGGAGTAGAGTAGGGGGCTAAGTATGCAGCCTTGCGGGGCACCGGTATCGAGGACTATTGTGGAGGAGGTGTTGGTGTTCATTCTTACTGATTGTGGTCTGTTGGTCAGAAAGTCGAGGATCCAGTTGCAGAGTGGAGAGCCCAGTCCTAGATTTTGGAGCTTTGATATGAGTTTGGCTGCGATTATGGTGTTGAAGGCAGAGCTGAGTCAATAAATAGGAGTCTGATGTAGGAGTCCTTGTTTTCGAGATGCTCTAGGGATGAGTGTCGTGCCAGGGAAATGGCGTCTGATGTGGACCGGTTGCGACGGTATGCGAATTGAAGTGGGTCAAGGCGTTCCGGGAGTATGGAGGTGTATGGATCAGCCTCTCGAAGCACTTCATGACAACTGACGTCAAGGCCACCGGGCGGTAGTCATTGAGGTATGTTGCCTGGTTCTTCTTTGGTGCCGGTATGATGGTGGTCTTCTTGAAGCAGGTGTGGACCTCGGAGTGGAGTAGGGATAGGTTAAAGATGTCTGTGAATACCTCTGCCAGCTGGTATGCGCAGGCTCTGAGTGCACGACCAGGGATCCCGTCCGGGCCCATCGCCTTCCGTGGGTTCACTTTCAGGAAGGCCGATCTGACTTCGGAAACTGTGATGGTGGGTATGGGTGATATCCAATCCAATCCAATCCAATGAGGCACTCAACAGCGGATTGTTGGTTACCTGCTCGAACCAAGCATAGAATGTATTAAGTTCATCGGGGAGGGGTGCGCTGCTGCCAGAGATACTGCTCGGCTTCGCTTTGCAGCCCGTTATATGTTGTTTAGTCCTTGCCACAACCGCCGAGAGTCTGTCTGTGACTCTAGCTTAGTTTGATATTCTCTCTTGACATCTCGGATGGCTTTGCGGAGGTCGTACCTGGATTTCTTGTATAGGACAGGGTCGTCTGCCTTGAACGCCTCAGATCTGTCCTTCTGTAGACCACCCGGTCTAAAAGTCAGTAGACTTTTTATAGACCAATACTGCAACACAGTATTCAAACAGAGGTTTCAAGTTTTTATATAGGTTCATCATTATCCCTTGGCTTTGATATTCGATACCTCATCATAAAAACTAGAATTCCCAAAACGCTTGCCATTTTTTCTTTAACAGCCTTTGCAACCAGAGGTGCTGTCGTTAAACATCCTTGAACCCTGAATCCATCTTTGACAGCCTGCTGCTATTCAATGTGTCATTACAGTTTAAAAATAACAGCAATGAACAGGAATAACCGCTCAAGCCAGTTCCAACATTCAATCAGCTCATGACTGATACATTATTCATGAAGACTCCGCCTTCTCAACCTTGCCCTGCGCCTAATGTGCTGATCCTGAGGTTAAATCACCACCAATCAGCTCTCTCACTCAAAGAGGACAGCAGCCTCTGGTCATCTGGGACTATGGTGACTTTACCGTACTTCAACTCCTTTTTCTCACCTTTACTCCACATCCAATCACATCATTTCATGATAACAAATGTAATTTTCCATAAACAAGGCAAATATACCATTGTATAAAAGCTACACGGGCAGCACGGTAGCACAGTGGTTAGCACGGCTGCCTCACAGCATCAGGGACCCGGGTTCAATTCCAGCCTCGGTTGACTGTGCGGAGTCTGCACGTTCTCCCCGTATCTGTGTAGGTTTCCTCCCACAGACGAAAGATAGACAGGTTAGGTGAATTGGCCAAGATAAATTGCCCCTTAGTGCCCAAAGATGTGCAGGCTAGGTGGGGATAGGGAGGGACGGGGAGTCTAAATAGGGCGCTCTTTCAGAGAGACGGAGCAGACTCAATGGGTAAATGTCCTCCTTCTTTTAGAAAGGCCAACTATAACAAAATTCGGCAGGAGCTCGGGAATGTGGATTGGGAGCAGCTGTTTAAGGGTAAATCCACATTTGAAATGTGGGAGTCTTTTAAGGAAAGGTTGATTAGAGTGCAGGACAGACATGTTCCTGTGAAAATGAGAGATAGAAATGGCAAGATTAGGGAACCATGGATGACGGGTGGAATTGTGAGACTAGCTAAGATGAAAAAGGAAGCATACGTAAGATCGAGGCAACTCAAAACTGATGAAGCTTTGGAGGAATATCGGGAAAGTAGGACAAATCTCAAACGCGCAATAAAGAGGGCTGAAAGGGGTCATGAAATATCATTGGCTACAGGGTTAAGGAAAATCCCAAAGCCTTTTATTCGATAAGGAGCAAGAGGGTAACTAGAGAAAGGATTGGCTCACTCAAAGACAAAAGAGGGAATTTATGCGTGGAGTCAGAGGAAATGAGTGAGCTTCTTAATGAGTACTTTGCATTGGTATTCACCAAGGAGAGGGACATGATGGATGTTGAGGCTAGGGATGGATGTTTAAATACTCTAGGTCATGTCGGCATAAGGAAGGGGGAGGTTTTGGGTATTCTAAAAGAGGGAATTTATGCGTGGAGTCAGAGGAAATGAGTGAGCTTCTTAATGAGTACTTTGCATTGGTATTCACCAAGGAGAGGGACATGATGGATGTTGAGGCTAGGGATGGATGTTTAAATACTCTAGGTCATGTCGGCATAAGGAAGGGGGAGGTTTTGGGTATTCTAAAAGGCATTAAGGCGGACAAGTCCCCAGGACCGGATGGGATCTATCCCAGGTTACTGAGGGAAGCGAGGGACGAAATAGCTGGGGCCTTAACAGATAACTTTGCAGCATCCTTGAGCACGGGTGAGGTCCCGGAGGACTGGAGAATTGCTAATGTTGTCCCTTTGTTTAAGAAGGGTAGCAGGGATAATCCAGGGAATTATAGACCTGTGAGCTTGACGTCAGTGGTAGGCAAACTGTTGGAGAAGATACTGAGGGATAGGATCTATTCATATTTGGAAGAAAATAGACTTATCAGTGACAGGCAGCATGGTTTTGTGCAGGGAAGGTCATGTCTTACAAACCTAATAGAATTCTTTGAGGAAGTGACAAAGTTAATTGATGAGGGAAGGGCTGTAGATGTCATATACATGGACTTTAGTAAGACGTTTGATAAGGTTTCCCATGGCAGGTTGATGGAAAAAGAGATCGTATGAGGTTCAGGGTGTACTAGCTAGATGGATAAAGAACTGGCTGGGCAACAGGAGGCAGAGAGTAGTGGTGAAAGGGAGTGTCTCAAAATGGAGAAAGGTGACTAGTGGTGTTCCACAGAGATCAGTGCTCGGACCACTGTTGTTTGTGATATACATAAATGATCTGGACGAAGGTATAAGTGGTCTGATGAGCAAATTTGCAGATGATACTAAGATTGGTGGAGTTGCAGATAGCGAGGCGGACTGTCAGAGAATACAGCAAAATATAGATAGATTGGAGAGTTGGGCAGAGAAATGGCAGATGGAGTTCAATCCAGGCAAATGCGAGGTGATGTATTTTGGAAGATATAACTCAAGAGCAGACTATATGGTCAATGGAAGAGTCCTGGGGAAAACTGATGTACAGAGAGATCTGGGAGTTCAGGTCCATTGTACCCTGAAGGTGGCAACGCAGTCGATAGAGTGGTCAAGAAGGCATACAGCATGCTTGCCTTCATCTGACGGGGTATTGAGTACAAGAATCGGCAGGTCATGTTACAGTTGTATCGGACTTTGGTTAGGCCACATTTGGAACACTGCGTGCAGATCTGGTCGCCACATTACCAGAAGGATGTGGATGCTTTAGAGAGGGTGCAGAGGAGATTCACCAGGATGTTGCCTGGTATGGAGGGTGCTAGCTATGAAGAAAGGTTGAGTAGATTAGGATTGTTTTCATTGGAAAGACGGAGGTTGAGGGGAGACATGATTGAGGTCTACAAAATTATGAAAGGTATGGACAGGGCGGATAGCAACAAGCTTTTTCCAAGAGTGGGGGTGTCAATTACAAGGGGTCACGATTTCAAGGTGAGAGGGCGAAAGTTTAAGGGAGATGTTCGTGGAAAGTTTTTTACGCAGAGGGTGGTGGGTGCCTGGAACGCTTTACCAGCGGAGGTGGTAGAGGCGGGCACGATAGCATCATTTAAGATGCATCTGGACAGATATATGAACGGGTGGGGAACAGAGAGAAGTAGACCTTGGAAAATAGGCAACAGGTTTAGATAAAGGATCGGCGCAGGCTGGGAGGGCTGAAGGGCCTGTTCCTGTGCTGTAATTTTTTGTTCTTTGTTCTAACAAGAAAGACCAGGTTAAGTCCAACAGGTTTGTTTCGGATTACGAGCTTTCGGAGTGTATCTTCATCATCAGGTGAGTAAAGAGGTGGGTTCCTCAACCATATATATGGACAAAGTCAATGATGCAAGACAATACTTTGAATGCGAGTCTTTGCAGGTAATTAAGTCTTTACAGATCCAGATGGAGCAACTGGGGAGAGGGATAATCACAGGTTAAAGAGGTGTGAATTGTCTCAAGCCAGGACAGTTGATAGGATTTCGCAAGTCCAGGCTAGATGGTGGGTGGTGAATGTAAGCATAATATGTGGTTGTGGAATCTGCTATATTACGATAGGGAATATAAATATTACTCGCCTAATCTAGCCATTTGTTAAATGATAGCCGTAATCTTCCAGTAATTATTAAGTAATTTATCAAGTAATATAAAATAATCTTGTGAGTTCTTTTTACTTAATACTAAACTAGTAAAACAAAGAAACAACTGTTGAATATTAACTATTAAATAACTTGATATAAAACTCTGATAACTAATAACTTCTCTCTAGCTTTCTCACTTCTGTTCTCTCTGCAATCCTGACACATTAAGAAAGAGCAGGAAACATTTATATCGGTCCTGATAGTGAGGCCATCTAGTGTTCATTTGCCTGTACTTGCTTAACATAGTCCGATCATGTATTATTAAATACATAGGTCACTACACAACCCACCTCTTTACTCAACTGATGAAGGAGCAGTGCTCTGAAAGCTCGTGATTTGAAACAAACCTGTTGGACTTTAACCTGGTGCTGTAAGACTTCTTACTGTGCCCACCCCAGTCCAACGCTGGCATCCCCAATACAAGAAAGGCAACAGAATATTTCCAGCATTTTCTACTTATATCTCAGACTTCCGGCATCGGCTGTATTTTATTTTTGTCAGACGTTATACTGTTGTGATCAAGTAAAAGTAGGTTTGCATGGACAGTGAATACTTACTGAAATCTCCAACCAGACACACAGAATTTGCTCCTGGAGCCCACTCCTTGCAATAAACTCCACCATCAGCCTGTCGGTTGACGCCAAAGGACTCATAGCCACGAGAAAACTGCTCAAGACCTCCTTCATTCTTTTCGATACTTTTTGCCAAACTTACAAATTTATCATACCTTTGGGGACGAAAGAAAGAAATATATTAAGATCGTGGAGAAAGTCACAGGCCATGGCAATAGGTAAAACTGCAAAAGGTAATTAATGGGAGCTGTAGTTTTTTTTCAAAATCGGATACAATTGCAGATATCGGGTTTGGGTTGATGATATTTCTGTGGTTAAATAAGTCAGCTACATTCAAGCGGCAGGTGCACACAAGGTGAATGGCAAAGCAATAGCGGGCAGTGGGTTGGGAAGTAAAGGGAATCGATGGGTGCCTGGGTTCTGCAACACCAGAAGAACGTCTCTCAAGCAAAGAGAAAGAAGAGGAAAGAAGCTCAGTGATGGGTGGAAAGTATCTTAGTTTCAGTTTTTCCACAGACTAGGGAACTCCCTCCCCTCCAAGTATCAAATAGCATGATCAGCAAAGCGATTTATTCCCTCGTGGAGAGAGTACAACACAGGATTGACTGACAAAACACAGTGCCCAAGAGGCAATTAACTTCAAGTGACAGCAACAATGATGCTTAAATTCAGGATCCATGTCGCTGCAAAGCCTCCGTTCCAACACACTTTCTGTAATTTTCTGACAGGTAGACTTGCTTGGAATGCTCCAGATTCAATCTCATCTCTCAGGACTCCACACAGCCTCAGCAAACCTTGGCTCAGAGAACATTGAGTCCTATTGGTTGTAACCAGTCTCCGGCATGATTTAATCTCCATCAGCAAAACATTATTCAGAATCATAGTTAGATTGATGGTGGCAGTGGAGAAATAAGGATTGAACGGTGGGATAGTGGCTCACGGCAATGCTAACTTAGGAAAATGAAATGAACCTGCTTGTTTTGCGATAGTCAGCTGCTGCCATTGTCAAGTCCCAAGCCCGGCTGTCGCGCAAAGACAGAGCAATTTCCTTAAAACCTTTGAATTTTAATTGCAAGTGTCGGACGTGGCTCAGTGGGTGGAACTCGGAACTCTTTGGTTGTGGGTTCAGAGAGTTTGAGCACAAGATTTCAGCTGACACTCCAGTGTACCATTCAGGGAGTGTTGTCTTAGAGGTGCTGTCTTAGTGAGATCTTGCTGCATGTAAATTAGCTACTGCTTTCATTTCATGATAACACTGACTACACTTCAAAACCACTTCATTGCTATGTGGTGCTTTGGGGTATCTGTCCCAGATCACGAATTGCGCCAAAGGAATGAAAGTTTTTCTTTATTGCAGACTGCCCTTTCAAACTAAAGATGTGAAGGATTTCTCACCTATTTAGTATTACCGGTGCAGTTTTATTCTTATACAATCAAACTGTGTGTAGGTTTTCTTGGTTTAAGATCAAATCTCCCAATATAAAGTGTGGCTCATTTTGAAAAGATGTAGAAACATTTCAGCTCCCATATCAATTGTAAACAAGTGTAAAAGGTATCCAGGCTTTGAAATTGCACAGCCACTGATATTTATTTTAAGATAGTTGTGTCAAACAGCGTAATATTGCAGATAGAAAAGCTAGTATTTTGTACCAAGCAAAGTATCTCAAGCAATGACACAATTGTCCATTGCAGGCATAATGTGGCAAATGGCCTCCTTCAGAGCAGTAACAATGATGTGATTCTGTGAACTGGACCTCCAGAACCACAGTGCACACAGGTAAACAGGCAAGGGCAGCAAGTACACAGAAACACCATCACCTCCAAGCCTCGATTTTCCAGACTTAAACATTCCCTTCCTGCACCTTCAGCGCAGCAGGAGTGTGTATCATCGAGAGGACGCCCTGCAACAAATCAATTCCAGACCTTTCACAGTGCCTGCCAAACCTGCAACCCCGACCACTTAAAAGACCAAGGCCAGCTAATGGCTGGGGACGCAACCACCTGTAAGTTCCCCCCCCCCACCCCCCTTCCCCCCACCGAGTCACGTATTCATGATTTTAAAAAGCCTCACCACGCTTCGTCATCTCAGTAAAAATCCAAAAACCGCACATTCAACAGCTACACCAATTGGACACTGGTTGAAGAAAGTGGCTCACCACCACCTTCAAGGGCAACTAGGGATGGGCAATAGCATTGCAAGTGAGGCCCTTATGTACCAAATGAAGGAATAAATAAAGACACCAGTGGACCATTCTCAGTGTTGCCAAAGCCCAGGGTCATCTCCAGTGGAGTTCAAATCTCCTCCTCCAACTTAGCATTGCAAATGCCAGGGACTGGATTCCGTTTTGGAGGCGAATTCACCATGCCGGCGTGAAAACGGTGGTCTTCACTATTTTGCTGGGGGCTAGCAAGGAAGCAGTGTGGAGCTCGCAGCTCTAGCTACCAATACGGCCCTCAGCACGTCCGGTTGTGAGGCCAAACAAGCGCACGGCCGGGGGCCTGCAGTGGCCGCGTTGTGCTCCAAGGCGGACTCAGACTGCTAAAATAGTGCCCCCCTTCGCCGTTCGCACACCCCGGACAGCCTGCTCACAGAGCCCCCAGCGCTGAATGAAGCCCCCCTGCCAGTTGTGGCCATTAATGAAAGTATCCAAGCCACCACGCAATCAGTGACGGCCATGGCTAAGGGTCTCAGCAGAATATCTGCCTCGCTGGGGGATGTCACCCAGTACCAGGCCGACCTTGATGAGGTTCGGCGGGACATGGCCTGCTCTCAGATGGGCAATGGCTGGGACACTGCGGAGCATGTCCCAGTCGCTTTGTGCGTGAAAAAAGTTCTTAACCATTTCACTGCCAAACTGCGATTTCATAGCTCGTTTATTTCTTCAGATTTGTACAAATTAAATTTGTTTTGTTCAGTAACAGTAATCAGTGGTTAAACCCCAGGCTCAGACTGAGCAACATCATAGGAAGTCGTTCAGGAACAATGAGCCATTATGCGATTCTACAGCACGACAAGTTAAAACAATTAACGTGACAGAAATATCCTGATGTTGAAGTATGTCAGTAAATTACATTTGAAAGGGAAAAGGTTTCAGGGCGATGGGGAAAGAGCGGAGGTACGAGAACCAAATAGAGCGGCACAGTGGCGCAGTGGTTAGCACTAAGGCACTGAAGACCCAGGTTCAATCCTGGCTCCGGGTCACTGTCTGTGTGGAGTTTGCACATTCTCCCAGTGTCTGCTTGGGTTTCACCCCCACAACCCAAAGATGTGCAGGGTAGGTGGATTGGCCACGCTAAATTGCCCCTTAATTGGAAATAAAATAATTGGGTACTCTAAATTTTAAAAAACAGAAGTGCTAAATAAATACAAGTTCCTTACAAAAAACGCTCTTTCAAGGAGCTAGCACAGGCACAGTGGACCAAATGGCCCCTTCCTTTGCAGCAACATGCAAAGATTCCATGGTAGAACAACAGTAGGCTCAACCCAAAGCACATCCAGTCAACGACGAGCATGGACTTGCACAGCACACAGAATGCTGAACCATATCCCTGCTCTGTCCTGATCTGTGAAATTAGCAAGGGCCTGGGGTAACCCAGTCCTGGCTGCTGTCCACTGCCGATAATTCAAAGCGGTGTTTCTGCTTTGAAAACTATCAAATTGTCCAGTAACTTGAATTGAACAACATAAATAACAAGACAAGTACACAAAAAGGAATCAAATATTTGGAATTAAGCATCTTTGAATGACAAGTCAACTGTACCAATCCATATTGAAGTAAAGAAATACAGCAAAATTCTGCAAACCAAATTTCTTCATTCAATTCTCTCCACAAGTCAAAAGACATGAGGAGTTAATCAGAAATACAATGACATGGATTCCCAGCAGGAAACCCGCTTTGACAACTCACATTTATAACTTAGTAAAATCTTCCAGGGTGCCGACCAGGAAAAGAAACGGAAAACAGAAATTAGCAGTGGGCCAAAAAAAAAGAGCTGTAAGGAATGGTCCGAAAGGTTGTCCAAGAGGTGGGTGTTTTTGTAGAGAGGGAGAGAAAGCAGAAGTGAATTCCAGAGCTCAGGGCCTTGGCAGTTGAAGGCACGGCTACAATTGGTGGGGCGATGGAAACGGGCGGGGGGCTGCACACAAAGCCACAATTTGAAGGTGCACAGAGATATTGGAAGGTTGTACGGCCGGAGAAGGGGAAGGGGTCAGGTCTGGGAGGTATTTCAAAACAAAAACGAGAATGTTTTCATCGAGACACTACTGAACCAGAAGCCAATATAGGTCAGCGACCACAGGGGTGATGCCTGAACTTGGTGCAAGTTGGAATAAATGAAGCAAAATTTTGGATGCGCTTACATTTCCAGCCTCATCCAATATTGATGCGAAGGTATTTGAAGGTATGTTAAGAGGGAGTGGAATCAACTCCTTCGTTGGCTCAGCTGAAAATAAGCACCCTCTAATGGGCTCAGGAAAAGCAGGGTGTTAATTTTCTTCAATCAGTGTTAAGCAGAGCACATGATCAAAGGCCAATTAACTCCAACTTAATATAGAAGTTTGCGGATGATACGACTGTGAAAAATGAAAAAAATGAAAATCGCTTATTGTCACAAGTAGGCTTCAATGAAGTTACTGTGAAAAGCCCCTCGTCGCCACATTCCGGCGCCTGTCCGGGGAGGCTGGTACGGGAATCGAACCGTGCTGCTGGCCTGCTTGATAAGCCAGCAATTTAGCTGAGAGAGCTAAACCAGCCCCTACGGTGGGCCGTATCTCAAACAACGACGACTCAGACTACAAGAGGGAGATAAATCACTTGGTTGCATGGTGCACCGAAAACAACTTCTCTCTGAATGTCGGAAAGACCAAGGAACTGATCATCGACTTCAGGAAGTGCAGCACGACACACACTCCTGCCTGCATCAATGGCTCTAAAATGGAGATGGTCGATAGCTTTAAGTTCCTGGGGGTTACCATCACCAACAGTCTGCCCTGGTCCACTCACGTTGATACAACAGTCAAGAAAGCCCAACAACATCTCTACATCCTACGAAGCTAAAGAAATTCAGCATGTCTGCATCGACTCTCACAAACTTCTACATATGTGCCATAGAGAGCATCCTATCCGGCTGTATCACAGCCTGGTATGGCAACTGCTTGGCCCAAGATCGCAAGAAACTACTGAGTGTGGTGAACTCAGCCCAACACATCACACAAGCTTGCCACCCCCACATTGATTCCGTATACACTTCCTGCTGCCTCAGGAAGGCAGACAGCATTATCAGAGACCCCTCCCATTCAGACATTGCCTTCTTACAGACCCTTCCATCAGGCAGAAGGTACAGAAGTCTGAAGACCCGCACATCCAGACATAGGAACAGCTTCTTCTCCACAGCTACAAGACTCCTCAACGACTCCCCTTCGGACTGATCTGTTCCCTGTAAGAACACTATTCACAACGCCCTATGCTGCTCCTTCTCATGTATTTGCTTTGTTTGGCCCCTTGTTCCGCACTGTAACCAATCACTGTTTATTGATGTACCATTTGTCAATGTTCTCTGTTGATTATTCTTGTGTCTACTATGTACGTACTGTGTACATTCCCTCGGCCACAGAAAAATACTTTTCACTGTACTTCGATACATATGACAATAAATCAAATCAAATCAAATCAAAACTGTTTAAAAATAACAGGTCTCCCACTTCAGACAGATGAGGAGAACTTTTTTCCCTGACGACGGTCATGAGACTCTGGAATGCTCTTCCTCAAAAGATGGTGGAAGCAGAGCGTCATGCAAGTGTCCCTTTACGAAAGGTTTGGTCTTGCCACATGACTCGTAGCACGGCTTCAGTGATGTCATTTTTGTGGGTGGAGCTGGGCTGTGGCTGTCAGGTTTTTGGGTTTCAGTTTCGGTTTGTTGCTTTGGATTGCAGAAGGAAAAAGCAGTGTTTCCCTGTTTTCATTTTAAAAGCTGTTCCAGGGAACTGAAAGCACATTGGAGATAAAGAGTTGCTTTCCGGAAGGAGTTTTGAATCTGCTGGTTGGGAGGGTGGATGTCAGGGAAAGGGCCAGTCCCATTAAAATGAGATTGCAGTGTGCTGGGCCACGCCCTTGAAACGGGTTTCGGTTTATTGGATTTTGTATTGAATTGGAACAGCTAAGGGGGATTCATCCAGAGTTATATACATAGATTACTGAAGCTGTTGTGTTTTCTTTATGTTTGTAATTGATAAATTCTTGCTAAGTGTTTTATATAGATTGTAGTTAACATATATATTAATTACATTCTTATAATAAACTTTGTTTTGATAAAAGTGTCTAAGAAGTCTGATGAATCACATCTGTAGTGAAGGCTCTTCTGCTCATCCTAACCAAATTCAACAAAAAAGTCATAGGTCAGACGAACTTCATAATACACTTGAGTTTATAAGCCCTGGCCCATATCAAGAGGCTGAATGTTTTTAAGGCAGAAGTGGCTAACAAAGGGGGTGAGGTGGAAGATTATTGGGGCTCGGCAGGAATGCGGGTTGAAGTTACCATTCTTATTGAATGGTGGAACAGGCTAGAGGGGCCGAGTGGCCTCCTACTGCTCCACATTCACATGTTAACAGGTACAAATTTGAAAGGCACATTAAGCTCAATTACAGTTAAAATATTTTGCCGCAACATTATTGTGGCAGCGGTGTGACTTGCAGCTGGGAAAAAACCTTTACAGTACTTCAGTAATGAATGAAAAAGCTAGAGTACAACCAGATTGAAAAGAACCAGTTTCAAGGACGAGCACGTTACTGATCAATCAAGAGTCTTTACTTAAATGACAGATTTTTTAAAAAATGCTGTTTAAATTCAAATAAAGATCGACTCTATAGCACTGTCCTTGGAGCACATGAACAAAGCACATTACAGCACGGTGGCATGGAATTTAAAAGGTTGTATGAGTGACATAAATGCAGTGGTTTGTGGTAATGTATGGAGGAGACTTACAAACAGCAGTACTCTTAATGTGCTGTTTAAATAATTGGAACCAATACATTATGCCAGAAAATGGAAATCACATTTAACAACTGGATTTATGCAACTCCTGAGCATTGTGAACATTGCAGGTTCTTTAGAGGATGAAGGCTTCACAGAAGAAGGTAGCAGCCAGTAATTGGAGAGTTAGAAGAAACTGTCAAAAGCATTGTTTGTAAAAGGCCTTTAAAAGTCAGGGAAGCAGCAAAAGAGGCTTCTTGGAAATGGAGGGGAAAGATGATGATCGGGATTGGGGGGGGGGGGGGGGAGATAAAGCGTTTATCAGGGAGGAGGAGAAGGAGTGAGGGGTTACAGAGTGAGGGAAAAGGTTTCTGGAAGTGGGGTGGGTTAAGAGTCTCCAAAGCTAGAATTCCACAAAGACAAGAATTTTCGAGATACCCCTGATTTAATTAGACCTGGAGAGATTGTGCTCAGGATGACAGACGAGGCTTGGGAATCCCAAAGACACCAAATTGATAGGGTTGTTAGGCTGGCGTATGGTGTGTTGGCTTTCATGAACAGGGGGATTGAGTTTAAGAGCCGCGAGGTTTTGCTGCAGCTTTATAAAACCCTGGTTAGACCACACTTGGAATATTGTGTCCAATTCTGATCACCTCATTATGGGAAGGATGTGAATGCTTCGGACACAGTGCAGAGGAGATTTACCCGGATGCTGCCTGGACTGGAGGGCATGTCTTATGAAGAAAGGTTGAGGGAGCTGGGGCTTTTCTCACTGGAAAGAAGAACATAGAACATAACAGCGCAGTACAGGCCCTTCGGCCAAGAAGGAAGAGAGGTGACTTGATAGAGGTGTACAAGGTGATGAGAGGCATGGATAGAGTGGATAGCCAGAGACTTTACCCCAGAGTCGAAATGGCTGACACAAGGGGACATAATTTTAAGGTGATTGGAGGAAGGTATAGGGGGGATGTCAGAGGTAGGTTCTTTACACAGAGAGTGGTGAGTGTGTGGAATGCACTGCCAGCAGAGGTGGTGGAATCTGAGTCTTTCGGGACATTTAAGTGATTCTTGGACAGGCACATGGACAGCAGTAAAGTGAAGGGGTGTAGGTTAGGTTAATCTTAGATTGGGATAAATGGTTGGCACAACATCGTGGGTCGAAGGGCCTGTACTGTGCTATACTGTTCTATGTTCTATGAGACAGATTGCAGAACAAAGTGGTACAGAGGGACCTGAGTGGTCTGATACATGAATCACAAGAAATTAGTTTGCAGGTACAGCAAGTGATTAGGATGACATATAGGATGTTAGTGTTTATTGCAAGAGGAGTGTAGGAGATGAAGCTTTGCCAGTTGTACCGAGTATTGCTCAGACCACATCTAGAGTACTGCATACAGTTTGGGGCTTTTTATTTAAGAAAGGATATAACTGCATTTGAAATGGTGCAGAAAAGGTTTACTCAGTTGACTCATGGGATGAAGGGGTTGCCTTACAAGGAAATGTTGCGCAGTTTGGGCTGCATCCGTAAGAATAAGGGGTCTCCCATTTCGGACAGAGGTGAGAATTTTGTGAAAGTCTCTTCCTCAGCGAGCAGTGGAGACAGGATCATCAAATACTTTTAAGGCTGATTGGATAGATTCTTGACTGACGAGGAAATCAAAGGGTGGTGGGGTAGACATGAAAGTCGAGTTGAGGTCTCAATCAGATCAGCCATGATCTTATCGAATGGGAGAGCAGGCTCGAGGGGCTGAACAGACTACCCACTGCTCCAAATTTGGAGTTGGTATGCCCAGTTCAATCAGAAAGAGACAGTTCACCATGAACAACCATGGTAGGACTTTCCTGTACTTCTGTGGGATCAGAGGTTTTACAGCAAGGAAAAAGGCCCTTTGGTCCATCGCATCCATGCCGACCATCAAACATCGAACTATTCTAATCCCATTTTCCAGCACTTAGTCCGTAGCCTTGTCTGCAAGGACATTTCAAGTGCTCATCTAAATATTTCTCAAAAGTTGCGGGGGTTCCCATCTCTACCACCCTTTCAGACAGTGAGTCCCAGATTCCAACCATACTCACATCTCCTCGAAACCATTACCGTAAATCTATGGCCCCTGGTTAGTGACCCCTCCGCCAAGGGGGAAAAGTTCTTTCCTATCCACCCTGTCTCTGTCCCTCAGAATTTTGTACAACTCAATCAGGTTCCCCCTCAACTTTCTTTGCGCCAGGAAAACCAACCCCAGCCTATCCAGTCTCAGTTAGCTGAAACGCTCCAGCTCAGGCACCATTCTGGTGAATCTTCTCTGCACCCTCTCCAGTGCAATCACTTCCTTTCTATAGTGTGGTAACCAGAACTGCACACAGTGCTCCAGCTGGGGCCTAACCAGTGTTTTATACAGCTCCAGCATAACCTCCCTGCTCTTATATTCAATGCCTCAGCTGATAAAGGCAAGAATCCCATAGGCCTTCTTAACCACCTTATCTACCTGCACTGCTGTCTTCAGAGATCTGTGAACATGCACACCAAGGTCCCTCTGGTCCTTTGCACTTCCTAGAGTCCAACCATTCCTTGTATATTCCCTTGCCTCATTAGTCGTCCTAAAATGCTTAACCTTACACTTTTCTTGGTCACATTCCATTTGCTGCTCTTCTGCCCATCTGACCAACCTGCCTGTACCATCGTGTAAACTAAGGCCTTGCTCCTGACAATTTACCACACCACCAATTTGTGTGTCCTCTGCGAACTTACTTTTAATAATTCCAATATTCCGATCCCTGCAGAACACCACTGGACACAGCCTTATTAAAATCCATGCAGACTACATCTACTGCACTACCCACATCTACACACCTAGTCACCTCCTCAAAAATTTCAATCAAATTTGTAAGACATGGGCCGGGATTCTCCGAAATCCCGGCCAAGTGTTGACACTGGCGTAACCACCGGAGTGGTGTACGCCGGTGTCAACGGACCTCCAAGCCCAGCAATTCACCGCTGTTCAGGAGGCTACCACGGCGCTGAAGAGCTGCGTGCTGCTCCGGCGCCAAAATGCGGCCCTGCACTGCCGGCACGTGTCTGCGCATGCACGCAACAGTCGTCTCAGCGCCGGTGCATGTGCGTGGTTGCCAACTCCGCGCCGACGCAGAGCAACGTGTCAGGAATATTACAGCGGGCCGCGCAGAATCGCGGGCCTGGATCCCGTGGAGGTGTGTCCCCCCCCCCCCCCCACACCATGACGTCCACAGCAGCTGCGGGTCCGAGCTCCTGCCGGGTGGTACCAGGTTAGAATCACGCCAGCAGGACACAGCGGGAGTTCAACCCGTCGCACGCGAAGAATCGGGGGCGTGAATGGCACCGATTCTCCAGTCACTGGAGAATCGGCGGCCTGGCATCAGAGCAGCGTGCCGGGAATTTCCCCTGCCCCCGGCAATTCTCTAACCTGACGCGGGCTTGGAGAATCACACCCATGACCTGGCTTTGACAAAACCATGCTGACTATCCTAGATTAATCCTTGCCACTGCCTTAATTTTATCCCTTAGTTTTTTCCAGTAGTTTCCCTATCACTGAAGCACCTCTCCTGTGGCCAGAGGAGATTTCACATTTTTGTCAGAGCTGCTGCAATCTCATCCCACAGCAACCTTGGATACATCTCATCTGCCCCGGGGAATTTACCCACTTTTAGGCCCATTAAAACTGTTAATTAAGGGCAGCACGGTGGTGCAGTGGTTAGCATTGCTGCCTCACGGCACTGAGGACCCAGGTTCGATCCCAGCCCCGGGTCACTGTCCGTGCGGGGTTTGCACATTCTCTGTGTCTGCGTGAGTTTCATCCCCACAACACAAAGATTGTGCAGGGTAGGTGGATTGGCTGCGCAAAATTGCCCCTTAATTGGAAAAATGAATTGGGTACTCTAAATTTTTTTTTTTTTATAAACTGTTAATTCCCTCTCAATGTTAAGCGATTTATAGATCTACTTCATACTTCCCGGCAGTGAACACAGATGCAAAGTGCTAATTTAAAACCTCACCTATATCTTATCGTTCCACACACAAATTGCCACTTTGGTCCCGAACAGGCTCTACCCTGATCAACCTCCTACGATCAATAACTTATAAAATTTCAAATTTACCTTTCTTTTACCCACCAGTGCTATTTAAGCACCCCTCTTCACTCCACTAATTTATTTCTGAAGTAACCCCTGCAGTTTCTATATTCTTCTGGGGCTTCCACCAGATATCTGCCATAAGACTCCCTATTTTTTTCTAATCCAATGCTGGATTATCCCTTGACATCCAGGGTTCCTGGATTTATTGCTCCCACTCTTTACCATCATGGGAACATGTTGGCCGTGGGGTCTGATGTAGATTTTCCTACAAGTAGCTGCTCCCAGATAACTTTGGACATAAGAACCTTAATTTCTCATCTATTTTTGTCCCTTTCCAGAACTACCTTAAATGGTATGGAGTTATAGTCACAGTTTCCAAAATGTTTCCCCACTAAAACTTCATCCACTTGCACTGCTTCATTCCCCAAAACTAGACCCAGCACCGTCCCGCACCCCCCCCCCCCCCCCCCCCCCCCCAAAAACCCCCACCCGGGCCAGGGTAGGGCTTTCTATATTGTCATAAAAACCTCTCCTGAGTGCATTTTAACAATTCCACCCCCTCTCAGCATTTCACATTTTGACAAATCAGTTACTATTGGGGAGTTGAAATCTCCAATTATTACCTGATTACAATTCTCAGAGATTTGCCGACACATCTGCCCTTCTATCTGACTGTTTGGGTGCCTATAATACACTCCCAGAAATGCGATCGCCCCTTTTGTTACTAAGTTCTACCCATTTGGATTAATTTGAGGAACTGACTGTGGGCAGCACAGTAGTACATGTGGATAGCACTGTGGTTTCACAGCGCCAGGGTCCCAGGTTCGATTCCCCGCTGGGTCATTGTCTGTGTGGAGTTTGCACGTTCTCCCCGTATCTGCATGGGTTTCCTCCGGGTGCTCCGGTTTCCTCCCACAGTCCAAAGACGTGCAGGTCAGGTGGACTGGCCATGATAAATTGCCCTTAGTGACCATAAAAAAAAAGGTTAGATTGGGTTACGGGGATAGGGTGGAAGTGAGGGTTAAATAGGGCGGTGCAGACTCGATGGGCTGAAAGGCCTCCTTCTGCACTGTTTGTTCTATGTTCTAATCCCTGAGCACTGCCAAAATGTTGTCCCGAATCAATACTGCAATCCCTCCTCCTCTTTTTCCAGCCTCTCTATCACGCCTGAAACCTCTATACCCTCGGAAGTTAATCTGCTGCCCTTCTTTCAACCAAGTTTCTGTGATTGCAATAATGTCATAATTCCACGTGCTGATCAACACTGAGTTCATCAGTCTTGCGCCTTATCATACCCCTGTCTGCTCTGTCCACTGGACCTGCTTGGTTTATCCTCTGCATTTGACTCCATCTTCTCACCCACTGCACGGTTACTTTGGATCCCATCGCCCGTCCAAATTGGTTGAATATAGCCAAGAGTGAGCACCCATTGGAACACTCATTTAGAAAGTTAAATGGAAGGATTTCCAGTACTCATCAATAAGTTGACTCCTCCAGGATTCAATGAGGCACACAGGGAACATCCTGGCTCTGCTGTTGGGTTACTAGATCAACCATTAAATTGGTTCTTGGCTCGGTTTCAAACTTCCATCAGCATCTTGAACAAACCTTAGTGGGAAAGCTTGATCTTGGTTTCGGACAAAGTTCGGCACAACATCGAGGGCCGAAGGGCCTGTTCTGTGCTGTACTGTTCTATGTTCTAAACCTTCAAAGCTCTCTGTTCCCAAGAACGAAGGTCGCGAGGTGATTAGACAACAAGCCCTCTCCAGTAGACAGTAGGTACCAGGAACAATTCACAAATGGCAAGGTGAACAACACAGCTCATCATTGAAGGTGATTGCACTGCCCAGTCAGCCTGGCCACAGCTTTGGACATGTGCTGTACTATGGGAAAACCAAGAAATAGAAGCACAGTCTAAAGACGTGAAGGTTAGGTGGATTGGCCATGGTAAATTGCCCTTAGTGTCCAAAAACAAAAAGGTTAGGGGGGTTATTGGGTTACAGGGATAGGGTGGAAGTGAGGGCTTAATGTGGTCAATGCAGACTCGATGGGCCGAATGGCCTCCTTCTGCACTGTACGTTCTATGTTCTAATTCATGGGTGAACCAGCCATCAGAAAAAGAATGATCACATACTAACCTTTCCTCTTGGAAAAACCAAACCGTTTACTGCCAAAAATGAATTTATTGAGAACAGTACAGCACAGAACAGGCCCTTCGGCCCTCGATGTTGTGCCGAGCAATGATCACCCTACTCAAACTCACGTATCCACCCTATACCCGTAACCCAACAACTCCCCCTTAACCTTACTTTTTTGGACACTACGGGCAATTTTAGCATGGCCAATCCACCTAACCCGCACATCTTTGGACTGTGGGAGGAAACCGGAGCACCCGGAGGAAACCCACGCACACACGGGGAGGACGTGCAGACTCCGCACAGACAGTGACCCAGCCGGGAACCGAACCTGGGACCCTGGAGCTGTGAAGCATTGATGCTAACCACCATGCTACCCCTTGCCACTTTCAGGTAGCAAGTTCACATCTTTGAAGTTTGGTGGTACACAAGGTTAGCCTCATATAACTGGGTCCTTTGCTTCACCATTTATCAGAATTCAGAAGCGCAACACTAAAATTATAGCTTTTAACCTTTTAATTCTTTTGAAGTGAGGTTTTGAAAACAGATCACATCTGGAAATACAATTAGGGATAGTCACACAAACTGTAACAGTTTATCAGATTTCTCATCATCTGATCTGGAAAACAAATATGTGCCTGACAGATGCAAACATCCTTTCATTTATGTCTACAGAGATTCACTTAAATTAACAAGATACCAGACAAACAGAATTCACAAACAGAACACTGCAGAATTTCCTTCCCGAAATGGAGGAAATTGCAGCTGTTTAGATTAATGAGGCCCTTAGCAATTTAGGTAAGACATCAGGGATCAAACAAACCTGCATGACTTTTTTTAATTAAACTGGGAAACCAAAATAACTACATACTGTCCAGTACTGAAATGCCAGAAAATTCAATGCACGGCATCAGGGGGTATTGAAACGCACAGTGTTTTGTTTGGTCACACTCTTGTGAAGCATCTTGGGTTGTTTTACCGTGTTAAAAATGCTACATAAATGAAGGCTGTTTTTTGAAGTGTCGCTGACCTGAATCACATTGCGATTTTCCCATGATTCACCAAACTCAGTCAGATGACACGGCAGAGGGAAAAAGAAAAAAGACAAATTCATTGCGCCACTGGTGGTGTCGGGCAAAGCAGGAAATGTCCCAGAAAGACCCCCCTACCCACTACCACCCCAGATGGAGCCCCTACCCACTATCACACCACTCCCCCATAATCACCAGGAGAATTTTGCATCCCAAACAAAATTATAGCTTACACTTTCAGGGAAGTGAGTACTGGTAGTCTGGTAGCATGTTGTATGTCAACCATGAATCTGTGCAGCACACTCATCACCAAGTCACTCGTGAGCCCACAATCCAGACTGACCCTCCAGTCCTCAAGGCCTGCTGTATTGTCCATGATGCTGTCTTTTGGATGAGGCATGAGGCCAAGGTCCTCTCTGCTCTCTCTCAGGTGGATGTAAAAGGCCCCACAGCACTATTTCAAAAAGCAGGGATCTCCTTCCCCAGTGTCCTGACCAACATTTATACCTCAGCCAGCATCACAAAGCAGATTATCCAGTCATTACCACATTTCTGTTTGTCGAAGGGTGTTGTCTACACATTTCCAATACTACAACAGTGAGCACACATCAAAGTAAAGAGCTTTGAGAAGTGGTGCTGTTGTGAAAGATGCTCTATAAATGCAGGCGTTTCTGATGAGAGTTAAATGGCGAGAGGTGGGAGCAGGCTCATAGGAAGCGTACGTGCCGATATAATCCAACTGTATACACACACAAATCATTGCAGGTGGCAGGACAGGTTGAGAGAGTCGTTAATAAAACGTACAGTGTCCTGAGCTTTATAAATAGAAATAAAGAGAATAAATGCAAGAAGGTTCAAAAGGCTAGTATGAAGGTACAGCAAGTAATTAGGAAAGTTAATAAAACGTTACCGTTTATTGTGAGGAGAATTGATTACAAAAGTAGGAAGGTTATGCTCGAGTTGTACAGGGCACTGGAGAGCTCGAATCTGGAACACTGTGTACCGCAGTGTGTTTTTCAAACATTCCTTTCCCAGGACCTACTTTTGCCAACTTTGACCATCGCGACCCACGCCACGTTCACTTACCCTTAATGCAGAAGTAAAGTAAATAATCTTTATTGTCACAAGTAGGCTTACATTAACACTGCAATGAACTTACTCTGAAAAGCCCCTAGTCACCACATTCCAGCGACTGTTCAGGTACGCAGAGGGAGAATTCAGAATTCTCAGCTGTAAGGGAATTGAGCCCACGCTGCTGGCCTTGTTCTGCATCACAAACAGCTGTCTAGTCCCCTGAGCTAAACCATCGCGCCTGCTTGGTTCTCACGATCTCACTCCCAATCAGGTTCACAGGAGAGGCAGGATGGAGGCGCAGTGGTTATCACTGCTGCTTCACGGCACTGACGACCCGGGTTCGATCCCGGCCCCAGGTCACTGTCCGTGTGGAGTTTGCGTATTCTCCCCGTGTTTGCGTGGGTTTCACCCCCACAACCCAAAACAGATGTGCAAGGTAGGTGGATTGGCCACGTTAAATTGCCCCTTAATTGGAAAAAAAAGAATTGGCTAGTCCAAATTAATTTCAAAAATAAGGTTCACCTGAGGAGAGAGTAATGTGCATATCAGGACGGAAAATCCAACCTTGCACACGTAGGTCATCGTGAAGGACAATAGCAACAAAATGCTTGTTTAACTCAGCACTGGATATTCCTGGGAGATGCTATTCCAAAATGCAGACAGCCTTATGGACCTTTGGCGTGATTTTAATGTGTTGTCAGAGGTGGGGCACAGCAGCGTAGTCTTTTCATTTGGACTCAGCTATAAGTTAATAACTGACTCTGGTGTCTTAACCTCGAAAGGAATATTTCACCCACCACTTCTCTTTCAAAATCTGAAACTTCTCTCATTTGCCAGTATTTCCCAGCATGTAACACACATGGGCTTTGCATCCTTATTTACGTTGGCACTATTAACAAAACCGTACTTCAAGAAATCATCTTTGTCCTGCTTTGTTCTCCAGTTAAGTTTCTTCTTTGCTGCTGTTCACCAGAAGCCCTGAAGCTCTTTACAGAGCAAACACTAGCATTTTGCTGTCCTGCCAGGGATTGTCCTGTGCAGCTTTCTCCAGCAGATTCAGGCGAGAGATCCTGGCCAGTCGGCACGTTGCCTATTTGTGTCTCTGGCCATCTCTTCCTCGGAATAAAACAATTCATCTTCACAGCCCTCTTGCCTTGCTTGCTAGCAGCTTGAAAACAACAACACCCCCCCAAGATAATCCTCAATACTAGTCCTCTACTATACTCCCTGTACACACACGACTACGTGGCA
This sequence comes from Scyliorhinus canicula, assembly GCF_902713615.1. NCBI lineage: Eukaryota > Metazoa > Chordata > Chondrichthyes > Carcharhiniformes > Scyliorhinidae > Scyliorhinus > Scyliorhinus canicula. The sequence goes on along the minus strand of NC_052152.1, from coordinate 4,897,028 downwards.
AAATGTGGTTCCAACTCCATCTACAAGTTTGCTGACGACACGACCGTAGTGGGTCACATCTCGAACAACGAATCAGAATACAGAAGGGAAATAGAGAGCTTGGTGGAATGGTGCAACGACAACAATCTCTCCCTCAATGCCAGCAAAACTAAACAGCTGGTCATTGACTTAAGGAAACAAAGTATCGTACACACTCGTGTCTGCATCGAAGGGGCTGAGGTGGAGATGGTTAGCAGTTTCAAATTTCTAGGGGTGCACATCACCAAAAATCTTTCCTGGTCCACCTATGTCGACGCTGCCACCAAGAAAGCACAACAGCGTCTATACTTCCTCATGAAACTAAGGAAATTCGGCATGTCCATACTGACTCTTAGCAACTTTTACAGATGCACTATAGAAAGCATTCTATCTGTCTGCATCACAGCCTGGTATGGCAAATGCTCGGCCCAGGACCGCAAGAAACTTTAGAGAGTCGTGAACACAGCCCAGTCCATCACACGAACCTGCCTCCCATCCATTGACTCCATCTACACCTCCCGCTGCCTTGGGAAAGCAGACAGCATAATCAAAGACCCCTCCCACCCGGCTTACTCACTCTTTCAACTTCTTCCATCGGGCAGGGGATACAAAAGTATGAGAACACGCACGAACAGACTCAAAAACAGCTTCTTCCCCACCGTTCCCAGACTCCTAAACAACCCTCTTATGGACTGACCTCATTAACACTACACCCTGTATGCTTCATCCGATGCCGGTGTTTACATAGTTACATTGTGTACCTTGTGTTGCCCTATTATGTATTTTCTTTTTATTTTCTTTTGTTTTCATGTAATTATCTGTTTCAGCTGCTCGCAGGAAAATACTTTTCACTATACCTCGGTAGACGTGACAATAAACAAATCCAATCCAATCCAAAAGCTCTCCTGCGTGGTTTCACGCAAAATGCACAGAGACATAGGGTGCTTGATATCAAGCGTATGTGCAAGGCGTGCTGACCTTCACACTGTTGCTGCTTATGGCCAGAAGACTGCACACGGCCTCATTTCGTCCTCATGTTAAAGCTGGTAACGGCCACCATTCTCAATTTAAATGCCAGTCGCAACCATTGGGTGCTTCTCCCGGGATCGGGACCACCACAGGAATGCCGCAACCTATCACTTCACGACCTTCCCGACATCCGCTCACGACTCACCTGCCGGGTCGCGACCCGCACTTTGAAAAACTCTGGTGTACAGTATCGCCCACCTTATTTAAGGAATTATGTAAATGCATTGTAAGAACTTTAGAGAAGGTCGACTAGACCAATACCAGGCATGGATGGGTTGTGTGAAAGGTTGAAGAGGTTAGGTTTGCATTCACTAGAGGTTAGAAGAGTAAAAGGCGACTTGACAAAACTTTAAAGATCCTGAGGGGTATTGACAAGGTAGATGTGCAGATGATGTTTCATCTCATCAGAGAATCTAGAACCAGGGGTCACTGTCTAGAAATAAGAGGTTCTTAAGACAGAGGAAGAGAACTTTCTCTGGGTCTTTGGAAAGCTCTTCCTCAAAAGGTGCTCAAAGTAGTGCCTTTGAACATTTTTGAGGCAGAGCTGGGCAAATGCTTGGTTAACAAGGGTGTGAAAGATTATCAAGGGTAAGCAGGAACATGATGTTAATGTTACAACCAGATCAGCCAGATCTTACCAAACAGCTGACTCAAAGGGCCAAGTGGCCCATTTCTGCTCCTAATTCATATGTTTGTTAGTTATGTTAAAACCTCTGTAAAACAATGGTTCAGCCTCAACTAGAGTATTGAATCCAGTTCTGCGCACTACATGATAGGAATGATGAAGACATTAGAGAGGCTGTAGAAATGGTTCACGAGAATAGTTCCAGGGATGAGGGAGATCGATAAAGAAGTTGGAACTGTTCTCCTTGGAGAAGGTTGAGAGGAGATTGGATAGAGGTATTCCAACTCATGAGGGGCGAGGACAGGGAGAAATTGTTCCCGTTTGCAGAAAGATCAAGAACCAGAGGGCACAGATTGAAATGAAATGAAAATCGCTTATTGTCACGAGTAGGCTTCAATGAAGTTACTGTGAAAAGCCCCTAGTCGCCACATTCCGGTGCCTGTCCGGGGAGGCTGGTGCGGGAATTGAACCGTGCTGCTGGCCTGCTTGGTCTGCTTTAAAAGCCAGCGATTTAACTCAGTGAGCTAAACCAGCCCCTATTGAAGGTACATTGAAAGTAAATTGTCAAAAGAAGCAATGGCAACATTATAAATAATCATTCACACGTTGAGCGATTATGGTGGGGTCAGGTTCAATCCAGGGATTCAAAAGGGAATCGGATCATTATCTGAAAAGGAAAAATGTAATAATAATAATCTTTATTATTGTCACAAGTAGGCTTACATTAACACTGCAATGAAGTTACTGTGAAAATCCCCTAGTCGCCACACTCCGGCGCCTGTTCGGGTACACGGAGGGAGAATTCAGATTGTCCAATTTACCTAACAAGCACGACTTTCGGGACTTGTGGGAGGAAACTGGAGCACCCGGATGAAACCCACGCAGGCAAAGAACAAAGAAAATTACAACACAGGAACAGGCCCTTCGGCCCTCGAAGCTTGCACTGACCATGCTGCCTGTCTGAACTAAAACCCCCAACCCTTCCGGGGACTGTATCCCTCTATTCCCATCCTATTCATGTATTTGTCAAGACGTCCCTTAAAGTCATTACCATAGCTGCTTCCACTACCTCCCTTGGCTGCGTCCAGGCTCACGACACCGTGTGTGTGAAAACCTTGCCTCGTACTTCTCCTTTAAACCTTGTCCCTCGCACCTTAAACCTATGCCCTGTAGTAATTGAGTCTTTCACCCTGGGAAAAAGCTTCTCACTATCCACTCTGTCCATGCCCCTCATAATTTTGTAGACCTCTATCAGGTCGCTTCTCAACCTCCGTCGTTCCAGTGAGAATAAATCGAGTTTCTTTAACCTCTCCTCATAGTTAATGCCCTCCATACCAGGCAACATCCTGGTAAATCTCTTCTGCACCCTCTCTAAAGCCTCCACATCCTTCTGGTAGTGTGGCGACCAGAATTGAAGTCTATACTCCAAGTGTGGCCCAACTAAGGTTCTAAAAATCTGCAACATGACTTGCCAATTTTTAAACTCAATACCCCGGCCGATGAAGGCAAGCATGCCTTATGCCATTTTGACTACCTTCTCCACCTGCTTTGCCACTTTCAATGACCTGTGTACCTGTACACCCAGATCCCTCTACCTATCAATACTCGAGGGTTCTGCCATTTACTGTATATTTCCCACCTGTATTAGACCTTCCAAAATGCATTACCTCACATTTGTCCGGATTAAACTCCATCTGCCATCCATCCGCCCAAATCTCCAACCGATCTATATCCTGCTGTATCCTCTGACGTCCTCATCGCTATCCGCAATTCCAGTAACATTTGTGTCGTCCGCAAACTTACTAATCAAACCAGTTACATTTTCCTCCAAATCATTTATATATACTACGAACAGCAAAGGTCCCAGCACCGACCCTGTGGAACACCACTAGTCACAGCCCTCCAATTAGAAAAGCACCTTTCCACTGCTACATTCTGTCTTCTATGACCGAGCCAGTTCTGTATCCATCTTGCCAGCTCACCTCTGATCCCGTGTCACTTCACCTTTTGTACCAGTCTACCATGAGGGACCTTGTCAAAGGCCTTACTGAAGTCCATGTCGACAACATCCACTGCCCTACCTGCATCAATCATCTTCGACACTTCCTCGAAAAACTTGATCAAGTTAGTGAGACACGACCTCCCCTTCATAAAACAGTCTTATCTCTTGCGAATATGTCCACTTATTTCCAAGTGGGAGTAGATTCTGTCTTGAAGAATCCTCTGCAATAATTTCCCTACCATTGTAAGGCTCACCAGCTTGTAATTGCCTGGATTATCCTTGCTACCCTTCTTAAGCAAAGGAACAACATTGGCTATTCTCCAATCGTCTGGGACCTCCCTGCAGCCAGTGAGGATACAAAGATTTCTCTCAAGGCCCCAGCAATTTCCTCCCTTGCCTCTCTCACTATTCTAGGCTATGTCCCATCAGGCCTTGGGGACTTGTCTACTTTAATGTTTTTCAAGACCCCCGAGGCCTCTTCCTTTTTGATCTCAACATGACCCAAACTATCTACACACCCTTCCCCAGATTCATCCACCAAGTCCTTCTCTTTGGTGAATACTGACGCAAAGTACTCATTTAATACCTCACCACTTCCTCTGGCTCCACGCATAGATTCCCTCCCCCGTGCTTGAGTAGGCCAACCCGCTCCCAGGCTACCCTCTTGTTCTTTATATATGTAGAAAGAAAACTCGGGATTTTCCGAAGTCCTGCTGACCAATGACTTTTCGTAACCCCTTTTAGCCCTCCTGACTCATTGCTTAAGTTTCTTTCTACTTTCCTTATATTCCACACTTGCTTTGTGTGTTCCAGTCTCCTAGCCTTGCCAAACACTTCCTTTTTCTTTTTGACTAGGCTCATAATATCTCGCAGAGAATGTGCAGACTCCGCACAGACAGTGACCCAAGCCGGGAATCGAACACTGGTTTAAAGACAATTGAATCCTGTCAGAACCATGCAGAAACTCTGGCTGTATTTTTGTCAGAAGCTGTTTCTCAGCTCGTTTCAACTCCCCCTTGTTCTACACTACTTTGAAGACTGTTAATCCCTTTTAACTGAACTGCAGTGAGGACAAACTGCTTGACTTCTGGTCACAGCTTCAGTGAGCTCACAACTGACTGGTGGGCACCATGGTAGCACAGTGGGTAGCACTGTTGCTTCACAGCTCCAGGGTCCCAAGTTTGATTCCCGGAGACCCCCAACATCAAGAACATGGTTATTGCATCTACTCTGTCTAGTCCTGTTAGAATTTCACAGGTTCCTATGTGATCCCTCCTCATTCTTCTAAACTCCAGTGAATACAATCCTAACTGACTCAATCTTTCAGGGGCTGGTGTAGACTCAATGGGCCGAATAGCCTCCTTCTGCACTGTAAATTCTATGCTACCATGTGCTATCGTGTACAGGGCGATGGGGGAAAGGCAGGGGTGTGGCATTAGGTCAACTACCCTGCAGAGGGCGGGCCAGCAGAAACACAACAAGCCAAATGGCCTCCTTCTGTTCTGCAACCACTCTTCAATTCTATGGTTATTTTTGGTTCTGTGCTATAAACTCCATATAATTCTATGTAAAGCACATTGGGATGTCCTGAGAATGATGTGGTATAAACACTAGTGCATTTTTTCCTTCTGTACAATAAAGTAGGTTCAGCAGGATTTGGATACCTCAGTTAACCATAAACAGTCTGCATCTTCACAAAACTGTCCTGATGGTGCTATTAAGGCCCAAAGTACACACAATGTGGAAGCTCAGAGGAAATTCCTTAAGGATTAAGTCAAGATTAAGTCAATACCAGTGCGGAGAGCTCTCAGAGACTGTAACCCAGTTCCTTGCTGCATTCTGCATGGCAAAATCTCTACCAGAGTCCATGTGGCTATTTGAATCACAAGAAAGTTAGTTAGTTAGTTATGCAAGTGCAGCAGAAGAAGAGTATTGGAATGTTGGTGTATATTGCAAGGGGAATGGAATATAAAGGGATGTTTTGCTACAGTGGTATAGAGCACTGGTGAGATCAGATCTCGAGTGCTGTGTACAGTTTTGGTCTCCTTATTTCTGAAAAGAGGAATTGCATTAGAAGCAATTCATTCAACTGGCACCTGGGATGAAGGAGTTATCCTGTGGAAAGGTTTGTCCTGTATCCACTGGAGTTTAGGAGAACGAGAGGAGACCTTATTGAAACATATAGGACCTTGAAGGGACTCACAGGATGGATGCTGAGAGAATGTTTCCATCTATTGGAGAGTCTAGAACTAGGGGACACAGTTTAAAAATAAGGAGTCTTCCAGGGGCAGCACTTGGCATTGCTGCCTACAGCGCTGCAGACCTGGGTTTGAATCCTGGCTCTGGGTCACTGTCCGTGTGGAGTTTGCACATTCTCCCCGTGTTTGCGTGGGTTTCACCCCCACAACCCAAAGATGTGCAGGGTAGGTGGACTGGCCACGCTAAATTGCCCCTTGATTGGACAAAATATATAACTGGGTACTCTAAATATTTTTATTTTTTTTAAAAGGGGTTTTCCATTTAAGATGGAATTAGGAGAGATTGTTTCTCTGAGTGGGCCATGGATCTGTGGAATTCTATTCCCCAGTAGAGGTTGGGTCACTGAGTGTTTTTAAGGCTGAGTTAGGTAAATTCAAGAGTCAAAGGGTATCGGGGGTCGGCAGGAGTGTGGAGTTAAGCAAATAATCAGGTCATTCATATCATAGAATCTTTACAGCGCAGGAGGCCATTCAGCCCAGCGAGTCTGTACTAGCTCTCTGAAAGGGCACTCTGCCTGGTCTGCATCCCCTGCCGCATTCCCATAAAGTTCACATTCTTTCCTTCCTGATAGCAACTGAGTGCCTCAATGAGACCTGCCTCCAGAAGTTCGTTCGAGACTCCAGCCAATCCTCTGGGCAAAAACATTTTTCCTCACCTCACTCCAGCCATATATTCATACGCCTGAAAACCACCACCTTATTTCATGAGCCAAGACCAACGAAAAAGCAAATTGCTTTGAGACCTGGAAGCCATTTTGGCCCAGGCACAAACCAGCCCTGAAAACCTTACCAATAAATTCCCAACGCCCCAACAACCACAAATCAAAATGTGCACTGCCTTTCTTATACATCCGAAAGAATCTCCAGTGAAATGATTAACAGAGCACTCCTGAGCAGTGACTTGGAGACCTCACAATGCTATGAAGTTTTGAGCTGAGAGAATATTGAGGGGCCATTTCCCCAGGTTTACCTCAACTATATTTGGTGACAGATTACCGATTTCATATCCAGAAAAAAATAAGTTGATAAGAATGTGCAACATTACTTAAAATCTCAATTCGAAATTCAACAGGCGTGTCCTGTGACAGTCCACACAGCAGAGTTACACAAGAGAAAATAAACTCCAAAAGGTCACTTCACTGTTACAAAAGTGACCTTACAAATAATGAGCGGAGCATGCAACAGGAGCCGACATACAGGCTTGATGCAGATATCAGTATCAGCTGATGCATAACATGTCACAAGAGCTCCTCGCTGAAAAGTACAACTACAGGGATAGATATAAACTAAAATTACATTGTGTACGTGCACAGGAAAAAATATCGCCCCGCAGATGAAGGATCCTTCCCTTCTCGACATGACTATCAGGAGGAAAAGGAAAACAGCACACAAGTTCAACAACTCAGTCCTGAACTTTTATACGTACTAAAACTGTAAGGATAGACACCCACTGCCGGTCAGGGAATCACAAGATGGCAATTCAGATCAAACAAGTTTGCCAATGTCATAAAGCCAGTGATGCCAGAGTTGTTCCATTAATCATTCACTGACATTTGATAAAATGTCAATGGTAAAATGCAGATAGTGGGAGTATAACAGAAAGGAACAGTGGGGAAGAAAAGAAAACGTCAGGCCAATTTTACTGGGTATTATTGCATTAACTCTCTCTGGAATTCTACAAGGCACAAGTTAGAATTACATACTGGCCACAGGTAATTACAGTTGGTGCTATGCTGTCCCCTCGAACACATAGAGGCTGATTACTTCTTCAAACAATAAGCGCTTAATAGCAGTTCAGGAAATAAGGTATCTGACTCCGCCAGCTACAAATGCGAATACATGCCAGGGGAGGGGGAAGCCCGAGGAGGTGGGCTTGGGGAGCACGGGGAGGGGGGGGCGGGTGCCTTGAAGACAGGGGACATCTAAAGATAGTGGGATGGGGAAGCGCAAGAGAAGACGGAATAAAGAAGCTCACAAGAGCATGCTGCCATCTACCTTTTAACTATTTGCTCATCCTTCCATAACCTTCCCTCACATTCTACTACTTTAAGTTGAATTTGACGTGGAAGATTAGATGTTTCCACCCCAGTTCAGTCCCCTCTGTATTCACTCAATTTCTCTTCATTTTTAAGTTTGAACAGAAGCTGTGCTTTTTCCTCTGGGAGAGGCGGAGGGGTGATGGCGGCCATTAAACTATGAAGATGTTTCAACAGGGTAGATAAGGAGAAAATGTTTCCTAGCCCAGAATTAGAGGTCACTGACAATGTACCATTTACATTTCGTTGTTGCACATGGGCAGTTTTTTCAGCACACAGTCCCTTTGTGTATTTGCCCGGCTCCGCAGACACAGTATGTGCTCCAGAACCCTCCAGGCTGCCACGCAGCTCGGCAGGAACACTGGTCACCAATAGATGGGAGGACAAGAGAAATCTCTTTATTCTGAAAGTGGAACTCATTACTAGGAGTGGCTGAGGCTAATATCATGGTTGCATTTAAAGGGAAGCTAGATAAACAGATGAGGGTGAAAGGAATAGAAGGATCTGTTAACAGGATATGAACATAGAACAGTACAGCACAGTACAGGCCCTTCAGCCCACAATATTGTGCCGACCACTTATCCTCATCGAAGATCAACCTAACCTGCACCCCTTCAATTTACTGCTGTCCATGTACCCGCCCAAGAGTCGCTTAAATGTCCCGAATGACTCTGACTCCACCACCTCTGCTGGCAGTGCATTCCACACACCCACCACTCTCTGTGTAAAGAACCTACCTCTGACATCTCCTCTATACCTTCCTCCAATCACCTTAAAATTACGTACCCTCGTGACAGCCATTTCCACCCTGGGGAAAAGTCTCTGGCTATTCACTCTATCCATGCCTCTCATCACCTTGTACACCTCTATCAAGTCACCTCTCTTCCTTCTTCACTCCAGTGAGAAAAGCCCTGGCTCCCTCAACCTTTCTTCATACGACATGCCCTCCAGTCCAGGCAGCATCCTGGTAAATCTCCTCTGCACCCTCTCCAAAGCATCCACATCCTTCCTATAATGAGGTGACCAGAACTGGACACAATATTCCAAGTGTGGTCTAACCAGGGTTTTATAAAGCTGCAGCAAAACCTCACGGCTCTTAAACTCAATCCCCCATGCTAATGAAAGCCAACACACCATACATCTTCTTAACAACCCTATCAACCTGGGTGGACACTTTGAGGAATCGATTTACGTGGACCCCAAGATGCCTCTGTCCCTCCACACTGCCTTTTACCTTGTATTCAGCATTCAAATTCAACCTTCCAAAATGAATCACTTCACATTTATCTCGGTTGAACACCATCTGCCACTTCTCAGCCCAGCTCTGCATCCTGTCAACGTCATGTTGTAACCTGCAATGGCCCTCAACACTATCTACAACTCCGCCAACGTTTGTGTCATCGGCAAACTTCCTAACCCACCTTTCCACTTCCTCATCCAAGTCATTTATAAAAACCACAAAGAGCAGAAGTCCCAGAACAGATCCTTGCAGGACACCACTGGTCACGACCTCCAGGAGGAATACTTTTCATCCACTCGCTGTCTTCTTTTGGCCAGCCAATTCTGTATCCAGACAGCCATATTTCCCTGTATCCCATGCTCCCTGACTTTCTGAATGGGCCTACTATGTGGACCCTTATCAAATGCCTTACTGAAATCCATATACATCACATCCACTGCCCGACCTTCATCAATGTGTCACATCCTCAGAGAATTCAATGAGGCTTGTGAGGCATGACCTGCCCCTCACAAAGCCATGCTGACAATCTTTAATCAAACTATGGTTCTCTAAATAATCATAAATCCTACCTCTCAGAATCCTTTCCAGTATTTTGCTCACAACAGACATAAGACATAAGACTCTGTAATTCCCAGGGATTTCCCTATTCCCTTTCTTGAACAGGGGAACAACATTCGCCTCCCTCCAATCATCTAGTACTACTCCAGTGGAGAGTGTGGACGCAAAGATCATCACCATCGGCGCAGCAATCTCCTTCCTCGCTTCCCGTAGTAGCCTTGGGTATATCCCGTCTGGCCCAGGGGGCTTATCTATTCTGATGCTTTTCAAAATCTCCAGCACATCCTCCTTCGTAATATCATCCTGTTTGAGTCTATTAACCTGGTTCATGCTGTTCTCATGAGCAACAAGGTCCCTCTCTCCGGTGAATACTGAAGCAAAGTATTCATTTAGGGCCTCCCCATCTCCTCAGACTCTAGGTACAAGATCCCTCCACTATCCCTGATCAGCCCTTCTCTCACTCTGATCATTCTCTTATTTCTCACATAAGTGTAAAATACTCTGGGGTTTTCCCTAATCCTTCCCGCCTGGGCTTTTTCATGCCCTCTTCTAGCTCTCCTAAATCCATTTTTGAGATCTTTCCTGGCTACCTTGTAACCCTCTAGAGCCGTGCCAGATCCTTGCTTCCTCAACCTTATGTGAGCTTCCTTATTCATCTTGACTAGCAGCTCCACTACTTTGGTCATCCAAGGCTCCTTCACCTTACCATTCCTTCCTTGTCTCAGTGGGACAAAATTATCCAGCAAATGCAGCAAGTGCTCCTTAAACAATCCCCTCATTACTGTTGTGCATTTCCCAGAGAACATCTATTCCCAATTTATGCTCCTCAGCTCCTGTCCAACAGCAGTATAATTTCCCCTCCCCCAATTAAATACCTTCCCATACTGTGTGTTCCTATCCCTCTCCATGACTATGGTAAAAGTCAGAGTTGTGGTCACCGTCACCCAAATGCTCTCCCACCGAGACATCGGACACTTGGCCTGGTTCGTTGCCGAGCGGCAAATCCAATATGGCCAAATATGAAGTTGGGCAAGAGCAGGCTCTTGTGGAACAGCAAAACCAGCAGTCACCCAGTGAGCTGAATGGCCTGCGTGCTGTAAATTCCATATGAAAATTTACTCCTGATCATCCATTTCGTTATTTATGCAATAAGACAGCAACTTATTAACTTGTTGGGTAGAGACGATTGAAGAAGGAAAATAACTATTGGCAACTAATTTTCATGGCTTAATTGACAAGAGGAATATATTACGCACAGAGTCAATAGGCCCCAAGTGTAGATGATTGAGAAGAGGATGAGCTTTAAGGAAATCGATAGGCAAATTTGCCACTGCAAGAATAAAATATTTACGAAAACATTTGGAAAAATAGTCCACTTATAAGGCCCTCCAAACACCAGGTCCATGTTGTCAAGTATTCTTCTGGGGAAGGTGGATTTCTGCCCAGTTAAAAAATTTTTTAAAACATTCAGACACCTAATTAAAACATACAAAATTCTTTATAACCTTAACAGGATAGCGCTGAGGAAAAGTTTCTACTATCTGGTGAACCCAGAACAGAGTCACAGTCTCAGAATAAGAGGTTTGACATTTAGGACCGAGATGACAAGGAATTTCTTCACTCAAAGGGTTGTGTGAATCTTTGAAATCTCTACCACAAAGGGCTGTGGATGCTCAGTTGTTTGGTAGATTCCAAAGAGGTTGACAGATTTTTGCACTAAGGTAATTAAGAGATCTGTGGATAGTGTGAAAAGGGTGGAGTTGGAATATATCAGCCATGGTCAGGCTCGAAGGATCAAATGGCCTGTGCCTGCTCCTGTCTTATGTTCTGAAGTAATTAAATTATTTCCAGACCCCACTGAAGACATTTTCTCACCATTGCAAAGGCAAAGCAACATTTCGCTTAGCTGAAAGAACTAGATACGAAATGTGACATGTTAATAATTTCGCAAGCTTAAATCCTATTGGCCGTTGAGCTAAATTTCCGAAGCCTTATCCGCTGCATCACAATGGGCACTTACGTTCACACAGAATAGAATCATGGGATCTCTACAATGCCACCTTTTGGCCCATCGCATCTGCACCGATCCTCTGAAAGAGCATCCTAACCACGCCTTGCCCTTGAAACCCCGTGACCTCACTTAACCCACACCACTCTGGACACTTGAGGGCAATTTATCATGGCCAATCCACCAGCCCTGCACATCTTTGGACCGTGGGAGGAGACCAGAGCACCCAGAGGAAACCCACGCAGACATAGGGAGAACGTCCAAACTCCAGTCACCCAAGGCCGGATCGGGTCTCTGGCACTGAGGCAGCAAGGGCTGGTTTAGCACACTGGGCTGAATCGCTGGCTTTGAAAGCAGACCAAGGCAGGCCAGCAGCACGGTTCGATTCCCGTACCAGCCTCCCCGAACAGGTACTGGAATGTGGCGACTAGGGGCTTTTCACAGTAACTTAATTGAAGCCTATTCGTGAAAATAAGCGAAAGGGGCTGTTTAGCACACTGGGCTGAATCGCTGGCTTTGAAAGCAGACCAAGCAGGCCAGCAGCACGGTCCAATTCCCGTAACAGCCTCCCTGAACAGGCGCCGAAATGTGGCGACTAGGGGCTTTTCACAGTAACTTCATTTGAAGCCTACTCGTGACAATAAGCGATTTTCATTTCATTTCAGTGCTAATCACTGTGCCACCATGCCACCCTAGTCGCACATCAAGGGGCTGACAATGAAAGACAATGTTTGGGATTTTCACTTCTGGGGACTAATTCCCCATGCCAGCAGGAAAACCACAGGAAAACCGGCACCAACGACTCCGGCATCAATGGCCCCTCCAAGGTGAGGAATCGCACCTTTCTCGGGGGCCAGGTTGCCGCCGGAGTCGTTCCTGCTGCTTCAGCCGACGCTGAAGGAACGGCGCGAGTTCGCACATGCATGGAACGGCCAGCATGATTCCGCGCATGCGCAGACCGGAAGGCGTATTTTCGCGCATGCGCGGGGGTTCTCTTCTCCACACTGGCCCCCGGGCAATATGGCGGAGCCCTACAGGGGCCCGGCGCGGAAGGAAGAAGTGCCGCCACAGAAAAAGCCCGCCCGCAGATCGGTGGGCCCAGATCGCGGGCCAGGCCACTGCGGGGCCCCAGGGTCGGATTCCCCGTGACCCCCCCCCATCCCCCCCGCGGACCGCCCCCGCATTCTCACCTGCCAGGTCCCGCCGTGCGTAAGGTGAGTAATTCACTCCGGTGGGACAGGGCAAAAATGGATGGCCAATCAGGGCCCGGAGAATCGCCGGGGGGGGGGGGGGGGCGCTGCACTGCCCAAAAAACGGCACCGGTGAATGTGGCAGCCGGCATCAGGGCGGGATTTGCACCTTCTCCTCCCCCCCCAGGATTCTCTGACCCGGCAGGGAGTCGGGGAATCCCGGCCAATATCTCCAACAGTGTAGCGCACACGCCAGTGTTGCACGGAGGGAGTGTTATTCTAGATCAGGGGTGGGCAAACTTTTCCGTGCAAGGGCCACATTCAGAAATTCACAATTCACAAATTATTTTAAGTAAAATAATTACTTCACCCGGTTATGATTCTGGGCGCCTCATATAGAACATAGAACAGTACAGCACAGAACAGGCCCTTCGGCCCTCGACGTTGTGCCGAGCAATGATCATCCTACTCAAGTCAACGTATCCACCCTATACTAGTAAGTAACCCAACAGCCCCCCCATTAACCTTTAAAAAAATTTAAAAAAAAAAAAAAAATTAAAAAAAAAATTTTTTTTTTTTTTTTTAATGACTTGGAGGGCCGCAGAAATTCCTTTGGCGGGCCGCATGCGGCCCGCGGGCCGTAGTTTGCCCACCCCTGTTCTAGATTATTGCTCGTGCATCCAAAACAGGGACCTTCAGACTCAGAGTGGAGAATGTTACCCACTGAACCACTACTGACTCTTACTGCAGTGGAAAAGACCAGGAGCCTTACAGCAAAAGCAACAGCCTATGATCAGAAAAAATCAGAGTTTTGAACATTAAAAACACATATCAAGCACTCAGGTTTTGAGATGAACAGATTGACTGGAATTGTTTGTTGATATGTCAACCGTTTTATAATTGCTGCAGCGATATAAACTGGTCTGGTTTTAAGCTGCCTGCAACTTGCCTGACTTTTTGAAGACATTAATTGTAGCTCGTGCCCGACATATGACCAGCTCTTTACAGAAGGTGAATGTGACGCTAGTTGTCCAGAATCTTGCTGCAGGTACAACTGTGCCATGGACTCATTTTCCACAAGCATTTCATAAATGGAAATAGATGATGCAGCATTTCACTGAAGACAGCTTTTTTAAAAGCACTAGATGGATATTAGATCAGTTATTATACAAGCATCAGGATTTATTGCTTTAAAAGTAATGTAGAACGCCACTTCACCCATTACCATTATCTTGAGATACCATTCTGCAGGGATGTAATTTCAAATCATTAAAATGCCAACCACTACAAAATATGCAATTCCAAAGCTAGAACTAAGTATCCCTGTGTCATCTTCTAGTTTATTCCCTCAGCCTCTCTCCGGTGTTCTTCTCTTTTGCAATGCATCTATTGATTGCACTTTTCAAACAAGTAAAATCTACATCGTGATTGAAACAGACGTAGCTCAAGTATTTTAATTTGTCTTATCTATTGTATGTGTGTCAATGTTTTAACTTTGTTTGTTGTACTTATCAATACGTCATATCAGACCACAGCCACCAATCACACACCTGAAACCGCATTACTTTGACGACCATTTATAATTTCAGCATCCTAATTCATTGAGATAAGCTTCCGACCACTTATTCTCTGCATCACCAAGACTGCCTATTTCCACCTCCAAACTCTCCTCCTCTGCTTCAGCTCATGTGCTTCCAATATCCTCAATCATGCATCTATTCACTCCACCCTCTGACCTGACTATTCCAAACCACTCTGCTACCGTCCATAATCATCAGTTCATCCAAAACTGCTCCCACATCAAGTCTGAGTCACCCATCACCCAAAGAACAAAGAAAAGTCCAGCACAGGAACAGGCCCTTCGGCCCTCCAAACCTGCGCCGACCATGCTGCCCGTCTAAACTAAAATCTTCTACACTTCCGGGGTCCTCATCCCCTTGTGCTACACTGCCTCCTAGCTAAGTAGCGCTTCAATTTTTAGATTCTCATTCTTGCTTTCAACGCCCCCCAGTGTCCTCGTACCTTCCCAACGCAGTTATCTTCTCCAGCCCTATAATGCCCCCGAGATCTCGGAGCCCGTCCAATTCTGAGCATTCCCATTTTCTATGCTCCACCATTGCCATCCATGACTGCAGCTGCCTATGCCTGGAGCTCGGGAATTCCTCCCCTAAACCTCTCCAGTTAAATGAATAAATAAATAATCTGTATTGTCACAAGTAGGTTTACATTAACACAGCAATGAAGTTACTGCGAAAAGCCCCCAGTCGCCACATTCCGGCGCCTGTTCGAGTTCACAGAGGGATAATTCAGAATTCTCAGCTGGTACGGGAATTGAACCTGTGCTGCTGGCCTTGTTCTGCATCAAAAACCAGCTGCCATGATGCTCCTAAAACCTGCCTCTCCGATCACGCTTTTAAAATGAAATGAAAATCGCTTATTGTTACAAGTAGGCTTCAAATGAAGTTACTGTGAAAAGCCCCTAGTCACCACATTCCAGCGCCTGCTTGCGAAGGCTGGTATGGGAATTGAACTGCTGGCCTGCCTTGGTCTGCTTTCAAAGCCAGTGATTTAACCCACTGTGCTAAACAGCCCCTCTGGCCTCCTGCCCGAGTATCTCTTTGTGGGACAGTCAGAGACACTGTCAAACTCGGTTTGATCATGCTCCTGCAAAGCACCTTGGGATGTTTGACCATGTTAAAAATACAATATCAATGCAGGTTGTTGATGTCATACAGCTCAATAAATTCTCCAACCGAAATCTGAAAAAAATTAACTTGTAATTCTATGCGTTTCACGGTTCAAGTAAACACAATATATTAATGTGCATTACTGCAACCCTGGAGCCAGTAATGAGAACTAAAATATAACCTGTTGCTTTATATAACAATGCATTTACAACAAGCCTGTTGCGTCTGGAGCAGTATCTGTTAACACCCACTGTGTATAATAAGGAAGATTTGAAGTAACTATAAACAGTACAAGCGGGACTTGTATCACGCACCAGATGTATTCACCCGAGGTCAATATTGAGGAAACCCTCCATTTCTACCCACAGTCACAGTTGTAAGCCATCCCAGCTTATTTGCAATAACCTAAAACAGGTCACTTCCAGTTGTGGATGTGCTGCGGGGCACCTGGGCGTGCTTAGCAACGCAAGAAAAGGAGCATTACAGCCAAGAGCACTGGCATATTCTACAGTTAAAGCAGTGACAGTGGTCAACTGTGAAGTACCAGTTATTGGCTTTGCCTGGCAATCCAGTGACTGGGCTAAACAGAGCACAAACTGCATTACTAATCAATAAAGATCGCAGGAGAGCATGTCAGGAGTAGCGCTAGGCAGACCGAAAAATCAGGTGTCAATCTGAAGCTACAACACAGGACTACCTGCATGTGATAGAGAGTTATGCAACCCCACAACTAACAATTCAGATCTAAGCTCTGTAGTCCGACCACATCCAGTTGAGAAAGGTGATGGTCAATTGAACAACTAACTAGGAAGAGGCTCCGCAAACAGCAGCCCCCCCCACCCCCCCCCCCCCCCCACGCTGGAGGAGCCCAGCACATCAAGGCAAAAGAGAATGCTGAAGCATTTGCAACCATCCTCAGCCAGAAGTGCCGAGTGGATGATTCATCTCAGCCTTTTTCGGAGGTCCCCAGTATCTCAGACACCAGTCTTCAGCTAATTCGGGGTTGGTTTAGCACAGTGGGCTAAACAGCTGGCTTGTAATGCACAACAAGGTAGAAGTGCGGGTTCAATTCCCGTACCGGCCTCCCCGAACAGGCGCCGGAATGCGGTGACTAGGGGCTTTTCACAGTAACTTCATTGAAGACTACTCGTGACAATAAGCGATTATTATTATTTACTCCAGGTGATATCAAGAAACGCCAGAGGCTAACAGTACTGAAGGCTTGTACTCAAGGACTTGCCACACCACGAGCCAAGCTGTTCCAGTACAGCTATAACACTGGCATCTACCTGGCAATGTGGAAAATTGCCCACGTGCGCCCTGTGCACAAAAAGCAAGGCAAATCCAACAGGGCCAACTACCGCCACATCAGTCTACTCTCCATCATCAGCAAAGTGATGGATGGTGTCGGTGACAGAGCTTACACAGCAATAGCTAATGCTCAGCTTGGGTTCTGCAAAGGTCACTCAGCTAACGATCTGAAAGAACAAAGAACAATACATGCACAGGACAGCCGTCCCTTCAGCCGTCCAAGCCTGCGCCGAACACGTGTCCGATCTAAACCAACTGCCTGCATCCTTCTGTACCCCATCTATTCATGTGCCTATCCAGACAAGTCTTAAAAGTGGCTAATGTATCTGCCTCAATCACTTCACTGCATTCCAGGCCACCACCACCCTCTGTGTAAAAAAACTTCCCCCGCACATCGCCACTGAACCTTCCCCCCCCCCTCCCTTGAACTTGTGTCTCCTTGTAATTGTCATTTCCGCCCTGGGAAAAAGCCTCCAACTGTTCTATCTATCTATTGCCCTAACAATTTTATAAACTGCTATCAGGTCACCCCTCAGCCTCCGTCTCTCTAGGGAGAACAATCCCAGTTTATTCAATTTCTCCTCATAATACCCTCCATACCAGGCAACATCCTGGTAAACCTTTTCTGTACTCTCTCCAAAGCCCTTACCTAAACATGGACAAAAGAGGAGACTTGAGAGTGACTACCCTTGACACCAAGGCAGTATTTCACCAAGTGTGGTATCAAGGACTCCTAGCAATATGTATCAGGAGAAAACTCTCCACTGGGTGGGGTCATACCAAGCAAAAAGGAATATGGCTGTGGCTATCTTGGAGATGAGTTATCTCAGTTCCAGCAGCACTGCAGGAGTTGCTCTGAGCAATGTCCTGGGCCTAATCATCATCATCTGCTCAATTTCCTCAGAAGTGGAAATGTTTGTTGACCGTTACACAATGTTCAGCAACTCTCCGCTGGTTGGAGTCATACCTGGTACAAAGGAAGATGGTTGTGGTGGTTGGAGGTCAATCGTCTCAGCTCAAGGACATCACTGCAAGAGTTCCTCAGGGTAATGTCCTAGGCCCCAACCATCTTCAGCTGCTTCATCAATGATCTCCCTTCCATCATAAAGTCAGGAGTATGGAGGGGATGTTTATAGATGACTGCACAATGTTCAGCACCATTCGCGACTCCTCAGCTAATGAAGCAGTCCACGTCCAATGCAAAAGACCTGGACAATATCCAGGTTTGGGCTGGCAAGTTACATTCGTGCCAGCACATGCCAGGCACTGACTATCTCCTGCAAGAGACGATCTAACCATCACCCCTTGACATTCAATGGCATTACCATCACTGAATCCCCCTTAATCAACATCCTGGGCGTTACCATTGATCAGAAACTGAACTGGGCTAGCCACATTAATACTGCGGCTACCAGGGCAGGTCAAAGGCTAGGAATCCACCATCTACAAGGCACAAGTCAGGAGCGTAATGGAATACTCTCCACTTGCCTGGATGAGTGCAGCTCCAACAACGCAAGAAGCTCAACACCAACCAGGACAAAGCAGCCCCACTTCATTGCTCCCCCTTCCACATTCAAACCCTCCACCACCACGAACATTGGCAGCCACGTATACCCTCTACAAGATGCGCAGCAGTAACTCACCAATGTTCCTTTGGCAGCACTTTCCAAGCCCATGACCACTACCATCGAGAAGGACAAGGGCAGTAGGTACCTGGGAACCCCACCACCTGGAGGCTCCCCTCTAAGTCACTCACCATCCTGACTTGGAAATATATAACCGTTCCTTCATTATCGCTGGGTCAAAATCCCAGAACTCCCTCCCTAACAGCACTGTGGGTGTACCTATACCTCAGGGACTGCAACGGTTCAAGAAGGCAACCAACCACAACCTTCTGAAGGGGAACTAGGAGTGGGCAATAAAAGATGGCCTCCCCAGCAACACCCACATCACTTAAATGAACTTTGTTTAAATTTAAAATTAAGGTGACCCAGTATTCAAGATTAGTCTCATCAACGCCCTGCATAACTGACACATTACATCCTAGTTATATGTTCAATTCCTCTGACAATAAAGGATAGCATTCCATTGGCCTTCTTAAATGCATGCTGCCCTGCATTCTAACTTTTTGTGATGCATGCCGCAGAACACGTAGATCCCTCTGTAACTCGGAATTCTGCAGTCACTCCCCATTCTAGCGATACTTTTTATCATTTCCACCAACGTGGAACAACCCCACATTACACCTCATCTGCCAGAAATTTGCCCATTCAATCAATCTATTTATATCCGTCTGCAGATTCCTCATGCTCTCTACACAACCTACCTTCGCTTTAAGGCATTGATATAAATTGTAAAAAGTTGAGCTCCCAACACAGAACCCCTAATAATAATTATTATTATATTATTATTATATTATTATTATGTTATTATTATGTTATTATTATGTTATTATTATTATGTGGACTCCACTTGTCATATCCTGCTAATCAGAAAATGGCCATTTATCCATACTCAGTTTTCTGTCATCGAGCCAATCCTCCATCCATGCTAATATGATACCCCTTACACCATGAGCTTTATTTTACACAATAACCTTTGAAGTGGCACTTTATCAAATGCTTTTGGAAATCCAAGTAGAGTACATCTACAGACTTCCCCTTTATCAGCAGCACGTTACTCCTTCAAAGAACTCGAATAAATCATGATTAAACATGATGGACTTTCACAAAACCATGCTGACTCTTCCCGATTATTTAATGATCGATTCTAGTACCTTCCCCTCAGTTTCCTGTTTTCTGCCTTCCTCCCTTTTGTACGGAAGGATTATATTTGCTACTTTACAGTCTGATGGAACCTTTCCAGAATCGAATTAACACCAATGTATCTACTACAAGGTGGATTTACCATGAACAAAGGGGTGGGGCTACAGGAATGGGGCGGGGGAGAGGGCCAGGTAGAGTGCTCTTTTGGAGGGTCGTTGCAGACATAATGGGCTGAACGGCCTCCTTCTGCACTGTAGGGATTCTATATAGGACCCGGAGATTTGTCAGACTACAGCTCCATCAGTTTGTTCAATACCGCCTCCCCAGTGATTGTAATTTCACCATGGTCCCCTCTCCCTCTTGATTGACAGCTATTACTGGAATAGTTTGTATATCCTCTACAGTGAATACAGAAGCAAAATATTTATTCCATTCATCTGTCATTTCCTTGTTTTTTTACATTTGTCATTCTCTGGAGAGTAACACCCACTTTACTGACTCTTTCACTATTAACTACCTGTAAAAATTTGTACCATCAGTTTTTACATTTCTAGCTAGCTTCCTCTCATACTGTATTTTTCCTGATTAACCTTTTTGTGGTTCTCTGCTGTTCTTTGTATTCTGACCAATCCTCTGACCTGCCGCTCATCTTTGTGAAGTTATATGCTTTTTCCTGATACTTGATGCTTTCCTTAACTTCTTTAGTTAACCACAGATGGTGGAATATACTTAATCTGAATATTCTGAAATATTTCCTTGAACATCTGCCACTTTCTCTTTTGATCTATGCCCCGACAAAGTATCCTAGTTTACTTCAGCTTTCATACCCACAGAGTTGTCCTTATTTAAGTTTAAAATACTTGTCTTAGATTCACTATTCTCCCTCTCAAACTAGATGCAAAATTCAGGTCGTCATATTATGGTTGCTGCTACCTAGGGGTGACGTTTTTAATGAATCCTGTCGCATTACACAAACCAAGTGTAATGTAGCCTGCTCTCTGGCTGATTATTGAACTTGCGCTTCTAAGAAACTATCTCAAAAGCATTCTATGAAGTTCTCATGCAAGCTATCACAGCCAATTTGATTTTTCAATTGTAGATTAAAATCACAAATGATTATCCATTTCTCACATGCATCAAATGTTTCTTCTTGTATACTTTGTCCTGCATTGTGGTTGCTTTCAGGGGGCCTGTAGACCACTCCCACTGGTGACTTCTTTCCTCTACTATTCCTCATCTCCACCCAAAAAGATTCTACACCCTGATCTCCTGAACGATGGTCATTTCTAACTATTGCACCAATGTCACCCTTGATTAAGAGTAGTATCCCTCCACCTTCACCTCACCTCCTATTCTTCTTGAATGTCACATACCCCACAATATTCCGGACCCAATCATTGTCATCCTGCAGTCATAATAGCCATCAGATCAGATTTATTCACTTCAATGTGCACTATCAATTCAGGGGTCAGTTCGCTGGACATCAGCTCGGGTTCAATTTCCGTACAAGCTGAGGTTATTCATGAAGGCCTCGCCTTCTCAACCCTGCTCCTTACCCGAAGTGTGATGACCCTCAGGTTAAACCACCACTGGTCAGCTCTCTCTCACAAGGGAAGAACAACCTATGGTCCTCTGGGACAATGGCGACTTTCATTCAATTCATTTACTTTGTGATACCGAACTTTTAGTTTTGTTATCTTTGTAACATCTAGTCCTGTCTGTTGGTGTATTCTTAGGTATTGTTTCCTCTCTGTCCTTTCCTCTTATGCTCTGAACCTCATTTCCCATGTTACTATTGGAACAAAGTGTTCAAAGTATTTCTTCCTCTAACTTACATTCCGCAAAGTCTCTAGTTCAGTTTCTACATCAATAATCCAGATCCGTAATTCCTCGAGCTGCCCACACTTTCTACAAATGTGTTTTTCCTGGATAGCCTTGGCGTCCACAAGGTTCCACATCTGCAACCTAACATCTGTCCTGTCATTCTAACTGATGTTACTTAGTTGAAATGAAAATGAAAATCGCTTATTGTCACGAGTGGGCTTCAATGAAGTTACTGTGAAAAGCTCCTAGTCACCATATTCCAGCGCCTGTTCGGGAGGCTGGTACGGGAATTGAACCGTGCTGCTGGCCTGCCTTGGTCTGCTTTAAAAGCCAGCGATTTAGCCCAGTGCTAAACCAGCCTCTTAGTTAATTAAGAAAGTAATTAAAATAACTTAGAATAATTCTATATGCTACTGTTTACCGTGCTTATTAAATGCTCGTGCGACTGGGGGTCGGTCTAGCTCAGTTGGCTGGACAGCTGGTTTGTGATGCAGAGCGAGGCCAACAGCGCGGGTTCGATCCCCGTACCGGCCGAGGTTATTCACGAAGGCTCCACCTTCTCACCCTTGTCCCTCGTCTGAGGTGTGGTGGTCCTCAGGTTAAATCACCACCAGGCAGTCCTCCCCTTCAAAGGGAAAGCAGCCTGTAGACATCTGGGACTGTAGCGACTTTACTACTAACAACTAAAAGTATGCTTTTTAACTACACAGTCATGTCTTTTCGGTGCTAACTTTAATTCTTTTATGTTCATTGCTTTATTATTTAATTTTAAAGTTTTACTTTAATTTTAACTGTTAGTTCTTCTTATTTATTTATCTACCTGAACTCCCTAAGTTGGTTATTAACACACAGTCCCTTACATTGAGTCAAAAAACGTACTACCGCCAAATCTGGAAAATCTCAGTTGGTCTGGCAGCATCTGTAGGTAGAGAACGTCGAGTCCACATGCTCCGTCTTCATAATAATCTTTATTAGTGTCACAAGTAGGCTTACATTAACACGATCTCCGTGAGTCTGCGTGGGTTTGCTCCGGGTGCCCCTGTTTCCTCCCACAAGTCCTGAAAGACGTGGTGAATTTTCGTTCTGTGTACCCGAACAGGCGCCGGAATGTGGCGACTAGGGGTGTCCGCAGTAACTTCATTGCAGAGTTAATGTAATCCTACTTGTGACAATAATAAAGATTATTCAATTATTATTATGACCCCCAACTTTCCCTCTGTTCTTTCCACACTACGGGCTTTGTTTATGAACTGTTATTTCTAACTTCTTATAGTTTGGGTGAAAGGTTAGCTTCAAGCTTTATTTCTGTCTCTCTCTCTCCACAGCTGCCACCTGACCGGCTGAGTGTTTCCAGCATTTTCAATGTTTTTTTCATTTCCTCATTGCTCAGCTGCCAACGAGGTTACTTGCTGTGAAGCATTAGCTTGAAGTTCATGAACAAAGAACAATACAGCACAGGAACAGGCCCTTCGGCCCTCCAAGCCTACGCCAACCATGGTACCTGCCCAAACTAAAACCGTCCTGCACTTACGGAGTCCGTATCCTTCCATTCACAAACGAGTACAGACCCAGAGTCCTCCCTCTTTAGAATGCACCGGAACCGTTGAAAGTCATCCTTTTCACTGAGGCTACAGCCGAGGGGGACCAAGATCTAAGGTATCCCCGATAGATATTTAACTATAAAACGGTAGGTAAAAGTCCTTAGGGTAGACACCAATGTAACACAGGAATGGCTGTAGACAATTCAACCCCTCAAAGCTGTTCCACCCATCAATTAGAGAGGTTGATCTGCTTGCATGGATTTATTAAGGGAGGGTCATTTTCAGGAATTAACGAGGAGGGGCGGTAAAGGATTTGTTTGATGTGACGTACATGGATTTAGCAAGCCTTTGACCTCGTTCCACATGGAAGGTGGGTGAATAAGTTAAAAGCTAATGGGATCCAAGTGTCATGTTGGATCCAATATTGTCTCAGTGCAGGAAGCAGCGATTTATAGTCAAAGGGTGTTTTTGTGTCTTGAAGGCTGTTTCCAGTGGGGTTCCCCGGGACTCCATACTGAGCCCTTTGCTGTTCGTGGCATATATCAATGATTTAGATGTAAATCATTGCGGGGTCATTCATTAAGAAGTTCGTAGATGATACAAAAATTGGCTGTGTGATTGACAGTGAGGAAAGGAAGCAGCAGATGGCAGAAAGATATCAACAGACTGGTCAGGTGGGCAGGAAGGTGGCAAATGGAATTTGGAATGGAATGAAAAATTGTGAAATCCTGCATTAGGGGCAGCCAAACGAGGCAAGGGAATACACAATAAATGGTGAGATTCTAAAAAGTGTTGAGGAACAGAGAGGCATTGCCGTGCACATCTCGGGATCCCCGAAGAGAGGGGAAGTAAATGGGGTGGTGAAGATGACACACGGAATGCCTTTCTTTATTAAACGTCTAGAGCATAAGAGCTGTAAAATTATGCTAGGGCTGTATAAAACACGATCACCACAGCTAGAATATAGCGTACTTCTCTGCTCCCGACATTACGGGAAGGATGTGATCACAGTAGACATGGTTCAGAGGAGATTGACAAAGGTGCTGCCAGGAATGGGGAATTTTGGCTCGGAGGAAAGATTGGATCGGCTGAAGCTGTTTTCCTTGTGGTAGAGAGGGCTAAATGTAGATTTAATGGAGGTGGATAGGAGAGTGGTTAAGAGAGATCTCTCTGAGGGAAATAGTCAATAACCAGTGGAATAGGTTTAAAGTGGAAGGTTGAATAGGAAGGATGAAGAGAAGTTGAGTAAGAATCTTTTCACCCAGGAGAGTAGAATTCCTTGAATTGGTGGTTGAGGCAGAATGCCTCATCACGTTTAAAACACACTGAATGAGGTACCCTAACCTTCAGGACTACAGACTAAGAGCTGAAGGTGGAATCAGACTGGATAACACCTCTTTGACCGACAGTCATAAAAGGCCGAATACCCTCCTTTGGTGCTGTAAATCTTTTTATGTTTCTATCATGGCTGATCTGCTCACAACACAATTGTCCTGTCTCGAAGAACAAAGAAAAGCACAGCAAGCAACGGGCCCTTCGGCCCGCCAAGCCTGTGTCGACCATGCTGCCCGTCTAAACTAAAATCGTCTACACTTTCCAGATCCGTATCCCTCTATTCCCATCCTATTCATGTATTTGTTAAGACGCCCCTTAAATGTCACGATCGTCCCTGCTTCCACCACCTCCTCTGGCAGCGAGTTCCAGGCACCCACTACCCTCTGTGTAAAAAAACTTGCCTCGTACATCTCCTCTGAACCTTGCCCCTCTCACCTTAAACCTATGCCCCTGAGTAATTGACCCCTCTACCCTGGGAAAAAGCCTCTGACTATCCACTCTGTCCATGCCCCTCATAATTTTGTCGACCTCTATCAGGTCGCCCCTCAACCTCCGTCATTCCAGTGAGAACAAACCAAGTTTATTCAACCTCTCCTCATAGCTAATGCCCTCCATACCAGGCAACATCCTGGTAAATCTCTTCTGCACTCTCTCCAAAGCCTCCACATCCTTCTGGTAGTGTGGCGACCAGAATTGAGCACTATACTACAAGTGTGGCCTAACTAAGGTTCGAGACAGCTGCAAAAGGACTTGCCAATTTTTATATTCAATGCCCTGGCCAATGAAGGCATGCATGCCGTATATCTTCTTGACTACCTTCTCCACCTGTGTTGCCCCTTTCAGTGACCTGTGGACCTGTACACCGAGATCTCTCTACTGTCAATACTCTTAAGGGTTGTACCATTCACTGTATATTCCCTACCTGTATTAGACCTTCCAAAGTTAATTACCTCACATTTGTCCGGGTTAAACTCCATCTGCCATCTCTCCGCCCAAGTCTCCAAACGATCTAAATCCTGCTGTATCCTCTGACAGTCCTAATCGCTATCCGGAAATTCTACCAACCTTTGTGTCGTCCGCAAACTTACTAATCAGACCAGTTACATTTTCCCTCAAATCATTTATATATACTATGAACAGCAAAGGTCCCAGCACTGAACCCTGCGGAACACCACTAGTCACAGCCCTCCAATCAGAAGAGCACCCTTCCATTGCTACTCTCTGCCTTCTATGACCTAGCCAGTTCTGTACCCATCTTGCCAGCTCACCTCTGATCCCGTGTGACTTCACCTTTTGTACCAGTCTGCCATGAGGGACCTTGTCAAAGGCCTTACTGAAGTCCATATAGACAACATCCACTGCCATATCTGCATCAATCAACTTTGTGACCTCCTCGAAAAACTCTATCAAGTTAGTGAGATACAACTTGATATCAAAGATATGCAGGTTGGGTGGATTGGCCATGAAAAATTGTCCAAAATTCTATGATTAACCTAGGACAAAAGTTTGGCGCAACATTGTGGGCCGAAGGGCCTGTTCTGTGCTGTATTTCTCTATCTATCTAACCTCCCCTTCACAAAACCGTGCTGCCTCTCGCTAATACGTCCACTTGCTTCCAAATGGGAGTAGATCCTGTCTCGAAGAATTCTCTCCAGTAATTTCCCTACCACTGACGTAAGGCTCACCAGCCTGTAGTTCCCTGGATTATGCTTGCTACCCTTCTTAAACAAAGGAACAACATTGGCTATTCCCCAGTCCTCCGGGACAACACCTGAAGACAGTGAGGATCCAAAGATTTCTGTCAAGGCCTCAGCAATTTTCTCTCTTGCCTCCTTAAGTATTCTGGGGTAGATCCCATCAGGCCCTGGAGACCTATCCACCTTAATATTTTTCAAGATGCCCAACATCTCGTCATTTTGGATCTCAATGTGACCCAGGCTATCTACACACCCCTCTCCAGACTCGACATCCACCAATTCCTCCCATGGGCTTTGTCTTCTAATTCCTTCTCTTTGGTGAATACCGATGCAAAGTATTCATTTAGTACCTTGCCCATTTCCTCCACACATAGATGACCTCTCCTGTCCTTCAGTGGGCCAACCCTTTCCCTAGCTACCTTCTTGCTTTTTATGTACGTGTAAAAAGCCTTCGAATTTTCCTTAACCCTATTTGTCTCTGATCCATATCCCTCAATATCCTGACCAAACAAAAAAAATCTATCTCAGAATGAATGTTGCAAATGTCAAGTCAAGTGATTGTTTGCGGCATTTTCTGTTTCTCGATCAGATTTCCAGCATCTGCAGTGATTTGCTTTTCAATAGAAGATTTGAGTGTTTTTTGAATTGGTGATAAGCTCGGAACAGTACATTCCGAAGAGACTGACGAGTTGATGTACACAGATCACCAAAATGTAATGGTTGGCTCGAAAACAATCAAAATGAAATGTTATATTTTATAACTCGTGTAAATCAGAAGCACAAAGGGACTTGGGAGTCCTTGTTCACGATTCTCTTCAGGTTAACGTGCAGGCTCAGTCGGCAGTTCGGAAGGCAAACGCAATTTTAGCATTCATGTCTAGAGAGCTAGAATACACGAGCAGGGATGAACTCCTGAGGCTGTATAAGGCTCTGGTCAGACCCCATTTGGAGTATTGTGAGCAGTTTGGGGCCCTGTATCTAAGGAAGGATGTGTTGGCCTTGGAAAGGGTCCAGAGAAGGTTCACAAGAATGATCCCGGGAGTGAAGAGCTTGTCGTATGAGGAAAGGTTGAGGACTCTGGGTCTGTACTCGTTGGAGTTTAGAAGGATACAGCGGGA
The DNA here is from genome assembly GCF_902713615.1 of Scyliorhinus canicula. Classification (NCBI taxonomy): domain Eukaryota; kingdom Metazoa; phylum Chordata; class Chondrichthyes; order Carcharhiniformes; family Scyliorhinidae; genus Scyliorhinus; species Scyliorhinus canicula. Next base: position 4,869,786 of record NC_052152.1, on the reverse strand, counting down.
TCTTATTGAAACTTACATGATCCGAGAGTCCTACACAGAGTGGACGTGGAGAGGATGTTTCCACTAATAGGAAAAACTTGAACCCGAGGGCACAGCCTCAGTCTGACGGGACGATCCTTTGAAACAGAGATGAGGAGGTGAATCTGTTGAACTCTTTGCCGCAGATGGGGGGCTGGTTTAGCACAATGGGCTAAACAGCTGGCTTGTAATGCAGAACAAGGCCAGCAGCACGGGTTCAATTCCCGTACCGGCCTCCCCGAACAGGCGCCGGAACGTGGTGACTAGGGGCATTTCAAAGTAACTTCATTGAAGCCTACTTGTGATTATTATTATCATTATTATTATAAGACTGTGGAGGCCAAATCACTGAGTGTATTTAAAATAGAGATAAATAGATTTCTGATCAATAAGGGGATCAGGGGTTATGGGGAGAAGGCAGGAGAATGGGGATGAGAAATATATCAGCCAAGATTGAATGGCAGATCAGACTAGATGGGCTGAATAGCCTAATTCTGCTTCTATGTCTTATGGCTAGAATGCAATGGTGGGATTTATGACACAGCTATAAAAAACAATGATAAGCTTACCTGATCTGGAGAACTCTGTACAGTCTTAAAACACCAAAGTTTAGAGTATGCTGACTTTGGATAGAGTAATGGGCAGATTTACCAGAATATTTACCAGGGTTCTCTGGGTTGCATGATGCGAAGAGAATATATAAAGTAGGCTTGTATCCCCCCAAATATAGATGATTGGGGGGAGATTTAATTGACGTTTTAAGGATTTTAAAGGAAGTGTTAGAATAGGTACAGAAAATGTTTTTCGCTGGTAGGACAGCCCAGGATAAGGGGGCATAATCTTATAATTCACAAGAGGTTATGAAACACTTCTTGACATAATGGGTGTGGAAATTTCTCCCACAGAAATGCCAGACCAATTAACATTAAATCTGAGAATGTTTGATTCTTGTAAGCAAGGGTATTAAAGGATATGGAGTCAAGGCAGGTCAATTGAGTTAGAATACAGATCAGCCATGATTTTATGAATGGTACAGCTTAAAGCTCATGAAAACGGAGCTTAACTGTTTAAAATAGATTCAAGAGTCAATGACTTAACGGCCTGTTTTCTGGAAGTGATTAGTTTTAACTTAGTCCAAATGTATTTTTGTAATATTCTCTATTCCAGTTCAAAGAACAAAGTTTATCTACATAGCTTCTCTACGTAACTTTTCCCTTCAAAAATTGATACACTGTACCCACACGCCCCATTCTCCCTCTCTGAGGGTTGCAAGGCTAGACGAGAGTAGAGATAGCTTTGGATGGCAACCTTCTATCGGCAAAAGATGATGGGAATGCAGTGTCAGAGATCTGGTGAGGTCAGATGAGATCACAGCTTATTTTGATGGCTAAACAAGCCAATTCTGGAAAGGTCTTCTACAAGCATCAAACGCAGTTACCTATTGCCAGTGGTGAAGGTGGCTTCCTTATGGGGCTTTAGAACTTTTGAAACCAAATGGCCTGGTGGTGGTAAAAACCTACAGCCGATGCCATCATTTTACATCAGTCATTTGGAGAGTTTCTCATTGTTGTGATTGTTGTTGAGGGATTTTCATGTCTTTTTGACAGTATCCTTGAATGGGAGCTTTGAGCACTCTGCCTTTCTCTTGGTTTCAAGGCCCGTATCCTCAACACATTGCTATTTGGCAGCTAAGACTGGACAACTTAAGCTGACCAAGAAAAAAGGCTCAATAACTGACATCTCCGGGATCTACAAAGCACCCTTGGCAGCAAAATAGAAAGTTACAGTCACCAGTGAAGTAGTCTTTTCTGGGGCAAACATGCCAAGCATGCTCGCATTAATCAAGCAAAGCAGGCCCCTTCATTAACTTGGGCATGTGCACAAGAGTCGTTCCTTATTCCTTTTGTTCCCATTTCTTGTATTATTTTTGGTCCGTGGACCCATATTTGGAATGTGCCTTCAAGCAGAAGGATGCTTGTCAGGGTGTTTTGTCCCGAGGTTTTGTATTTTGGAGAGGAGAAACAGACTCGTTGGCACCAAGTGAATCTTAGGGACCAGCTTTGGAGGAGGTGTGTTTGGTTGGCTAGCAACCAATGGGTTGGCCAAGGACAGTGTTCTTCCTGACAACAGTCAGTGATTGGTTCCTGCATGATGCTTTCTGAGCAAGGGCTTGGCAGAAGTGTTTAGACCTTGGAAGTGAAAAGGACAGTCTGTCTCTCTTTATCGGCTGAAGCAACAAACTGCTTTATTGTTTTAAATACAGTGAGTGCCTTACACATCTTTGCTAAATGAGCCTGAATCTATAGAGAAAGGAGACAACCTTGCCAGAGCAGGACATCTCAAGCCTAGAAGGAAGTACCACCAAAACAAAAGCTGAACCACAGAAAGACACTAACTAGAAGTCATCCCAATGCAAAGATCCTTTATCCTTTCATTTTTATTAAAAATTTCTTTACCGCTCAATGACCCTTTCCCCTCTGTTGTTTGTCAGTATGTGTATGTAGGTAGTTAGAAAGACGAGGTGGGGGTGTGGCCACCTAAAATGGCATCCGACAAAGGATGCTGGGAATAGTGGCCAAGTTCAGGGACATCCAGGCTTCAGATCGCAAATAAACAAAAGCTGCAGCCCAGACTTTTGCAATTTGCACAGGAAAAAGGCCATCAAGAGGCCATCCCGAGACATTGGGAATAAATGTAAATTGACATGCAGTAGCAGACTTGGTGGCATCTGTTTTCCTTATTTGGAAAGGCGTACTTGCCTCGGACGTCAACGGACATGGCCGGTAGGGATACGCCATGCCATCAAGATGGCTGATCTTAATTAAAACGCAATCGACCAGGGTGATGAAGCCCTGATCGATCGATTGGACATTCAACTGCAACCGCTTAAAAGGGCACGAAAACCTCGGAGAATAAAAGGTGCGGCGCAACCCACCACTCACTCTCTCGACGGTGACCCTTCGCCGGCCAAAGTGGAAGACTATCCATGCCATGGACAGAAGGACCAGAGCTAAGGATAACAACGACCAGCAACAGACTTTCAACATTCAAGACTGCAGACCCCAGATAAAGGCCACATCTGCCCAGTACTTGGCAGTCACTTCAAAGTTAAGTTAAGGTTTTATGTGTATTAGCTTATCGTTCAATCTGCATGTGTATATGTTTGATTAACAGTAACAATTGTGTGACAGTAAATAAATTATATTATTGTACAAAACAACTTATGGTCATTTGTCCATCGTACATGGATTAAAGACACACTGTGGTTCAGACACAACGGGGTTCAGGAAGGGTTATTAGATAGTCAGTCTTTTTTTGTCTATTTAATTATAATACTGTACATAACAAAAGGGTACTCGGGTTAAAGTTACAAACCTGACAACGGCAATTTATTGGACTCAGCCAAGATCCTCAGATATTTTAAAATAACATCCAACTTAATTTGTGTTACAACTCTAGGTCAAGTGGGGTTGGAATTAACCACGCACTAGCCTAGGGTGTCCTGGCACACAGGATGGAAGATGGTTGTATCCTCAAGGATGTGTTAGCCCATGAATAAAAAGATAGAGAGTGTTATGATCTCTGTGGAGACCAGTGAAAGAACCAAATTTCCCAAACGGCTTCAGCAGGAAAAACGCCATGCACAAAATTCCGCTTGTTAAAACTTTTACTGCAAAAAGCAAACTAAAATCAACATAAAGTAAACATGAATTAAAAGGCCAAGTGTGTTCAGTAGAAACCCTAAGCATCAATTTAAATAGTTGATGCAATAAAGATAAATCACAAGATTGCTCAGGTAGTCCCTCCAGCACATATGTCATTAATCTTAGTCACAGAGTCCCAAATCTTCCCAGGTAGACTTTCAGTTCATTTGTTTGCACAGAGCTAGGCCTTTAGTCTCATCTGACAACAGCTTTACAACCCCCAAGTTATACAGGTACAATGCCCATGAAAAGGCACGCCTTTTCAGAACTTCCACTTCTGCATATGGACATTGCTCCTAAATTATTTATTGGATTTATTGATCCCTTTCTGATATTTAGGCCTCCTAGTTTTGACATCTCCCCCCCCCCCCCCCCCCCCCACTCCTCCGCTTCACCATAAATAGAAAAAATATTTTCTATTTTGAGCCTACTGAATACTTTCAGAGCTTTAAAGACCCCCATCATCGTTACTGGGCATGATAATTCTTGGTAAGAAGTCTTACAACACCAGGTTAAAGTCCAACAGGTTTGTTTCAAACACGAGCTTTCGGAGCACGGCTCCTTCTTCAGGTGAATGGAAAGGCTTGTTCCAGAAATGTTTATATAGACACAGTCAGAGATGCCCCGGAATGCGAGCACCTGCAGGCAATCAAATCATCAAAGATGCAGAGGGAGAGGTAACTCCAGGTTAAAGAGGTGTGAATTGTCCCAAGCCAGTTCAGTCGGTAGGCCTCTGCAAGTCCAGGCTTGTTGGTGGGGGCCGAATGTAATGCGACATGAATCCCAGATCCCGGTTGAGTCCGCATTCATGCGTGCGGAACTTAGCTATAAGTTTTTGCTCAGCAATTTTGCGTTGTCGCGTCTCCTGAAGGCCTCCTTGTAGAATGCTGACCCGGAGATCAGAGGCTGAATGTCCTTGACTGCTGAAGTGTTCCCCAACTGGAAGGGAACAGTCCTGCCTGTTGATAGTCGCACGATGCCCGTTTATTCGTTGTCGCAGTGTCTGCATGGTCTCGCCAATGTACCACGCTTCGGGACATCCTTTCCTGCAGCGTATGAGGTAGACTACATTGGTCGAGTCGCACGAGTATGCGCCGCGTACCTGGTGGGTGGTGTTTCCACGTGTAATGGTGGTGTCCATGTCGATGATCTGGCATGTCTTGCAGAGATTACCCTGGCAGGGTTTTGTGGTGTTGTGGTTGCTGTTCTGAAGGCTGGGTAATTTGCTGCAAACAATGGTTTGTTTGAGGTTGCGCGGTTGCACCACAACACCACAAAACCCTGCCAGGGTAATCTCTGCAAGACATGCCAGATCATCGACATGGACACCACCATTACACGTGGAAACACCACCCACCAGGTACGCGGCGCATACTCGTGCGACTCGACCAATGTAGTCTACCTCATACGCTGCAGGAAAGGATGTCCCGAAGCGTGGTACATTGGCGAGACCATGCAGACACTGCGACAACGAATAAACGGGCATCGTGCGACTATCAACAGGCAGGACTGTTCCCTTCCAGTTGGGGAACACTTCAGCAGTCAAGGACATTCAGCCTCTGATCTCCGGGTCAGCATTCTACAAGGAGGCCTTCAGGAGACGCGACAACGCAAAATTGCTGAGCAAAAACTTATAGCTAAGTTCCGCACGCATGAATGCGGACTCAACCGGGATCTGGGATTCATGTCGCATTACATTCGGCCCCCACCAACAAGCCTGGACTTGCAGAGGCCTACCGACTGAACTGGCTTGGGACAATTCACACCTCTTTAACCTGGAGTTACCTCTCTCTCTGCATCTTTGATGATTTGATTGCCTGCAGGTGCTCGCATTCCGGGGCATCTCTGACTGTGTCTATATAAACATTTCTGGAACAAGCCTTTCCATTCACCTGAAGAAGGAGCCGTGCTCCGAAAGCTCGTGTTTGAAACAAACCTGTTGGACTTTAACCTGGTGTTGTAAGACTTCTTACTGTGCTCACCCCAGTCCAACGCCGGCATCTCCACATCATGATAATTCTTGGCATCTTTCCGCTTCATTCTGTGATGGCAAACGGTGTGTTAAACATTATGTGGTGTGGCTCAGGAGCCCCACTCTGACGTGGCACTTTCTGCTGCATTTGTTGCAGCGGTAGACAGTGGCCTGGGAAGGTGCAGTGTTTGCTACTCTCTGTTTCCTCTGGCCCTCTTCTCAGCCAGCTGAGCTTTTTATTTCGGCTCGCCTCTTCCAATGCCTTTCTAAACAGTCAACCGGCAGAAAAAAGGGTCATCGTCGACTATCTCGCAAGGTCAATATCTGCCACCTTCATATCTCATTTGCAGGAGCTCTTGAAGCAGACATATGGGTGCCCAGCAGGTTGTGACCCAGTGGTCAGTTTACCGTGCATACGTTTTTGGCAATCCCATGGCCATCCATCTGTTGAACGTGTCCGAACCAGCGCAGACGTTGCTGGTTTTGCAATGAGAGTATGCTGATGGAATTCGCAAACAAATTCAGCACCTCGGAGATGACGATCCTATTCTGCTAATAGGTGCTGAGGATACATGTGAGACAGTGAAGGTGGAAGCTGTTCTCCTCCAGCAAGTGCTCAGCTATGCCTCCCTCCTCTTGGTGTCACACAGAAACTGGGACCCTTGTGGCTCGATTAAAGCTTCAGAGGAAATTGGAGAAGGTTTGGCTCCCAGATATGCAGTGTGTAGGACCACGAGTATGGTGACATGCTGTAGTACTCATAGGCATGGGAACATAGTGGTTATATTACTGGACCAGTAACTTAGAGGTCCATAGAAATCCCAGCAGGTGAGGAATACAAACTCAGTTAATTAAATAAATATGGAATAAAAAGCTCATATCTGTAATGGTAACCATGAAACTACCAGATTGTCACAAAAGACCATCACTAACTTCCTTCGGGGAAGGGAATCTAGCTAGCTTATCCAGGCTAATCTATATGTGACTCCAGACCCACAGCAATGTGGTTGACCCTTAATTGCCCTCTGAAGTGTACTAGTAAGCCACTCACGGCAGCAGCTCACTGCCAACTTCTCATTATGGATGAGCAATAAATGCCAGCAGAAATACTCTCATGTCATGTATAAATTTTAAAAAGATACATCAAAACATGAGGCAGACATTTCGGTCTTTTTTTTTAAAGTACAACAGGGGGTGAATATGAAGACCAGAACATGTTTCAGCTTTCAAAGCAAGCAACCTTATACATGTAAAATAACAGCAAACATCTAGAACATGACTTTGAATCAAACCATGACAGTTGGACAGTGATGCAGATTCAAGCTCATGAAAAGTGAATTTGGGATTTAGGTCTGTATACTCTCAATGACGGGGGTGGAGGGGAGAGAGAGATGGGCTCGGGTCCATTAGGGTTCCTTCCCCATTGTTAGTGTTTTCTATCACGTGTCCCTTCAGATATTGGGGTAAGAATTCAAGAGTTGGACTAAAAGAGTTTTGACAAAAAAGAAAGCTCTTCAAGGAGTGTTTGGCATGTAACAAGGGGGGGAAAAAATCATTATGCGTCATTCATTTTTTTTTGAAGCAATGGATGCATTTGGTAAGGAAGAAGTGACTGAGGAAAGCCTGACCTTTGGCAGTCTGTGTTCCCGCTCTTCATCTTATTGGAGATGTTACTATGTTTCTGCCTGAGGCTTCTAACACCAATTCAAAAATACAATTCATTCGAAGCTTTTAACCACAACTGCGCAAGCCAGCGTCTGGTCCTTCAACATATCAAGACATGGAATAGTTTCCAGTGAGCGATAACAAAAAAAAAGCTCAAGCCTCATTTAATAAACAAGTCAGACAAGCTAATTGGAAGAGTTCAAAATGAATGAGAACCTACCAATTTTCACAACTGTTGGTTGGAGAGAGGAGATGCTCCCGTGGTGCAGGAGGCAGTATTGAAAAGACATTTAAAAAATAACTCCCAAGGTCAGGCTTTCTTGTACTAACAATACAGCACAGAACCAGGCCTATATGAATCTATATGTGACTCCAGACCCACAGCAATGTGGTTGACCCTTAATTGCCCTCTGAAGTGTACTAGTAAGCCACTCACGGCAGCAGCTCACTGCCAACTTCTCATTATGGATGAGCAATAAATGCCAGCAGAAATACTCTCATGTCATGTATAAATTTTAAAAAGATACATCAAAACATGAGGCAGACATTTCGGTCTTTTTTTTTAAAGTACAACAGGGGGTGAATATGAAGACCAGAACATGTTTCAGCTTTCAAAGCAAGCAACCTTATACATGTAAAATAACAGCAAACATCTAGAACATGACTTTGAATCAAACCATGACAGTTGGACAGTGATGCAGATTCAAGCTCATGAAAAGTGAATTTGGGATTTAGGTCTGTATACTCTCAATGACGGGGGTGGAGGGGAGAGAGAGATGGGCTCGGGTCCATTAGGGTTCCTTCCCCATTGTTAGTGTTTTCTATCACGTGTCCCTTCAGATATTGGGGTAAGAATTCAAGAGTTGGACTAAAAGAGTTTTGACAAAAAAGAAAGCTCTTCAAGGAGTGTTTGGCATGTAACAAGGGGGGGAAAAAATCATTATGCGTCATTCATTTTTTTTTGAAGCAATGGATGCATTTGGTAAGGAAGAAGTGACTGAGGAAAGCCTGACCTTTGGCAGTCTGTGTTCCCGCTCTTCATCTTATTGGAGATGTTACTATGTTTCTGCCTGAGGCTTCTAACACCAATTCAAAAATACAATTCATTCGAAGCTTTTAACCACAACTGCGCAAGCCAGCGTCTGGTCCTTCAACATATCAAGACATGGAATAGTTTCCAGTGAGCGATAACAAAAAAAAAAGCTCAAGCCTCATTTAATAAACAAGTCAGACAAGCTAATTGGAAGAGTTCAAAATGAATGAGAACCTACCAATTTTCACAACTGTTGGTTGGAGAGAGGAGATGCTCCCGTGGTGCAGGAGGCAGTATTGAAAAGACATTTAAAAAATAACTCCCAAGGTCAGGCTTTCTTGTACTAACAATACAGCACAGAACCAGGCCATACAGCTCAACTAGTCTCTTCCAGTGTTTCTGTTCCAGATGAACGAACTACCATTCTAATTGGTCACACCCTCACAGCATATTCTTCTATTCTTTTCCCCCTCGGGTATTTGGGTTTTTCCTCCTTCGGTTTATCTGTTTGTATTTCCAAGTCAGGATGGAGCCTCGTGATCACTGAGCGTTCGGAGATCAGAATCCTTCCCAGAGGAGGATGCTGATTCCAGTACCTTGGAATCCCAGGACTTGCCACAATTTAAGAGATCAAAAGGTAATGCACAAGGGATACCAGCACAAGGAAATTCTGACTTTCCTGCCAGCACTGAGAAAGATATTCAATTCATCATCCTTCATTTATCTGGAAAAAAACAACTTGCATTTATATAGCACGTTTCACAACCTCAGGACATCCCAAAACACTACACAGCCTATTATTGATAAGACGCTGGATTCAATAATCAAAGAAATAGCTGATCATTTAGGAAAGCTGAATGTAATCAAACCTAGTCAACATGGTCTTATGAAAGATAAATCATGTTTTACAAATTTGCTTGAATTCTTTGAGGATGTAACAGGGAGAGTAGATAGAGGGGAACCTGTAGATGTAGTGTATTTAGATTTCCCCAAGGCATTTGGCAAGGTGCCACATAAGAGGCTGGTGTATGAATTAAAAGCCCATGGAATTAGAGGAAGTGTGTTAGCATGGATTGTTCTTAAGAACTCAGCGACCAACCTAAACAAGTATGCCACCATGGTCACAGACTTTATCAGCAAACGTGTAAAAGACTGCGTGCCAAAGAAAGCAATATGTACATTCCCAAACCGGAAACCATGGCTTAATCGCGTGACTGACTCCCTACTGAAGGGCAGGTATGAGGCACTCAAGTCAGTCAACCCTTACTTATACAAGAAATCCAGATACGATCTCAGCAAAGTCATCAGCGATGCCAAGAGACAATATCAGACCGAGCTAGAGTCACATACTAACGTCATAGACTCTCGTCGCTTGTGGCAAGGCTTAATTAAACATAAGGGTCCACAAAGCAAAGCTGAGTCGAATCTTCGGCAGCAGCGCACCCATCCCCGAAGAACTCAATGCATTCTATGCTCAGTTTGAGCTGGAAACCAACAAACCACTGTCAACTGCCCCAGCAGCCAATAACACACCCATACCCACCATCACAGCTTCCGAAGTCAGATCAGCCTTCTTGAAAGTGAACCCTCGGAAGGCGACGGGTCCTGACGGGGTCCCTGGTCATGCACTCAAATCCTGCGTGGACCAGCTGGCAGATGTGTTGCGGACATTTTCAACCTCTCCCTACTCCGTTCCGAGGTCCCCACCTGCTTCAAGAAGCCCACCATCATATCGGTGCCAAAGAAGAACCAGGCAATGTGCCTCAATGACTACTGTCCGGTGGCCTTGACATCATTCGTAATGAAGTGCTTCGAGAGGTTGGTCGTGAAGCGCATAACCTCCATACTCCCAGAACGCCTTGATCCACTGCAATTTGCATACCGCCACAACCGGTCCACAGCAGACACCATCTCCCTGGCCCTACACTCATCCCAAGAGCATCTCGACAACAAGGACTTCCACTTCAGACTCCTATTTATTGACTACAGCTCTGCCTACAACACCATAATCACAGCCAAGCTCATATCAAGGCTCCAAAACCTAGGACTTGTCTCTTCACTCTGCAACTGGATCCTCAACTTTCTGACACATTGACCAGGATAAACAACAACGCCTCCACGATAGTCCTCAATACCAGGGCCTCGCAAGGCTGCGTATGAAGCCCCCCAACTATAGTCCCTATACACACACGACTGCATGGCAAAATTAGCTCCAATTCCATCCACAAGTTTGCTGATGACACGTCCATAGTTGGTCAGGTCTTGAACAACAATGAGTCAGAGTACAGGAGGAAGATAGAGAATCTAGTGGAGTGGCGTAACGACAATAATCTGTCCCTCAATGTCAGCAAAAATAAGAGATGATCATTGACTTCAGGAAGCAAAGTATCGTACACACCCGTCTGTATCAACGGGGCCGAGGTGGAGATGGTTGACAGCTTCAAATTGGTGCACTGCACCAAAGGTCTGTCCTGGTCCACCCACATCAACAGTGCAACCAACAAAGCACTACAGCACCTATACTTCCTCAGGGAACTAAGGAAATTCAGCACTTCCACATTGACTCCAACCGATCGGAGAGCATCCTATCTAGCTGCATCACCACCTGGTTTGGCAACTGCTTGGCCCAAGACGTAAGAAACTACAGAGAGTCGTGAACACAGCCCAGTCCATCACACAAACCCACCTCCAATCCATTGACTCCATTTACACCTTCCGCTGCCTGGGGAAAGCGGGCAGCATAATCAAAGACCCCTCCCACCCGGCTTATTCACTCTTCCAACTTCTTCCATTAGGCAGGAGATACAAAAGTCTGAGAACGCGCACGAACAGATTCAAAAACAGCTTCTTCTCCGCTGTTACCAGACTCCTAAGTGACCCTCTTATGGACTGATCTGATCTCTTCACACATCTTCTCTACTGAGTAGTACTACACTCCTTTGACAAAGGGTCATCTGGACTTGAAACGCGAGCTCTTTTCTCTCCCTACAGATGCTGCCAGACCTGCTGAGACTTTCCAGCATTTTCTCTTTAATACTACACTCCTGTATGCTTCACCTGATGCCTGTGTCTATGTATTTACGTTGTGTATTTTATGTTTGCCCTGTTATGTATTTTCTTTTCATGTACGGAATGATCTGACTGAGCTGTACGCAGAAAAATACTTTTCACTCTACCTCAGTACACGTGACAATAAACAAATCCAAATCTAGCTGTCACATAGAATACGGAGTCGGAATAAATGGGTCGTTTTCAGAGTGAGAAGATATAACGAGTGGCGTACCACAGGGATCAGTTCTTGGCTGACAATTGTTCACCATTTACATTAATGGCCTGGAGGAAGGAACAGAATGTAAGATTTCCAAATTTGCCAATGGTAAGAAAATAGGTCGAAAGGCATGTTGTGATGAGAGTATTAGGATTCTGCAGTGGATAGATAGATTGGGTGAAAACCTGGAAAATGGAGTTTAATGTGGGGAAGTGTGAGGTCATGCACTTAAGTCGGAGGAATCAAAAGACAGATTTCCTAAATAGAGAGAGACTGCGGGTGAGTGAAATGCAGAGGAATCTAGGTGTTCGAATGAATGAATCACAAAAAGCTAGCAGGCAGATCCAACAAGTAGTTAAGAAGGTAAACAACATTATGGCCTTTATTGGAAAGGGGTTGGAGTCTAAAAATAAGGAGTGTTAGTTGTAATTGTACAGGGTGTTGGTGAGGCCTCACCTGGAATACTGTGTAGTTTTGGTCCCCTTACCTAAAAAAGGATTTGGTAACATTGGAGGCAGTTCAAAGGAGATTCACCAGGCTAATTCCTGGGATGAAAGGGTTGTCCTATCAAGAGACTAAATAATCTGGGTCTGTATACCTTGGGGTTTAGAAGACTGAGTGGTGACCTTATTCAAAAATACAAGATCCTCATAGAAGGGGCGGCACAGTGGTTAGCACTGCTGCCTCACAGCGGCAGGGGTCCGGGTTCAATTCTGCTCTCGGGTGACTGTGTGTGTGGAGTTTGCACCTCCTCCCCATGTCTGCATGGGTTTCCTCCGGGTACTCCAGCTTTCTCTTACAGTCGAAAGATGCCCAGCTGCCTCACAAGAGCCAGGGACCAGGGTTCAATTCCAGCCTCGGATGACAATGCCGAGTTTGCACTTTTTCTCCATATCTGAGAGAGTTTCCTCCGGGTGCTCCCGTTTCCTCCCACAGTCCAAAGATGTGCAGGTTAGGTGGATTGGCCATGCTAAACTGCCCCTTAATGTTTTGGGATGTGAAGGTTACTGAGGTTACAGGGACAGGGGAGTGACATGGGTGGGGCGCTCTTTCAGCGGGCCGGTGCAGACTTGATGGGCCGAATGGCTTCCTTCTGCGCTGCATGGATTCTCTGACTTGTATATAGATGGGTTGTGTGAGTGGGAAAAGATCTGGCAGTGTAAAGAGGAAATGTAAAGCATCATAGAGCTTGCAACACAGAAAAGGCCCTTCGGCCCACTGCGTCTGCACTGGTCAAAAACAATCACCTAAGTATTCGCATCCGTTTTCCAGCACGTAAGAGTCATAGAGTAGTTCACTTTGGCAAAAAGAATAAAAAAGCAGAGCATTACTTTAACAGAGAATGAGGTGCAGATGGATCTAAGTGCCCTTGTAAGTGAGGCACAAAAGGTTAATTTGTAGATATACCAGGTAATTAAGGCAGCTAATGGAATGCTATCCTTTATTAGGAGACAGATTGAACATGACATTAAGGATGTAATGCTTCAGTCACACAAGGCATCGATGAGACCACATCCAAATAATGTGTGCAGTTTTGGTCTCCTTATTTAAGGAAGGAACCTGGAATGAATGGGTCGTCTTATGTGGAAAAGTTGGACAGACTGGGATTATTCTATTGGAGGTTAGAAGTGTGAATGGCGAATTGATTGGAGTACACCAGATCCTGAACAGCTTTGACAAGGTGGACAGAGAAATTGTGTTTCCTCTTGTGGGCAAGTCCAGAACGAGGGGACATGGTTTAAAAATACAGGGCTCGCCCTTTTAGGAGAGAGCTGAGGAGCAGTTTTTCTTCAGGGTTACGCGGGGAGCTCTCTGCCTCAGAAGACGGGGGGAAGCAGGCAATTTAATATTTTTAAGACAGAGGTTGACTGATTCCCTTGCCTATCAGGTGTGGACAGGAATGTGGAATTTGAAACGCAGAACAGAGGACTCAATACATGGTGCGGCGGGCTCGAGCACCTGGATGACCTATTCCTGGTCCTAATTTGTATGTTCAATGTGTAAACTGGAATATCAACCAGAGTAGTCACGCAATGGCCAAACCTCCCACTCCTGGTACCAATCCTTCTGATTTCCTGATCATTCATCTCATTTGGATCCAGTCCCTTTAAGTTGGGAGAGGATTTTGTAAATTTGCACTAAACGTGGAGGACATCATCATCAAAAAGTGCTCGAGGGAAATCAAACATGTTCTCTTGGCCCAAGTGATTTTCAGGATTTCTCTGACTAACTATCCAAAGGATGGAGCATTTCAATTCCATCACAAGGGCCAAAGATTATTCCGCTGGCAACCAGCCGGGAGTCTGATATCCAGACACATTGGAATCATTCCTGACAAAGCCCACAGCTGTGAAATGACAGATACCAATGCAAAATCTTCCACTGATCCCAACTGATACTTCAAGCTGATATAGACGAATAAAACACATACCATCATACACCTTAAGCTTGTCTGAACAGGCATTGAATAAAAGGGTTTAGATGCAGTTGTCTTTTTATTTAAAAATATATTCTCATTTAATTTTCCCATCTTTGCAGGTACTGCAATCTTACAATTTGTATTGCCGAAATACAGTTACGATACGGGGAACAGGTTAATCATTTGCTTTGTTATCCTTTAAATCAGGTAGCTGCTAACAAGCAAATCTTGTTGCTGGAAGCTACCATTAGGAAGCAGGCAAGAGCTACCTTTACATTGCAAAGTAAATCAGAGGCTTAGATGTCCTGGAAAATAGCTTTTCACCATTTGAGTCTAGATTTAAAATCAGGGGGTCAGAGTAACATACACCATGACCAGTTAATTCACCTTGTGTGGGTGTGGCCACTGTATTGTTAGAGAGGGAGTTCCAGGATTTTGATCCAGTGACAGTGAAGGAACATTGATATTGCTCCCAGTCAGGGTGGTTGTTGTCTTGGAGGGGAAGTTGTCGGGATGATGTTTCCATGCATTTCACAGAATAACATTTGCTGCTCTTGACACCACTGTTTAAAAAAGAAGGTAGGCAGAGAGCAGGAAATTATAGGCCAGTGAGCTTAACTTCAGTAGTAGGGAAGATGCTGGAATCTATCATCAAGGAAGAAATAGCGAGGCAGCTGGATAGAAATTGTCCCATTGGGCAGACGCAGCATGGGTTCATAAAGGGCAGGTCGTGCCTAACTAATTTAGTGGAATTTTTTGAGGACATTACCAGTGCAGTAGATAACAGGGAGCCAATGGATGTGGTATATCTGGATTTCCAGAAAGCCTTTGACAAGGTGCCACACAAAAGGTTGCTGCATAAGATAAAGATGCATGGCATTAAGGGTAAAGTAGTAGCATGGATAGAGGATTGATTAATTAATAGAAAGCAAAGAGTGGGGATTAATGGGTGTTTCTCTGGTTGGCAATCAGTAGCTAGTGGTGTCCCTCAGGGATCTGTGTTGGGCCCACAATTGTTCACAATTTACATAGATGATTTGGAGTTGGGGACCAAGGGCAATGTGTCCAAGTTTGCAGATGACACTAAGATGAGTGGCAAAGCGAAAAGTGCAGAGGATACTGGAAGTCTGCAGAGGGATTTGGATAGGTTAAGTGAATGGGCTAGGGTCTGGCAGATGGAATACAATGTTGACAAATGTGAGGTTATCCATTTTGGTAGGAGTAACAAAACAGGATTATTATTTAAACGATAAAATATTAAAGCATGCTGCTGTGCAGAGAGACCTGGGTGTGCTAGTGCATGAGTCACAGAAAGTTGGTTTACAGGTGCAACAGGTGATTAAGAAGGCAAATGGAATTTTGTCCTTCATTGCTAGAGGGATGGAGTTTAAGACTAGGGAGGTTATGTTGCAATTGTATAAGGTGTTAGTGAGGCCACACCTGGAGTATTGTGTTCAGTTTTGGTCTCCTTACTTGAGAAAGGACATACTGACACTGGAGGGTGTGCAGAGGAGATTCACAAGGTTAATCCCAGGTCTGAAGGGGTTGGATTATGAGCAGAGGTTGAGTAGACTGGGACTGTACTCGTTGGAATTTAGAAGGATGAGGGGGTATCTTATAGAAACATTTAAAATTATGAAGGGAATAGATAGGATAGATGCGGGCAGGTTGTTTCCACTGTCGGGTGACAGCAGAACTAGGGGACATAGCCTCAAAATAAGGGGAAGTAGATTTAGGACTGAGTTTAGGAGGAACTTCTTCACCCAAAGGGTTGTGAATCTATGGAATTCCTTGCCCAGTGAAGCAGTTGAGGCTCCTTCATTAAATGTTTTTAAGGTAAAGATAGATAGTTTTTTGAAGAATAAAGGGTTTAAGGGTTATGGTGTTCGGGCCGGAAAGTGGAGCTGAGTCCACAAAAGATCAGCCATGATCTCATTGAATGGCGGAGCAGGCTCGAGGGGCCAGATGGCCTACTTCTGCTCCTAGTTCTTATGTTCTTATGTTCTAGGTGGTAGAGGTTGCAGGTTTGGAAGGTGCTATTAAAGGAGCTTTAATGCGCTTTTCTTGTTCATTCATGGGATGTGGGTGTCGCTGGCTGGGCTAGCGGTTATTGGTCATCCCTAACTACCCTCCATTTCGAAGGACATTTTTTAAAGAGTGAACCACATTGCTGTGGACCTGGCCTCACACGTCAGCCAGACCAGGTAAAGGCGACAGATTTCCTTCCCTAAAGTCAGTGCACCAGATGGGATTTTTTGAAATCAACAATAGTCATCATTAGATTTTGAATTCCAGGTTTTTTTGTTATTAAATTCAAATTTCACCATCAGCTCTGGTGGGATTTGAACCCAGGTCCCCAGATCTTGCCACTGCCTGGCTAGTCATGCTGGATTGCATCTTGTAGATGTTACACACTGCTGTCAGGTGTGGATTTTGAAGGCGGTGGATGGGATGCAAATCATGTGGGCTGCTTTGTCCTAGATGGTGTCAAGGTTCTGGAGTGTTGTTAGAGCGATACCTCAGCAAGTGGAGAGTATTCCATCGCCCTCCTCACTTTCCCTTTGTGAATGGTTAATAAGTTTTGGGGAGTCATGTGCTGAGATATGCGCCGCAGAATTTCCAAACCCTGATCTGCCCTTGAAGCCACAGTAGTTATGAAGTTGGTCCAGTTCGTTTTCTGGTCAATGGCAACCCCCCCCCCCCCCCCCCCCCCCCAAGCCCCGCCAATGTTGACAGTGGCAGTTTCAGCAATGGTAATGCTACTGAATGGCAAGGGAGACAGTTCTATTCTCTCATGTTGATAATTGAAAATAACTAGCTTTAGCGTGACTATCATTTTTTATGTTCTTGAGCATTTTCTGTTAAAATTGATGGAAACAATTTTAATAAATCTAGACCAGTATAATTGAAAACCAGCCAGAACAGCCTTAATTGAGAGACAATTAAAGTATAAGTAATTCATTAATAGTTGGAAAGGCTGGAAATGTAATTTGGAACACAAATGTTTAAAACTTTCATAATTCTTCACATTAACACTTGATAATTAATTCTCAACTGTTAGGAAAGACTGAACGGAGAGAAAAGAGGTGGCTGAGGGTGGGGGGTGACCTAACAGAGGTCTTCAAAATTATGAAAGGGTTTGATAGGGTAGCTGATGCTTCCACTTGTGGAGAGCAAAATTAAGGGTCGTAAATATCGGCAAACACTAATAAATCCAACAGGGAAATTCAGAAGACAACTCTCTACCCAGAGAGCAGTTCGAATGGGAAAATCACTGCCACGTGGAGCGGTTCAGGCAATTGACATTGATGCATTCCAGGGAAAATTAGATAAACATATAATGGAGACAGGAATAGAAGGAAATGTTGATCGGGTGAGGTGAAGTACGGTAGGAGGACCTGTGTGTGGAGTATCAACCCCATCCTAGGACAGCTGGGTTGTTTCCTTACTGCAAATTCCACATAACAAAAAACATTTTTTTTTTAAAGTATGTTTATTGAGACTTTACATGATGGAGAATTATGCAACAAAGTTACAAAATAATATGTCGCCATAAGTAGAAGGAAAAAAATGGCTTAATATACATCCTTACAGTGTGGAACAGTGGAATGAATGTGGGAATTTGGGATATATTGTACGATATGTATTTGGTGAAGTAAGAGTTAAAAGCCTGGGTTTGAGTGTATCTGATTGCTGAAATCATGCTTTAAAAGAATCCTGGTTTGAAAGACAACAAAGCTTTTAAGAGCCAGAAGTGTAATTAACCATCATAAAAAAAGTTTGGCCGAATGCAATTTGATTTTGACGAAGGGGATTCCCGGGGGGGTAATTGGTTTTCAGCTTGGTGAGACGATGTCATCGCTGGGTGGAGCGAAGGCATCAGGCTTTTCGAGAAAGCATTTTAAGTTCTGTTCTGGATGAAGCTGGGACCACAAGTCAGGTTTTGCTCACGTTAAGCTAGTTAAAAGAAATTAACAGTATTTAAAGCAGTGCCGAAGGGGGAGCTGGGACAAGGGGGAGCTGAAACAAGCCAGTTGAAACAGCTTTTGAAGACATACAGCCAGAATTTTTTCTGCAAAGGGGTGTCAAAATGTCTCTTTCTCAATATCTCTGTCAAGCAAGTATTCCTCCTTGCCTTTGATATTTAAGGTGGACTGAGAGTTGAGATGGTTTATTTTCTTATTGTTAAATAAAGATAGCAATTAAGGGTACTGTACTGTGATTGAGTATTATCTTTTAAGGGGTAATTATAAGCTATATTTCTCATGTGATGTTAAAGATTTTAGCACTATGTTAGTGATGACGTTTGTTTTAATGTACTATATCCCTATTTTGCAATCACCCCTGGGGAGAAGTATCCTTTCCTCACAGTCTTATTTAATAAAATATGGGGATTAATGTCTAGTATCCGAGCAACTGTTGGGATTTGGTCTGGAATTGTAATAACAGGAGAACGACATCACAAACAGCTTGACAGGTACTTATATCGCCCCACCAGAGATCAAGGGATAGACAGAACAAAGTCATGAAAACATGATAAAATGGTGCACCCCTCCCATGCCCCACAATCACCACAAAACATCATGATGAGCGTGCCACCCCATGGTTGGGTGCGTACCAACTTACATCCCCCTCAACTTCAGTAAAGGCCAAAGGCACTACAGTCCCATCACCGCCTCCTCTATTTGGATACCAGACCCCCTTTCACCCTTGCGGAAGCCAAGAGCGGATTCATCCTTACAAAAACAAAAGAAATGCACAAAAACCCCAGTTCCAGGGGGAGTTACACAATGCACAATGTGGGAGGGTCACACAATGCAACAAAACCCCAGTCTAGGCCCTGGGCAGAACCAAAATCATTCCGGTCAAATGTAAAGAGAGGACCGACCCCGACACGTTCAGATTACGATCAAACTAACAGGGTCTCCCAGAGAGAAAACCTGCTCAACAAGGAGAAGAAAAAAGCCAACAAGGGAAGAGAGCCAATTGCCCCGCCTGCATTTTGAACTCACTGATGGAGAAAGAGATCTCCAAGGAGAGAGGGAAAAAAACTCAACCTCAAGGGAGAGTCAGAATAAACCCAGTTCTCCCCAGGTTAAAGAAATCTGCCCAGGCTGTCACAGGATACAGACATAGATTCTTACATTTGATAAATTAGAAAGAAACAAAATAAATTATTAATGCCCCCCCAAAAAACAACGGAAACTGGGGGGCTACTTCAATCTAAGAAAGGACTGATCTAACCCTCCCAACCCAACCACACCTCGGCCCCACTCATCTTCCCAATAACCAAAATGAGTAAAACCGTACACTAATCACATTCCACATAATTGACTCAATACAAGTCTGCTCGATCAGGATAATCAGCGATACAGGCCATCACACTCACTCCACACCTCTATGCAGAAGGAAAGACAACAACAGATAATCAGCAACATGATCAACAGGGAGCAACATCCAAGATTACAGAAGAATCGCAGGACAATTTGCAGAAAGACACCTTCCATGTCACACAAGAAGGTGAAGGATTAGACAGGATCAGCAAGCACTCTTCAGGATCTCTCAAGGATTCCAACGATCGAAGGTCGAGGCACCATCATTTCCACCATGCAGTCTCCCCGACACCCAGGCGGTCCACAGCCTAGCCCCAGCCAGGAGGAATGACTTGACCGGCTCGGCCATCTACAACCCCTCATGGCAAGCATCGAAAATAGGACAATGAAGACCAGTGATCGGTGGGCCTAACCGACCCCTAGCCTTGAAGACATGATACGTACAAATCTGATGTACCCAGCCTGCAGATCAAAATTACCAAAGCATGTCAGCCAATTCTCAAACACAAATCGGAAACCCACCTCCCACTTCTTGTCAGGGTCCGGGCTCAGGGACACACCCCGCCCAGCTCCCTCTCTCCCGAACCAGACAGGATGGATGACATGCCATGCAACAGGTCACCCATAAGGTAGCTCCTGCCATGGCCTTTGTTTTTTGGACTTTTAAACCCAGTTCCTAGTGATTTTGGTTATCAAAACCGGCCCATCGTATAGAATAAGGAATTTGTCGATGAAAATTTGTCGAAATCTATGAAGAGGTTTGGTGACAAGAAGATTACGGAGGGTAATACTTCAATGGAGCCAGAAAGCCTGTGAAGTTCAGCACAAGGGAAGGCGGGGAACCTGGCCTGGGAGGTGGCTGATCATATCACGGTGGAAACACTGACTGAGGTGATAGTGCAGGACTGCAAAGCATTTTGAGGAGCAGGGCAGGGTGATGATGGAAACCCGTAAGTTAATTGGGGAGACACTTGGCCCAATTCAGGAGAAGCTGGGAAAAACCACGGCAGCGGCGAAGGAACATGGAGAGGAGCTGAAGGGTGTGGAGGTGTCCTTATCGCGGCACGATGATCGAATCACCTCATTGGAAGCGGAGGTGTTGCTGGTGGCGGAGAGGAACAAAACTCTGAAGGCAAAGGTGGATGACTTGGGGAACAGGTCGAGGAGACAGAACCTCAGAATCATGAGATTGCCGGAGAGGGTGGAGGGCCCAAAGCTGACTGAGTACTTTTCTGAGATGTTGACCAAGCTTTTGGAAGGGGGGGGGGGGGCGCGCGGGGTCGATTGTCCCCTCCAGAGTTGGATCACGCTCACCCAGTATTCCGACGGAAGCCTGGGCCAGTGATTATTGGATTTCACATCTTCCAGGAGAAGGAGCGGGTTCTGCAATGGGTCAAAGTGAATCGGGACTCGAGGTGGGAAGGAGGCATCATCAGGAAATACCAGGATGTGGGAGCAGAGTTGGTGAAGTCAGCGCTATTCAGCAATGGAGTCAGGTTTGGACTGGTATACTCAGCGAGGCTGAGTGTGACTTTTTGGTCGAAAGATAATTTTTTGAATCCGTCGGAGGCAGCGGAGGCTTTTGTCAAGGAGCATGGACTTGGGACTTGATTGAATAGATTGGATTGGATTGGATTTGTTTATTGTCACGTGTACGGAGGTAGAGTGAAAAGTACTTTTCTGCGAGCAGCTCAACAGATCATTAAGTACATGGGAAGAAAAGGGAATAAAAGAAAATACATACCAGGGCAACACAAGGTATACAATGTAACTACATAATCACCGGCATCGGATGAAGCATACAGGGTGTAGTGTTAATGAGGTCAGTCCATAAGAGGGTCATTTAGGAGTCTGGTGACAGTGGGGAAGAAGCTGCTTTTGAGTCTGTTCGTGCGTGTTCTCAGACTTCTGTATCTCCTGCCCGATGGAAGAAGTTGGAAGAGTGAGTAGCCGGGTGGGAGGGATCCTTGATTATGCTGCCCGCTTTCCCCAGGCAGCGCGAGGTGTAGATTTGTTGTATTTTGTATCTGTTGTACATTTGTGATTGAGGGGGCTACACTTGTCTGGGGTAGTGGTCAGGTATGGGGAATATGCGGCCCCCAGGGGGAGTTAACCTTGACTGGTTAATTAATAGAAAGCAAAGAGTGGGGATTAATGGGTGTTTCTCTGGTTGGCAATCAGTAGCTAGTGGTATCCCTCAGGATATCTGTGTTGGGCCCACAACTGTTCACAACTTAGAGATGATTTGGAGTTGGGGACCAACTGCACGTGTCCAAGTTTGCAGACGACACTAAGATGAGTGGTAAAGCAAAAAGTGCAGAGGATACCGGAAGTCTGCAGAGGGATTTGGATAGGTTAAGTGAATGGGCTAGGGTTCAGTGAGCCTCACTTAATTGTTGGGAGGGAGAGGGGGGTGGAGAGATGAGGGAGTCGTTTCTCTGGAAAGCTATTTTCAGGGGTATGGGGGGAGATGGGGAGGGATCTTACTGTGACTAAGGGCTGTTCTTTGTCTCGTCTTTGGGGTGGGGTTGGTGGCTGTCTTGGGTGGGTCCTGGGCTCGGGCCTATCAGAGATGGCGACCTTTGTCTATTATCTTTAGGAATTGGTTTCAGTCAATGGGTCTGGTTTGGTTTCAAGGGTGAGAGTTTGGAAATGATATTTTGTTTGTATGGATATATTTATTTTGTGTTTTATAAAATGAAAACTTTTAAAAAAAAATTTTATTCAAGGCTTTTCAACAAAATCTAAATATACAAATTATCAAAAGAACAACCAAAGAACATCGGAAGACCATCACATCAATCCAGCCCTGCAGCCCGTGACACCAACCCCCAAACACCACCCACCTTCCCCGTTTTAACCTCCTTCCAGAAGCTCCCTCCCCCCCCCCCCCCCCACCCCACCCGCCTTGCTGACCCCTCGATCCTCCTCGAAGAAATCGATCAATGGTTTCCACCTCCAAGTGAACCCTTCTACCGACCCGAGCAGAGCGAAATTGATCTTCTCTAACCGCAGGAATTCCTTCGGGTCGCTTACCCACCCCTCTACCTTTGGCAGCTCGGCGTCCCTCCAACATAACAACCCGTCTCCAGGCCATCAGGGAGGCAAAGGTCGATACATCGGCCTCTCTCTCCCACCTACCTGCACTCCCGGTTCTTCCGACACACCAAATATTGCCACCTCAGGGACACCCTCACCCGAACATTAGGCATAACATCCAAGAACCCCTGCCAGAGCCGCCTCAATCTTGGACACGCCCAAAACATGTGGACGTGATTCGCGGAGCCCCCACCCCAGTGCACCACCCACACCTACCCTCCACCCTCAAAAAACCTGCTGATCCTCACCACCGTCATGTGGGGCCTATGCAGCACTTTAAACAGGATGGGGCTTAACCTCACACATGACGAGGATGCATTCACTCTCTGCAAAGCCTCAGTCCATGTCCCACCTCCTGTCCACCTCCTCCTCCCATTTCCGCTCAACAACCTCCATCAGGGTGCCCTCCCACTCCATCAGTCCCTTCCAAATATCCAACACCTTCCCCTATTGTCCGACAGAAGCTGATCTTCCAGCACTGGAGGCAGCAACTCCTGGAAAGAATGCACTTCCTTCCTCACAAAAGCCCGAACCTGCAGGTACCTAAACCATTTCCCATTGGGCAACTCAAAACAATCCTCCAACCCCGCAAATTTGTCCCCTATAAACAAATCCCTGAAGTACTCAATCCCCACCTGCCGCCACCCCCGGAGCCTCGCCTCCAGTCTCACCGGCACAAACTGCCGCCCATAACGACATGCCCTCTGACCCCCAAGTACTGCCTACACCCCACACCCTCAAAGTTCACACCACCACTGGACTAACTGAATACCTGGCCAGTGAGAGCGGCAAAGGCGCCAACAAGAAAGCCCTCAAAGCCCGTCCCCCTCTACAATGTCACCTCCACCCAACCCCAAACCGACCTCTCCTCCGCAGCCCATTTCCTCACCATCGCAATGACTGTAGCCCAATAATAATTGCTCAAATTAGCAACGCCAGCCTCTTCTCCCCCTCCCCCACCACTCCCAGAAAAGCCCGCCGTCACTCACGGCGCTTTCCCCGCCCACACAAACCCCGAGATCAATCCATTAACTTTCCTGAGAAACGACTTGGGGACAGAGATAGGGAGGTTCTGAAGCACAAGCAGAAACCTCGGCGGCACCGTCATTTTCGCTGTTTGCACCCGCCCCAGCCGGCAGCAACAGCAAAATATCCCACCTCCTACAATCTCCCTCATCCCCTCCATCAATTGGGCCAAGTTCAATCTATGCGGCTAGGCCTTGCTCCGTGCTACCTGGGTACCGAGGTGTCTAAAGCTCGCCGCCACCACCACCCTAAACAGCATCTGGCCGCTCGAGCCTCAGCGAGACTCAGTCCTAAACCTGCTCCCCCTTATTTTGAGAGTATGGTTCAGCTCACCAGGCTAAATCACTGGCTTTTAAAGCAGACCAAGCAGGCCAGCAGCACGGTTCGATTCCCGTACCAGCCTCCCCGGACAGGCGCCGGAATGTGGCGACTAGGGGCTTTTCACAGTAACTTCATTGAAGGCTACTCGTGACAATAGGCGATTTTCATTTTCATTGTTCTAGTTTCACCCGCCAGTGGAAACAATCTCCTGCTTCTATCCAAACCTCCTTTCCTACCCCCTAGCATTGATCGGAACACCTCACTCTTTCCCTTATTCAATTTATATCCCAAAACCCGGCCAGATTCCCTCAGAATCCCCCCCAATGAGGCCCAATAGGTCTGTAATATAACAGATCATCTGCACACTGCAAAACCTTATGCTCGACCACCACGTCATACTTACCCACCACCTCAAACGCCACCCTCTTACTGACCAACGCCGTCACTCCCCTCATCTTCATATCCAGCCCCGAGTGGAACACCTGCTCCATCCACCCCTTCCTCAGTCTCATCTGATCCCCCAGTTTCAGGTGCCTCTCCTGCAGAAATACCACGTCCGCCTTCAGGCTCCTCAGGTGCGTGAACACACGCGACCGTTTAACTGGCCCATTCAACCCTCGCACATTCCGCGTGACCAGTCTGATTGGAAGGCTCCCCGCCTCCCTTCCCCTGCTTGGGCCAGCCCCCATCCGGTGCATAAAATGAAAACTTTAATAAAAAAGTAGGTATTTTTTAAATTGTTAATTTACTACATTGCAGAGAAATATCATGTGGCCCATGGTGTCTGCACTAGCTCTCCAAATGGGCACTTTTTGCCAGTCAGGCCGGAAGGATTTGCTAAGCTACATCAAATTTGAATTGCCCTTTTTCTAATCATTCAATAATTGGCGATATAAAACCTGTTCAATGTCACTCAAGCCGAGAACCCGTTAAGGCCATCTTTCAGGAATTAAACCAGGACAATTTAATGTTGTGAGAAACCTTTTTTTGGCTGAGATGCTCCAATTTATGGAAGCTCTTAATTCATCAATCACTTCGAATTGGCCCCATCACTGCCATCGCCAGTGAAAGGCCCATAAGCAAAAGCAGTTTAACATTCCATTGCTCAACTCAAAGGGCAGTCACCGCACAAAACTCAAATCGGAAAGGTCAAAGTCTATAACTGTACAGCTGGGTATTCAACCGCCCAATGTAAAAACTTGGCAAGGTCACCACTACATTTTACTCCCATCTTGAGAGTCAGGAACAAAGAAATAAGAATCGACTTTTCAGCACCTTGGGCTTGTTCAGCTATTCGATTAGATCATTGTTGGTCTGTATCTTAACTGCACTTACCACCCTCGGCTCCATAACTCCTAATAACCTTACGTAGCAAAAAATCCATCAAGCTCAGATTTTAAAATTTCGACTGACCCCAGCCTCAACAGCTCTTTATGTTCCAGATTTCTTATACCCTTTTTTGTGAAGGAGTGATTCAGTCTTCAAGGGCCTGGTTCTAACTTTTAGGTTATGCCTCCTTGACCGGAATTACCCCAGAGGAAATAGATTCTCTCCATCTAACCTAACAAAACCTTTAGATACATTGATAAACAGAAAGTAGGACGGTGGTCATTCAACCCTTCGAGCCTGCTCCGCCATTCATTATCATGGCTGAACATCAAGTTCCAATACCCTGAACCCGCCTTCCCCCCATATCCCTTTAGCTCCAAGAGTATATCTAATTCCTTCTTGAAATCACACATTTTCACCTCAATTACTTTCTATGGTAGTGAATTCCACAGATTCCCCACTCTCTGGGTGAAGACATTTCTCCGCACCTCAGTCCTAAAAAGTTTACCCCTTACCCTCAAACAATTCCCTCAACATCCGGAAAAATTTTTCTGAATCTATCTGTAGAATCACTTATTCTATCTTCTAATAAGAGTCGATTATCCGGTTCATTGGCGGTGTCCAAAATCCAACTTTATTGCTAATTATCCACTTTAATACACTTGCATATGAACGAAATAAAAACTTTGAAACAAAATGATAAACAATTCATGAGTTGGTCAAATACATGGCAAAGGAAATTATTAATCATAAAAGTATAAAGAAATTACTTTTAAAATAAACAAATAGAATAATTCAAGAATTCGGGAAGGCAGGAACTCAGGAACGAGTCCTTGACCAGAAGGTCTTACTTTTAAGGAAATTCTAATCTGTGGTCTAGTCCCTCGTTTACTCTCATTGGTTTCTAATTCTCAGCTGAGACCTCTTGGTTTGTTCAAATAGATGTCTATTACTTAGCGGACAATTTATTAATTAAACATTGGCCATTACTTAAGATTGACTGGTATCCAGTCAGGAATAATTCAGTATCTACAAGCGCCACCTGACGAGAATAAGAGGTTCTCACGCCATGGCTAGCCATCAACATTGCCGTAACTAATTATTTGATACATTCTTATTACTAAATGCACAGAAATACAATGGTCTATTCATTATATGAAACATTTGTTGAAACAATATCTGAGTTTCTACAGACATGACCCGAAATAAAGTTCAATAGTTGATTCATTATCTGAAACAATGACTATCTTTTCAGTCAAGGCATTTGAATAATTCCATTCTGTAGCTATCACTATCTAAAGAGACCAATAAATGAATGATTCAACAATCTATCATTCACCCCTTTTGATGATTCTAAACCTAATAGAATGAACTAATTAAAGTAAAGCAAAGAGTAAAGCGAAAAGTAAAATGCAATGAAAAATAAAAGCTAAAAGAAACACATTCGCAGTTGTCTTTGATAGTCCCTTTGTTTAAGAACAGCCTTCAACACTGGAATGGACAATTATGAAAAGTGTAACAAGCATTTTTAAGCTAATAGTAAAAACCATTCATATCCTGTAAAAGTATTTGTCTAGGTAAACACATATGAACTGTTTCAGGGCTTCTTGACATTCTCTTACAGATACATTTAGTTGCCAGAAACATGACATGTATAGGAAAAATAACTACAAAGATCATGACCAAACCTTGCACAACTGAGGCTCCTAAGGACCCTAGCCACCCAGTAGCCCAACCCTAAAGGGTGCTGGACTTGGGTTGCTTGAGTTTTTCAAACTCCTTCTGAATGTGTATCATCTGAATCAGTAATCTCTTTGGAGTTATCTGCAATATAAGTACAGCATTCTGATCCAATCCGAAATCTTGAAATCACACGTTTTCACCTCAACTACTTTTTGTGAATTCCAGACTCGCCACTCTCCGGGTGAAGACATTTCTCCTCACCTCAGTCCTAAAAGGTTTACCCCATAACCTCAAACTATGGTCCCTGGTTCTGAACTCCCCCACCATCGGGAACATTCTTTCTGAATCTGCCCGGTCTAATCCTGTTAGAATTTAATAAGCTTCTTTCAGATTCCCTAGTCTCAACTCCAACGAATATCATCCGAACCGACTATCTCGCCTCACATGGCAGGAATCAGTCTGGTAAACCTTTGCTCAGATAAGAACACCAAAACTGCACACAATACTCCAGGTGTGGCCTCACCAATGCCCTACACAATTGCAGTAAAACATCTCTATTCCAATGCTCAAATCCTCTCGCTATGAAGGCCAACATACCATTTACCTTCTTTACTGCCTGCTGCACCTGCGACTGATACTTTCAGCGACTGATGCACAAGGAAACCAAGGTCTCACTGAGTATCCACCTCTCTCAATTTACACCCATTCAAATAATAATCTGCCTTCCTATGTTTAAAACCAAAGTGGAGAACCTCACATTTATCGACATTATACTGCATCTGTCATGTATCTGCCCACTCACTCAGCCTGTCAAAATCCCACTGAAGCATCTCTGCATCCTCCTCACAGCTCACCCTTCCACCCAACTTTGTATCATTTGCAAATTTGGAGATAATACATTTAGTTCCCTTGTCCAAATCATTAATATATAACGTGAACAATCATCTCAAACACATCTTAAAATCATCTTGTCTCATTTGGAAGCACTTGTTACTGAGATCATGGATTGTAGGATAGAGCGGCGAGGATCCGGCTTCAATCCCGGCCCCGGATCTCTGTCTGTGTGGAGTTTCCACATTCTCCCTGTGTCTGCGTGGATTTTACCCGCCCAACCTAAAGATGTGCAGGCTAGGTGAATTGGCCACGCTAAATTGCCCCATAATTGGAATTTTGTTTTTAAAAATGGATTGTGGGTTCGAACTCCACTCCATAAGTTACACAATCAATGAACCGCAAGAGAGAGAGAATGCGCATTGTTGGAGGTGACAGAATTTGGTTAAGGCATTTAACTTAGGATAAGACCAAAACACTACAATGCTGGAATCTGAACTAATAGAAATTGTTGGAAATGCTCAGCAGGTCTGGCAGCATCTGTGGAAAGAGCAATCGTGTTTTCACTTCTGTGATCCTCTGTAAAGGTTGTGTTTCTTTTTCCACACACTGCCAGATAAGCTAAATATTTCCAGAATTTTCTGTCTTAGGGTCCTTCCTGTTGAATCCCTTATTCGACGGCGCGAGCACTCTGTCTCCATTTCGGAGAATCGCGCCCAAAGTTTGAAGAGCAGAAAGGTGCTCGAAATAATTATCTGAAACAAAGATTTTTATCTTTTGACTTTCATCCTTATTATTTTCACCCCTCTCCTACCCTCTACGTTTGTTCTTGGGTGTGTGCACGTGCGTGTGTGCGCGTGCGTGTGTGTGCGCGTGCGTGTGTTTTAGGTATATTTTGAGTGGAGGAAGAGATTATGAAGTAGACAACAGTGAACCAGTTGTATTTGCTGCATGTTGCGTTATAGTTCCAGTTATAAATAAAAGTAATTGTGTTTACATTCACAAACCTGGTGACTGTAATTACTGGGCAGCTGAGGGCCAAAGACTTTGGGTATTTTTATAAGCGTTATTCGTTAATTCAATTGTGTTACGACTCCGGGTCAAGTGGGGCTGCAATTGACCGCGCACTAGCTTGAGGGTTGTAATATCTGATTTTAATTCAACTCATGAAACTATCTGCCTGTCCCAGTGCTCCTGGTGAATCTCATGATACAATTCAAACACTGATACTGCCCTCATTATGTACGTCAACAGTTATCATCCAGGAGCACCAAAAAAAAAATCAAACAAAAAATATCAAACTGTGGAAATTACAAAGATTACAATTTGCGGAACTCGTGTAAGAAAAATCGTTGCTTTTATCTGTATAATTTTAAGTGCACAAGATGATTATTTCTGGATGAAGTGTTTTGTGACATTTCTGACAGATGTAAATTATTCTTCAGGAGGCTCACTGGGATTGATTTCAGAACTCTAAACTCATGAATTCTGTACTAACAGGTTTAAGTTACATTAGCCAGGGTGTAGGCGTAGGTTTAAATTGCATTTTATACCCTTTAGTAAAACTTTTTTTCAACTGTGCGCAGAATTAAAAAAAGTAACTTGCAATGTTGATATAGTGCCTTTCAGAACTTCCGGATGCCCCAAAGTGCTTCAGGGCGCACTTTCCCCAACCATAGCTAGTGTTGTTAATGAGGACACGTAGCACCGGTTTGTGCAATGTTACAATCTGATTAGCGACCATTACATTCAAAGAGAAATCCAAAACCATTGTTTTAACCAGTGGAATCATGCTGCAAGATCTCTTTTTCAAACAAAAAAAACAAACATTGTGGAAAATAAAGTCCCATGACCCCCCCCACCGGCAACTCCATTGCCCCCCCCACAAATCCCGTTGCCCCCTGCCACCGCATGCCCTGTCGCCCCTCCTCGCAGCCCCGTTCCCACCCCTTTGCATCCATCCCCGTTCCACCCCTCTGCCCTCGCATGTCCGTTCCACCCCTGCTGCCCCCTCATGTCCCCCCTCAGCACCCGCACCCCCGTTGCCGCCGCATGCATCATTGCCCCCCATCCGCCCCGCATGTCGCTTCACCCGTCCCCGCACGCCCCAACCACATGCCCCATTCCTCCCCCAGCCACACACTCCATAACCTACCCTCAACCGCACAACGCACCCCCAATCGCACACACTATTCCTCCACCAGCCACACACCCCATACCCCACTCCCAGCTACACACCACGTTCGACCCCCCTTCCCATGCCCCTACATCTGGAGTATTGTGTTCAGTTTTGATCTCTTTATCTGAGGAAGGATGCTCCTGCCATATAGGGAGTGCAGAGGATAACAGAGTGATTCCTGGGATGGCGGGATTGACGTATGATGAGAGATTGGATCAGTTAGGATTGTATTCACTGGAGTTCAGAAGAATCTCATAGAAACCTATAAAATTCAACCAGGACAAGACAGGATAGATGTAATAACCATGTTCCTGATTCGGGGGGGGGGGGGGGGGGGGGGGGGGGGTCCAGAAACAGGGGTCACAGTCTGAGGACACCGTTGATTAGACCATTTAGGACAGGGATGATGTGATCTTAGAATTTCCAGTGCAGGCAGAGGCCATTCGGCCCATCGAGTCTATTCCCGTAACCCAACAACACCACTTTTGGACACTACAGAACAATTTAGAATGGCCAATCCACCTAACCTGCACAAAACTTTGGACTGTGGGAGGAAACCGGAGCACCCGGAGGAAACCCACGCAGACACAGGGAGAACGTGCAGACTCCGCACAGACAGTGATCCAAGCCGGGAATCGAACCCAGCTCCCTGGCACTATGAAGACACAGTGCTAACCGCTGTGCTACTGTGCCGCCCATGATGAATCCATCCATTGACTCCATCTACACCTCCCGCTGCCTGGGGAAAGCGGGTAGCATAATCAAAGACCCCTCCCACCCGGCTTACTCACTCTTCCAACTTCTTCCATCGGGCAGGAGATACAAACATCTGAGAACATGCCGAACAGACTCAAAAACAGCTTCTTCCCCGCTGTCACCAGACTCCTAAACGACCCTTTTATGGAGCAGGGGCTGCCGTGCAGACCGGAGCCACCGTCTAGCCCGATAGTCCTGGTTGGGCACGGAGTATGCACCCTAGAGGCAGCCGGTGAGGATGGGAAGCCGTTCGCACAACAGGCTGAGGAAGAGGTGCATGAGGGGCGCCGCATGAGGCCTCATGTATACCGGCAGCACCTGTCATTCGAGGGCATGCCAGACCGGGCATGCCAACGAAGATTCCAACTGAACAGAGAGACTGTGCGATATAGCTACCAGCTCATGGAGCCCCGAGTACAGTGGGGTAATGGGGGTGGACACCCGCTCCCAGTGGCCATTAAGATGACGTCGCCCTGAAGCCTTACCCCACGGCATCCTCCCAGGCGCCGAGTGGGGACCTGTCCAGAATCTCAGAAGCTCGGTGCACAGGTGCATCCGCGGCGTCACAGAGCTCTGTATGCCCGGTCGCCACAATATATCAAATTTGTGAACCGAGCCCACCAGGATGCCCGGGCAGCGAAGTTCACCATTATCACCAAGATGCCCCAAACCAGAGGGTGATCGACGAGATGCATGTCGCCATACAAGCTCCAGCGCATGACAGGCCGGTCTTCCCAAACTCAAACGGGTTCCACTTGATGAATGGGCAGCTGGTGTGTGACCATGAATTATCCAACATGCACGTATGCCTGGCACAATGACGGTTCCTGACAACTACGAGCCCCCCCCCCCCACCTTGCCCCCGCCCAGCTGCGGGGTTGGCTTCTTGGCGACAGGGGTTAACCACTGCGGTCGTGGCTGATGACACCTATCCAGAGACCACTACAACACAGAGACCCACTTCAACAATAACGGCCATGCAGTGACCAGGGGCATGATCGAGCGGTGCTTCGGCATCCTGAAGATGCAGTACAGGTTCCAGTACCACACTGGAGGGGCCCTCTAGTATAGCGCTCAGAGAATTTCCCACATCAAGATAGCCCACAACATCACGTGGCAGAGGGGTAAAGTGCTTGAGGAGGGAGATGAACGCCAGCCCTCGTCCGAAGAGGAGGATGTGGGGCAGAGCGACTATGCGACATGGGACCCGGGCAGGCACGGGCGGCTAGCGCCGGGCCGATGCACACAGGACGCTCCAATCGCCTCCAAATTCACTGACGAGGGGGACTGGCCAGGAGTATGGAATCACATCCCACTCCCACCTGGCCTTCACCCCTCCCATTTCACCCCTCCCATGAACACCCTCCCTGCGCAAAGCCCCCCCCCCCCCTCCTCCCCTTGCAACCACCTCCGTGAATCCTACCTGTCTCACTTGGGGCTGTTCAGCACAGGGCTAAATAGCTGGCTTTGAAAGCAGACCAAGGCAGGCCAGCAGCACGGTTCAATTCCCGTAACAGCCTCCCCGAACAGGCGCCGGAATGTGGCGACTAGGGGCTTTTCACAGTAACTTCATTTGAAGCCTACTCGTGACAATAATCGATTTTCATTTCATTTCACTTTCACTATGGATGGGGGTGAAAGTTGGCAGTAACAGCCGGTTTAGCCTATGGGACAGGGGATGATGACCCGCTCTGCGATGAGCTCTGGTGCTTGGCATCGTTCAACAACGTCTGACCCCTGCCCACAGTAGCACTTTCTTCCGTCCACTTTCCCTGCAGGCAAGCTGACCATTCCAGCACAGGCTCCCGTTGAATCCCTGGGGTGGCGGAGATGGGAACGGTGGGAAGAGTGAAATGGGCGTGAGACACCGGAGCAATGAGTGCTGGCTGAACTGATGTCCCTGGGCCAGGCCCACCCACAATATCCACCCATCCCCCAGACACCCCCACCCACCCTCTACTCTAGAGGCTGGTTTAGCACAGTGGGCTAAACAGCTGGCTTGTAATGCAGAACAAAGCCAGCAGCGCGGGTTCAATTCCCATACTAGCCTCCCCAAACAGGTGCCGGAATGTGGCGACGAGGGGCTTTTCACAGTAACTTCATTGAAGCCTACTTGTGACAATAAGCAATTATTATCCTCCCCCCCCCCCCCGCGGCCAGCCCATCCCTCAAACCCTTCTGACAGAGAACCGAGGCAAGTTGTAACATTTTGCACAGGTGTTTAATGTGAACAATTATATGCAGGTTTGCGCCCTCGCCCTTATCACTATGCTGTGCCCTGCACCGTGTCAACTTAACTGGAGTCTACTTACAGGCCCCAACGCTAAGCCTAGGTGGATCCCCAGGAATGGGGGTGGTCTGCTGTGATTACCGCTGTGACCTGGGTCCCCTTTGGCAGCAGGTTTCTGGGACAATCAGGTCTGGATGGGCTCAGTTGTGCTTGGGGGTCCCGGTGGCATGGTGCTGCCCTGTTCTGCCCACGATATGCACCAAGTACAGGAGAGGGGATGGGGGGGGGAAGCTGCGATGTTCCAGCACTGCCCTGCGGGAGTTACCGGCACGGAGCCCATCACCTCCTCCTCCCTCGAGGTGTCCATTGGTCCCCGGGCTACTCCATGGGCCAGGGCTGCGACCAGAGCTGACCCCTGAGGGTCCCTCGCTACCTGGCGCAGCCAGTCTTGGAGGCCCACCCACCCTTACCAGGGGCTTGATGCTTGAAGCCATGGACCAGAGTGAGAGGACTACCTCCCTCTGGGACTGCGTCACATCACGCTGTGACTGTGCCACCTCCTTCTTGGTATGCGCCATTGCCTCGGCAATGCCACTGATGCCCTCAGCCATCGCCCGCTGTGACTGGGCCAGGTTCAGGAGCACTGCTGCAATGTCCAGGTGGCTCTGGCACATGGCTCCATGTGAGAGGGCAGCCCTGTCCTGGGCCTTGGCCACCAGCCACATAGAGTGCCACAGGGTCTTGGACATCTTGACCCATGGACGAAACCTTCGCTGCCAAGGCCTCCACCGCGGATGTCACCCATGCGGTTTTGGCCTGGGTGGCGCGCATGGCCGGAACCACCTCCTGCTCCTGCAGGCGGTTCAACTCCTCAAACTGCACCTGCAGTTGCTAGATGGTTGCCAGCACCCCCTCATCTAGTCCCTGGTTCTGTGTCTGCATCTCCATAATAGAGGAGGCTGCCATTTCCAGAAGGGCAAAACCCATCTGGACGGCAGCTAATCCCCAGGGTCCGACCTCTCGTAAGTCCCTACCTCTACCTGCTGTACTGCAGTAAGTGTATGGTGCGCACCAGATAGTCCCCCAGGAGCCTCTTTGCTAAATTGCCCAACCGAGGTGTCTCTGGGATGGTGTTGGAGACGGCTGTGACGGGAAGTCAGTGTCATCCCCGGCCTGGTGCATGCTGTCCCTCGCTGAGAGTCGCGTGCTCCCGTCCAAGTCAGCGTCCTCCTCCTCGCTGCTGTCCTCCTCGGGTTGTGATTGGGGCCCACCTCAAAGGCTGGCGATCCTGCACGACACAAGACATGACCCACGATTGGACCGCAGGTTGGGGACTGCTGGTGAATGGGGCAATGTGGTTGTGTGGTAGGGAACTGTATAGGGCAGTGTGTGGGGGGTGGTCAGTGTGTGGGGGGTGATGGGATGCAGGGGCAGTGGGTGGGGGCGTGGAGGTGGCGACACACTTCCTCGCCTGATGCCGACCTCCGCCTCGCGACGACCCACTCCCCGAGCCGACCAATCAAATCCAGAGCACACTACTCTCCTGGGGTGAGGGGCCGCAGGTCCAGCGGTCCCTCTCCAGTTTTCTCCTGCTCCCGGCAAGATGTGTGCCGACTTCTCCTGGAGATGACGAAACAGAAAACGCACAGTGTTAGACAGTCGGATGCATGCAGCACAGGGGGTTGGTAGCTGGTGGCCTTCGTGGCCAGGACGGCTGGTATGGGTGCGAGGAGATGGTGTTGGGAGGGGGTTCGGTCGCTTCCCAGAAAAGGTGGGGGTAGTTAAGGGTTTGTGGGTCGGGTTTAGTACCAGGGGCACAGTGCTGCCTACTCACCCTGGCCACCCTGTTGGCTGGTCCTAGCGGTGTTGCCCCCGGTGCTCACAACCTCGCCCGCCTGCGCCCAGGCGCACGGCGGCAGGTGGCAATTGGTCGTGTACCACGTGGTGCTGATGCAGCCCCTTAACAGTCGGTGGACTAATCTAGGAACGGCGTCAATTTTGCTGTCGAGTAACACCACAAATTCAGTCCCGGCATCAGCGCTTAGCTTCTGGCACAGAAAATTCCGCCGTATATTTTCAAGAAGCAGTTAGACATATAACTTGGGGTAAAGGGGATCAAAGGATATGTGGGGAAGTGATATCAGACTGGAACCAGTCTAGTCATTGCGTAAACAATTAATCAAGAATATTTATCAAAGTAAAATAAAAAACACGACAAAATACACTATGATACACTATGATAAGTATATGAATAACTAAACATAGCTTCATCTGGTGACCTTTCATTCCCAAAATAGTCCCAAAATACACCCACATTCCCTGAACTCACTGAGTCACCCCTTTTCCCACGCAACATTCACTTTCAGAACTCTACAGGTCAGATCGAATTAATCGCTCCCACACAATACCACTTAGGTGACCAGGCCAGGGAAAACATCTCTTTGCGGTTCAGCGAAGGCACAAAACTGCGTCTGTTAGAGGAGAATATCTGCAGTGGCTCTAAATACTAGGCAGAACAGGCCTCCGTGGCTCACGTCACAGGTGGAACTGACCTGGCTGACTGTTGAATGGAAATCGAGCCAGCTACCCCAATGAGGGTGCTAGCAGTTATGCTGTTCAATCTCTTTGATATTCCCCCCCCCCCCCCCCCCCCCGGTGGGCTGTCTACCTCGCTTACATTCCTTGCCTTTAGAAGTTACCATTTGTATAGCCTCACTAAGCTGTGGTAAACAATGTTTCTGATATTGCCATTCGCACCTCAACGTCTCTGGACACCTTCTAATCTTATTACTTGGCAACTCACATCCCGTTATTCATAGAAATCACAGTGCAGAAGGAGGCATTTGGCCCATCGAGTCTGCACCGGCCCTTACAAAGGCCATCCTACTCAAGCCCATGTCTCTACCCTATCCCGTAACCCAGCAACCCCCACGGACACTAAGGGTAATTTGCCATGGCCAATCCTCCTAAATTGCACATTTTTGGACTACGGGAGGAAATCGGAGCATCCGGAGGAAACTCACGCAAGACACGGGGAGAACGTGCAGACTCCGTACAGTGACCCAAGCTGGGAATAGAACTTGGGACCCTGGAGCTGTGAAGCAACTGTGCTAACCACTATGCTACCATGCTGCCCCTAGATGCCTGCTGATCTTGTTACTTGCATTTATTCTATTTTCATCTCAAATTCACTGTTCATCTAACATGTTTTTAGCTGGTTATGATGGGCTATTCCCAATGGGTTCACGATCTTCAGTTTCCATGAATTTCCTGCTCCAGGTTGAGTCCTGGAATATTGAGTGCGGAATGGGGATTTCCTTTTTTATTCACTCTTAGGATGTGGGTGTCGCTGGCTGAGCCAGCATTTACTGCCCACCCTAAATGCCCTTGAATTGAGTGGCTTGCGAGGTCATTTCAGAGAGCATTTAAGAGTCAACCACATTGCTGTGGGTCTGGAGTCACATGTCGGCCAGACTGGGTAAGGACGGCAGATTTCCTTCCCTGAAGGACATTAGTGAATCAAATGGGCCTTTACAACAATCGACAATGGTTTCATGGTCATCAAAGTTTTAATTCCAGATTTTGTTAAACTTTCAGCATCTGCCATTGCGGGATTTGAACCCAGGTCCCTAGAGCATTAGCATGGGTTCCTGGATTACTTGTCCAGTCGCAATATCACAGTGCCTCTGCCTCTCCGAAAGAGTTTCACTCCAGAGAAACTCTAGAATTTTGCCCAAATCCAGGGCTGGTGCCTTGATGATTTGTAGGTCCCAGCACTTTCATCAAACGTAGACCCTAACCTCACCTCACAGGCCACCAGCTACCAGGGACATTTCTACAAGTCTTTCCCCTTCCCAAAATGTGTGTCTGATGAAGCTGGAGCATGCTTACCATCTGAATTTCAGTCTCTTCTCAAGCTCTGAGGCATTTTCCAATTCCTTTCCTCCTGACCTTCTAACAGTGACAGTGCGCTATTCACTTCCAGAAACACCTCCTTCTCCTGGTACACGGGCTTGCTATTCCTCCAATGATCCTCCAGTCAGATTCCCTCTCATACTCACTGATTCCCCAATCACAGATTCCCTCTCACACTTACCGATCCTCCAATCACAGATTCCCTCTCACACTCACTGATTCCCCAATCACAGATTCCCTCTCACACTCACTGATTCCCCAGTCACAGATTCCCTCTCACACTCACTGATTCCCCAATCACAGATTCCCCCTCACACTCACTGATTCCCCAGTCACAGATTCCCTCTCACACTCACTGATTCCCCAATCACAGATTCCCCCTCACACTCACTGATTCCCTCTCACACTCACCGATCCTCCAATCACAGATTCCCTCTCACACTCACCGATCCTCCAATCACAGATTCCCTCTCACACTCACTGATCCTCCAGTCAGATTCCCTCTCACACTCACCGATTCTCCAATCACAGATTCCCTCTCACACTCAGATTCCCTCTCACATTCACCGATCCTCCAATCACAGATTCCCTC
Source organism: Scyliorhinus canicula (assembly GCF_902713615.1). Classification (NCBI taxonomy): domain Eukaryota; kingdom Metazoa; phylum Chordata; class Chondrichthyes; order Carcharhiniformes; family Scyliorhinidae; genus Scyliorhinus; species Scyliorhinus canicula. The sequence goes on along the minus strand of NC_052152.1, from coordinate 4,832,413 downwards.
TCACACTCACTGATCCTCCAGTCAGATTCCCTCTCACACTCACCGATTCTCCAATCACAGATTCCCTCTCACACTCACCGATCCTCCAATCACAGATTCCCTCTCACACTCACCGATCCTCCAATCACAGATTCCCTCTCACACTCACCGATCCTCCAATCACAGATTCCCTCTCACACTCACCGATCCTCCAATCACAGATTCCCTCTCACACTCACCGATCCTCCAATCACTGATTCCCTCTCACACTCACCGATCCTCCAATCACAGATTCCCTCTCACACTCACTGATTCCCCAATCACTGATTCCCTCACACTCACTGATTCCCCAATCACAGATTCCCTCTCACACTCACTGATTCCCCAATCACAGATTCCCTCTCACACTCACTGATTCCCCAATCACAGATTCCCTCTCACACTCACTGATTCCCCAATCACTGATTCCCTCTCACACTCACCGATCCTCCCATCACAGATTCCCTCTCACACTCACTGATTCCCCAATCACTGATTCCCTCACACTCACTGATTCCCCAATCACAGATTCCCTCTCTCACACTCACCGATCCTCCAATCACAGATTCCCTCTCACACTCACCGATCCTCCAATCACAGATTCCCTCTCACACTCACCGATCCTCCAATCACAGATTCCCTCTCACACTCACTGATTCCCCAATCACAGATTCCCTCTCACACTCACTGATTCCCCAATCACTGATTCCCTCACACTCACTGAGTCCCCAATCACAGATTCCCTCACACTCAATATCCCTGATCTAGCAATCAGATTCCCTCTCTCCTACGCTCGCTGCTCCTCAAGCTGCCAATAGACTTCCCTGTTCGCTCTGCAGGCACACTCCCTCTTGCTGTTGGAATCCGAAGCTCAGCCCTGAGCCTTGCTTATTCCAGATTGTTGCTCGGCCACCCACATCTGCACTTTAAAGGGAACATCAGTCAGGACCCTGGAGGGACCCTCGCCCCACTCTGCTTCAAAATGCGCCATGGGATCTTTTCTATCCTGCTCCTCGGTTTAACATCTTTCAAAAGACTGTACTCTGACAGCACCCTCAGTAGTGCACCAAAGTGCCTGCCAAAGTTTAGTGCTCAAGCGTCTAGAGCGCTCTAAAATATTCATCTCAACACAAACATTTTTTACATGAAATGGGAAGCACCATACTATTTAACGCTATTTTGGAAATGGTGTTGAGAAAGGAAATTTTTCTCACACCAAGAACAGGATTGCAACATCAACGTTTCCTGATGAAGAGCTGGTTCACAAGAATGTCAACACAGGAAAGACCTAACAAATACCTGTCACTATGTGAAAGATTTGGAATACAATTCCAGCCCACAAGTTGCAATTACTGATAGCAGCATCTTATCGTGCTGATGAATCAGTGTCTACAATTAGAAACAGTGAACAGGAGAAAAATGTTCTGGAATTCAGCAGCTCTTTGCTTCAGTATGGTACAGGAATGTCCAGCAGCTCTGCTCCACACTCATTCACTAACCCCTGCCTCCTCCTGGGACTAGGAGGAAACCCGAGCCATTCAATAAGATTTTTTTTAAAACAACATAGAAACAAGCCCCTCGCGTTTACCCTCGTTTTAAACTCTTCAATTTCCATTTGCTACACTTCCATTTATTATCATCACCCGTCCAACATCTTTCTAAATTTTGACACCGTCTCTGATTCAATTGTGTCTTGAACAATTTTATTCGTACATTCCCCCCCCCCCCCCCCCCCCCCCCCCATTTGAAACCCCCCAGCCACTGGAACAATAATGCTTTTATCTACATTGTCCAATGTCTTAATCCGACATGTCTGGAATCAGAGTAAATAGTAAAGTCGCCATAGTCCCAGATGACCATGGGCTGCTTTCCCCTTTGAGGGGGAGAGCTGACTGGTGGTGATTTAACCTGAGGATTGGATTGGATTTGTTTATTGTCACGTGTACCGAGGTACAGTGAAAAGTATTTTTCTGCAAGCAGCTCAACAGATCATTCAGTACATGGAAGAAAAGGGAATTAAACAAAATTCAAGAAAATACATGAGAATACATAATAGGGCAACACAAGATATACAATGTAACTACATAAGCATTGGCATCAGTTGAAGCATACAGGGTGTAGTGTTAATGAGGTCAGTCAATAAGAGGGTCATTTAGAAGTCTGGTGACAGTGGGGAAGAAGCTGTTTTTGAGTCTGTTCGTGCGTGTTCTCAGACTTCTGTATCTCCTGCCCGATGGAAGAAGTTGCAAAAGTGAGTAAGCCAGGTGGGAGGAATCCTTGATTATGCTGCCCGCTTTCCCCCGGCAGCGGGAGGTGTAGATGGAGTCCATGGATGGGAGGCAGGTTCGTGTGATGGACTGGGCGGTATTCATGACACACCACAGGATCACCACACCTCAGGCGAGAGGCGAGGTTGAGAAGGTGGGTCCTTTATGAATAACCTTAACCGGTACGGGGACTGAACCCGTGCTGTTTGCCTCTCTCTGCATCACGAACCAGCTATCCAGCCAACTGAGCTAAACCTGTCCCAGGATCAGACAGGACATCACAGACGCCATTTGGCTCATTGAGCCTGCACTGGCTCCTTTGTGTGGATTAATCCCACCCTATAACCCGCAGTTATTTTTTCTCCTTCAGGTGTTCAGGTATTTATCCCTGCTCCTCTTCAAAATAGCGCCACAGAAGCTTTGATGTCCACCTAAGAAGGCTGACAGGACCCTAGTGTAATAACTCACCCAACACAGGACCTCTGATCGTGCAGTATTCCCTCAGTACTGGAGTATCAGCCTGAATTTTCGGGCTCCAGTCGTGGGATGGAAATTCAGCTCACAACCTTCGATGCAGAGGGGAGTGCGCTTCCAACTGTGCAATGACTGACAACTTTCTCAAAACTTCTCTCCAGCTGACCTGCTTGACGGAGAACCCCATCTTCTCGAGTCTACCCATGTAACCAATCTAGTGAACCTCTTTTGTAACCTCTCCAAAGCCTTCACTTCCTTCCCAAAATGTAGCGCCCATGACTGAAAAGATTTAATCCAGCTGGGAGTGAACTAGTTTTACACAGGCTGAGCATAACTTCTGCGCTTTTGTACTCTCCAATTCTATTTACAAAGCACACTCTCCCATATGGTTCATCAACTACTTGTCCTGCCAGCTTCAAAGATCTATACACAAACACCCCCAGGTCTCTCTCTTTCTGCACCACCTTTAAAATTAAATCATTCAGAATATATTATATCTCATCATTATTCCGAACAATCTATCGCTACACTTTTCTCTGCACTGAATTTCAAACTCAACTCTGTTTTGTCTTCCTTGGTTACTTTTATATTCATATGGTCCCTTTGATCCAGGAGTTCTAATTTGCTAAAAATGTTGTATTTTCTTGAACCTTTTATGAAAGTCCTTATGAACATCAGCAGCATTCACGTTCTCCGTCATCACATCAAAAACCGTTCCCAAATTCTTCTGCAATCGCCTCTGGCCTAATATAACTCCAATTTTTCACATTTTCCCATATTTTTAATTCCTCACACTAGCCATAATCTACGCAATACCCTCTCCACTGCTTCTATAATATGGAACAAACTACTGCCACAGCATTATCAGTGTTTAGAAGTGCAGAGAGTTTACAGCACAGAAACAGGCCATTCGGCCCAACTCGTGCCCTTATTAGCATATCTTTGCACTCCTTTCTCCCTTACACACAAATAGAAAGTAAATTCACCATAGTACCAGCTAACCAGAGGCTGCGATCTCCTTTGAAGGGGACAGCTTAAGTGAAGAACAAGGTTGAGAAGGTGGGTCCTTTATGAATAACCTCAGCCAGTATGGGGATTGAACCCGTGCTGATGGCCTTGCTCTGCATCACGAACCAGCTGTCCAGCCAACTGTGCTAAACCGGCCCCTTTACATTTTCACATCAAATGTATCTCAGTTATTTGCCTCAACTTTTCCGTGTGGTACTGAGTTTTACATGCCAACGATCCTCTACACAACTAGGTTTCTCTGAATTCATAGAATAGATCATAGAATTTACAGTGCAGAAGGAGGCCATTAGGCCCATCAGGTCTGCACCGGCTCTGGGAAAGAGCACCACATTTAAGCCCTCACCTCCACCCTATCCCCGTAAACCAGTAGCCCCACCTAACCGAAGGGCAATTTAACATGGCCAATCCACCTAACCTGCACATCTTTGGACTGTGGAAGGAAACCGGAGCACCCGGAGGAAACCCGCGCACACACGGAGAGAACGTGCAGATGGTGACCCAAGCTGGGAATCGAACCTGGGACCCTGGAGCTGTGAAGCAACGGTGCTAACCACTGTGCTACCGTGCTGCCCACATTGGATTGGACTCAAACTATCTTGTATTACAATTTTTAGTTTTGCTATTCCCATAAATTTCCCATTGTAGCCACCATAAGTCCCTGGGAAACCCACGGGTTGGGGTACGCTGCCAATGGGATCAGAGAATCCCAACAGCCAGAGCATTCTGCCCATCATCTTTGTGTCTCTCCTATCAAACCAAACAAAGATCTTAGGTCAGCCTACAACCTTCCCGTCTCGCGGAAACAGCAACAGATTCATATATAACATTTTTCCATTCAAAATCAACTCTGGTTAGAGATCCAAAAACTACCTTTTAACGAAGCAGAAAAAAAATCCCACCACACAGCATTGGAGTATTAAACCACCAGTCCCAGACCTTGTCGGTGAGATTCTTTTCCAAGTGCGCGAGCCAGCAAGCTCACTGCTCAGATCAAATGTTCCATCAGCAGATATGCGCGTGTTCATTCGTGTTCAGCTTCTCTTGCAGCAGGTGTAGGGTGGTGCTGTATATTGCAGAGGACTGTTGTGTCGGGGATGAGGCCTTGTATAATCTGGTTCTCACACATTACATTAACCTGTTGTGGCACTACCGAGGAGTTAGGACACTGAATCGCAAAACGGTAATCTTCCATGTTCTGATGGCTTTCATGTTACACTGGAGCTGCTCCCAGAGACATTCCTGGACAAGCACATGTATATTAATTAAGTTTTCTCATGTTGGTAATCCAGATCACTTGCCAAGTATTCTACTGGCTTTCATATTTAAATGGCCTTTCCCACCCGAGGCATTGCTTGTAAATGTCTGGTAATCTCAAACATCCAAACCTCCCACCACTGTTCCACATCACCTCGCTTTTACAGATTATAGATTTTTTTTAAAAAATATTTTATTAAGGCATTTGTATTATAAATATTATCAAAATAAGCAACCAAACCAACAACAAATCGCAGCCAACTTGGCTTATATAATCAAGTTCTTAATCCCAATTCCCCACCAACCTTCCCCCACTTTACCCAACTCCCAATGCCTCCTCTTTTAATCCCCACCCTCCTTCACGCCACAATGCTGACAGCTTCATTTTTCCCAAAGAAGTTGATAACGGCTGCAACCGCCGGACAAACCCGAGCATTGATTCCCCCCGAGGGCGAACTTCTCGAGCCGGAGAAACCCGGCCATGTCACTAACCCACACCCCCGACTTTGGGGGCTCCGAGTTCCTCCATGTCAATAAAGTCCGTCTCCAGGCTACCAGGGAGGCAAAGGCCAAGATATCGGCCTATCTCGCCCCCTGGACTCCCGGGTCTACCAACACACCAAAAATGCCACCTCTGGGCTCGGAACCATTCTTACAGTCAATACCTCCAACATGACGTTAGCAACCCCTGCCAAAATCCCCTAAGCTTCGGACATACCCAAAACATGTGGGCATGGTTCGCAGGCCCTCCCGCAGACTGCCAACACCTGTCCTTCCCCCCCCCCTTCAAAGAACCTGCTCATCCGGGCCACAGTCATGTGCGCCATGTGGACCACCTTGAATTGTATAAAGCTAAGCCTGGCACACAACGAGAACGGATTGACTCGCCTCAGAGCATCCTTCCATTGCCCAGCCTCCAACTCCAAACCCAACTCTTCTTCCCACTTCTGCTTCATCTCCCCTATATGGGCTCCCTCCCAATCCTTAAGTTCTTTACAGTATCTTCCACCCCCACCCCCCCACTCTCAACACTACCTTGTCCTTAATGGATAGGCGGGAGGTGCGGTAAGGTCAATACCTGCCTTTGTATAAAGTCCCTCACCTGCAAGTAGCAAAACCCATTCCCACCGGGCAGCTCAAACGCCTCCTCCAACTCTTCCAAACATGGAAAACCATCACCTGTGAACAGATCCCCAAACCGCTTGAACCCCACCTGCTACCACCCCTGAAACCCTCTATCCAGGCCCCCCGGAACAAACCGGTGGTTGTCGCATATCGGTGCCTACACCAACGCCCCCTCCAGCCACATGTGCTGCTGCCACTGTCCCCACACCCTTGGAGCCATCACTACTATTGGGTTTGTGGAGTACCTGGTCGGCGAGAATGGCAGTGGAGGCATCAGCAGTGCCCCTAAACTCATAACCTTGCACAAGGCTGCCTCCATCCGCTCCCACACCGACCCCCCCCCCCCCCCCCCACTCTATCCATTTCCTGACCATCACTATATCCCCCCCTCCTCCCTCCCCCTGCGGCCCACCCAGCAGCACCTTCTACACCTGCGGGGTTTTATCCGCCCACACAAACCCTGAAATCACCGCATTCACTTTCCTGAAAAACGCCTTGGGAATGAAGATTGGGAGGCTCTGAAAAACAAACAAGAACCTAGGAAGGACCGTCATCTTTACCGTCTGAAACCTCCCCGCCAGTGACAACGGCAGCGTATCCCACCTCCTGAAGCCCCCCCTCATCTACTCCACCAACCGAGCCAGATTCAGCTCATGCAGCTGCTCCCACCCCCGTGCCACCTGAATGCCCAAATACCGAAAGCTTCCCCAGCCCCCACCATCTTGAACGGCATCTCCCCCAATCTCCTCTCTTGTCCTCTCGCCTGGATTGGAAAGACCTCACTTTTACCCAAATTCAATTTGTACCCCGAGAACCGGTCGAATTCCTCTCGGATCCCATAATTTCTCAAATCCCCCCCCCCAAACGGGTCCGAAATGGACAGTAACAGATCATCCGTGTAAAGAGAGACCCTGTGCTCCACCCCCTCACCCCCATTCTATCCCCTGCCAGTTCCTTGACGCTCTCAGCGCATCGCCAATGACTCTATAGCCAAGGCAAAAAGCAGTGGAGAGTGGATATCCTGCCTCGTCCCCCGGTGCAGCCTCAAATAAATCCGAGCTCACCTGGTTCGTTCGTACACTCGCCACACGTGCCTGGTACAGCAGCCGGACCCAATCCATAAAACCCTGCCCAAACCCAAACCGCCCCAAGACCTCCCACAAATAGTCCCACTCTGCCCGATGGAAGGCCTTCTCCACGTCCGTGGTGACCATCACTCCCCCCCCCGTTCCCTTGCCTCATTAAACTGCCTTTACAAATAATGGCCCCAGAGCCAGCGGGAACTTTCTGTAAAATTCCACTGGGTATCCATCCAGGCCCAGGGCATTGCCTGATGCATCGCCTCCAGCCCCTTCACCATTTCTACCAGCCCAATGGAGGAACCCAATCCCTCCACCAGTTCCTCTTCCACCCTCAGGAACTCCAGCCCCTCCAGAAACCACCTCATCCCCTCCACCCCGACCGGGGGTTCTCACTCATATAGCCTGCTATAAAAATCCCTAAACACCCCATTCACCTCCACCGAGTCCAAAACCGCGTTTCCCCCTGTCCTTCACTTTGTCGCTATAACTCGCTGGCTCCTGTTTCCTCAACTGGTGCGCCAGCATCCTGCTCGCCTTCCCGCTATATTCATAAACCACCCCACACGCCCTCCTCAGCCGCCCAACCACTTTCCCCGTGGATAACCACCCAAACTCCATCTGCAGCTTCTGCCGTTCCTTCAACAGCCTCACCCCCGGGGCTTCCGAATACCTCCTGTCCATCTGCAGAATCTCAACTAGTCTTTCCATCTCCATCCGCTCCACCTTCTCCCTGTGTGCCCGTATCAAGATAAACTCCCCTCTCACCACTGCCTTCAATGCTTCCCACAACGTGGTCACTGAAACCTCCAGTGTTGTTCAGCTCCACATACCCCCGAATGGCCTCCCTCACCCGCTCACACACCGCCTCATCCGACAATATATACATCTAGCCTCCATTGCGGGCGCTGGGCCCCCCTCTTATTCACCCGCAAGTCCACCCAATGCGGAGCATGATCTGACACCACTATTGCCGAGTACTCCACATCGACCACCCCCGCCAACAGCGTCCTATCCAAGATGAAAAAGTCAATTCGGGAGTATACCCTGTACACGTGAGAAAAACAAAAAATCCTTCACCCTCGGCCTCCCAAACCTCCACGGATCCACCCCCCCAACCCCCCATGTGCTCCATAAACCCCCTCAGGTCCTTCGCTACCCCGACACCCTCCCCGGCCTCAAAATCAACCCATCCAACCTTGGGTCTAAAACGGTATTAAAATCCCCACCCCCCCTCAAATTTCAGTCGATGCGAGTCCAGATCGGGGATCTTCCCCAACACCCACCTCATAAACTCCACATAGAACATACAGTGCAGAAGGAGGCATCATCCCAGTTCAGAGCATAAACATTCACCGGCATCATAGAACATACAGTGCAGAAGGAGGCCATTCGGCCGATCGAGTCTGCCCCGACCCACTTAAGCCCTCACCTCCACCCTATCCCCGTAACTCAATAACCCCTCCTAACATTTTGGTCACTAAGGGAAATTTATCATGGCCAATCCACCTAACCTGCACTTCTTTGGACTGTGGGAGGAAACCGGAGCGCCCGGAGGAAACCCACGCACACACGGGGAGAACATGCAGACTCCGCACAGACAGTGACCCAGCGGGGAATTGAACCTGGGACCCTGGCGCTGTGAAGCCACAGTGCTCGTGACTTGTGCTACCGTGCTGCCCTGTCCTCTCCAATTTCCCACTCACCATCGCCTAACACCCCCCAGAGTCAGCCACTGTACTCCCCACCCTTTCCCCAACCTTGTCTAATCCATCACCTTCAGACGTGTCTCCTATAACGGAGCTACATCCGCCTTTGGACTTCTTAAATGTGCGAACGCACGGACCCTGTTGACCGGCCCATTTAACCCTCTCACGTTCCATGTGATCAGCAACCCCCCCTTGCCGATCAACCATAACCCCTCCTGGGCCAGGCTCCAGCCCACATCACGCAACGCCTCAGGCCCACCCTCGGGTACCCATTGTCGTCGACCCTCCACATACCACATTTTAAAAACCCCTCCCCTGACAGCAGGTCCCCCCCGCTCCCTCCTGCCCCCCACCACAAAATAACAACCCTAACCTCCATCAACACACTCCCGCTCACCCCCCATTGCCCTTCCGTGAACTAGAGCCCAGCTAGCCTGGTAGCCCCCGCCCATGGTGCCTAGTATCCTACTGACTCCCCTCCCCCCCACTCAAACATACTCCCAGTGCAAACTTCACACCCACCAAACACAAAGTAAAAAGAGCAACCCACCATTTCCCACCAAGAACAAACCCAGAGCAATGGCCCCAAACACAATAATAACGCAAACAAACCCAAAAGGAACAGAAAGGGAACATCTCCAAAGTTCTGTGTCCTTCTTCTCTTGCCACTTCATTGTCCCTGACATAATTCATCGCCTCCTCGGGCGGCCCGTAATGGAGCTCCCCACCATAATAGGTCACCCACAGGTGCGCTGGGTACAACATGCCAAACTTCACCCCTTCTTAAAGAGAGCCGCCTTCACTTTATTGAAGCCCGCTCTTCTTTGAGCCAATTCCGTACCCAGGTCCTGGTATACACACAGCTCGCTGCTCGCCCAGATACAGCGCCTCGTCTGCCTGGCCCACCTCAGGATCCATTCCTTGTCCAAGAGCCAGAGCAGGCCCACCACCATCACCCTCGGAGGCTCGTTCCCCTGCGGCTTCCTCATCAGCACCCTGTGCGCCCGGTCCACTTCCAGGCCCCCTCTCCCAGCAGCTTCTCGAGCATTCGAGCAACATGCGCGCCGGCTTCCACTCCCTCGCTGCCTCCGGCAGTCCCGCGATCCTCAAATTCTGCCTGCGAGACTGATTCTCCAGGTCCTCCACTTTCTCCTGCAGCCGCCTCTGTTGATCCCGCATCATCCCATCTCCGCTGCCATCGAGGCAAGCTGCTCCTCGTGCTCCTCCCACTGCCTCCTCCACCTTCTGAATCGCCTGGCTCTGGGCCTCCAGCCTCATCGCCTTTGTCGGGTCCACCACCCTAGCCAGGTCCTCCAAAATCTCCTTCCTCTGCTGGGTGAACTTCTCGTTCAGGAAGCCCACCAGCTGCTCCATCGACCACTGAGAGGGTAGGGCCGGTCCCTGACGCGCCGCCATCTTCTCCTGTGTCGCGGGCACCACTCCAACTATCACCAACTGTTCCTTTCTTTTTCTGCCACTTATGGTCTATGAATCCATCCACCATTGGGACACACTCTCCCACCACCCCTCCTGCACCCTATTTAATCAGAAAATCCACCCGTTAGCTGGGGAAAAGGTCCACAAATTCCACCATAAGCGGGAGCCACTAAATGGGCGACCACTCACACCATGGCCACCACCGGAAGTCGTACAGATTATATTTTTAAAAGACAAATGTGCCATTTCACACTTACTGACACGATATTCAATATGCCACCTCTTTTTGCACATTCGACTATCTTGACAATGTCCCCTTGACATAATATACACTCAAGAAACTGCTATTTCATTGGCATGATGCTTTGCAGTTAATAAAGTATATTTTGAAGTAAAATCACTGTTGCAAAGAAGGAAAGAAAAATGGGGGCGTCTCTCCCTCTGGGTTTTGGGGAGCGTTGAAGGTGGTAATTAGGGGGGAGCTAATATTGATTAAGGCGCACAGGGTTAAGGTGGAAAGGATGGAATAGCAGAGGCTGGTTGAAGCCAGTTTAGCAGTGGGCCAGCAGCACTCGGCAACATATACTGAAACTGAAAATGAAACTGAAAATCGCTTATCGCTTACAGAAGCATTGTTGAGAGGAAGAAGCTCCAGGTAGAGTCTGAGCTTGTGTCACGGAGAAGGCAGTGGGGCAGTTGCATCGTATTAGAGGGGTGAGTTATGAGCATGGGGAGAAGGCCAGTAGTTTGCTCGCACACCAGTTGAGGCATCAGATAACGGCGAGGGAGATCGGGCAGACACAGGACTCCAGGGGCAGGGTGGTCACTGAGCAAAGGAAGGTGAATGGGATGTTGAGGCCTTTTACCAGGGGCTGAACAGGGAGGGCTCAGGCATGGAGGAACTTCTTCACCCAAAGGGTTGTGAATCTATGGAATTCCTTGCCCAGTGAAACAGTTGAGGCTCCTTCATTATATGTTTTTAAGGTAAAGATAGATCGTTTTTTGAAGAATAAAGGGATTAAGGGTTATGGTGTTCGGGCCGGAAAGTGAGTCCACAAAAGATCAGGCATGATCTCATTGAATGGCGGAGCAGGCTCGAGGGGCCAGATGGCCTACTCCTGCTCCTAGTTCTTATGTTCTTATGGAGCAGCTTTTGGATGGCTTGGATTTCCCTGTGGTGGAGGAGGGAGAAAGTGCGGGGGCTGAGGGCCCGACTTGGGCTGGAGGAGGTGATCAGGTGTATTGGGTCAATGCAGTCTGGGAAGGCCCCGGGTCCGGACGGATTCCCAGTGGAATTTTATAAAACGTTTGCTAGAGTTGGGGCCTTTGCTGGTAGAAATGCTGAAAGATGCATTGGATAAAGGGGAGCTCCCACTCACGCTGGCACAAGCCTCGATTTCGCTCATTTTGAAGAAAGACAAGGATCCAAAGGAATGTGTGCCTTACCGACTGATATCGCTTCTGAATGTAGAGGCCAAGGTGTTGGCAAAGTGCCTGGGGGATTGTGTGCCGGGGGTGATGGTTGAGGACCAGACGGGGCTTGTGAAGGTGCGACAGTTATCATCAAACATTAGGAGGTTGTTGAATGTGATGATGACACCTCCTGTGGGTCAGGAAGCAGGTGATAATATCAATGGACGGGGAGAAGGCGTTTGACCAGGTGGAGTGGGAGTATCTTTTTCCAAGTGCTGATGCAGTTTGGTTTTGGACCAGGGCTTGTTGGCTGGATGTTGTACAGGGCCCCACAGCTAGTGCGCAGACAAACATATTTTTGTTTGCTCCAGGGAACGAGGTAGAGATGTCCACTGTCCCCATTGCTGTTTGCATTGACGATTGAGCCTTTGGCAATGGTGCTTCAGGCTTCAGCGAACTGCAGAAGGGGGGGGGGGGGCGGGCTGTGGAACATATTGTGTCGCTATGTGCAGATGATCTGCTGCCATGTAGTACAGACCTAGTTTCTGGTATAGATAGAATTATGGGGATCCTGACGAAATTGGGTTCGTTTCCAGGGCACAAGCTCAATGTGGGAAAGAGCGAGGTGTTCCTGGTCAATGTCCAGAGACAGAGGAGGGGATTGGAGAAGTTAACGTTTCCGTTAGTTAAGTCGTGTTTTTGGTATCTGGGGATACGTGCGGCACATAGTTGGGCTCGTTTGCACAAATTGAATTTGGCTAATTCGGTGGATGGCGTGCAGGAGGTTTTTAGGGAGGGTGGGGAACGTTCTTCCTTTCTTCTGCTGTCTCGGGTGGGGGGGGGGGGGGGGTCCAGACTGTGAAGATAATGGTTCTCCCCAAGTTTTTGTTTATCTTTCAGAATCGCTCGATCTTCCTGCCCAAATCTTTTTTTGGGAGGGTAAACAGGATGATTTCAGACTTTATGTGGGCAGGTAAGGCACCTCGAATTAGGAAGATATTCTTGGAAAGGGACTGACAGACCAGGGGGCTTGGCATTGCCAGGTTTGCTGAATTATTACTGGGCGATGAACGTGAAGAAGGTTTCAAAGTGGGTCATGGAAGAAGGGTCGGTGTGGGGGCGGATAGAGGATGTTTCGTGCAGGGGAATAAGTTTGAGGGCGCTGGCGAAATGCTGCATAAGTTCTCGCTGGCGAAATGCTGCATGGGTCCGGTGGTGGCTGCCTCAGTAAGGGTTCAGGCAGGGTTGGGCTCAACACAGAGGGCGTGGAACGGGAGGGGAAAGAGGAGTTTAGGGATCTGTTCATGGACGGCAAGTTTGCATAGTTGGGGGAACTGGTCGAGAAGTTTGAATTGCCAAAGCGGAATGGGTTTTGGTACCTGCAGATCAGGGATTTTTACAGGAAGGAGCTGGCTATTTTTCCACGGTTGCCGCCCCGTTCATTGCTCGAAAGGATTGTGTCTGAGGACGAGATAGGGCAGGGCAAGGTTTCCGATATTTATGGGCAGTTAATGGACAGTGAGAGGGCTTCATTGGAGGAGATAGCAAGGAAGTGGGAGCTGGGTGGTGGATTGAAAGAGGGAGGGTGGTGCAGTGAGGCCCTGTGGAGGATAAATTCCACCTTGTGAGAGAGATTGAAATTAATTCAATTTAAGTGGTACATAGGGTGCATGTGACAAAGTCGTGTTTCAGTTGATTTTTTTCACCCAGAGGTGGAGGATCATAGAATCCCTACAGTGCAGAAGGAACCTTTACCAACTCAAGAGCACCCTACCGAGATAGATGTGGCGATGTGCAAGGGGCCGGAAAACCACACTCGCATGTTTTGGTCTTGCTCAAATTGGTGCAGTTTTGGGAGTGTATTGCAGGAATTATATCAGTGATTTTAGGGGTAGAGGTGGCTCCGAGCCCGTGGGTGACAATCGGCGGATCTGGGAGTGCAGGTGGGGAGAGAGGCTGACGCCTTGGCCTTTGTCTCACTCACAGCCCGAAGGAGGATCTGGTTAGGGGTGGCGAGGATCTGGTTAGGGGTGGCGAGGATCTGGTTAGGGGTGGCGAGGATCTGGTTAGTGGTGGCGAGGATCTGGTTAGGGGTGGCGAGGATCTGGTTAGGGGTGGCGAGGATCTGGTTAGGGGTGGCGAGGATCTGGTTGGGGTGGCGAGGATCTGGTTGGGGTGGCGAGGATCTGGTTGGGGTGGCGAGGATCTGGTTAGGGGTGGCGAGGATCTGGTTAGGGGTGGCGAGGATCTGGTTGGGGTGGCGAGGATCTGGTTGGGGTGGCGAGGATCTGGTTAGGGGTGGCGAGGATCTGGTTAGGGGTGGCGAGGATCTGGTTAGGGGTGGCGAGGATCTGGTTAGGGGTGGCGAGGATCTGGTTAGGGGTGGCGAGGATCTGGTTAGGGGTGGCGAGGATCTGGTTAGGGGTGGCGAGGATCTGGTTAGGGGTGGCGAGGATCTGGTTAGGGGTGGCGAGGATCTGGTTAGGGGTGGCGAGGATCTGGTTAGGGGTGGCGAGAATCTGGTTAGGGGTGGCGAGGATCTGGTTAGGGGTGGAGAGGATCTGGTTAGGGGTGGAGAGGATCTGGTTAGGGGTGGCGAGGATCTGGTTAGGGGTGGCGAGGATCTGGTTAGGGGTGGCGAGGATCTGGTTAGGGGTGGCGAGGATCTGGTTAGGGGTGGCGAGGATCTGGTTAGGGGTGGCGAGGATCTGGTTAGGGGTGGCACGGATGTGGTTAGAATGGCGAGGATCTGGTTAGGGGTATGGTGAGCTCTGGAGCTGCCTAGGGCAGGGGGTTTGGTGAGTGACCTGGCAGAATTCCAACATTTGGAGAAAATAAAGTTTACCTATTTGGCGCGGGGGGGGGGGGGGGGGGGGGGGGGGTTCAGCGTGTGGGTTCCACTCAAGGTGGAAGCTGTTAGTCTCCTTTAAGGACTGTTAAACCCCAGCGGGTGGGAGTGTGGGGGGGGGGGGGGGGGGGGTAATGTTGTGTTGATCAAGCCTTTTCTTTTGTTTGCGTTATTGTATTTTAGCTATAAACGGAGCAAGTAGGGAAAGGTGGACGGGGGTGGGGCTTGTTTTAGGAATATGATGTAAAGGTGGTTAAATTGCGTGTTTTGTATACAAAATGTAAATGCCTTGAATAAAAATATTTGATTTTCAAAAGTATTAACAAAAGAAGCAACTCCAATGTGAGGAAACATTTTTTTATTGTCTGAGAATATATTCAAGAGGAAACTGGGGTATGTGAAAGAAAAAAAAATGCAGGGCAGGGTAGGAAGCAGAGGGGTGACACTGGGTAAATTGCTCCCAGAATCAGTGCAAGTGCAGATAGCTGGCCGCTTAGCCTTTGTGTTGGTCACAATTGTGATGCTGAGGTAGTTACCAGAATCATCTGTTTTAGTGATGAAGGGTGGGGGTAAATATTGGCCAGGACACTACATTGCTACCCTCGGAGTCACAGCCCAATTATTTATTGTACCTTTAGAGATTTGAATGTCTCTTTCGTGGGGGGGGGGGGGGGGGGGGGAATGTCTCTTTTGTGTGGGGGGGGGGGCAACGCGACGAGAGGGGGAGGACTTGCCCAGCAGGGGGAGAGCTGGGGGAAAATTCTAGAAACAATCACACACCCCCCCCCCCCCCCCCTGCTCCACGTCCTGTCACATTCATCGCAGTGACAGGTTTCACATCAGCCTTGGCAGAAGGGCTGTCGTTGAAACAAACCATCCAATATTTGCACGGACTGTGTACAATGGTAAACCCAACTCAAAATGTCTGTTTTTCTTTTCAATAAATCATTATTTTCCGTGTTTGTTTCACTGGTGATATCAATGAATTATTTACCGTTTTTCAAAGAACTTCTGTAAGCAAAGTAAACATCAGATTCCCACCCTTGAACGGTTTCATATGTGATGTAGCAAGTGTTTCAGGAGGAGCTGGGCGGGATTACAATGGAAGCAGGAAATCTTTTTCTTCAGTCTGAAAATGTTAAATCAAACTTTTGGTGTCCTGCTCCCCTTTGGAGCAATTTTCAGTGGACTTGCATCCAAGCAGGATTGGTCCAAAGGAGACAAACTGTTTCCCCGAGGAAATAGGAGTGGGCATAGAGAACAGCAGCTGAACAAAGTTGTTCATTTATTTGGCAATTTAACCCATAATACGTGCAGCTTGGCCCGTCAAGACAGCACAGGAAAAGGGTCAACCCAGGGTCAATAATACACAAAACGTAAGTCTCAGTCCAGAGAGTGGAGATGTTTAAACTAGAATTGAAGCTCGCTCCACTTTGTATAGTGTATAGCTTAAAGTGCTGGAAATGGAAGAGGAAAAAACACCTTCAAAATATATAATTTGGTTAGTTAGGGATGTAGCTAATTAAATATTTAGTAGGAAATGTCTTTCGGAGTTTAGTCGGTGGATTTGTGATTGTTTCTGGTTAGGAATGCAGCTAGTTAATGGTTTATCTAGTTGAGGGATGTTTCTGGTTAGGGATACAGCTAGTTAGCAGTGTATTTAGTTTGGGGTATCCCTGGTCAGGGTGCAGATAGTTTATTTTGTTAAGTTTATTTAGTTTGGGATTGCCCCTGGTTATGGTGCAGCTAGTTGATGGTTTGTTTAGTTAGAGATCGCCCCTGGCTAAGGTGACACTAGTTAATGGTTTGTTTAGTTAAAGATCAACCCTGGTTAGGGTGAAGCTAGTTAATGGTTTGTTTGGTTAGGGATGCAGCTAGCTAGTTTAGTTAGCAGTGTATTGAGTTAGGGGTTGTCCCTGGCCAGTGTGCAACTAGTTTACTAAATCAGATGCATGGTTTGTTTCATTGGGGGGGGGGGGGGGGGGGGGGGGGGGTCATTCCTGGTTAGGGATGCAGCTAGTTAGTGTGGTTGGTTAGAGTTATCTCTAGTTAGTGTGCAGCTGGTGTGGTTAGTTAGGAGCCAGTGTAGTTAGTTAGGAGCCGGTGGGGTTAGTTAGGAGCCAGTGTAGTTAGTTAGGAGCCGGTGTAGTTAGTTAGGAGCCGGTGTGGTTAGTTAGGAGCCGGTGTGGTTAGTGAGGCGCTGACTGCCCGCCCTCCATCCCGCCGCCGGCAGCGAGCGGGTTAAAGGCTGCGGCCGCCCGGAGCACGGGGACCGGGGCCGGTCCTACCTCCGCCGCAGGTCCGGGGTGTGAGGCTCCAGGTAGGAGTCCTGCTCCAGCAGCCGCTCCAGCTGGGCCTCCTCCGGTAACATCCATCCCGCCGCCATCTTCCCCACACTGGCCGGCACTGGGGGAGGGGCGGGGGGGAGGGGGCGGGACCGGGGAGGGGGAGGGACTGGGGAGGGGCTGTGGGGGGTGGGAGGGGCTGTGGGGGGTGGGAGGTGGGAGGGGCTGTGGGAGGTGGGAGGGGCTGTGGGGGGGTGGGAGGTGGGAGGTGGGAGGGGCCTGCGGGGTTGGGAGGTGGGAGGGGCTGTGGGGGGGAGGGGCTGTGGGGGGAGGTGGGAGGGGCTGTGGGGGGAGGTGGGGGGAGGTGGGAGGGGCTGTGGGGGGGAGGGGGAGGGACTGGGGGAGGGGGAGGGACTGGGGGAGGGGGAGGGGGAGGGACTGGGAGAGGGGGAGGGGGAGGGGCGGGGCTGCAGGAGTGGGGGGAGGGGCTGTGGGAGGGGGAGGGGCAGGGCTGTGGACGGGGGAGGAGGGGGAGGGGCTGTGGGAGGGGGAGGAATGGGGAGGGGCTGTGGGAGGGGGAGGAGGGGAAGGGGCTGTGGGAGGGGGAGTGGCTGTGGGAGGGGGAGGGGCTGGGGAGGGGGAGGAGGGGGAGGGGCTGTGGGAGGGGGAGGAGGGGGAGGGGCTGTGGGAGGGGGAGGAGCGGGGGGGAGGAGGGGGAGGGGCTGCGGGAGTGGGGGGGGAGGAGGGGGGGGGGAGTGGGGGGGCGGAGGGGGGGGAGTAGGGGGGGAGAAGGGGGGGGAGTGGGGGGGGCGGAGGGGGGGAGTGGGGGGCGGAGGGGGGGGAGTGGGGGGGCGGAGGGGGGGGGGGAGTGGGGGGCGGAGGGGGGGGGAGTGGGGGGCGGAGGGGGGGGGGAGTGGGGGGCGGAGGGGGGGGGGAGTGGGGAGGGGGGCGGAGGGGGGGGGGAGTGGGGGGGCGGAGGGGGGGGGGGAGTGGGGGGGCGGAGGGGGGGGGGGAGTGGGGGGGCGGAGGGGGGCGGAGGGGGGGGGGGAGTGGGGGGGCGGGGGGGGGGGGGAGTGGGGGGCGGAGGGGGGGGGAGTGGGGGGGCGGAGGGGGGGGGGAGTGGTGGGGCGGAGGGGGGGGGGAGTGGGGGGGCGGCGGGGGGGGAGTGGGGGGGCGGAGGGGGGGGGGCGTGGGGGGGGCGGAGGGGGGGGAGTGGGGGGGGCGGAGGGGGGGAGAGTGGGGGGGGCGGAGGGGGGGGGAGTGGGGGGGCGGGGAGTGGGGGGGCGGGAGGGGGGGAGTGGGGGGGACGGAGTGGGGGGCGGAGTGGGGGGAGGGGAGGGGGCGGAGTGGGGGGGAGTGAGGGGGGCGGGAGTGGGGGGGGCCAGAGTGGGGGGGCGGAGGGGGGGGAGGAGTGGGGGGGCGGCGGGGGGAGGAGTGGGGGGGCGGAGGGGGGAGGAGTGGGGGGGGGCGGAGGGGGGACGTGGGGGGGGGGCGGAGGGGGGGAGTGGGGGGGGCGGAGGGGGGGGAGTGGGGGGGGCGGAGGGGGGGGGCGTGGGGGGGGCGGAGTGGGGAGGGGAGTGGGGGAGGGGAGTGGGGGGGCGGAGGAGGGGGGAGTGGGGGGGGGGAGGGGGGGGGGGGCAGTGGGGGGGGGGCGGCGTTGGGGGGGCGGGAGGGGGGGGGGGGAGTGGGGGGGGGGCGGAGGGGGGGGGAGTGGGGGGGGAGGGGGGGGGCGGTGGAGGGGGGGGGGGGGGAGTGGGGGGGGGGGGGAGGGGGGGGGGGAGTGGGGGGGCGGAGGGGGGGGGGAGTGGGGGGGGGCGGCGGGGGGGGGAGTGGGGGGGCGGAGGGGGGGGGAGGGGGGGGGCGGAGGGGGGGGGGGGGGGGGGGGGGGGGGGGAGGGGGGGGGAGAGTGGGTGGGGCGGAGGGGGGGAATGGGGGGGGCGGAGGGGGGGGGGAGGGGGGGGGTCGGAAGGGGGGGGAGTGGGGGGCGGAGGGGGGGAGTTGGGGGGGCCCGGAAGGGGGAGTGGGGGCGGAAGGGGGGGGAGTGGGGGGGCAGGAGTGGGGAGGGGGGGGCGGAGGGGGGGGGGAGTGGGGGGGGCGGGAAGGGGGGGGAGTGGGGGGGCGGAAGGGGGGGGATGGGGGGGCGGGAAGGGGGGGAGTGGGGGGGCGGAGGGGGGGGGCGGAGGGGGGGGTCGGAGGGGGGGGAGTGGGGGGGCGGAGGGGGGGCGTGGGGGGGCGGAGGGGGGGGGAGTGGGGGGGCGGAAGGGGGGGAGTGGGGGGGCGGAAGGGGGGGGAGTGGGGGGGCGGAAGAAGGGGGGGAGTGGGGGGGCGGAGGGGGGGGGCGGAGTGGGGGGGCGGAGGGGGGGGGGAGTGGGGGGGCGGAAGGGGGGGAGTGGGGGGGCGGGAGGGGGGGGGAGTGGGGGGCGGAGTGGGGGGAGTGGGGGGGGCGTGGGGGAGCGGAGTGGGGGGGCAGAGTGGGGGGAGTGGGGGGGCGGAGTGGGGGGGAGGGGAGGGGGGGAGGGGAGGGAGGGGGCGGTAGTGGGGGGGAGTGAGGGGGGCGGAGTGGGGGGGGGGAGTGGGGGGGGGGCCGCGAGTGGGGGGGCGGAGGGGGGGGAGGAGTGGGGGGGGCGGAGGGGGGAGGAGTGGGGGGGCGGAGGGGGGAGGAGTGGGGGGGCGGAGGTGGGAGGAGGTGGGGGGGCGGAGGGGGGGGAGTGGGGGGGCGGAGGGGGGAGTGGGGGGGGCGGAGGGGGAGGGTGCTGAGGGGGAGGGGGAGGGGGGTGCTGAGGGGTGAGGGGAGGGGAGGGGGGTGCTGAGGGGGAGTGGAGGGTGAGGGCGGGCTGAGGGGGAGGGGAGGGGAGGGTGAGGGGGGGCCTGAGGGGGAGGGGGAGGGGGGGCTGAGGGGGAGGGGAGGGGGGGCTGAGGGGGAGGGGAGGGGGGGCTGAGGGGGAGGGGAGGGGGGGGCTGAGGGTGAGGGGGGGGCTGAGGGGGAGAGGAGGGGGGGGGCTGAGGGGGAGGGGAGGGGGGGCTGAGGGGGAGGGGAGGGGGGGCTGAGGGGGAGGGAGGGGGGGCTGAGGGGGAGGGGAGGGGGGGGGCTGGAGGGGGAGGGGAGGGGGGGCTGAGGGGGAGGGGAGGGGGGCTGAGGGGGAGGGGAGGGGGGGGGGCTGAGGGGGAGGGGGGGCTGAGGGGGAGGGGGAGGGGGGGGGAGGGGGGGGCTGAGGGGGAGGGGAGGGGGGGCTGAGGGGGAGGGGAGGGGGGGCTGAGGGGGAGGGGAGGGGGGGCTGAGGGGGAGGGGAGGGGGGGCTGAGGGGGAGGGGAGGGGGGGCTGAGTGGGAGGGGAGGCTGAGGGGGAGGGGAGGGGGCTGAGGGGGAGGGGAGGGGGGGCTGAGGGGGAGGGGAGGGGGGGCTGAGGGGGAGGGGAGGGGAGGGGGGGCTGAGGGGGAGGGGGGGCTGAGGGGGAGGGGAGGGGGCTGAGGGGGAGGGGAGGGGGCTGAGGGGGAGGGGAGGGAGGGGGCCTGAGGGGGAGGGGAGGGGGCTGAAGGGGAGGGGAGGGGCTGGGGGAGGGGAGGGGGCTGGGGGGGAGGGGAGGGGGCTGGGGGGGAGGGGAGGGGAGGGGGCTGGGGGGGAGGGGAGGGGGGAGGGGAGGGGGCTGGGATGGGGAGGGAAGGGGGCTGGGGAGTGCAGGGGAGGGGGCTGGGGAGGGCAGGGGAGGGGGCTGGGGGTGGGGCTGGGGAGGGGGAGGGGCTGGGGGAGGGATGCTGGGAGAGGGGGAGGGGTGCTGGGGGAGGGACGGGGAGGGGCTGTGGAAGAGGTGGAGGGGTTGGGGAGAGGATCTGTGGGAAGGGGAGAGGGTCAGGGGGAAGGGGATGGGGAGAGGGTCAAGGGGATCGGGAGAGGGTCAAGGGGATGGGGAAAGGGTCTGGGGGAAGGGGAGAGGGGAAGGGGAGAGGAGGTGGACGTGGAGGAAGAGCTAAGGGGTTGGAGGGGTGGAGCTAAGGGGTTGGAGGGGGTGGAGCTAAGGGGTTGGAGGGGGTGGGGCTAATGGGTTGGAGGGGGTGGGGCTAGGGGTTGGAGGGGGTGGGGCTAAAGGTTTGGGGGAGTCGCTGAGTTGCTGGGGAAAGGATGGAGGGGACAGGGAGGAGCTAATGGGAGGGGCAAAGGGGATGGGAAGGGGCTGATGAAGGGGGCTTGGGAAGGAGCCAAGGTGCTGGGGGGGGGCTAAGTGGCTGGGTAGGGGCTGGCAGGGACGCTCTAAAAGGCTGGGAGATGGGCTGGAGAGGGCCTCAGGGACTGAAGAAGGGAGAGGGGAGAGGCTAAATTGTTGGGGAAGGGGCTACAGGGCTGGGGAAGGAGCTGAGCAGAGTGGGCTTGGGGAGGGACTGAGGTGTTGGGGTTGGAGGGGAGGGGCTAAGGGGTTGGTGAGGGTCTGAGAGGAGGCTAGAGGTGGAGGGGGGCTGGAGAGGGAGAGGCCTGAGGTGTTGGATGGGGAGGGGCTGAGGGTAGGGCTGAAAGAGGAGGGGTTAGATTGGCATGATGTTGGAGGAGGAGGGACTTGAGGGGAGGCTAGATGGCCATGCTCCAGAGGTAGATGGGGAGGGAAAAACAGAGTATCTGGAATGGCGAGGGTGGGGCCAGAGAGAGAGACTGATGATGGGGGGATTTTGGAGAGAAGACGGGGAGGGGAGTGGAATGGAAGGGGCTGGAGGGAGACGTGGAGGGGTCAGCAAGATGGGGAGGGGCTAAAGGTGATGGGGAGCAACCAAAGTGAGGAGGGTCAGGCATCAGTGGGCAGGGAGGAGGCTAAAAGGGGAAAGAAGAGCAGAGGAGATAAGGGTTGAGACTTGCAGGAGGTGCAAGGAAAGAAAGGGAGTGGAGGGGAGGAACAGGAATGGAGTGGTTTCTAGGAGAGGAGGTATAGAGGGACTTGGGAGGGTGGGGCTGGAATGGAAAGAATTGTAAAACAGGAGCGAGGGACACAAACTGGAGAGGAGGGAGGACATGGGCAAATGTTTAACACCTCTGCTTTCACATTACAGTATGCACTCTGAGGAAGCAGCACCGCATGGCAACATATTGAGGGGACAGTTTGAGTGAAAGCTGAACTCGTGACACCTTCACCTATCAGCAAGGATCGAGAGGGAAGGTGCCATCGGAGAAGGTTTAATCTCTGGGGAAACAATTACGTAACTCATTTGTAATTTGAATCAAAGATCAAGGGCATTGCCCTTCCCACTCAGACATTCACACGGCTAACATGTCTTTCCATTAGATCACACCACGAGTTCAGAATAGCAGCCCTGCATTTTTATCACTGCAAAGCCTCGCTGCTTCTTAAGCAGCCGCAGTGTCCGAGCATCAACAGCCACTCCTACTTTTCATCAGATGATGAGAAGAGTTTAAATAAACTAGGTTTATATTCCCTGGAATAGAGTAGGTTCATCGAGTTAGAGACATGTTACTGCATAGCAGGCGGCAGGTCTGCTCATCGTGTCTGCACTGGCCATCAACCACCTATCCATTCTAATACCATTGTCCAGCACGTGGGCTGTAGCCTTGTATGCTGTAGCGTTTCAAGTGCTTATCTCAATACCCTTCAAAAATTGGCCCCGAGCCAGTCGCATGGTCCGTGGAGCTTGCCCCCTTAAAGGGGCCATGCTACCACAGTGATGATAGAGTCTAAAGGCAAGATAGCAGAATATGTTAATATCAGAACTAGGGTCAGAGTTCTTGAAAGCAAAATTTAAGAATAAGTGAAAGATGCCCTATGGGAGAGGGGGGAGGGCATTGGGGCAAAATCATTTTATTTAGGAAAGTGGGTCAACATGGAGGAGAGAGGTCGTGGTTTGAAGTTGTTGAACTCAATGTAAAGTGTCGAAGTGGAAGCTATGGTGTCGTTCTTCCATTTGCGCTGGGCTTCACTGGAGCATTGGAGCAGGCCAAGGACGGACATGTGGGCAGGAGAGAAATATGGTGAGTTGGAAAGACAAGTGACAGGAAGGTCGGGGTCATATTCGAGACTGTGCAAAGGTATTTGACAAAGTGGTCACCCAGTTTGCGTCTCGTCTCCCCAATGTAGGGGAGACCACACTGAGAGCAGTGAATAGTATAGTGGGCAGCATGGTAGCATAGTGGTTACCGCAGTTGCTTCACAACGCTAGGGTCCCAGGTTCGATTCCCCATTGGGTCACTGTCTGTGTGGAGTCTGCACGTTTTCCCCGTATGTGCGTGGGTTTCCTCCGGGTGCTCCGGTTTTCTCCCACAGTCCAAAGATGTGCGGGTTAGGTGGATTGGCCGTGCTAAATTACCCTTAGTGTCCAAATAAAAATGTTAAGTGAGGGTTACTGGGTTACGGGGATAGGGTAGATACGTGGGTTTCAGTAGGTGCTCTTTGTAAGGGCCGGTGCAGACTCGATGGGCCGAATGGCCTCCTTCTGCACTGTAAATTCTATGATTCTATGAATACAATAAACCAAATTGCAAGTGAAATGCTGCTTAACCTGAAAGTTGTGTTTGGGACCTTGGACAGTGAGGAGGAGAGTGTAAAGGGGAACCTTCGGTGTTTACATGGGAAGGTGCAGTGGGAAGGCGATGAGAGTTGGGGGTGATGGAGGAGTGGACCAGGGTGTCAGGGAGGGAGTTGTCCCTGCGGAATGCTGACAGGGAAATTGAGGGAATGATTTGTTTGGTGATGGTATCGTGCTGGACTTGATGGAAATGGTGGAGGATGATCCTTTGAAGGCGGAGACTGGTGAGGTGAAAAATGGGGACAAGAGGAACCCTATCATGGATTTGGGAGGGAGAGGAAGGAGTGAGGGCAGAAGTGCGGGAAGTGGATCGGACATGATTGAGGCCCTGCCAGCCACAGTGAGGAGGAAAACTCAGCTCAAGAAAAAGGAAGCTATGTCTGAAGCGCTGCTTTGGAAGGTGGCATCATTGGATCAGATGTTGGGGGAATGGGCTGAAGTCCTTACAGGAAGCAGGATGCGAGCTGTATCGAGGTAGCTGTTGGAGTCAGTAGGCTTGTTCTGAATGATTTCTGCTAGTGTGGTAGTCTCAGACAAGAGAAAGCAGCTTTAAATTCAGAGCCAGAACATTCAGGAAAGAAATTAGGAAGCAAGCCAAAGGCTAAGATTATATAGACCAGGTGATGGGAGTTAGAATACAGAGCAGTCATGGTTCCACTGAATAGTAGAACAGACTGACGGAATTGAATGGCCCACTCCTGTTCTGTATTCCTCTCCCCGGTGTCCAGGTCAAGATTTATCCCTCAACTATCCTCACTGAAACAGATACCTGATCATTATCGCACTGGTGTTTGTGATATTTGCTCTGTGCAAATTAGTTCTGCAATCATGACATTATAACAGTGATGACACCGAGTACTTCATTAATTGTATATTGCTCTCAGACACCCTGTGATTGTGAAAGGCGCCCGACAAATGCATGATCCACTTTTTCTTTTGCTGTCTAATGTCTGAGCTGAAGGGCAATGTCTGGCAGCCAAGATTATGGTTGTAGTCCCATATGCAGAAATACCTGGTCAACATTCAAAACTTGAGCTGATCAGTGGCAAGCAACATTCACAACACACAGTGCCAGGCAATGATCATCATCATAAGATCATAAGACATAGGAGCAGAATAAGGCCACTCGGCCCGTCGTGTCTGTTCCGCCATTCAATCATGGCTGATATTTTTCTCAACCCCATTTTCCTGCCTTCTCCCATAACCCCTGATCCCCTTATTAATCAAAAACCTATCTATCTCGCTTTTAAAGATACTCAGTGATTTGTCCTCCACAGCCTTCTGCGGCAAAGAGTTCCACAGATTCACCACCCTCTGGCTGAAGAAATTCCTCCTCATCTCTGTTTTAGAGATGAGGGTCATTAGCCTGTGGAATTCTCTTCTCGAACGAGCAGTGAAGGATGGGTCATTGAAAATATTCAAAGCTGGGTGAGACAGATTTTTGATTGACAAGTGAGTCAAAGAATATGAAGTGA
This sequence comes from Scyliorhinus canicula, assembly GCF_902713615.1. Lineage (NCBI taxonomy): Eukaryota > Metazoa > Chordata > Chondrichthyes > Carcharhiniformes > Scyliorhinidae > Scyliorhinus > Scyliorhinus canicula. The sequence continues at coordinate 4,807,482 of NC_052152.1, read as the reverse complement.
GGTTAGTATGCAAGCAAATCAGCCATGATCTTATCGGCAGCACGGTAGCATAGCAGTTAGCACAGTTGCTTCATAGCTCCCGGGTCCCAGGTTCGATCCCCGGCTTGGGTCACTGTCTGTGCGGAGTCTGCACGTTCTCCCCGTGTGTGCGTGGGTTTCCTCCGGGTGCTCCAGTTTCCTCCCACAGTCCAAAGATGTGCAGGTTAGGTGGATTGGCCATGCTATACTGCCCTTAGGTTAGGTGGGGTTACTGGGTTACGGGGATAGGGTGGAGGTGTGGGCTTAAGCGGGGTGCTCTTTCCAAGAGCCGGTGCAGACCCGATGGGCCGAACAGTGCCTTCTGCACTGTAAATTCTATGATCTATGAATGCCTGAGCAGCCAAATGGACGATTCTTAATTTTTCTGGTTTTGTGTTTTTCTAACAAGACAGAATCTAACCACCTCCTTTGCTGTTTAATGACATTTCCATCATCACATGCCCACCATCAAAATCCTGGGAATGCCATTAACCACAAACCCCAGTGAACCTGCATAGAGTCACTACAAGAGCAGGTGTCATGAAATGGTCGGATGCTATTGAAATAAATGTTTTTTTTATTTCAGAGACATACGTCGGTGGAAATAGTGAGAACTCAAACTTGTCTTTCATTAAACAACAATGAAAGTATTTCCTAAAGCAGAAGAACAATCTGAAACTTCGGCATACTCACAGTGAGCAGTAAATAAAGTCACCATGGTCCCAGGTGACCATAGGCTGCTTTCCCCTTTGAGGGGGAGAGCTGACTGGCGGTGATTTAACCTGAGGGTCACCCACACCTCAGGCGAGGGTCAAGGTTGAGAAGGCAGTGAGCATTTAGTCCGTCAAACACTGAAAACCCAAAAGCATCCATTTCCTCTGTAATCCTAAACTCTACTGAGACCACTCCATTTCCCAAACACAGCCATAAATCTATTGGTCAAAACCAGCCAGTGACTACCACACCGTACGGCCTAAGTGACCAGGACTTGGGAACGGTCTTCAGTTCAGTGAAGAAAACGATCTTTTGCACCAATTGGTTGTTGACTTCAGCTCTTCATCTCCAGCTGAGCTGTTTCCCGAAGTTGGCTGCCCTTCTCTCTCTCCCTTACTCTTGATTCTTCAACACCCCATCTGTGACTAACCTGCTTCCTGCCTCACAGCACTAAATGTATCAATTGCAGAGACCACCATGTTCCCCATTCATTCCTGTTCCTTCCTTTCTCTTAGTTGCTACCCAGACATGGTTTACAAAATACATGCAGTTTGATTTTACTTGCGCAAAAAAAAAACAATACATTCCTTTTAATACCATCCTAACATTTCGTGATACACCCCTCGAAGAGAAAAATTAAACTTCAACATTTTAAAAGAGTTTTCATTTTATTCAATAATCTATTTAACCTCCCACTGTTGTGAAAATGACTTAGCATGCTTTAACAGAACAATAAACTCCAGTAAACTTAAATACATTCTCGACAGTCCTTTAAACACTTGCTAGAGCATCTGTATCACATTATCTCATCCAGCAACATAAAAATTTTAAAGAATTAAATGGCTACACGAATAGACTCCAACAAAATAGTCTAATAATGCAGTCTCAGAGCTTTTCCAGGATCTTAATGGATTATGACCTGTATACATGACAGTCTCTGTAAGATAAATAATCTAAATAATCTTTATTATTCTCACAAGTAGGCTTACGTTAACACCGCAATGAAGTTACTGTGAAAATCCCCTAGTCGCCACACTCCGGCGCCTGTTCAGGTACACAGAGGGGGAATTCAGAATGTCCAATTCACCTAACAGCACGTCTTTCAGGACTTGTGGGAGGAAACCGAAGCACCCGGAGGAAATCCACGCAGACACAGGGAAGACGTGCAGACTGCACACAGACAGTGACCCAAGTGGGAATCAAACCCGGGACCCTGGCGCTGTGAAGCAACAGAGCTAACCACTGTGCTACCGTGCCGCCCATAGATTGCTAGTAATGCAAATTTCAAAGTGTTGCAGTAGCCAGTCCTGAATCAAAGGTTTCTTTTCCAATGGTGGAATATTTCTTCTGATGACTGTTTAGGTTTCAGGAAAAATAACCAACTGGTTTTTCGATTCCCTGTAATCCTCCTGCAACAACACGGCCCCCATAATCAATAGCCAATTTGAATTGTTTCCCATAGTTTGGCATAGCTAACACTGGAGTAGCAGCAGTTAAAACTTAAGGCAGTTTTTAAGTGTCTCAATGCTGCTTTACAGCAGCAACTATTTAAATAGTTTGTTCTTCAGCAGCTCAGTGAGTGGATGTATGGCCCTGGTGAAATTTGGCACAAATTTGAGATAAAAGTAACTGATTCACACTCCTCTAGTCACATTCTCTACCTCTTTTCTTGTCTCTTTACCACCCCTTTGACATTTGATTTGATTTGTTTGAGTTATTGTCACATGTAATAAAGTACAGTGAAAAGTATTTTTCTGCGGCCGAGGGAACAGACACAGTACGTACACAGTAGATAAAAGAATAATCGACAGAGTACTTTGACAAATGGTACAGTGAACAAAGGAGAAAGAACAAAGAAAAGTACAGCACAGGAACAGGCCCTTCGGCCCTCCAAGCCAGTGCCGACCATGCTGCCCGTCTGAACTAAAATCGTCTGCACTTCCTGGGTCCGTATCCCTCTGTTCCCATCCTATTCATATATTTGTCAAGATGCCCCTTAAATGTCATTATCATCCCTGCTTCCACCACCTCCGGCAGCGAGTTCCAGGCACCCACTACACTCTGTGTAAAAAATGTGCCTCGTGCATCTCCTCTAAACCTTGCCCCTTGCACCTTAAACCTATGCCACCTAGTAATTGACCTCTCTTCCCTGGGGAAAAGCCTCTGACTATCCACCCTGTCTATGCCCCTCATAATTTTGTAGACCTCTATCCTCAACCCCTCAACCTCCGTAGTTCCAGTGAGAACAAACCGAGTTTATTCAACCGCTCCTCATAGCTAATGCCCTCCATATCAGGCAACATCCTGGTAAATCTCTTCTGCACCCTCTCTAAAGCCTCCACATCCTTCTGATAGTGTTGCGACCAGAATTGAACACTATACTCCAAGTGTGCCCTAACTAAGGTTCTGTACAGCTGCAACATGACTTGCCAATTATTAGACTCAATGCCCCGGCCAATGAAGGCAAGCAAGCCATATGCCTTCTTGACTACCTTCTCCACCTGTGTTGCCCCTTTCAGTGACCTGTGGACCTGTACACCTAGATCACTCTGACTTTCAACACTCTTGAGGGTTCTACCATTCACTGTATATTCCCTACCTGCATTAGACCTTCCAAAATGCATTACCTCACATTTGTCCAGATTAAACGCCATCTGCCATCTTTCCGCCCAAGTCTCCAAATGATCTAAATCCTGCTGTATCCTCTGACAGTCCTCATCGCTATCTGCAAATTCCACCAACCTTTGTGTCGTCTGCAAACTTACTAATCAGACCAGTTAGATTTTCCTCCAAATCATTTATATATACTACGAACAGCAAAGGTCCCGGCACTGATCCCTGCAGAACACCACGAGTCACAGCCCTCCAATTAGAAAAGCACCCTTCCATTGCTACTCTCTGCCTTCTATGGCCTAGCCAGTTCTATATCTACCTTGCCAGCTCACCCCTGATCTCATGTGACTTCACCTTTTATGCCAGTCTACCATGAGGGACCTTCACAAAGGCCTTACTGAAGTCCGTATAGGCAACATCCACTGCCCTACCTGCATCAATCATCTTTGTGACCTCGTCGAAAAACTCTATCAAGTTCGTTAGACACGACCTTCCCTTCACAAAACCATGCTGCCTGGTTACAGTGCGGAACAAGGGGCCAAACAAAGCAAATACATGAGCAAGAGCTGCATAGGGTATCATGAATAGTGTTCTTACAGGGAACAGATCAATCCGAGGGGGAGTCGTTGAGGAGTCTTGTAGCTGTGGGGAAGAAGCTGTTCCTAGGTCTGGATGTGTGGTTCTTCAGACTTCTGCACCTTCTGCCTGATGGAAGGGTCTGGAAGAAGGCAATGCCTGGGTGAGAGGGGTCTCTGACAATGCTGCCTGCCTTCCTGAGGCAGCGGGAGGTGTAGACAGAATCAATGTGGAGGTGGCAAGCTTGTGTGATGCGTTGGGCTGAGTTCACCACACTCTGCAGTTTCTTGCGATCTTGGATCGAGCAGTTGCCATACCAGGCTGTGATGCTTCCGGGTAGGATGCTCTCTATTGAACACCTGCAGAAGTTTAATCTCTCCTGTCTTCCACCCGATTTCAGACCTCTTTTGCTCTTCTTCCCATTCTTCCCATATCCCCCCCCCCCCCCCCCCCCCCCCCCCCCCCCCCCCCAAGCCTTTTTATCTTAATTAAAACCTGTCACGTTTTCCACCTGTTCCCAGTTCTGATGGGAGGTCATTTAACTGTTTCACTCTACGGAGGTGGTTGAGTGTTTCAGCACTTTCAGTTTGTATTTCAGATTTTCCGCTCCCGCAGTATTTTATTTCTGATGCTGTTGATCAACCCTGCAAGGGAATAAGAACTGGTTGAAATTCCAAAGAGACAGAAGGCTGTGTGTTTTATTGAATTGTTTATCCTAACATGACCTTCACATGGTTACTGTGAATCCCCAGAGGTAGCAGGCAGGCTCAGAATGGAACTGGAATTTCTAGAAATGCTCGAGCTGAGTCTGGCCACAGATGTCACTGAATCTTAAGGTTAGATCTTTTGGATTATTTATGGGGGAGGCTGTGTTAATCACACAAGGCACCAGAAGCACAATAAGATATCAGGGGACAATTAGAACTCCGCACCATGTCTTCACTGGAATGGGGAACGTGTGTGCATTAGGCAGCAGCAGCTTCCAGTTCTGGAGCACTCATTACTGATAAAGAGACTCAGAGCACTTTACAGAGCTACAGATGGAGAGCGGGCAATAGGCAGAAGGAAAGAAAATGAACAGGTGAACAGGTGATGAATTCCCAGAGCAGATTGGTGAGGCTTAGAACACAGCAAGAATTTGCAGATGAACAATTTGCAACTTCACAGCCAACTCATTCAACTGGCAACTCCTCTCTCAATCACATTCTCTTCAGTTTCGCATTTCCCACAAATAGTGCTGACCTACAAAACCTTCATAAGATCCCACTGGGTGCAGCATTGGGGTCATAGAATCATAGAACCTACACTGCTAAAGGAGGCCATTTGGCCCGTCGGGACTGCACTGGCCCTTGGAAAGAGCACCCTACTTAAGCCCACACCTCCATCCCATCCCTGTAACCCAGTAACCCCACCGAACCTTTTTTGGACACAAAGGGCAATTTATCATGTCCAATCCGCCTAACCTGAACGTCTTTGGACTGTGGGAGGAAACCGGAGCACCCGGAGGAAACACACGCACACAAGGAGGATGTGCAGACTCCACACAGGCAGTGACCCAAGCCGGATATCGAACCTGGAGCCGTGAAGCAACCGTGCTAACCACTGTGCTACCATGCCGCCCACTACTGTGCTGGGTACAGTAGTCTGAACGAATGGTGCAGGACCTTTAGAAAGAGGGCCTTTGAAAGGCCTGAAATGCTGCACTTATGCCCAACAGGGGGCTGCCTTTTTGAGCCACAGTAATCCATGGGGTGTAGGTACACCCACAGTGCTGTTAGGGAGGGTGAGCCAGGATTTTGACAGTGAAGCAGCGGTGATATACTTCCAAGTCGGGGTGTTGAGTGGCCTGGTGGGGAACTTGTGGATCAAAGTCTCACTCAAGGGAATTAAAGAAAAAATGTAGGCTGAAGATTGGATGAAATGTAACAAAAGATGATTAAGAAGGGAAAAATTTGAGTATGAGAAAAAGCTAGCCAGAAATATAGAAACGGAAAGTAAGAGCTTTCACAGCTATCCCAGAAAGAAGAGAGTTAACAAAGTGAGTTGGGCCTATGGAAAGTGGATCTGGGGAATTAATAATGGAAAACAAGGCAGATCACAAGATTACAATCACCAGGTAAGTGATACTGAGTAAATGGTTGGAGCTCTGGGCTGACAAATCCCTGGGACCAGGTGGGCATCATCCTAGGGTCTTGAAACAAGTGGTTAGTGAGGTAGTTTTGTGAAACTCCCTAGATTTAGGGAAGGTCCCATTAGGTTGGAAGATAGCAAATGTAACTTCTTTATTCAACTATGGAGGGATAGAAAGCACGGCAGTTTGCTTGACATCTGTCAAGGGGAAATGTTAGAAGCTACGGGGGATGGATTTTCCATTCAATGCTGCTCCGATCCGGAATTCTGATTGGGCGGAGAATGGGGCGCCGAGGGAAAAACAGGTTTGGTGCCAAACCTGTTGCGATGCTTCAATCCTCGGCCTCACCACACCATCCATCCCGCTTTGGCTGGAGGGTGCAAATCAAGCATTTAAATACATTTTGATGTCATTAACAGGCTGGAAGCTGAAGTCTCCATCCTCCCGTTATGCTGAGACTCCTAGAGTGGGAGATCCACTGGGTGGGCTTTGGTGCAAATTTCCCCAAGAGACAGTGATCAGACCCCCCATCAGACCCCCCATCAGACCCACCCATTAGAGGCCCCCATCAGTCACACCTGTGTGAAAGCTGAGCGACAGTCCAGGCAGAAAACTCCTTGCATTTAAACTTGCCCTTTCCTAACATCTGTTGCCTCAGACAAAGGTATTTAAAGCAGCAGCTGTTACAAGTGTCAGGTGCTTCCTCAAAAAACAGGTACACTTGAAAGGCTTCAAATCCCCAGACAGATTTTGAATGCATCTCCATTACCCTGATGCGATGCCACCAAAACGTTTCTAAACACTTGCTACGATTGACCACTTCACCACATCAAAAGCAGCTGAGTACTTTCTGCTCAGAAAAAGTGGAAGTGAGAAGAGGTCTCTGATAGGGGTAAATGATGGGGTCTCTGATGGGAGTGACTGATTTGGGGGTCTGATGGGGGCTGGGGGATCAGTGGGGGGATCAGTAGGCAGGGTCAGATCATCCTCATTGTGTGTGCTGTTGGGGAGGGGTGACCTGTTATTCCCATGGTGGTGGGGAGGATGCCCCTCCTTGGCAGCGATGGGGTGGGGAGGGGGGCACCACCAGAGCTTGGAATCGGGCCACCTGCTTAAATTGGTGACCCAATACCAGGATTCCAACGGAATCCAGCGAGTTCTCCACCATGCATATTATTGCTTGGCTAAGGAGATAGAGGTGGACCTGGACACGATTCCCAGCACCAACGGAGACCAGTCCCATTCCCTGTTAGCAGAAGCAGTTCGTCTCCTGAACGGAGAATTCCTGCAATTGTTAAAGATCAGGGCACTCATAAAAATTCAACGCAATCAGAGTTAGCTGGGTTTGTGAAAGGAAAATTATATTTATTATACATTAACAAATTTATTGGAGTTCTTTGAAGAAGTACAATGCAGTTGACAAAGGGAATTGTTGGGTGTAATATATTACATTTTCAGAACGCATTTGAGAAGGTGCTGCACCAACGGTTATTGCATAAAATAAAAGCTCATGGTGTAAGGAGTAACAATATCGGAATGGAGAGAAGATTGGCGAACAGGAAACAGAGACGTAAATTAATCTTATTCTGGGTGGCAAGGAGGAATGAGTGGTGTGCCAGGGACTTAGCTTTTTACAATTTATATCAATAACTTGGATGAACAGATTGATGGTATGGTTGCGAAATTCGCTGATAATGCAAAGATAGGTAGGAAAGAAAGGTGTGAAGAGGACATAAGGAAGCTGCAAAGGATATGGATAGGTTCGGTGAGTGGGCAAAGATCTGGCAAATGGAGCATAACGTGGGAAAATTTGAAATTGTCCAATTTCTGAGGAAGAATAAAAGAGAAGCCTATTATCTAAATGGCGAGAGATTGCAGAGCTCGGAGAGGCAGAGGGACCTGGGCGTCCTAGTGTATGAATCGCAAAAGGTTAGTCGGCAGAACAGCAGGAAATTGGAAAAGCTGATGGAATGTTGCTATTTATTGCAAGGGATTGAATTCAAATGTAGGGAGGTCATTTATGCTCATTATTCAGTTATATACAGGACACTGGGGAGTCACATATGGAATACTATGTACAGTACCGGTCTCCTTATTTACAGAAAGATGTAAATGCATTGGAAGCAGATCAGTGGTAGGTTTACTGGACTAATTCCCTCAATTGGCAGGTTGTTATCTGAGGGAAGGCTGGACAGGGTAGGCTCGCGTTGACTGGAGTTTAGAAGAATAACAGGTAACTTGATTGAAACATGTATGATTCTGAGGTGCTCTGACAATAAGGGCCTGCCAATTCAGGACAGAAATGTGGAGAAATTGTTTTGTCTCAAAGGGTTGTGAGTCTTTGGAACTTTCTTCCCCAGAAGGCGCTGGACGCAGCCTTCGAATATTTATAAGGCAAAGGGAAAGAAGCAAGGAGGTGAAAGGTTATCAGGAGTGGACGGAATGTGCAGTTGAGGTTACAAACAGATCGGTAATGAGCTTGTTGAATGGAGGAACAGGCTCATGGGCCAGAGGGACATCACCGTGCCCCTAAATAGTATGACACTCGTAATTCCGTACTGAGAGAGGACTGCACTGCCAGAGGAGCTGCCTCCTGACACAGGGCAGCACGGTAGCATAGTGGTTAGCACAGTTGCTTCACCGCACCTGGGTCCCAGGTTCGATTCCCCGCTGGTTCACTGTCTGTGCGGAGTCTGCACGTTCTCCCTGTGTCTGCGTGGGTTTCCTCCAGGTGCTCCGGTTTCCTCCCACAGTCCAAAGATGTGCAGGTTAGGTGGATTGACCATGCTAAATTGCCCTCAGTGCCCAAAAATGTTACATAGGCTTGCAGGGATAGGGTGGAGATGTGGGCTTTGGTAGGGTGCTCTTTCCAGGGGTCGGTGTGGTCTCGATGGACCGAATGGCCTCTTTCAGCACTGTAAATTCTATGATTCTATGACACTCCTTTTTTTTAAAATTTAGATTACCCAATTTTTTTTCCAATTAAGGGGTAATTTAGCACAGCCAATGCACCTACCCTGCATATTTTTGGGTTGTGGAGGCGAAACCCACGCAGGCACGGGGAGAATGTGCAAACTCCACATGGACAGTGACCCAGAGCCGGGTCGAACCTGGGACCTCGGAGCCCTGAGGCAGCAGTGCTAACCATGCGGCCACCGTGTTGCCCTAGATTCTATGACACTCCTAATATCGCACTGAGAGAGGATTGCACTGCCAGAGGAGCTTTATCCTGACACTCTCGGTACCGCACTGAGAGAGGACTGCACTGCCAGAGGAGCTTTGTCCTGACACTCTCGGTACCGCACTGAGAGAGGATTGCACTGCCAGAGGAGCTTTATCCTGACACTCCTAATATCGCACTGAGAGAGGATTGCACTGCCAGAGGAGCTTTATCCTAACACTCCTAATATCGCACTGAGAGAGGATTGCACTGCCAGAGGAGCTTTATCCTGACACTCCTAATATCGCACTGAGAGAGGATTGCACTGCCAGAGGAGCTTTATCCTAACACTCCTAATATCGCACTGAGAGAGGATTGCACTGCCAGAGGAGCTTTGTCCTGACACTCTCGGTATCGCACTGAGAGAGGATTGCACTGCCAGAGGAGCTTTGTCCTGACACTCCTAATATCGCACTGAGAGAGGATTGCACTGCCAGAGGAGCTTTATCCTGACACTCCTAATATCGCACTGAGAGAGGATTGCACTGCCAGAGGAGCTTTATCCTGACACTCCTAATATCGCACTGAGAGAGGATTGCACTGCCAGAGGAGCTTTATCCTGACACTCCTAATATCGCACTGAGAGAGGATTGCACTGCCAGAGGAGCTTTATCCTGACACTCCTAATATCGCACTGAGAGAGGACTGCACTGCCAGAGGAGCTTTGTCTTGACACTCTCGGTACCGCACTGAGAGAGGATTGCACTGCCAGAGGAGCTTTGTCCTGACAATCTCAGTACCGCACCGAGAGCGGATTGCACTGCCAGAGGAGCTGCCTTTTAGCTCAGCCTTTAAGCAGAGGTCCTACTTTTCCTCAAATTGGAAGTATAGGATCCCACAGCATTATTTTGAAGATGAGAAAGGTAAACTCTCCCTGTGGCCTTGGGCCAATATTTTCTCTTCAACTAAAACTCTTGAGCAGATTATCTGATGTTTATCAAATTGCTGTTTGCCAGATTTTGCAGTGTGCATGTTTCCCACATCCCACAGTCAGTACCGCCCAGAGTCTCACTCCCGCTTTAGATGTACAGAGACAGGAGAATATGCAGCTCTGCAAACTCGACCTTCAAACATTGCTGCCTGCAGGTCAGATTTCAGTTTTGGGGGAAGGCTGGATTGGGTGTCGGGCCCCACCATCCGTGGAATGAGTGCAGATGCTGCCAGGTGCGGAGGTGGGCAGGGTGGATAACCGCCTTTATGTTCTGGCATTGTGTTGAAATAAATCAAAATAAAATAAATGAAATAAATAAAAATGAATAAATAAATAAAGCAAAAAACAGTTTCAGTCCTCACCCCTCTCCCCTTCACTCCCCACACAAAGTTCGAGTACCCAATTATTTTTTTTCCAATTAAGGGGCAATTTAGCATGTTCAATCCACCTACCCTGCACATCTTTCGGTTGTGGGGTGAAACCCATGCAGACATGGGGAGAATGTGCAAACTCCACACAGACAGTGACCCAGGGCCGGGATTCGAACCCAGGTCCTCAGCGCCATAGTCCCAGTGCTAACCACTGTGCAATATGCCGCCCTAGCTGGACTGATCTTTGCCAGCTGGCCAGTTCTTTAGCAACTCTCTGAAAGCTGGACAGTTCTTTGACAGTTGGTCAGTTCCAATGGGTATGTCCACAATACCTTGTAACACTCCCAAAGGCTGCCTTACCTTTCCCAAAGGTGTCCCAGGACCAGATCCAAAGGGGTACCTGACCTCTCCAATAGGATGCCCTTGATATCCAAAGAAATCCACCAAGTTCAGACCGCCTCTTACCTGCTATAAGCTGCACACTTTGAGTTCCGCACTCTTAGTCTATCAAAATCCTACTTTAGTGGAGGCAGCTGGTGATTTTAACGACTAGCTGACTCCATGAACTGCGCATGTGTGAACCCTAGTTCGACTCCAGCCCCGTCCCATGAAGATACGGAATGGCAGGCATTTGGGTGGGTCTTAGAATTTGCCGCCATTTCCTGGATTTCGTCTCTTTGGCCGAAATCTAGGCCTAAATGTCAAACTTCATTGGCTGAGACACGCTGAGATCTTGGAAAGGCAGGACAGAAATATAATTTTCCTTCTACACTTGCTGATCTGGATGAGTGGGAGATGATGAGAAGGATGTGAAGGAATTGCAATTCCATCTTAGTTTACAAGATAAGGGAATGTGTGATCTGGGACATGCATTTCGCAATCTGCAATAGACTGTATTACACTCTGTTACTATTTCAAACAGCATGAATTTCTGTCGCTGATGTTGCTGACCCAGATAATTGATGTTTCACCCGCATTATAGCTATATATGACACACAACACAATCCCAAAGAGCTTTGACTTCAAATAGAGGGACCATTTCTAATGGAGCGGAAAAGGTTATGGGAAGAATTAATTGAGTTCAACGAAATTATGAAGTGTTTTCTCACGGAGAACAGAAAAAGGCAATTTAATTTAATTGTGGTGGAAATAATGAAGAATCAACAAGTTAAAACAGTCACTTAGAACTTACAGAAACAGCAGAGGAGGAATTGCATTGTTAAGTGTACGGGATTCCGGCCACAAGGCAAAGACGGGGAACTTTGTGAAGCAGAGGAAGGGTATCGGATGAGAGTGATGGAGGTATTTTACATTGATTGTGCCAAATGCCAGAATGGATGTGATGGACTAAATAGCCACTTTTTGTTGCTGTATACATCTATGTGATTTTTTAATCATCTTTATTGTCACAAGTAGAACATAAAACATAGAACATACAGTGCAGAAGGAGGCCATTCGGCCCATCGAGTCTGACCAACCCACTCAAGCCCTCCCTTCCACCCCATCCCCGTAACCAACTAAACCCTCCTAACCTTTTTGGCACAAAGGGCAATTTATCATGGCCAATCCACCTGACCTTGCACGTCTTTAGACTGTGGGAGGAAACCGAAGCACCCGGAGGAAACCCACACAGACACCGGGAGAACGTGCAAACTCCGCACAGACAGTGACCCAGTGGTGAATCGAACCTGGGACCCTAGAGCTGTGAAGCCACAGCACTGTGCTGCCCTGTAAGTAGGCTGACATTAACAGTGCAATTAAGTTTTGCGAAAAGCCCCTAGTCGCCACATTCCGGCGCCTGTTCGAATACAGAGAGGGAGAATTCAGAATGTCCAAATTACCAAACAACACATCTTTGGGGACTTGTGAGGAAACCGGAGCACCCGGAGGCAACCCACGCAGACACGGGGAGAACGTGCAGACTCCGCACAGACAGTGACCCAAGCCGGGAATCGAACCCGGGACCCTGGCACTGTGAAGCAACAATGCTAACTACTGTGCTACCGTGCTGGTTCTATTGCTATGTTTTAGACTTTGCGCCACTTAACTTACTCGTTTCCCATCTGAGACTTGTATTCATCTCACCTGTTTTACCTTGATTGGATTGATAGGTTTTCCCTTCAAAAATCCTGTAAATCAGTAGCAGATGAAAAAATGTTTTTGTCCTTCTGTGGCAAATGACACTTGACCATCACCTCTTCAGTCCTCCTGTGACTAAAATAAATTATCTTTGCCTTCGTCACTCCATGATAGCCGTGTGTCTCCCATCTCAAGCTGCCTGTAGGATCTAACCACACAGCTATAGGGAAGGCTGAGAGTAGAAGAGAGTAAAGAGCAAAGGCTGAACGCTATCGGTCTTTAAAATTATGAAAGATTTAGATGGACAGAAGAGGGTTTTCATCCTCAAGGCAGGGAGCAAGAAAATTCCCGACTCGGCCCAGCTCAGGAGAAAATGCCAGGAAAGATGGGATCTTTGTTGCAGGGCTGGAGTAGGGCCAACGGACCCAGGAAAGAGTTCAGAGGCACCCACAGGGGCTGCGGGGTGTGGAGGGTGGGTTTGTCTCAGTGCTGTTGGACTTTTTCTCAATTATAATGAAAGAATAGACTCTCTCGCCCTGACCCGTCATAACCCGCACCCCTCCGATGCCCATTCATGCCACTTGATTTCCAAACACCCACCCTGGAACTGTGAACCAACAGTGCTGCCCGCTGTGCTACCATGCTGCCCTTTAAATACTGCAGACGTTTTGAAGTATCAGTAGCAAGCATTTGAAACCTCTTTATGTTATGTAAATAAGCATTGTGTAATTGACAGAAGAGATCAGAGAACCAGAGCTGTTAATCAAGCAATGTTTTCCTTGGGCTCAGTTATTTCAACAGTCGAATGGATTTCTCTGCTCTCAGCCAAGTTTCATTATGGATCCTTGCAGACTACGGTTCATGACGGCGAACCACAGCTCTTTGAAAAGCTGGCCCGACTCCACGAAAATTGCTGAGGACTCGGACATGCCTCTCCCTGGAAGGGAACTTACCAGATCAGGAGTTCAAGGTGCAAACCAGTCCGCATCCTTAAAAGGCTCCACTGACAATCAAAACCCCTGGGAATGGGGTCAGGGATACCAGAATAAGATCCCAGGCACCCCTCCATGAGAATCTGGTGTCTGGGTCGCTCTGCTTCGCCCCGCTGCTCAATACAGTGAATAAATTATCCTTGGGTAGTATCGTTATTCTAACGTATAACAACAAGAAAATATAACCTCAGCTCTCAATCCACTTTGAATACCAATGACACAGGGGCATACTTGCTTAATGTTAAAACATTACTAATGGGCAGCACGCGGTGCAGTGGTTAGCACTGGGACTACAGCGCTGGGGACCCGGGTTCGAATCCCAGCCCTGGGTCACTGTCTGTGTGGAGTTTGCACATTCTCCCTGTGTCTCCCACATATACCTGTATAAACTGGCCTCACTGTACAATTCTCTGCTCGGTTTCAGCATCAGTAATGTTCTTTTTTAATTTAGAGTGCCTAATTATAATTTTTTCCAATTGAGGGGCAATTTTGCGTGGCCAATCCACCTAACCTACACATCTTTGGGTTGTGTGGGGTGAGACCCTCGCAGACATGGGGAGAATGTGCAAACTCCAGGCGGGCAGTGTCCCGGGTCCGGGATCGAACCTGGGTCCTCGGCCCGATGGGCAGCACGGTAGAATAGTGGTTAGCACAGTTGCTTCACAGCTCCAGAATCCCAGGTTCGATTCCCGGCTTGGGTGACTGTCTGTGTGGAGTCTGCATGTTCTCCCCGTGTGTGCGTGGGTTTCCTCCGGGTGCTCCGGTTTCCACCCACGGTTAAGGTCATGCAGGTTAGGTGGATTGGCCATGCTAAATTGCCCTTAGAGTCCAAAAAAGGTTAGGTGGAGTTACTGGGTTACAGGGATAGAGTGTTGGTGTGGGCTTGGGTAGGGTGCTCTTTCCAAGGGCCGGTCCAGACTCGATGGGCCGAATGGCCTCCTTCTGCACTGTAAATTCTATGAAATTCTACGAACTGGCAGTGCTAACCACTGTACCACCGTGCTGCCCTGTCCCTCCTGTTTGAAAGCCTGCAGGCAGTTGTCAGATCCGTGGAATTTTAAATCTCTGTTTGGAAGGCTGGTGATGTGAAAAAGACTGAGGCTGGCAATTAAAGTACCCTCCACCTGGGTAATGCTGCACTTTTGAATAAAAGGCAAGGGAACTGAATCTGGCTTTTTTCAGCTGATGACCTGTGGTCAAAGACCTTTTCCTCTGCAGTCAGGTCAACCTGCGGAAGGACATAGTACAGCGCCACCTGCAGGAATAAGGGGGTGTTTAAAAATCCAGTGAAATCTTCAGCTGAAGAATTCTATTACCTCCGTGGGTGTGATGATTATACTGGTAAAGGTCCTACAAATTCAAGTGACTCTCTGAAGGGGATTCTACCGCCTCCATGTTCTAATCGAAGACAACCATTCGGAAAGGCAAACCAACGAGGAGGTCCAGCCTTCACATGTTTGGAAGGTCGCGGACCACAAAAAACAAAACCTCAGTAGTGGGGATCCTCAAATCTCTCATACCTCTTAATCCCTGTTATTTTTTTAACCTTTCCTACCTCCTTCACCATATGTCTGTCATGGGTGGAGGGTGGGACAGGGTTTTGGGACTAGTTAGATTAGTAATCATTATTCCAATATTTCCATTATGTGTTCATCTTTTACTCTTGTTATAAATATCTAAAAAAAATACAGAAATTATTGTTGAATTCACTGATGTTGGGACTCCGGGATCTGTGGGGCTGGAATTGACCATCGACCTGCGCAGGGTGTTGTAACAATATTTCATTTCCGTCTTTCTATTCCACCTTTGAATGTTCCAGTCTTCTCACACTTAAAAGTCAGGATAAAGCTTCGGGAATCACGTTTTCTCTTTCTGCTACATATATAATGTTTAATTTAAATGGCTGTAACAATAAAGTCCATCTGAACAGTCTTGCATTTTGCTCCTTAAACTTTTACAAAAACTTTAATGGATTATTGTCTGTATATTCAATTATTTCCAATGATTTTTTAGCAATATAAATTAGGGGTGGCGTGGTGGCACAGTGGTTAGCACTGCTGCCTCACAGCTCCAGGGACCTGGGTGCAATTCCGGCCTTGGGTGACTGTGCGTGTGGAGTTTGCATCTTCTCCCCGTGTCTGCTTGGGTTTCCTCCCACAGTTCAAAGTTGTGCAGGTTAGGTGGATTGGTCATGATAAATTGCCCCTTTGTGTCTAAAGGTTAGGTGAGGTTACGGGGTTGAGGAGGATTGAGCCTGGGTAGAGTGCTCTTTCATGGGGTTGGTGCAAACTCGATGGGCCAAATGGCCTCCTTGTGCACTGTAGCGATTCTATGATTCTGAGAAATGTCAAAATGTTGTAATGCCAATCCCAAATTCAATGTCTCCTTCTTGAAAGTTGAATATTTCTTTTGATGAATATTTAGTTTCCAAAAAATAGTACAGCACAAACCCACATCACTCGCATCAATTGACACCTTAAATTGTTTGGCATCATTAGGTGCCATCAACACTGGTATGTTGGTTAACACAGTTTTCAGATGATCGAATGCCCCCTGACATTCCGACATCCACTGAAATTTCCTGTGCTTTTTCAGAAGTTCAGTCAATGGAGAAACCACACTGCTGAAATTTGGCATGAGTTTCTGGTTAAAACTACTCATGGCCAGAGTTCTCAGAAATTCTGTCCTCATTGATGGTATTGGAAACTCCTCAATAGCCTTTGAATAGAACAGTACAGCACAGAACAGGCCCTTCGGCCCTCGATGTTGTGCCGAGCAATGGTCACCCCACTCAAACCCATGTATCCACCCTATACCTGTAACCCAACAACCCCCCCCCCCCCCCCCAACCTTACTTTTTAGGACAATACGGGCAATTTAGCATGGCCAATCCACCTAACCCGCACATCTTTGGACTGTGGGAGGAAACCGGAGCACCCGGAGGAAACCCACGCACACACGGGGAGGACGTGCAGACTCCGCACAGACAGTGACCCAGCCGGGAACCGAACCTGGGACCCTGGAGCTGTGAAGCATTTATGCTAACCACCATGCTACCGTGCTGCCCTTTGCTTTTATATTCCATGGGACCATCTGCCCATGTCCTAATTGGCCTAAGAATGTGATTTGTGCTTTCACAAATTCACTTTTAGCCAAGTTTACCATCAATCCAGCCTCCTGTACTCGATCAAAAATGCCTTTAAATGTTCCAAACGCTCCTTCCACGTTTGACCGAATACCACCAGATCGTCAATGTACACTGCACAATTCTTTAGCCGAGAAGTGACCTTGTTGGTTAGTCTTTGGAATGTTTCTGGCACATTCTACATTCCAAATGGCATGACTTTAAACTAATACAGTCCATTTGGCGTCACAAAAGCCAAAACATCCTTTGCCCCATCTGATAAAGATACTTGCCAATATCCTTTAGCAAAGTCAAGTTTGGTATTAATATTCACTTGGCTCACCTTTTCAAATGTTTTCCAAATGAGGAATAGGATACGAATCAGACTTCGTAACTGCATTGACTTTTCTGCCATCCACACACAACCATTGTGTTTCATCCGGTTTTGGAACCATCACAATACATGAGCTCCAATCGCTCCAACTCACTTTGATGATATTGTTCTTAAGAGTACTGCCAATCCTTTTGTACCTGTGCTAACTTTAGTGGATTGAGCCTGTGTGGATGCTGTTTAAAGGAATAGTATTTCCTTTATCTACATCATGCATGGGTGGCACAGTGGCGCAGTGGTTAGCAGTACACTTAATGCTCTTATTACTATCTTCATTCCGGCTTAAACAGCAAGGAAAAAACCCAGCTAAGCTCTGTTAACTATCAAGGACACAGAGGAATACTTGCTTACGGAGATAGGGCAGCACGGTAGCATTGTGAAGCACAATTGCACCAGGGTCCCAGGTTCGATACCGGCTTGGGTCACAGTCTGTGTGGAGTCTGCACATCCTCCCCGTGTGTGCGTGGGTTTCCTCCGGGTGCTCCAGTTTCCTCTCACAGTCCAAAGATGTGTAGGTTAGGTGGATTGGCCATGATAAATTGCCCTTAGTGTCCAAAATTGCCCTTAGTGTTGGGTGGGGTTACTGGGTTATGGGGATAGGGTGGAGGTGTTGACGTTGGGTAGAAAAGAAAAGAAAGAAAAGAAAATTACAGCACAGGAACAGGCCCTTCGGCCCTCCCAGCCTGCGCCGATCCAGATCCTTTATCTAAACCTGTCTCCTATTTTCCAAGGTCTACTTCCCTCTGTTCCCGCCCATTCATATACCTGTCTAGATGCCTCTTAAATGATGCTATCATGCCCGCCTCTACCACCTCCGCTGGTAAAGCGTTCCAGGCACCCACAACCCTCTGCGTAAAAAACTTTCCAAGAGCCGGTGCAGACTCGATGGGCCGAATGGCCTCCTTCTGCACTGTAATATCTATGATAATCTATGATGTTCTTTGACAAAGAGAGATCCCTTGACACGGCTTTAAAGAAAAGATCTGACCCCTAATAGGCCATACAGAAACACTAGCTTCATTAATTCAGAAGCTATTTCTCAGCTTGTTTAAGCTCCTCATTGTTCTCAGACAAGTCTGCATTGCTTTAAAGATGGTTAATCCATCCCTTTTAACTTAACTGCAGAGAGCAAAACCTGACTTGTGGTCACCACTTCATCCAGAACTACACTGACTTGCATTTCCTACAAAATGCCTAACACCTTAGCTCCATCTAGTAATGACATCATCTTAACAAGCTGAAATCTAATTAACTCCACAGGGAATCCCCTTAATCAAAACAAAATTCTCTGTCTGGAGTCTAGATCATTCTGCTCCATCCTGCTGCTCTCTCACAGCTCCGTGTCCAAGTGTCTGGAGTCTAGATCATTCTGCTCCATCCCGCTGCTCTCTCACAGCTCAGCTCCTGAGTGTCTGGAGTCTGCATCACTCTGATCTGCCTCACTGCTCCTCACAGCTCAGCACTCGAGGTTCAGGACAGCATGAGGGCTTGGGGTGGTTGGTTTCGGTGGGGGAGATGGACTCTATGGGGGGGGGAATGGGGAGTATGATGGAGTTGGGGAGCATGGGTGGATGGGTGTAGGGGTGGAGGTTTATGGGGGGGTGGCATGGGCCGCACTGCTGGACATGGGTCGGCTGGGCAGAAGATGATGCTGGGCAGTGCCAGGCGTATGACCATGGGGGGCGTGGCATGGGAAGGGGTCCAGGGGTGATGCCAACCCACCCATGCAACTCAGTGGTGCTGCTCCCCCTGGTCACGCTCACCGAGCTGACGGCTGCTGCCACTTCCTCCCAGGTGGTACTGGCTGCCCTGTGGCTGACGCTCCGAACCGTCGGGGGAACAAGGTATCCCGCCTGGCCTCGACCGCGTCCAGTAATCTACCAGGTCAGCAACTCTGAATCGTGGGGCTGGTCTCCTCGGTGGCTTGGCTGTGAGCTGTGTGGGGTTGGCAATGCAGGATCGGCTAAAGTGTTTCTCTCCCTTGTTCATAATAATCTTTTTTAGTGTCACAAGTAGGCTTATGTTAACACTGCAATGAAGTTACTGTGAAAAGCCTCTAGTCGTCACACTCTGGCACCTGTTCAGGTACACTGAGGGAGAATTCAGAATGTCCAATTCACCTAAAAGCACATTTTCCAGGACTACTGGGAGGAAACCGGAGCACCCGAAGGAAACCCACACAGACACGGGGAGAACGTGGAGTGGTACGGTGGCACAGTGGTTAATACAGTTGCCTCACAGCTCCAGGTTCAATTCTGGCCTCGGGGCACTGTCTGTGTTGAGTCTGCGCGTTCTCCCCGTGTCTGCGCGGCATTTCCTCCGGGTGCTCCGGTTTCCTCCCACAGTCCAAAAATGTGTAGACTTGATGGGCTGAATGGTCTCCTTCTGCACTGTAAATTCCATGATTCTATGAACATGCAGACTCCGCACAGACAGTGACCCAAACCGGGTATCGAACCTGTGTCCCTGGAGCTGTGAATCATCAGTGATAACCGCTGAGGTGAACGTGTTCCCCATATTAGCAGGGAGCTGGCTGGCGCGGTTCCATTGAATCAGTCGGTGGGACCATCATTTGCGCCGTAAAGCCCGTGGGGTCTCCTTACGTAGACCATTAATGTTTTACAACGGTGAGGGCCTGGCCATGCTGAGTGTCGGGAAGCTCCCGACAGTTCCCAAATCGATACCACGCTGAGAAAACTTTTCATTAAATTGTGCCTGATATCTTTTCTCTGCCAGTTCTATCAAAGCCATTCATCGTCTTAAAAACTTCTCTGGTGCAGAGAACATCCCAAAATCTCTGTCCCTTCCCTCGGTGCCTCATCACTGGTCACATCCCGGGAAACCTCCCTCTGTCCGTTCTCTAAGGTCTTTACATATTTCCAAAAGTGTGGAATCCAGAATTCTCCACAATACTCCATCTCAGAACAGACAGTTATAAAATTCCAGTGTGACCTCTTTAATTTTACAAGAGTGCCTTTATGGATAAATCCAATAACCCATATGCTTTTCAATCCACTTTATCAACTGGCTCTGTTTCTTTAAGGATCAGTGTGTACAGATACCAAGGCCCCTCTGCTCAGCTACACGTTTCACCCACATCCTCAACTACGATCCGAAAGGACAGGCCAATAAATCAACTTCAATTACTTTTTCAGTAAATGTTGTTCTTGTCAAGGTGAGGGATGTTAGTACTGGAGAATGGATGTCTTCTCAATTCAGGTACCCAGCATAGGCAGCACAGTCTCAGGACAGGTGCAGCGCGGGCTTAGATACAGAATAAAGCCTCAACACTGGCCCCATCAAACACTCCCAGGACAGGTACAGCACGGGGTTAGATACAGAGTAAAGCTCCCTCTACACTGTCCCCATCAATCACTCCCAGCACAGGTACAGCACGGGGTTAGATATAGAGTAAAGCTCCCTCTACACTATCCCCATCAAACACTCCCAGCACAGGTACAGCACGGGGTAAGATACAGACTAAAGCTCCCTCTATACTGCCCCATCAAACATTCCCAGGACAGGGTACAGCACAGGGTTAGATAGAGAGTAAAGCTCCCTCTACTCGGTCCCCATCAAACAATCCCAAGACAGGTACAGCACGAGGTTAGATACAGAATAAAGCTCCCGCCACACTGTCCCCATCAAACATTCCCAGGACAGGTACAGCACGGGGTTAGATACAGAGTAAAGCTCCTTCTGCGCTGTCCCCATCAAACACTCCCAGGACAGGCACAGCACGGGGTTAGACATAGAGTAAAGCTCCCTCTACACTGTCCCCATCAAACATCCCCAGGGCAGGTACAGCACGGGGTTAGATACAGAGTAAAGCTCCCTCTACACTGCCCCCATCAAACACTCCCAGGACAGGTACAGCACGGGGTTGAATACAGAGTAAAGCTCCCTCTGCATTGTCCCCATCAACCACTCCCAGCACAGGTACAGCACGGGGTTAGATACAGAGTAAAGCTCCCTCCACACTGTCCCCATCAAACAATCCCAGGATAGGGTACAGCACAGGGTTAGATATAGAGTAAAGCTCCCTCTACACTGTCCCCATCAAACACTCCCAGGACAGGTACAGCACGGGGTTAAATACAGAGTAAAGCTCCCTCTGCACTGTCCCCATGAAACATTCCCAGGGCAGGTCCAGCACGGAGTTAGATACAGAGTAAAGCTCCCTCTACACTGTCCCCATCAAACACTCCCAGCACAGGTCCAGCACAGGGCTAGATCAGGCTAAAGCTCCCTCTATACTGTCCGCATCAAACAATCCCAGGACAGGGTATAGCACAGGGTTAGATAGAGAGTAAAGCTCCCTCTACACTGTCCCCATCAAACAATCCCAAGACAGGTACAGCACGTGGTTAGATACAGAATAAAGCTCCCTCCACACTGTCCCCATCAAATATTCCCAGGACAGGTACAGCACAGGCTTAGATATAGAGTAAAGCTCCTTCTGCGCTGTCCCCATCAAACATCCTCAGGGCAGGTACAGCACGGGGTTAGATACAGAGTAAAGCTCCCTCTACACTGCCCCCATCAAACAATCCCAGGACAGGGTACAGCACAGGGTTAGATATAGAGTAAAGCTCCCTCTACACTGTCCCCATCAAACACTCCCAGGACAGGTACAGCACGGGGTTAGATACAGAGTAAAGCTCCCTCTACACTGTCCCCATGAAACATTCCCAGGGCAGGTCCAGCACGGGGTTAGATACAGAGCAAAGCTCCCTCTACACTGTCCCCATCAAACACTCCCAATACAGGTACAGCACAGGGTTAGATACAGAGTAAAGCTCCCTCTACACTGTCCCCATCAAACACTCCCAGGACTGGTACAGCACGGGGTTCGATACAGAGTAAAGCTCCCTCTACACTGTCCCCATCAAACACTCCCAGGACAGGTACAGCACGGGGTGAGATACAGAGTAAAGCTCCCTCTACACTGTCCCCATCAAACACTCCCAGGACAGGTACAGCACGGGGCTAGATACAGAGTAAAGCTCTCTCTGCACTGTCCCCATCAAACACTCCCAGGACAGGTACAGCACGGGGCTAGATACAGAGTAAAGCTCCCTCTACACTGTCCCCATCAAACACTCCCAGGACAGGTACAGCACGGGGCTAGATACAGAGTAAAGCTCCCTCTACACTGTCCCCATCAAACATTCCCCAGACAGGTACAGCACAGGTTAGATACAGAGTAAAGCTCCCTCTACACTGTCCCCATCAAACACTCCCAGGACAGGTACAGCACGGGGCTAGATACAGAGTAAAGCTCCCTCTACACTGTCCCCATCAAACATTCCCCAGACAGGTACAGCACAGGTTAGACATAGAGTAAAGCTCCCTCTACACTGTCCCCATCAAACACTCCCAGGACAGGTACAGCACGGGGTTAGATACAGAGTAAAGCTCCCTCTACTCTGTCCCCATCAAACACTCCCAGGACAGGTACAGCACGGGGTTAGATACAGAGTAAAGCTCCCTGTACACTGTCCCCATGAAACATTCCCAGGGCAGGTCCAGCACGGGGTTAGATACAGAGCAAAGCTCCCTCTACACTGTCCCCATCAAACACTCCCAATACAGGTACAGCACAGGGTTAGATACAGAGTAAAGCTCCCTCTACACTGTCCCCATCAAACACTACCAGGACTGGTACAGCACGGGGTTAGATACAGAGTAAAGCTCCCTCTACACTGTCCCCATCAAACACTCCCAGGACAGGTACAGCACGGGGTGAGATACAGAGTAAAGCTCCCTCTACACTGTCCCCATCAAACACTCCCAGGACAGGTACAGCACGGGGCTAGATACAGAGTAAAGCTCTCTCTACACTGTCCCCATCAAACATTCCCCAGACAGGTACAGCACAGGTTAGATACAGAGTAAAGCTCCCTCTACAGTACACTGTCCCCATCAAACACTCCCAGGACAGGTACAGCACGGGGCTAGATACAGAGTAAAGCTCCCTCTACACTGTCCCCATCAAACATTCCCCAGACAGGTACAGCACAGGTTAGATACAGAGTAAAGCTCCCTCTACACTGTCCCCATCAAACACTCCCAGGACAGGTACAGCACGGGGTTAGATACAGAGTAAAGCTCCCTCTACACTGTCCCCATCAAACACTCCCAGGACAGGTACAGCACGGGGTTAGATACAGAGTAAAGCTCCCTCTACACTATCCCCATCAAACACTCCCAGGGCAGGTACAGCACGGGGTTAGATACAGAGTAAAGCTCTCTCTGCATTCCTCTGAGGTCCTCTCTTGATCAGATTCAGAGGTGGGCCGTTGGAAGTCTGTTATGCCAAACCTGCAACCTCTCTGAGCATGAGTCCTGAATAAGCATTTCTGCAATCAAACTGTTTTGAGAGGTTAAAGGTCATGCAGGTCCTTGACAACCATTTTAACTGAATTAGTAAAAATAAATTTCACCTGGAACTTAACCGTGAAAAAGCAAGTTCTGTTTCCATTAAATCACTGGGAAACTCAGAGGCAAAGCTGTTCTTCGTGGAAATATTGATCTGGGAAGAGCAATATAAATGCTGCCCCCTGCACAACACGACCTGTTTAAATTGCTCTGGAGTTCAGCCCAGTCATTGTCATGAGCCCGTGCTGCACCTTGTGGAGAGCCAGTTATTAAAATGTGAACAGATATCAAGGGAGCAGTCACTCACCTCTCCCCAAGGCATTTATTCCTCTATAAATTTGAGATCATTCGCAACTCAGCTGCCTGCATTCTAACTCACCAAGTCCTGTTCACCTACCGCTCTGTCATCACTGACTTACTCTGTCTCCCACTTCCATCTCCAGAAAATTTTACAATCCCCGTGTCCAAAATTTTACAATCCTCGTGTTCCTCCTCCCATCTGTATAACGTCCCCCAGTTACAATCCTCCAAACTATCTGCTCTCCTTCAATTGCGGCCATTTGAACGTCCCCGATTTTAACTGGCCCACTATTGGTAGCTGTGTTGTCAGCTGCCTGAGCTGATAAGCTGGAATACCCCCTCTGAAACATTCCGGGCTAGATTCTCCGCAGCCTGACGCCGAAATCGTGCTCGGCGATCGGGCGGAGAGCGGATTCCGACTCCGGAATCGGGGCCGGCGCCAGTTTGATACCGGTCCGCCATGCTCCAACCCCTCCAAACTGGCATGATTGTGGCACGCGCCGTGCGCCGTTTCAATGGCGTTGCCGCGTCATCGGCCGGCCCACCATGTTGCCCCACCCCCGATGAGCCGAGTTCCTGACGGCGCAGGCTACGTGTGGTCCCCAGTCGTCGGGAACCCGGCATGACAGCTGCGGACAGTGTCCAGCGCCGTCACACTCAGCCGGAATTGGTGCCGCTGGCTGAGGTGTGGGGGTGGTGGGTGGGTGTTGGTGGGGGGGGGGGGGGGGTCTGTTCTTGCTGGGGAGACTGGAGGTGGGTGGGGGCACGGTTGGCGTGTTAGGGTTCTAGCATGGCTGGTGCCATGTTTTACAGCATGGCCATTGTAGGTCAGCCCTGCACATGTGCGGCCCGGGACCCGGCCATTCTCCAACCGTTTTCGGCGTGACCTGCGGGGGTTTGACATGCCGCCGTAGTTAGCCCCTCACCGGCACCGGAATCGATGTGGGGTTTGCGGCAACTTCCCTGTTGTGAATCGCCGGTGGATTCTCCGTCCGCGCGGGCACTTCGCCTCAGAAATGGAAAATCTAACCGTCTGTATTTCCAACTTTCCAACTTCCCTTGAGATAATCCTTAAAACCTTACCCTCACGGTTCTAACATCTTCTTAAGTGTCACTTTTTGTTTGACAACCTCCCTGTGAAACAACGTGGGATATTTTACCACATTAAGGGATCTATATGAATGTTGTGGTGCTCTAGTCAAGTGCACGGTCAATTCCAGCCCCACATGTCCTGGAGTCACAACACAATTGACTTAACCAATAATTCTCAGAAAAATACCCAAAGACTTTGGCCCTTGGCTGCCCAATAATTACAGTCACCAGGTTTGTAAGTTTAAACGCAATTACTGTTTATTTATAACCGGAACTACAGCAAAATATGCAGCAAATACAATGGTTTGATTGATTGGCATAGGCCAGTCAATCAAACCAAGTCCCATACCATCTCCCTGGTGCCAACAAGTCTGCAGCCTCTTGCTCAAACCAGCTGAAACTAGCAGAATGTTCTCTCCTGAAACGTCTGAATGCTGCTGCTTGAATTAAAGACACAGGTCCATTAATCATCTGTGGATCAAAAATAAGAATAGCAAATTAAAAGAAAGGGGAAAATAAAGGGATAAACAATCAGGACCCTTCCAGTGAACACAAGTTGTTGATGGTCTAAAATGTTAGATTTGGACATGGTTAAAGCATAATGCGAAGCATAGAGCTGGTTCTTGGGTTTCTAAAAGGCAAATACTGATCAAATATTCGATGGGATTGATTGATCAAGTTGGAGAGTGAAGGAAAGATGTGGTTAGAAGATGAAGATGTGGAAGTTTGAAACCTATAAGAGACTGAGGTGTCTTGGCAGTGTGACTGTGGAGAGGAATTTTCCTCTTGTGCGAGAGCCGAGAAGGAAGGGTCCCTTTTTGAAAATGAGGGGCCGCTCAATTAAGGCAGAGATGAGGAGAATTTATTTTTCTCAGAGGGTCGTGAGTCCTTAGAACTCTCTTAATAATAATCATAATCTTTTTATTGTCACATGTAGGCTTACATTAACACTGCAATTAAGTTATTGTGGAAAGCCCCTAGTCGCCACATTCCGATGCCTGTTCGGGTAGACAAAGGGAGAATACAGGATTATCAGCTGGTACGGGAATTGAACCCGCGCTGCTGGCCTTGTTCTGCGTCATACACCAGCTGTCTCGCCCACTGAGCTAAACCTGTTCCTCAAATGGTGGTGGAAGAAGAGTCTTTGAATATTTTTTAAGGCCGAGCTAGGTAGATTATTGATTAACAAGGGGATGAAAGGTTACTGGGGTCGGCAGGAATATTGGGTTGCAGTTACAATTGGGTCAGACATGATCTTCTTGAATGGCGGAACAGGTTTGAAGGGCTGAGTGGCCACCTCCTAATTTGTATGTTCGGCACCATTCTCCCTGTAGCTCCTTCATATTCATCGTAGAGTCATCTCCCCATGTGTCGGACGGCATTGGCTGCTCCTCAACTGCCCGTTTCCTCTCATGATGGTTCACAGCAATGGCTGACTCACTTGATCAAGTTCTTTGACAAAGTATTGGAGTGAGTTGATAAGGTTAGAACGGTTGTTTTACAGACTTGAAGGAGGTATCCCATGGTGTTCCCTGGGATTAATTATAGGACCGCTGCTCTTTTTGAATGCATATTAGTGGCTTTGACTTGACCTTACAGGGAATCATTTCAAAATTTGCACATGCCAAGAAACTTGAAAAATAATAAGCATTGAGCCTTATAGTAACGAACCTCAGGAGGATAGACAGACTGGTAAAATGGACAGATATGGGTGGGTAACATTTGCAGGGAAGTCTGAAATGATGAATGAATAAAAACAATATGAATGAAATGGTAATATTTTAAAGGGGTTGATGAATAGAGATATCTCGGGCTTTAAGTTCAGAGGGCTGCTAAAAATGCATTTGCGATTCTTGGCTTTATTAATAGAGAACAAAAGTAACAAAGTTGTGCTAAATATTTAGAAAATATTGGTTCGACTCCAGTTGGAGTTTTGTGGCCGATTCTGGGCACTGCACTTTGGGAAGAATTGCTTGTTTGTCACCCCCTCCACCACTTCCAACACCCACTCCCTCCACCACCAACACACAGTGGCAGCCGTGTGCACCATCTACAAGATGCACTGCAGGAACTGATGAAAGCTCCTCAGGCAGCACCTTCCAAACCCACATCCCCTTCCACCGAGAAGGACAAGAGCAGCAGATACCTGGGAACCCCACCACCTGGAGGTTCCCCTCCAAGCCACACACCACCCTGACTTGGAAATATATCGCCGTTCCTTCACTGTCGCTGGGTCAAAAATTTGGAAATTATTTTTTGTTCTTTCATGCAACATGAGCTTCATTGGCAAAGCCGAAATTTGTTGTCTGTTCTTAATGAAATGAAAATCGCTTATTGTCACAAGTAGGCTTCAATGAAGTTACTGTGAAAAGCCCCTAGTCGCCACAATCCGGCACCTGTTCAGGGGAGGCTGGTACGTGCAACCGTGCTGCTGGCCTGCCTTATAGTTATAGAACAGTACAGCACAGAACAGGCCCTTCGGCCCTCGATGTTGTGCCGAGCAATGATCACCCTACTCAAACCCACGTATCCATCCTATACCCGTAACCCAACAACCACCCCCCCCTTAATCTTACTTTTTAGGACACTACGGGCAATTTAGCATGGCCAATCCATCTAACCCGCACATCTTTGGACTGTGGGAGGAAACCGGAGCACCCGGAGGAAACCCACGCACACATGGGGAGGACGTGCAGACTCCACACAGACAGTGACCCAGCCGGGAACCGAACCTGGGACCCTGGAGCTGTGAAGCATTTATGCTAACCACCATGCTATGGTGGCTGTTTAGCACTGGGCTAAATCGCTGGCTTTGAAAGCAAACCAAGCAGGCCAGCAGCACGGTTCGATTCCCGTACCAGCCTCCCCGAACAGGCGCCGGAATGTGGCGACTAGGGGCTTTTCACAGTAACTTCATTTGAAGCCTACTCGTGACAGTAAGCGATTCTCATTTCATTAGGGGCCTCACGGTAGCATGGTGGTTAGCATCAATGCTTCACAGCTCCAGGGTCCCAGGTTCGATTCCCGGCTGGGTCACTGTCTGTGTGGAGTCTGCACGTCCTCCCCGTGTGTGCGTGGGTTTCCTCCGGGTGCTCCGGTTTCCTCCCACAGTCCAAAGATGTGCGGGTTAGGTGGATTGGCCATGCTAAATTGCCCATAGTGTAAGGTTAATGGGGGGATTGTTGGGTTACTGGTATACGGGTTACGTGGGTTTAAGTAGGGTGATCATTGCTCAGCACAACATCGAGGGCCGAAGGGCCTGTTCTGTGCTGTACTGTTCTATGTTCTATGTTCTATTTCATGCTACCGTGCTGCCTTGGTCTGCTTTCAAAGCCAGCGATTTAGCCCAGTGCTAAACCAGCCCCTAATTGCACTGAAAGTATGGTGGTGAGCTGCCTTGTTGAATCACTACAGCCCATGAGGTGTAGGTACACCCACAGTGCTGTTAGGAAGGGAGTTCCAGGATTTTAATCCAGTGACAGTGAAGGAACGATGATACATTTCAACTGAGGATGGTGTGTGGCTTGGATGGAATTTTAATCAGTGGAGAAACATAAGACTGGCTGACAACCTGACTGAAAGCAAGACTTGCATTTGTATAGCACCTTTCAAAACTTCAACACATCACAACGTACTTTCCGGTCAATTTAGTTCAATTGCATTTTTTTGGATTCAATCATGGGATGTGGGTGTCGGTGACTAGACCAGCATTTATTTCTCATCCCTAATTGCAAACAGAAACATCCAGAGAAAATAGAAGCAGGAGGAGGCCATTCAGCCCTTCGAGCCTGCTCCGCCATTCATTATCATGGCTCATCAACAAATTCAATACCCTGATTCCACCATCCCCGGCCCTCCCCTAACCCTTGATCACTATATCCCCAAGAGCTGTATCTAATTCCTTCTTGAAATTACACAACTTTTTTGCCTCAACTACTTTCTGTGGTAGCGAATTTCACAGATTCACCGCTCTCTGGGTGAAGAAATTTCTCCTCACCTCAGTCCTAAAATATTTACCCCTTATCCCCAAACTATGACCCCTAGTTCTGGACTCCCCCACCATCGGGAACTTTCTTTCCGAATCTACCCTGTCTAATCCTGTTAGAATTTTCGAAGTTTCAATTTAGGCAGCACGGTAGCATAGTGAATAGCACAATCGCTTAACAGCTCCAGGGTCCCAGGTTCGATTCTGGCTTGGGTCACTGTCTGTGCGGAGTCTGCACATCCTCCCCGTGTGTGCGTGGGTTTCCTCCGGGTGCTCCAGTTTCCTCCCACAGTCCAAAGATGTGCAGGTTAGGTGGATTGGCCATGATAAATTGCCCTTAGTGTCCAAAATTGCCCTTAGTGTTGGGTGGGGTTACTGGGATAGGGTGGAGGTGTGGACCTTGGGTAGGGTGCTCTTTCCAGGAGCTGGTGCAGACTCGATGGGCCGAATGGCCTCCTTCTGCACTGTAAATTCTATTAAAAAAAAGGTCTCCCCTCACACATATTTGAACCCACAACCGACCAATGCAGAGACAAGAATTCTACCCACTCAACAGTGGTTTGACAATCACGAAGGAAATAATATTCACACAAATCATTATTATAAAGAGGTTAACAGGGGGGCAATACTTTAAAACTCAAAACAATACAACATAAAGCAGACGCTGAAAGTTGATGGAGAAATTAACAGAGTTAGTGCTTGTGTACGACAACTTGAGCCACAGATACTTTCGATCTTCTGAATATTCCAGCATTTTCTATTTCTTACGACCTTAAAGTGACCCATTATTCACGGGGTGACATTGGGAACACACTGCCACAAAGGAGATGGAAATCCGGATCTCGTTCTGGAAAGACTGTTGAGGCTGACGGTTTTTGGCCAGATGCAGATGGAGTTAACTTCATGCTCTAACTGAATGGAGGAACTTGCCCAAAGGGCTTGAATGGCTTCCTTCAGCGTCAATGTTCCAATGATTGAATCTATCTTCATAATTATTTATTAAATGTCTCCTTTACATTCCTGTACCCAAAAGAATCCAACACATTACAGATTTGCTGAAATCATTTTTGTATTTATTAAATCTTGTGTTATTCAAATTTTGAATGAGAATTCTTGTTGAAATAAATTACCCAAGTTGATGGGAGCCTTTCGGATAAGAAGAGAAATCATCAAACTGCAGACGTTCCAAAATAAATGAGATTCTCACATTGGGAAAGTGACCTCAATAACAGGAATTTGTGCACCTGAACTCAAGATTTGTATTTGTTGAAGATCCAAACTTTTTCACAACAGATACAGCACGAAGTTAGATACAGAGTAAAGCTCCCTCTACACTGTCCCCATCAAACACTCCCAGGACAGGTACAGTACAGAGTTAGATACAGAGTAAAGCTCCCTCTACACTGTCCCCATCAAACACACCCAGGACAGGTACAGCACGGGGTTAGATACAGAGTAAAGCTCCCTCTACACTGTCCCCATCAAACACACCCAGGACAGGTACAGCATGAGGTTAGATACAGAGTAAAGCTCCCTCTGCACTGTCCCCATCAAACACTCCCAGGACACGTATAGCACAGGGTTAGATACAGAGTAAAGCTCCCTCTACACTGTCCCCATCAAACACTCCCAGGACAGGTACAGCACAGGGTTAGATACAGAGTAAAGCTCCCTCTACACTGTCCCCATCAAACACTCCCAGGACAGGTACAGCACGGGATTTGACACAGAGTAAAGCTCCCTCTACACTGTCCCCAACAAACACTCCCAGGATAGGTACAGCACGGGGTTAGATACAGAGTAAAGCTCCCTCTCCACTGTCCCCAACAAACACTCCTAGGACAGATACAGCACAGGGTTAGATACAGAGTAAAGCTCCCTCTACACTGTCCGCATCAAACACTCCCAGGACAGGTACAGCACGGGGTTAGATACAGAGTAAAGCTCCCTCTACACTGTCCCCATCAAACACTCCCAGGACAGGTACAGCACGGGGTTAGATACAGAGTAAAGCTCCCTCTACACTGTCCCCATCAAACACTCCCAGGACAGGTACAGCACGGGGTTAGATACAGAGTAAAGCTCCCTCTACACTGTCCCCATCAGACACTCCCAGGACAGGTATAGCACAAGGTTAGGTAGAGTCTCTTCTGAACCTTCATCTCAAAGTATATACCCCTACTGTTTAAAAGTGGTATTTTTACGATCGTTATCAGCATCTTCATGGACTGGTTTTGCTGACATCACCTATATTTTCATAGAGCCTTTCGAGCCCAGTATTCATCATCAAACAAATCACGATATCAAGACACATAAGGACATTGTGGTGGCTTGGGGCAGTACCAGGTAGAAGGGAGTAATAAAGGACCAAGTTTTTATTGTCAACCTGCAAGGATAACGTCTATAGAGGCACAGAGCCTCCATCCAGGTGTTAACGCTCTGGCTCCCAGGTTCAAATTGACCTGAACCCCCTCCCTGGGGCCACCTTGGTGGGGGTTCACACACTCCCGCACATTTAAAAAAAGGTTTATATCAACAAAAAGGAAGGACGGTAGAAAGGGAAAATCGATCGTGGATATCTAAGGAAATAAGGGAGAATATCAAATTGAAGGAAAAAGCATGCAAAGTGGCAAAGATTAGTGGGAGACTAGACGACTGAAAAATCTTTAGAGGGCAACAGAAAGTTACTAAAAAAGCTATAAAGAAGAGTAAGATAGATAAACTTGCTCAGAAAAAAACACATATTAAAAGTTTCCACAAATATATAAAACAAAAAAGAGTGACTAAGGTAAATATTGGTCCTTCAGAGGATGAGAAGGGAGACTAATAATGGGAGATGAGGAAATGGCTGAGGAACTGAACAGGTTTTTTGAGTCAGTCTTCACAGTGGAAGACACAAATAACATGCCAGTGACGGATAGAAATGAGGCTATGACAGGTGAGGACCTTGAGAGGATTGTTATCACTAAGGAGGCAGTGATGGGCAAGCTCATGGGGCTAAAGGTTGACAAGTCTCCTGGCCCTGATGGAATGCATCCCAGAGTGCTAAATGAGATGGCTAGGGAAATTGCAAATGCACTAGTGATAATTTACCAAAATTCACTAGACTCCGGGGTTGTCCCAGCGGATTGGAAATTAGCAAACATGACACCACTGTTTAAAAAAGGAGGTAGGCAGAAAGCGGGTAACTATCGGCCAGCTAGCTTAACTTCGGTAGTAGGGAAGATGCTGGAATCTATCATTAAGGAAGAAATAGCGAGGCATCTGGATGGAAATTGTCCCATTGGGCAGACGCAGCATGGGTTCATAAAGGGCAGGTCGTGCCTAACTAATTTAGTGGAATTTTTTGAGGACATTACCAGTGCGGTAGATAACGGGGAGCCAATGGATGTGGTACATCTGGATTTCCAGAAAGCCTTTGACAAGGTGCCACACAAAAGGTTGCTGCATAAGATAATGATGCATGGCATTAAGGGTAAAGTAGTAGCATGGATAGAGGATTGGTTAATTAATAGAAAGCAAAGAGTTGGGATTAATGGGTGTTTCTCTGGGTGGCAATCAGTAGCTAGTGGTGTCCCTCAGGGATCAGTGTTGGGTCCACAATTGTTCACAATTTACACAGATGATTTGGAGTTGGGGACCAAGGGCAATGCGCCCACGTTTGCAGACGACACTCAAATGAGTGATAAATCAAAAGTGCAGAGGATACTGGAAGTCTGCAGAGGGATTTGGATAGGTTAAGTAAATGGGCTAGGGTCTGGCAGATGGCATACAATGTTGGCAAATGTGAGGTTATCCATTTTGGTAGGAATAACAGCAAAAGGGATTATTATTTAAATAGCAAAATTTTAAAACATGCTTGTGTGCAGAGAGACTTGGGTGTGCTAGTATATGAGTTGCAAAAAGTTGGTGTATAGCTGCAACAGGTGATTAAGAAGGCAAATGGAATTGTGTCCTTCATTGCTAGAGGGATGGAGTTTATGACTAGCGAAGTTATGCTGAAATTGTATAAGGTGTTAGTGAGGTCACACCTGGAGTATTGTGTTCAGTTTTGGTCTCCTTACCTGAGAAAGGACATACTGGCACTGGAGGGTGTGCAGAGGAGATTCACTAGGTTAATCCCAGAGCTGAAGGGGTTGGATTACGAGGAGAGATTGAGTAGACTGGGACTGTACTCATTGGAATTTAGAATGATGAGGGGAATATTATAGAAACATATAAGATTATGAAGGGAATAGATAGGATAGATGCGGCAAGTTGTTTCCACTGGCGGGTGAAAGCAGAACTAGGGGGCATAGCTTCAAAAGAAGGGGAAGTAGATTTAAGACTGAGTTTAGGAGGAACCTCTCCACCCAAAGGGTTGTGAATCTATGGAATTCCTTGCCCAGTGAAGCAGTTGAGGCTCCTTCATTAAATGTTTTTAAGGTAAAGATAGATAGGTTTTTGAAGAATAAAGGGATTAAGGGTTATGGTGTTCGGGCCGGAAAGTGGAGCTGAGTCCACAAAAGATCAGCCATGATCTCATTGAATGGCGGAGCAGGCTCGAGGGGCCAGATGGCCGACTCCTGCTCCTAGTTCTTATGTATTTATGAGTCGGAGAGGATGAAGGTGCAAATTCTCCAGCTTTGGGCCAAGGCAGCGGAACATACATCTGGCAGTGGTGGAATGATAGGAATCTGGGACTTATTGATCAGGCCAGAATTGTACAAGTACAGAGCTCTTGAAGGTTTGTCGCCGATGGAAGACGTAACCTATTGAGGGAGTGATGTGTCCACATTGAACAGTTGAATGAGGAAATTTAGAATTGAGACAATGCTCATGGGACATGGACGTCGCAGGCTGGGCCAGCATTTGTTGCCCATCCCTAATTGTCCTGGAGTGGGCAGTAGAGAGTCAACCACATTGTTGTGGGTTTGGAGTCACATGGAGGCCAGACCGGGTAAGGACGGCAGACTTCTTTCCCAGAGGACATTTTTGAACCAGATGTTCTTTTACGACAATTGACAATAGTTTCATGGTCATCATTAAACTTTTAATTCCAGATTGTTATTGAATTAAAATTTGTCCCTCCACAGTGGTGGGATTTGAACCTGGGTACCCAGAACATTACTCTGAGTCTCTGGGTTCGTAGTAATACCACAAAGCCATCCTCTCCACGAATTAAACTAGTTTCATGCAGGGATCCTACAGCCGAGGGCCATTCCTTCCACAGGTTGCTGCTACAACACTCTGTGCTAAAGCGCAGTAAATTCCAGCCCCACGTGCCTCGGAGTCACAACATACGTGAATTAAACAATAATTCTGATGAAAGTACCTTTGACCCTTGGCTGCCCAATAATTACAGTTACCAGGTTTGTAAGTTTAAACACACTTACTGTTTATTTATAACAAGAACTAGAATTTAATATGCAGCGAATGCAGCTCATTAGCTGTTATCTGATTCATAATCCCCTCTTATTTAACTTGCCCTCCCCATCCTTCACACAGGCCCACAAGACAGACAAACACAAAGGGGAAGAAAGGGGGGGAAGAAAAAATGTAAGTAAAGATAAAAAGAGTCCTTGTTTCTGACGGGCATTTACAGCACCTTACCCCGGTTAAACTTTGGCTTCAGTTCAAGGTTTTGCTGTACATTCATTCAGCTCGCTGTAGTTTCAGGGATACAGCACTCACACCTTCCTGGAAAGGGAGATAGAGTCCTTGTTTTTGCTCGCAGCCTGTGATGGTTTTCCTGGAGAATCATTCATCCAGGTTCGCTGCAGCTTTAGGAATACAACATTCACAGTCTTCCTGGATTAGGGGAAAAATCATGTCCTTGTCTTTCCGTGTCCAGGGGTCAAACTGAAAGTCCTCGGAACTCTGAGAACCACTTCATTGGGATAGGATCCATCCACCATCATTCACTACCAGGAAGAATACAGCCTTTTGGCCAATTCACTGGCCGCCAGCCAATCAATCAAACCGAGTCCCACCCCATTTCTCTCTCTGGTGCTAACATGTCTGAAGCTCCTGTTCAAACTAGCAGAGTCCAGCAGAGTGTTCACTCCTGTAACTTCTGAATTCCTCGTTCTCTCTGGGGCTTAACTTAAAGACATATGTTCATTAACCATCCATGGTTGAAAAATTATAACAGCAAAATAAAAGGGGAAATAAGGGACTAAACAGGAAGGACCCTTTTATGGGCCTGAATCTCGGCCCAAATCCCAGACGTGAAAGTCTAGTAGCTTCAGTAGATTTCTTTCAGGTGATCTTGTACTTCCATGTTGCCTGTGTAGATGTTACGGCAGCACTGTGGTTAGAGGCAGCATGAAGCTACCACGGTTAGAGAGTGGCACGGCAGCACAGTGATTAATAATAACAATCTTTATTATTGTCACAAGCGGGCTAACAATAATACTGCAATGACGTTACTGTGAAAATCCCTTAGTCACCACATTCTGGCACCTGTTAGGGTACACAGAGGGAGAATTCAGAATGTCCAAATCGCCTAACAAGCATGCACGGTAGCACAGTGGTTAGCACTGCTGCCTCACAGCTCCAGGGTCCCAGGTTCAATTTCGGCCTTGGGAGTTTGTGTGGAGTTTGCACGTTCTCCCCGTGTCCGCGTGGGTTTCCCTTGGGTGCTCTGGTTTCCTCCCACAGTCCAAAGATGTGTAGGTTAGGTGGCTTGGCCATGGCCAGGGGGGTTGGTTAGCTCAGCTGGCTGGACGACTGGTTGATGGTGTGGAGCAGCACCCATAGTGCAGGTTCAATTCCCAGACCAGCTGAGGGGGATCCAGGGAGGCTCCGTCTTCTCAACCTTGCTTCTGACCTGAGGTGTGGTGAGTGGCAGGCTAAATAACCATCAGCAAAGGGGCAGCCAATGGTCCTCAGAGATCATGGTGACTATAATTCTCAAGACATTGTAAAGTACTTTACAGATGATGTAGCATTTTTGAAGTTTACTCACTGTGGAAATGTCGGGCAGCACAGTAGCACAAGTGGCTAGCACTGTGGCTTCACAGCGCCAAGGTCCCAGGTTCGATTCCCCGCTGGGTCACTGTCTGTGTGGAGTTTGCACGTTCTCCCCGTGTCTGCATGGGTTTCCTCCGGGTGCTCCGGTTTCCTCCCACAGTCCAAAGTGTCCAAACCGACACCGACCCCGTAAGCCCTCACTTCCACCCTATTTCCGTAACCCAATAACCCCTCCTAACCTTTTTGGACACTGTAGCCATCTGTTATGGCCACTTCCAACTAGGTACAGAGAAACTCACAAAGCCGAGTGGGTAAAATGGACAAGCCAAGACTCAGGCAGGCTCAGAGCCTGAAATGCATATTCGTCAGCAAGAAGTCCAGACGGTATTGAAACTCCGTCCAATTAGCATTTTAATGGGGCTGATTAACATTTGATGGCCCGTCTTCACCAAAACAAAGGACTGGTACTCGAGCGACCGGGACAGTCCCAGACATTTCGGCGCCACTCCCTGTTCAAGGGAAACGCAAACAACGGGGTCAATGACCGTTTGGGACACGACCAGCCATCCATATCCCCGCCCACTTATTGGTTAGGAATCGAACGGAGTGATCAGGGATCACCCAATTAGTAAGGCCCAAATCGAAGGACCGCCCAAAAGAGCGCGAAAACCCCCAGAGTATAAGAAGAGTTTGCCACATGTTCGTCCTCTCTTGGCCCTGGTACCCCGGTCACGGCCATCGCCAATCGCAGCAACACCAGAAGCGAGTCCAAGTTCAACGTCCGCTACTTGACAGATAAGTCCAGCTGAGCAGCAGTTACTCCTTCGAAGCCGAGAGATCCAGAATTGAACAGTGACCACTGTTTTCTGACCTAAGCCCGGTGCCTGAAGTTAAGTACTGCTATGGGAGCGGAGTTTTCAGAACCCCAAAATGTATCATGCAGTTCAACCAACCCCCACTTTAATGGATTGTTGCTTTTGAACCTGGCACCCTGGAGTTGTGAAGTAACTGCGCTAACCACTATGCTACTGTGCTGCCGAGTTTACACACCCAACGTGACCACCACCAGCTAGTTGTTTTAATCATGTTGATTAAGGAATATATCTTGGTCAAAACACCATGAAGAGCTCCCCTGCTCCTCCTCAATCTAGCGGCACCCACCTTTCACCTCACAGGGTAGTTATATTCTCAGTTTAGTGCCTCATCCAAACCATTCCCCTCATTTACACGGAAGTGTTGTCCCGGATTTTGTCCTCAGGTCACTGGAGTGGGATTTAAACCCTCATCCTTCACATTCAATACTCATCAACAACTCTTCATTTTCCTCATTCACTGGAGAGTTATGGTGATCATGTTCCAGCCACACATTCCATGTGTGTTCTCACTCTTTTTAGAGTCAACAACACTATTTCAAATTCAGGAACTTCTGCCCGAAATGCTATTTGCCCTTGCAGTCCCTGATCTGTAGTTGTGATTTTGATACTTACCTGCTGTCATTATTAATGGGATTTAGAACCTCTCTTCTTCACAGAATAATACGGTGCAGAAGAGACCCTTCGGCCCATCGAGTCTGCACCAACGCATGATAAACACCTGACCTGCCGATCTAATCCCACTCGCCCTGCAGCAGAATAGCACCGTGGTTAGCACTGTGGCTTTACAGCTCCAGGGTCCCAGGCTCGATTCCCGGCTCGGGTCGCTGTCTGTGCGGAATCTGCACGTTCCCACCATGTCTGCGTGGGTTTCCTCCGGGTGCTCTGGGTTTCTCCCAGAAGTCCCGAAAAAGACGTGCTGTTAGGTGAATTGGACATTCTGAATTCTCCCTCTGTGTACCCGAACAGGCACCGGAATGTGGCAACTAGGGGCTTTTCACAGTAACTTCATTGCAGTGTTAATATAAGCCTAATGGGACAATAATAAAGATGAGATGATTATAGCCTTGAATGTTATGACGTGCAAAGTGCTCATCCAGGTACATTTTAAAGGATGTGAGGCAACCCGCCTCTACCACCCTCCCAGTCAGCGCGTTCCTGACCGTCACCACCCTCCCAGGCAGCGCGTTCCAGACCATCACCACCCTCCCAGGCAGCGCGTTCCAGACCATCACCACCCTCCCAGGCAGCGCGTTCCAGACCATCACCACCCTCTGGGTATCGCTTTTCCTGAAATCCCCCTTAACCATCCTGCCCGTCACCTTGAAACACACTTTTCTATTTGTACTTTTAACACATCCCAAGAAATGAGGGGTGGGATTCTCTGTTGCCCGTCGCCGAGATTGGCATCGATGATCGGGCGGAGCATCTCTTTGGATGCTGCGCTCCCTCCAAAACGATTTAATCGCTGAGGCCCTCCACTGATGCTCCGCCCTGAAGGGCCGACTTCCCGACGGCGTGGGACATATGTGCTCTGGGTTTTCGTCAACCTCACGTGCCCAGCGCCGCCACAGTCGGGTGGGTGGGCCGTTCCGCTGGCCGGGGGGGGGACTTCGGTTTGGGCTGGTGGGACTGGTGGGGGGGTGGTCGGAGGGTGGAGAGGGCGTGACCAGGGGGGGCACTATCTGGCAGGTTGGGTGCGTGTGCAGCCGGCGCCATGTTGTACGGCGCAACCACTGCATGTCGTCGCCGTGCGCATGTGCGGCCACGGACCCGGCAATTCTCCGGCCGTTTGTACCGGGAACGCCGGGGGTTTATGTGGAGTGGCTGCTAGTCCGCACCGGGTGGAGCATCGGTGCACGTGCAGCGTCGACTTTTTCATCGTAAAACTAGATACTTCCTCCGGATATCACGGAATCCAGCCCGAGGTGTCCACAGTGAAGAAAGCCAATGTGTGAGAGTGTGATAGCAGCATTGTTATTTTAAATATCTTAGTGGGCTGTCTGCAACAGTCAGTAATTCCTCTGCTGCAATATTTTATGGAGTTATCAGTAATCCTCACATTGAAATGCTTCTATTTACACCTCAATAACAAAATACCTTTCTACTGAGAATATCTGTTAATTTATTGAAATCTATGTCCAAGTTTTCTCTTTTAGAAATTATTCTGCCCTCACTTATAAATGCGAACTTGTCTCACTCTGCAGATCGTGGAGGTGCAATAGTGCCCTCACTGGTTGAATGCCACAATTACAGTGTGACAGGTTTACACAGGCAGTTTCCATTGTGCATATTAATACCGGGAGTTACCATGGCGATAGTAAGCAGCGTAGTACTAACGCCACTCTGTCAGCGAATGCGTTGAAAGATTTGTGGGATTTGCAGTAGGATTTACAACAGAGTCTACGGGCTGAACTTTGCTGCGGGCTTCAGGTCCCCGATGTCAAGGGTGAAAAGCGGACCCTGAGGTCAGATTTCAGGATCATCTTGGGGATTCTCCCACTGTCAGCCTCCTAATTGGGTGTTTGCAAGCTTCACTGTCCAATTAGGAATAGTGGGTGAGCTCCTGATGCCTCTGAGGCCAATCAGAAGGTTGCAGGATAAGTGGATGCCAGTCCCATTGGCTCACATGGTCTACATCTGAGGCAACAGGCGAGACCAACGTGAATTCTACAGTAACCTTGAGCAAGCTCACGTTCCAACAGGATACAAAATGATCCTCGCTGAGGTTTAAATTCCAGAATTGGGATGGATGCAGGGTTCGAGCGTCAAGGGAGGTGTTGGCAAAGTAATTTCTAACAGAGTTAGCCTCCTGACAAAATGTCTAAAACATGGCCTTGTCATAACCAACGTCCTGCTCGCCAATGAGACAAGTACAAGACCCCATGGCAATGCCTACCCTCCAACACTGGCACTTGCATAATGTTGGCATCATTGAAGCAAGGCACTGCCGCAATGTTCACATCACCCGCATCGTGACAGGTACAGACGGCTGCTGGGCCAATCACTGCCTTATGCCATCTACCATCTCCTTCAGCCTGGCTCCTAAACAGTGGAGGGAACAGATGCAGTGCCCAAGAAAATTAACATCAAAGGCCTCAAAGATCCCATCAAGAAAACCTTTCTCAGCCAGTTGCCTCACAGGCCAACCTCTTAACCGCCTGCCACCAGGAACTAACAGCGTGCCCCTCGGCACTGCTCGAACCTTAACCGCCTGCAACCAGGAACTAACAGCGTGCCCCTCGGCACCGCTCGAACCTTAACCGCCTGCAACCAGGAACTAACAGCGTGCCCCTCGGCACTGCTCGAACCTTAACCGCCTGCCAGCAGGAACTAACAGCGTGCCCCTCGGCACTGCTCGAACCTTAACCGCCTGCAACCAGGAACTAACAGCGTGCCCCTCGGCACCGCTCGAACCTTAACCGCCTGCCACCAGGAACTAACAGCGTGCCCCTCGGCACCGCTCGAACCTTAACCGCCTGCCACCAGGAACTAACAGCGTGCCCCTCGGCACCACTCGAACCTTAACCGCCTGCAACCAGGAACTAACAGCGTGCCCCTCGGCACTGCTCGAACCTTAACCGCCTG
This sequence comes from Scyliorhinus canicula, assembly GCF_902713615.1. Classification (NCBI taxonomy): domain Eukaryota; kingdom Metazoa; phylum Chordata; class Chondrichthyes; order Carcharhiniformes; family Scyliorhinidae; genus Scyliorhinus; species Scyliorhinus canicula. Next base: position 4,767,150 of record NC_052152.1, on the reverse strand, counting down.
CCACCAGGAACTAACAGCGTGCCCCTCGGCACCGCTCGAACCTTAACCGCCTGCCACCAGGAACTAACAGCGTGCCCCTCGGCACCACTCGAACCTTAACCGCCTGCAACCAGGAACTAACAGCGTGCCCCTCGGCACTGCTCGAACCTTAACCGCCTGCAACCAGGAACTAACAGCGTGCCCCTCGGCACCACTCGAACCTTAACCGCCTGCCAGCAGGAACTAACAGCGTGCCCCTCGGCACCGCTCGAACCTTAACCGCCTGCAACCAGGAACTAACAGCGTGCCCCTCGGCACCGCTCGAACCTTAACCGCCTGCAACCAGGAACTAACAGCGTGCCCCTCGGCACTGCTCGAACCTTAACCGCCTGCAACCAGGAACTAACAGCGTGCCCCTCGGCACGCTCGAACCTTAAAGCCACTGTAAGTGTAAAGGGTTAACACCATGATGCCAGTGTAATAATGATATCAGATCGCACGACTGAGAAGTGACAGAGATCAGGACTGAGGAGAATCTCCACCCCTATGCAGAGATTCAAATGTGTGAATACAATGTTATGGTTTTGAGAAACTGCAAACTCTGGGAGAATAGATAATCACCAAAACCCCCATCTAGACCCCGGCCACACAATGAGACATGGTGGGCGTGAGTGAAAGGCCCAACAAACCTTAAAAAGAAGATGGAGGGATGGCAAGAACACAGATCATAGAATCATAGAATTTATAGGGCAGAAGGAAGCCACTCGGCCCATCGAGTCTGCACTGGCCCTTGGAAAGAGCACCCTGCCTAGGCCAACCCTATCCCCGAAACACCATGTAACGTTTTGTTTTGGATACCAAGGGGCAATTTAGCACGGCCAATCCACCTAACCTGCACATCTTTGGACCTTGGGAGGAACCCGGGGCACCCGGAGGAAACTCACGCACACACGGGGAGAACGTGCAGACTCCACACAGACAGTCACTCGAGGTGGTATTGAAACTGGGTCCTTGAAGCTGTGAGGCAGCAGTGCTAACCACCGTGCCACCCCCTTGAAGAAAACAGAGAAGGAAAAAAATACGACTTGCCTAGACTATTGGAACGTTGTGGGTGTAGCAGATACAAGCTGAGAAACAGACCTGGAGACCAGAATACAGTGACCACATACCCAAAGCAGAAATCAGCAGCACAGAAGCAGGGGCAGTTCCGATACTCAGAGGGAGCGCGGAATCGACAAAATCCACTCAGAGGTTTTCAGAGTGCAAAATGCTGACAACAGGTCAAGAACTGGACCAAACCAAATTGAATGTGAATAGTAAATTTTGGCAGATTCCTCTGGGCAAAGGTGGGGTGACAGCAGATAATTCGCAGCCCAAGTCAATGGAAGATGCGAATTTAGACTATTTCCAAATAAGAGAGGAGGAATAATGAAAAGTGGGGATGAATGTTGGAAGATCGTAACACAAACAGTAAACACTGGACAATCGCAGCAGCTCTGACAGCGTCTGTGGAGAGAGAATGGAGCTAACGTTTCGAGTCTGGATGATTCTTTGTCAAAGTTGGAGGGAACTGGAAATGGGTCAGATTTATATTGTTGTGAGGGGGTTGTGCGTGGAGCAGTGGGGCAGGATAGGGGGCCAGCGATAGGTAGAGATTGACAAAGATGTTGTGGACAGACAGACAAAGGGAATGAAAATGGAGGTGATTAAGGCTTAGAAGGGAGCTGATAGTGACACACAAAGAGATGGCAGAACAAAGGTATGCAGCATGTCAAAGGGCAACGAGGAACAGGGAACGGATGGCCCAAGAGGAGTGAGATGGGGGGGGACGGGGGACAATAGTGAGAGAAAAACAGATCAATGGAAGAAATTTTTAAAAAGATGCCTCTTTGCGCCGATGACCTGGGTACGCTCCCGGCCTGGGTCGCTGACCTGGTGGAGTTTGCATACTTTCCCCATGTCTGTGTGGGTCTCACCTCCACAAACCAAAGATGTGTAGATTGGTGGATTGATCACACTAAATTGCCCCTTAGTTGGGATTTAAAATAAAAATAAAAATGAGGTGAAGGTGGAGGAGAGAGTTCACAGTCTGAAGTTGGTGAATTCAATGTTAAGTCCGGAAGGCTGTAACGTCCCCAATTGGAGGATGAGTCGCTGTTCCTCCAGTTTGCGCTGGGCTTCACTGGAACATTGCAGCAGGCCAAGGACGGACATGTGGGTGTGAGAGCAGGACGGTGAGTTGAAATGGCAGCGACAGGAAGGTCTGGGTCCTGCTCGAGGATGGGCCGGAGGTGTTCTGCAAAGTGGTCACCCAGTCTGTGTTTAGTCTCTCCAATGTAGAGTAGACCACACTGGGAGCAGCAAATCCAATAGACCAGATTGAAGGAGGTACACGTGGATCTGCCTGACTTGAGAAGAATGTTCAGGGCCTGGGATGGTGAGTACGGAGGAGCTAATGGGGCAGGTGTTACACCTTCTGCAATTGCATGGGAAGGTGCCGTGGGAAGAGGGTGAGGTGTTGGGGTAATGGAACAAAGAACAAAGAAAATTACAGCACAGGAACAGGCCCTTCGGCCCTCCCAGCCTGCGCCGATCCAGATCCTTTATCTAAACCTGTCTCCTATTTTCAAAGGTCTACTTCCCGCTGTTCCCGCCCATTCATTTACCTGTCTAGATGCTTCTTAAATGATGTTATCGTGCCCGCCTCTACCACCTCCGCTGGTAAAGCGTTCCAGGCACCCACCACCCTCTGTATAAAAAACCTTCCACGTACATCTCCCTTAAACTTTCCCCCTCTCACCTTGACATCATGGCCCCTTGTAACTGACACCCCACTCTTGGGAAAAGCTTGTTGCTGTCCACCCTGTCCATACCTCTCATAATTTTGTAGACCTCAATCAGGTCCCCCCTCAACCTCCGTCTTTCCAACGAAAACAATCCTAATCTACTCAACCTTTCTTCATAGCTAGCACCCTCCATACCAAAAGAGGAGAGAACCAGGGTATCCCATAGGGAATGGTCCCTGTGAAACGCTGACAGGAGGAGTGAGGAGAAGATGTGTTTGATGGTGTCATCATGCTGGAGTTGGCGGAACTGGCGGAGGATTATTCTTTAAAGGCGGAGGCTGGTGAGGTGAAAAGTGAGGACAAAGGGGACTCGATCCTGGTTCTGGGAGAGAGGGGAGGTGGTGAGGGCAGAGATGCGGGAGAGGGTCGGACATGGTTGGGAGCTCTGCTGATCTGTCAAAATTGTAATCTTTGTTGGCACTGTCATGTGAGAGTACCTTTAAGAAATGGGTGTTTATCAAATAGCTGCAGTGATGCCAGTGTGTGGGTGGAGCTGAGCTGTGACTCTGCTTTTACTTTCACTTTCAGCAAAAAGCTGGTGTGTGTCTGTGTTTTAGTTTCATTTTAAGAGCGACGAGCTGCAGTGAAAGCCAGCAGATGTGTATGGATATCTCTACAAGCTAAATAATGTTCATTTGAGGATTTCAAAGTAATGTTTCTGTAGAGAATTTAAACCTGCTGTCTTTCTGTAAAAAGGGTCTTTTGGTCTTATGGATGTTGTTAGGAATGTTATGAAGGGTTACTTCTCGAATATTGTATCTGTGGGGATTATTGGTGTTGATAGTTGTTAAGATGTTTATTGTGGGTTTCTGAAGTGTTAACTGGATTCATAAATAAACATAGTTTTGTTTTAAAAGTATTTTAGATCACTGTTGCATCACACCTGTAAAGTAGGCCCGTCTGCTCCCCATAACCACAATCTATTGAAAGTCGTGGGTCAGGTGAACCCCATGACACACTTTGGTTCTCTAAACCCAGGCCCATAACAGCAGAGTGTTACCATGACTTTGGGGGTATGACTCTTCAGGGCGCAGTTCATCCTCACTTCTGAGACAGAGAAGATAAAGACATCATCTGTGCTGACATCACTCAAGGACTCCGCGGAACGTGAGGGGTGAGGGACCTCCAAGTTGTCTTCACTGTTTTGTGTTAAGTATATGTAAGATATTTCTTAATCAATTTTATTTGATTCACGCATACTAATTATTCATACCTTGCCCGGTCAAGCACATGTGAGGAGCCTAGTGTTAGAAATTTGGAATTTGAAACGTAGAAATTTTAATTAGAGGCATTTCCACCTCAAAACCCTAAAATCTAACAAAGCTATGCAGCCTTAATCACTCAGCAATGGAAAAATGTTGAAGGACATAAATTAAGTCTAATAATTGGATGAAGAATGTTTCTAAATTCTTCTGTCTCTGGGCAGCACGGTAGCATTGTGGATAGCATAATTGCTTCACAGCTCCAGGGTCCGAGGTTCGATTCCAGCTTGGGTTACTGTCTGTGCGGAGTCTGCACATCCTCCCTGTGTGTGCGGGGGTTTCCTCCGGGTGCTCCGGTTTCCTCCCTCAGTCCAAAGATGTGCAGGTTAGGTGGATTGGCCATGATAAATTGCCCTTAGTGTCCAAAATTGCCCTTAGTGTTGGGTGGGGTTACTGGGTTATGGGGATAGGGTGGAGGTGTTGACCTTGGGTAGGGTGCTCTTTCCAGGAGCCGGTGCAGACTCGATGGGTCGAATGGCCTCCTTCTGCACTGTAAATTCTATGATAAATCCAAGAATATTGACTGGAAGGGTGACCAGGGTACATCGCCATTAATTCGAGACTATAGCAATACCTCGAACAGCACAAACACCTCACTGTCATTGACAACTTAGTAGTCTTTCACAAGAGAATAGATATCTTTACAACCCTTAAGTTGGATATTCTTCAAAGCCTTCACCTGCTCGTGCAGGAATAGCAAAATGCTGTGCAAAATCACAGCAATTATCTGGTGGCCGGGTATTCGGATCCCAGGTTCGATTCCCGGCTTGGGTCACTGTCTGTGCACGGTCTGCAGGTTCTCCCCGTGTCTGCGTGGGTTTCCTCCGGGTGCTCCGGTTTCCTCCCACAAGTCCTGAAAGACGTGCTGTTATGTAATTTGGACATTCTGAATTCTCCGTGTACCCAAACAGGCACCGGAATGTGGTGACTCGGGGCTTTTCACAGTAACTTCATTGCAGTGTTAATGTAAGCCGACTTGTGACAATAAAAATTATTATTATTAGAAGAACAAATGATTTCTAACTGTCATACTTGAGCCATAACAGCCAAGACCAAAAAGAATCATTAATATATTTTACATTTCCCATCAAAGATGTGGGAATGCCTGGGAATGGATTTATTTTAATTTAAAGGGACAATTTTCCTATATGTCACTGATTACTATTCACTAGTTTCAAGTAAACAGATTTTATAGCAAGAGAAGAAGCAGTCATCCCATCCCTCAAGAAAATTTGTGCAACACAAATATTCAGGACATCGCAGTGTCTGACACTGGGCTGCAATCTGCTAATGAGCTTTTCCATAATTTTGCAAATTAATATGGCTTTGCTCATGTAACCAGTTCACCTCGCTATCCTCAAGTGACTGGAGAGGCTCAGAGAGGGGCGTGAACTGTCAAAGATTTATTGAAGAAAAATGAAGATCTTAATCTCGCTCTTCTGAGTTATCGAACTTCACCACAGCAAAATGGTTCCCAGCATCAGAGTTATGAGTGAGAAGGATATTGGGAACACGGCTTCCATCTCAAATGCAAAACGTCAAACTGAATATCGTCCAAGAACGGCCACATGGAGGTAAAACAGAGTGAGAAGTACAGACAAACAACTAGGCTCAGACTTTGAACCACAGGCTGAGAGAACAGGAGTATATGATTTGGAGGAAAATGTAACTGGTCTGATTAGTAAGTTTGCAGATGACACAAAGGTTGGTGGAATTGCGGATAGCGATGAGGACTGTCAGAGGATACAGCAGGATTTAGATCATTTGGAGACTTGGGCGGAGAGATGGCAGATGGAGTTTAATCTGGACAAATGTGAGGTAATGCATTTTGGAAGGTCAAACGCAGGTAGGGAATATACAGTGAATGGTAGAACCCTAAAGAGTATTGAAAGTCAGAGATCTAGGTGTACAGGTCCACAGGTCACTGAAAGGGGCAACACAGGTGGGGAGAAGGTAGTCAAGAAGTTGCCTTCATAGGCCGGGACACTTAGTATAAGAATTGGCAAGTCATGTTGCAGCAATATAGAACCTTAGTTAGGCCACACTTGGAGTATAGTGTTCAATTCTGGTCGCAACGACTTCCGGTTGCGGCTATGCGGATCTAAGCCGCATGTTCGGCAGCTCCCGCTATTTAGGGACTTTTGGGCCGTTTCGAGGGCCCCAAACGGAGCTGTTTCTACGCATCCCGGTGGGGGAAGGTGCCTGGAAGAACTTGTCCCACACTATATGGTGCTCACCCGGAGTGAGAAGAAGAAAAAGGCTGCAGTAACTCCCCCAAAAAAACGGGGGAAGAAAACCAAAATGGCGGCCGGCGCTCCCGCTATTTAAGGACTTTTGGGCCGTTTTGAGGGCCCCAAACGGTGCTGTTTCTACGCATCCTGGTGGGGGAAGGTGCCTGGAAGAACTTGCCCCACACTATATGGTGAAAAAGGCTGCAGTAACTCCCCCAAAAAAACGGGGGAAGAAAAACAAAATGGCGGCCGGCACAACACCCGAGGACTGGTGGAAGTGGGCGCAGGAGCAACAGGCCTCGCTCCTACGTTGTTTTGCTGAGCTGAAGGCTGAGCTGCTGGACTCCATGAATGCAACTACGACCAAGCTGCTTGGGACCCAGGTGGCCCAGGAGGAGTCTATTCGGGAGTTGCAGCAGCAGGCCGCTGAGAGGGAGGAGGAGGCCGTGGTCCTCGTTGGGAAAGTGGAGTTGCACGAGGCACTTCATAAAAAGTGGCAAGACCGCTTGGAGGAGCTGGACGTTCGCACGAGGCGAAAGAATCTGAGGATCCTGGGCCTGGCGGAGGGGCTGGAGGGGTCAGATCTCCCGGCGTATGTGACCACCATGTTGAGCTCGTTGATGGGAGCGGGGTCCTTCCACTTGCCCCTGGAGCTTGAGGGAGCGCACAGAGTGATGGCCGGGAGGCCCAAGGCAGGTGAGCCCCCGAGGGCGGTGCTGGTGCGGTTCCACCGATTCAGTGACCGGGAGTGTGTGCTGCGCTGGGCCAAGAAAGAGAAGATCAGTAAATGGGAGAATTTGGTAGTCAGGATCTACCAGGACTGGAGTGCGGAGGTGGCTAAGCGGCGGGCCGGGTTCAACCGGACGAAGGCGGTGCTTCATGCCAAGCAGGTCAGGTTTGGAATGCTGCAGCCTGCGCGTCTGTGGGTGACATACAAGGACAGGCACCATTACTTCGAGTCCCCGGAGGAGGCGTGGGCCTTTGTACAGGCGGAGAAGCTGGACTCAAACTAGGGCCTGGGGACATACTTTGGCCGGCGTTGTTTCCGCTGTGGCTGTTTTGTTCCAACTGTTTCAACTTTTTCAACTTCGATATGTGTGATATGTATGCTGGTTTTCTGTTTGCTCTGGTTACGGGCGGGTTTGTCTGTTGGGCATGGTTGTGGGGTAGGTGGGGAGTGTTGGGGGTTTGTGTTCTATATGTTCTCTTCTGTAAGGGACTGGGGATTGAGGGGAAACTGGATTTTGGGGAACTGCGTCAGAAGGGTGGGGTGTGGCTGTGTGAAAGCGCGGGCTTTCCTCTGGTTTCCCGCGCTGCGGGGCAGGGGGGGTGGAGCTTGCGGTGGGGGCGGGGCCTCTACGGGTCTTTTTTCCCACGCTGCAGCAATGCCAAGGAGGTGTGGCAAGAGGGGGATGACCCCATGCCGGGAGGGGATAGGTTTTGGTGGGAGCTGCCGGGGTCAGCAGAAGTCAGCTGACTCACGGAAGTACCATGGAGGGTGCGTCGCGGCTAGGAGGGGTCCTAGCCTGGGGGGGGGGGGGGGGGGGGGGGGGGGGAGGGGGTTGTGGGGGGATACCGGGTTGCTGCTGGAACGACTAGGAAGGAGCCGATGGGGGCCGGGGGGGGGAAGAGGAGAGGCGCTATCGCCATGGGGAACGGGTCGAGCGGGGTGTGCTGGCCTGGGGCGAACATCTGCCAAGCTATGGCTAGTCGGCGGGGGAGGGGGGCGGGTTGCCCTCTGATCCGGCTGATTACCTGGAACGTGAGGGGGCTGAACGGGCCGGTTAAGAGAACCAGTGTGTTCTCCCATCTAAGGGGGTTGAAGGCGGACGTGGCAATGCTCCAGGAGACCCACCTGAAGGTAGCGGACCAGGTCCGTCTGAGGATGCTGGCGGAGGAGGAGGTGTGTAAGAGGGTTCGGAGAAGCATTGAGGGGTATCTGGATACCAATGATACGGGGGAGGTCCAGGTGGGGATGGTCTGGGAGGCTCTGAAAGCAGTGATCCGGGGGGAGCTGATCTCCATCCGGGCCCACAGGGAAAGGAGGGAGAGGAAGGAGAGGGAGAGACTGGTGGGAGAGCTTCTGGAGGTGGACAGGAGATATGCGGAGGCATCGGAGGAAGGGTTGCTGGGAGAACGGCGCAGGTTGCCGGCCAATTTTGACTTGTTGACCACCAGAAAGGCGGAGACACAGTGGAGGAGGGCGCAGGGCGCGGTATATGAGTATGGAGAGAAGGCGAGCAGGATGTTGGCGCATCAGCTCCGTAGGCGAGATGCGGCTAGGGAAATTGGGGGAGTGGAGGATGGGGGTGGAAATGTAGTGCAGAAGGGGACAGAAGTAAACGGGGTCTTTAGGGACTTTTACGAGGGATTGTACCGGTCGGAACCTCCGAGGGGGAGAGAGGGGATGGAGAGCTTCATGAACAGGCTATGTTTCCCAAGGGTTCAAGAGAGGCTGGTAGAGGGGCTGGGGGTGCCGATAGAGTTGGAGGAGCTAGTCAGGGGGATCGGGCAAATGCAGTCAGGTAAGGCCCCGGGGCCGGACGGGTTCCGGGCAGAATTCTACAAAAAATATGCGGACCTGGTGGGTCCCCTGCTGGTGCGAACTTTCAATGAGGCGTGGGAGGGGGGGGGGGGCTTTGCCCCCGACGATGTCGCAGGCACTGATCTCTTTGATCCTAAAACGGGCTAAGGACCCCTTGCAGTGCGGATCATATAGGCCTATCTCGCTCCTTAACGCAGACGCTAAGTTGCTGGCGAAGATCCTGGCTACCAGGATAGAGGGTTGTGTGCCAGAGGTAATTCATGAAGATCAGACAGGATTTGTCAAGAATGGCAGCTCAACACGAATGTGCGGAGACTGCTCAATGTTATCATGATGCCGGCAGTGGAGGGGGAGGCGGAGATAGTGGTGGCGCTGGACGCAGAGAAAGCGTTTGATAGAGTTGAGTGGGGGTACCTGTGGGAGGTGCTGGAGAGGTTTGGATTTGGGGAGGGATTCATCAAATGGGTGAGGCTGCTTTACGCGGCGCCGATGGCGAGTGTAGTCACAAATGGAAGGAGATCAGAGTATTTTAGGCTTTATCGTGGGACCAGGCAGGGGTGTCCCCTGTCCCCCCTGCTCTTTGCACTGGCGATTGAACCGCTGGCTATGGCGTTGAGGGAGTCAGGGAAGTGGAGGGGTCTGGTGCGGGGTGGGGAGGAGCACCGGGTATCGCTGTATGCGGACGACCTGCTGTTATATGTGGCGGACCCAGAGGGGGGAATGCCGGGGGTGATGGAGCTGTTAGCGGACCTTGGGGGCTTCTCAGGCTATAAACTGAACTTAGGAAAGAGCGAGGTATTTGTAGTGCACCCGGGAGATCAGGAGGAGGGAATTGGGAGGCTCCCCTTCAGGAGGGCAGTGAAGAGTTTCAGGTACCTGGGGGTGCAGGTGGCCAGGAGTTGGGGGGCTCTTCATAAGCTTAACTTCACCAGACTACTGGAACAGATGGAGGAGGAATTTAAAAGGTGGGACATGGTGCCACGATCGCTGGCAGGCAGAGTGCAATCCGTTAAAATGACGGTTCTCCCGAGGTTCTTGTTCCTCTTCCAGTGCTTGCCCATCTTTATCCCTAGGGTCTTTTTTAAAAGGGTGACCAGCAGCATCATGGGATTTGTTTGGGCGCATGGCACCCTGAGGGTGAAGAGGGTCTTCTTGGAGCGGAGTAGAGATGGGGGGGGCTGGCGTTGCCCAACCTCTCGGGGTACTACTGGGCGGCCAACGTGTCGATGGTGCATAAGTGGGTGATGGAGGGGGAGGGGGCAGCATGGAAACGGATGGAGAGAGCGTCCTATGGGGATACAAGCCTGGGGGCCCTGGTAACGGCGCCATGGCCGCTCCCTCCTATGAGGTATACCACGGGTCCGGTGGTGGCGGCTACCCTCAAGTTTGGGGGCAGTGGAGGCGACATAGGGGAGAAGTGCGGGGCTCGATGGAGGCTCCGTTAAGGGGGAACCATAGGTTCGTCCCGGGGAACATGGATGGGGGATTTCGGGGATGGTATAGAGCGGGCATTAGACAGCTGAGGGACCTGTTTATCGACGGAAGGTTTGCGAGCCTGGGGGAGTTGGAGGAGAAATTTGGGCTCCCGCCGGGAAACATGTTTAGATATCTGCAGGTAAAGGCATTTGCTAGATGGCAGGTGGAGGGATTCCCTGCGCTCCCCGCGAGGGGGGTGAGTGACAGGGTGCTTTCGGGGGTCTGGGTCGGGGAGGGGAAGATATCCGATATCTACAAGCTTCTGCAGGAGGTGGAAGAGGCATCAGTAGAGGAGCTGAAAACGAAGTGGGAGGGGGAACTGGGGGAACAGATCGAAGACGGGACATGGGCTGATGCCCTGGAGAGGGTAAATTCTTCCTCCTTGTGTGCGCGGCTTAGCCTCATCCAATTCAAGGTGCTGCATAGGGCCCACATGACTGGGACGAGGATGAGTAGGTTCTTTGGGGGTGAAGATAGGTGTGTCAGGTGCTCGGGGAGTCCAGCGAACCATGCCCATATGTTCTGGGCATGCCCGGCATTGGAGGAGTTCTGGAAGGGGGTGGCGAGGACGGTGTCAAGGGTGGTGGGATCCAGGGTCAAGCCAGGATGGGGACTCGCGATCTTTGGGGTTGGGGAGAGCCGGGAGTGCAGGAGGCGAAAGAGGCCGGTGTGCTGGCCTTTGCGTCCCTAGTAGCCCGGCGGAGGGTCTTGCTACAGTGGAAGGACGCGAGGCCCCCAAGCATGGAGACCTGGATCAATGACATGGCGGGTTTCATTAAGCTTGAGAAGGTTAAATTCGCCCTCAGAGGATCGGTGCAAGGGTTCTTTAAACGGTGGCAACCTTTCCTCGACTTTCTGGCTCAACGATAGGGTACTGGGACAGTAGCAGCAGCAACCTGGGGGGGGGGGGGGTGGGGGGGGGGGACATTGATTATGTTTGCTTATTTTATTTAAATTTGATTGATTTAATTTAAATTTATGGTTAAGTTCTGTTGTTGGGGGGGGGTGGGGGGAGTGTGATACATGTGATGTTACGGTATGGGGGGAATTGTGGGTGTTATGGGGCTGTTAGTTGCATATTACTGCTTGTTGCTATACTTGTTGTTATATTTTTATATTTTTTGTAAAAAATTCCAATAAAAATTATTTAAAAACAAAAAAATTCTGGTCGCCACATTACCAGAAGGATGTGGAGGCTTTAGAGAGGGCGCAGAAGAGATTTACCAGGATGTTGCCTGGTATGGAGGGCATTAGCTATGAGGAGCGGTTGAATAAACTCGGTCTGTTCTCACTGGAACAAAGGAGGTTGAGGGGCGACCTGATAGAGGTCTACAAAATTATAAGGGGCATAGACAGAGTGGATCGTCAGAGGCTTTTCCCCAGGGTAGAGGGGTCAATTACTAGGGGGCATAGGTTTAAGGTGCGAGGGGCAAGGTTTAGAGGAGATGTACGAGGTAAGTTTTTTACACAGAGGGTAGTGGGTGCCTGGAACTTGCTGCCGGAGGAGGTGGGGGAAGCAGGGACGATAGTGATGTTTAAGGGGCATCTTGACAAATACATGAATAGGATGGGAATAGAGGAATACGGACCCAGGAAGTGTAGAAGATTGTAGTTTAGTCGGCCAGCACGGTCGGCATGGGTTTGGAGGGCCGAAGGGCCTGTTCCTGTGCTGTACTTTTCTTTGTTCTTTGTTTGAGTTACGAGTGCTGAAACCCGGGGAGAGAGTATGCATCCAAGACCAACAGAAAGAAGGTCCCGTCATTGGAAAGATGCCACAACCAAGATCATACGGGGTTGAGACAGACCAGGGGTATTATAAGGAGAAGCTGCTGCATCTTAATATCCTTGGACAGAAAGCCACTTGGATAAACAACTCAGATCCTGGTGACAAGGAAAAAAAGACATATTCCAAGCTCGACAACCAACCAGGAGAAGATCACTCACACCTACAGATGGGGGAATGTGAAATAGGGTTAACATCAGAAGCATATAAGATCACATGACTGGGAAGTATGGACAATCTGGATGGAGGGAAAGCTCCAACCTCATGCCGAGGCCCAAGTATATAAATGCTCGCTGTAAATAAAGAGTAAAGTTTGATCGACTACTGAATCTAATCGCATATTTTGGAAGAATAGGCAATCCTCAAAATCCCCATCGAGACTCCTACCACATGGAAAACAATAGGAAGCATCTGCAAATAGGTCCTTGGTCTCGGTACCGGGAAGGGATCAAAGAAACTGAGAGAATCCATCAGTAACGCACAAACTTCCAAAGCACCCACCCAGCATTTCAAACCCACCCACCCACACATGGCAGAGTGCACAGATCGGACATCAGTCAAATCAGCCAGCTCAGAACCCAGCAAACTGGAGTGGAAGCAAATCATCCTGGATTCCGAGGGGCTGCCGAAGAAGGAGAAGAAGAATGGAATGGTGTAATGTACACGGGGAAGTGAGAAAGGAGCTGGAACCTGGAGGGCAAAATACCAAAAGAAAGGAAGGTTTGTTTTTGCTTGTTTGTTCTTCAGTCCTGGGCTGGAGAAGGCGGACTCTCAGTTACACCATGGGAGTCACAATCCTGCATCTTACCCAAATACCCATGTTATACCTGAGAGATGGAGCAGGAATTATCTGCTCTGCATTGTTGGACTCAAATCCCAGACTAATTTTCCGGGATCAAATTGTTAAATATTCCACTGACCTCCTGGCAAGGGTCCTACAGGGCGGGGAGAGCAGTGGTCAACTAGCACTGCATGTGGGACCTTTAACTTCAACCTGCGAGGGGCAGAAACAACAGCCTCTTTCACTTTCTGGGTCAACTAATCTCGCCGTTTAACTTTGCCCCTTCTCAACCTAAGCAATCTCTTCCCCTCCCCCACACCGACCTCCCCTCCCCCTGAGAGCTGGCTAGCTCAAGTTGGCATTTTCAGGGTCCTTACTGCGTTACGGAGTGCCGCAGATCCTCCTCCAGACCCAGCAAAGAGTGGCCTCTGCAGCCCCTCCCACTGACCTCATGACCTACGGCAGGGTCAACAGTCAAGGTCGCCGGCCGGCTGATATTTCTGGGGTCCAAGGAATTCCGAGCCCAGTGAGTTTCAACAGTTCAAAGTTACAAAGATATCCCTCCCCCCACTCCCCTCCCACCCACTGACCGAGCTTCACTCACAGACCTTCAGGTAAAGGTGACAGATTGGGGCCAAGATCCTCTCTGACATTTTCCTCATTTTATTTTTTTACTGGAGACTCTGAGGAATCTAATTGTCCCCATGACCTCCGAAGTGAGAGCCCATAAAGTTGATCAATGGTATCAATATCAGGAGCTACCTCGGTCTGAATGGACACTGTCAGGCTCTGAGCTCCCAAGCCCAGTTAAATACATCAATGTCGGGAGAAAAGGTCTTTGCGCTGCTTAAAGGGCTTCTCTGAAAGGTGATATTATTTCAGAAAACTAGTGGTCCATCTACAGAATAGGATCCCTCAGGAAATGATGGAAACTGATCATGTGGATTCATTCAAATGCAAATTGGACATATTTTCGTCAGAAAATAATACCGATAAAGATAAACTAAATCAGTAATTTGAAGCCGTGACATCTGGTGGGTGCAGTGTCCGTTGGGATGAGGTAGCGCGAGACGTTTCATTCCCAAGCTTTCAACCATCAGGGTTTAACTTCTGCCTTGTCTGACCCCGACAAATTGTTGGTGATTAATTCCGGTGATTAGTCAATAACATAAGAAAAAGAATAGATTAATCCATTCAGCCCATAAAACCTGTTCTACATTTCAACAGGATCATGGGTGAGCTGTATAAAATTCATCCCTTAATAACGTTATCCCCTCAAACACTCCCAGGACAGGTACAGCACGGGGTTAGATACAGAGTAAAGCTCCCTCTACACTGTCCCCATCAAACACTCCCAGGACAGGTACAGCACGGGGTTAGATACAGAGTAAAGCTCCCTCTACACTATCCCCATCAAACACTCCCAGGACAGGTACAGCACAGGGTTAGATACAGAGTAAAGCTCCCTCTACACTGTCCCCATCAAACACTCCCAGGACAGGTACAGCATGGGGTTAGATACAGAGTAAAGCTCCCTCTACACTGTCCCCATCAAACACTCCCAGGACAGGTACAGCACAGGGTTAGATACAGAGTAAAGCTCCCTCTGCATTGTCCCCATCAAACACTCCCAGGACAGGTACAGCACGGGGTTAGATACAGAGTAAAGCTCCCTCTACACTGTCCCCATCAAACACTCCCAGGACAGGTACAGCACGGGGTTAGATACAGAGTAAAGCTCCCTCTACACTATCCCCATCAAACACTCCCAGGACAGGTACAGCACGGGGTTAGATACAGCGTAATGCTCCCTCTACACTGTCCCCATCAAACACTCCCAGGACAGGTACAGCACGGGGTTAGATACAGAGTAAAGCTCCTTCTGCACTGCCCCCTTGGAGCATTTCTGGATTGTGTGGTGATGGAATCAGAGAGAGTAGTTGCAAGTCCAGCGTGAGGCCAGTGAGATCAGGTAATCTGACACCATCTTTAGCAAGCTAAATGAGAATGAGATAGACAAAGAGAACAAGACAAAATATGTTAAATTCGAAGAGCGTGATTGAGTTGCAACAGAGTAACTCAAAATTAAAACATTTAAGGCAGCCCAACAGGGAACAAAGCCAGGGCTGATATGGAGGCTCAGATTCAGGAGTTTTATACCCGGAGAGAGAGTTTTCACGTTGTTACCTGTATCAGCCAAACCCTTAAAGTCCTGTTAGATTGAAAAGAAATCTGATACATACCCTAGATAGATGAAAATCAGACAGAGAGTGTTATGTGAACCTGTTAAAGAAGTATTGGGTGAGAGAAGATGCGAACAAGCAGGAGGGTAATAACAATAATCGCTTATTGTCACAAGTAGGCTTCAATGAAGTTACTGTGAAAAGCCCCTAGTCGCCATATTCCGGCGCCTGTTTGGGGAGGCTGGAACTGGAATTGATTCTGCGCTGCTGGCATTGTTCTACATTACAAGCCAGCTGTTTAGCCCACAGTGCTAAACCAGCCCCATTATTATTATTATTATTATTATTATTATGGGGGAAGACGAGGGGTCAAGTTCAGGCGGTGACTTCCCTATAAATGCATTTGGAGAATGAGGAACATTGGAACATTGACATAGAAATTACAGTGCAGAGGGAGGTCTTTGGCCAATTGGGTCTGCACCGACCCTTGGAAAGAGCACCCAAATTCAGCCCATGCCTCCACCATGTCACTGTAACCCGACCTAAACTTTTTAGACATTAAGGATAATTTAGTATGTCCAATCCACCTAACCTGCACGCCTTTGGACTGTGGGAGGAAACCGGAGCACCCGGAGGAAACCCACACAGACACAGGGAGATGGTGCAGATTCCACACAGACAGTCACCCTGGGAATCGAACGTGGGACCCTGGAGCTGTGAAGCGATGGTACTAACCACTGTGCTACCGTGCCACCAGTGGTGAAGTCAACTCCCAGATAAGAGCCGGCATGAACTGACTGATTTACTCCAGTCGTATAAACTAGGTAGAACTGGGTTAGCGACACATGACGTAGAAAAGGGGGGGGGGGGGGGGCACCGTTCCAATCAAACAACATTAATATAGGTTAAATCCAACTAAATTATCACAGCTACAGAAGGAAATTGAGTATATACTAAAGACCGACCTTATTGAATCTAGTTGTAGTGATTGGAGCTCCCCTATTGTCATGGTGCTGAAAGCAGATGGAACCCAGAGACTGTGTATGGGTCACAGGTGAGCGACTGCCATAGCCGAGAGGGATTTGTTTCATATTCCACATTTTGAAGATGGCATCAAAAGTGTTAGACGGTGGTAATTCATCACCCACAAACCCTTGCTAAAGGGCAATGCGCAAGTTCCTCTGACTGGGAAGGTAAAGGCTATTCCGTTGTGTGACCCGCCAAGAACTGAGAACATAGAACATAGAACTGTACAGCACAATACAGGCCCTTCGGCCCACCATGTTGTGCCGAACTAGTCTGAAACTAAGATCAAATCTAATCAATCAAATGACCCCCAACTGTTCAGAAACTCATGATCGGAGCGGTTTGAGGATGGAGCCACTGTGCCGTACACATTAATCACTTAGTGGTGGGAAGAGCATCTACACCTTAAGGAACTGTTGGACCGCTTAGAAGAAGCCAATCTCATGAGGAACTGAGCAAAAAGCAAATTAGCTGAGGCCCAGATTTTTCTATCTGGGTCACATAGTGGGACGTGGTCACGTGGCCCAAGGAGATGCAGAAATACAGGCCCTTTGGGACTTCCTGGAACTCACCACCTGAAAATCTTTAAGCCTGCTACTGGTGTTTTGAGATTAACGTTGCCAGCTATCCAGCAGAGACAATATGGGCCACAGCCCTTTGACAATTTCTGGAGGGATTTCAAGATTGGAACAGTTAGGAGCTGTTCTAGGGGCTGGTTTAGCTCACAAGGTTAAATCGCTGGCTTTTAAAGCAGACCAAGCAGGCCAGCAGCACGGTTCGATTCCCGTACCAGCCTCCCCGGACAGGCGCCGGAATGTGGTGACTAGGGGCTTTTCACAGTAACTTCATTGAAGCCTACTCGTGACAATAAGCAATTTTCATTTAATTTCATTAGTTATCCCAAGGGATTTTTTTATGGCAGCTATGTAACTTCAGAATCTTTCATGTGGTCAGGGAAGAACACATCATTGTGGATGCTTTATGCCAAGTTTAAAAGAGACTTTGGGGAGATTTTCTGGGGTATCTTCTCTTTTAATGAATGTTCTTGAATTTTGTAATATAGAACTAATAAGAAAAGGATTGAGAAAAGAAATATGTTTCAAATTAAGACATTTCATTTTTAAAAAGGGGGTTGTGTCATGAATTTGCCTAGCAATATCAGTAAAATTAACTGAAGAAAACATAATAGGATGTGACCTGCCCAGCAACAGGTAGAAATCTGCCTGGAACAGCAGTAGCCAGTATTCAAAAGGCTGGAAGAGGTGCATATCTCCCAGTAACAAGAATATCAGTCAGTTCAGATAAGAATCCAATCTGAATAGATTATGAGTATAAAGAATTTATCTAGACAATTGGGTAAATCAGTGAGGTATACATATGGTAGGTAATGTCTAGGATCAAGGGGTTTGATAGGGACAGACAGCCAAATACACAGAAGGCAGAATCAAAATGGAACAAAGGTATAATTGGCCAGACCCTTAGAAACAAGGCAGGCCAATTAACATCTAGCACGCAAAAACAGGCAAGCCAGTTTCCAGCTCATAGCCTCGAAGTCTTAGAGCCAAGGCAGTGCAGAAAACCTTCATAAAGGCAATTTATCTTCGCAGGACCAGGAAAGGATGTTTCCCCGACTTGATTATGATCCCTGCATTAAGTGGTAATTGTAAGCTGTTTTTGACTTATTTAATTTGGATGTTGTTTGGGGAACGGGGGAAGCCTTAAAGGGTTCAGGTGCCACAGGTATACTTGGAACAAGAGGTCTGTTCTACATGAACTGTGTGTTTAGTAATCCATGTACCTTAATTGTCACAGACTAGTCCTGTTCTTTAATTTAGTAAATAGTCTTTGATAATTATTTCTTACTGTGCTATACAGCTGGCTTGTAATGCAGGACAAGGTAGCAGCGCAGGTTCAATTCCTGTACCAGCCTCTCCGAACAGGCGCAGGAATGTGGCGACTAGGGGCTTTTCACAGTAACTCCATTGACGCCTACTTGTGACAACATGCGATTATTATTATTATTTATTCAAGGACAGTTATGTATGGAAATATATACTGACCCAGCCAGCGGTGCTCACAATCTCCAAATGAATAAGAAAACACTGGGTCAGAGTGAATGGATGAGAAGACAACTGGCAAAATGGAGGAATAGGCCACATGATGCCGTTTCCATTGTTCGCACCCAGGAGAAGGCAGGACTCAATCGCCACAATCCAGCATTGCTCAGAGCATCACCATTCTTCCTCTTTGCTCTCCAACATGATTCTCCCAGCCGTCCCCATTTTGTCCATTGTTCCACCACCATTCCTCACTGTCTTCTTCCTTTTTTTATATAGATTTTTTTTTTACATAGAATTTACAGTGCAGAAGGAGGCCATTCGGCCCATCGAGTCTGCACCGGCTCTTGGAAAGAGCACCCTACCCAAGGTCAAACACCTCCACCCCATCCCCATAACCCAGTAACCCCACCCAACACCAAGGGCAATTGTGGACACTAAAGGTAATTTATCATGGCCAATCCACCTAACCTGCACATCTTTGGACTGTGGGAGGAAACCGGAGCACCCGGAGGAAACCCACGCAGACACGGGGAGGATGTGCAGACTCCACACAGACAGTGACCCAAGCCGGAATCGAACCTGGTACCCTGGAACTGTGAAGCGATTGTGCTATCCACAATGCTATCGTGCTGCCCATTAATTTTGCAAGTTTCAACTTGGCAATTTGGCAAGCTTCAACTTGCCAAAGAGCTTTCTACCCTTCCTTGCTTCCTTTCCACCAACAATTCTAATTTTACCAGCCTTAGGTTCCCTTGGTCTTATCCACTGTTAACCTGATGTTAAACTCAACCACAATTCTACATCACAGTCTAATCAGGACTTGTTCTCTCATCCCGCAGTTGTTATGCACTCTCACGTTAAGAATCATTGTCCCTGGGGGAGAAGTTACACTCTGTTAACTTAAAGTTCATTTCAGTGTAATTTCAATTCCAAGAATATTGGAGTTCAGAGAGTGCTTAGGACTCTCTCCTCAGGAGACCAACTGGCTGAATATTTAAGCAATTTAATATACTTGGCACTTCAATAATAATTTATAGGTGAAAGGAATTAATTATTTAAATGTTGTATCAGACAAATAAAGAAAAGTGTTTCAATCAACAAGGGCAGAGTTAAGTTGATTCATCGTCACTTTGATGCTGCAATTTTATTTTACAGAGGTTCCTGGAGATATTAGGTTAACTCTGTGGCTTGGCTGCCAATCCATCTGGTTTGTGTAGCTTCAAAGTAAAGCATAGAGCTCTGG
Organism: Scyliorhinus canicula; assembly: GCF_902713615.1. Classification (NCBI taxonomy): domain Eukaryota; kingdom Metazoa; phylum Chordata; class Chondrichthyes; order Carcharhiniformes; family Scyliorhinidae; genus Scyliorhinus; species Scyliorhinus canicula. The sequence continues at coordinate 4,747,735 of NC_052152.1, read as the reverse complement.
AGAACCCCATTGTGGGGGTAACAATGAGCCTCTCTCAGCACTCCTGGGCTACCAGGTGGGTCCCATTACAACGGTGGCGGTTGTTGCTCTGTGGGGGGCATTGTCTCGCCTTTGTGTCCGAAGATTATAGGTTCAAACCCCACGCCACAAGAATCTAAGCCTGCTGACACTTAAAGGTGGATTATCCAGCTGTTGTACCTGGGGAGAATAAGGATTGGTGCAAAGGAAATCTGCATATTGATGAAAAATCGAGCAGAAAAATCGCCTTTCAGCGATGGTGAGACACTCAAATTTTCCACCCATTTAAATTCATGGGTGGGAAAATCATTATGGGTGTGCTATCTCCCTGAATTTGAGATGGGAACTTTGTCCTTCATCGATCAAGCTTCAACTTGCCAAACAGATGGCTCAGACAGAGTGAGCTGGGAAGAGAGAACAATGAGGTGAAATCATAGAGTCATAGAAAGATACAGCACGAACGGAGACCATTTGGTCCATCATGTGTGTGCCAGCTCTCTGGTGGAACTATTGAATCAGTCCTTTTCCCAACCCATTCTTCCCCCAGTTAATGGTGATTTTGGGCCTGTTGACAGATTCCACGGGGACCGGAGAAACCATCGACAATGCAGAGACACAGAACGGCGACTTGATTGTAAACAAACCATTCGTCCAGCTGAAAAATGTCACACCTGAGGATTGATGAGAAGTGTATTTCTGGGGGCACAGTGGTGTTGTGGTTTACTGCGTAGTCCAGACAGAGAACGCAAATTCAAATCGCACTGGGGCAATTTGAGAATCTGAAGCTGGAAATGAAAGGCTGATATGTGTAGAAGAGACTGGGATTGTTGTAAACACCCAACTGGTTCACCAGTTTGGGAAGGAATCTTGTGTCTTTATCCAGTCTGGGCCAATCTGTAACTCGAGCCCAAAATTAATGTGATTGATTCGGAACTTTTCTCTGAATGGGACCAGCAAACCCAATGTTTAATGAACAACAGGGATAACCATCGACCTCGACACTGACACTCACATCCCGAGAATGAATTTTTAAAACTTTGGGATTTAAAAGCCGAGACATGTGGGGCGGGATTGTGCATTCCCTGACGCCGATTTCACAATCGGAGATCCCTTCTTACGATGAAATCAGGGGCGGTGCCTGTGTTACGCAGGTTCCTTATACCCTGCCCCCTCTGAAACGGCGGCATTGCAGTGCACGGCGCACGCCGTTGGGACGACCTCGTCGGGAAGGTCCTCCCCCGATGCTGCGCCCACGATGGGCCGAGTTCACGGCGGCTCGGTTCAACTCTGGTCCCAGTCGTGCGGGAACCCAGCGTGGTGGCTGCGGACTGTGTCCAGCGTCTCCACAGTCAGGCGGGAGCCATGCTGCTGACTGGTGGGGGGCTTCCACGAGGGCTGGGGGGACTGGTGGGGGGTGGTCCCGGGGTGGCAAGGGGACGTCCGGGGGGGGCACTATCCAGCAGGTCGGGTCTGCGCACGGCCGGCACCATGTTGTACGGCCTGACCACTGCAGGGCGTCGCCGTGCACTTGCGAGGCCATGGACCCGGCCATTCTCCGGCCGTTTATTTCGTGGAGACCGGGTATTTTACGTGGCGTGGCTGCTCGCCACTCACCAGTAGCAGCATCGGTGAGGGGGTGGCGCAGATTTTTTCCACATAAAATGCCAACGTTCCTCCGCACTTAGCGTCAGAATCGGAGAATCTGGCCCCACGTTTTTCGGAACTTGTGGGAGAAAACCGGAGCTCCCGGAGGAAACCCACGTAGACACGTGGAGAATCCACAGACAGTGACCCAAGTGGAGTTTGGAAGGATGACGGGGAATCTCATTGAAACTTACAGAATACTGCGATGACTGGATAGAGTGGACGTGGAGAGGATGTTTCCACTTGTAGGAAAAACTAGAACCAGAGGACACAATCTCAGGCTAAAGGGGTGATCCTTTAAAACAGAGATGAGGAGAAATTTCTTCAGCCAGAGGGTGGTGAATCTGTGGAACTCTTTGCCGCAGAAGGCTGTGGAGGCCAAATCACTGAGTGTCTTTAAGGCAGAGATAGATAGGTTCTTGATTAGTAAGGGGATCAGGGGTTATGGGGAGAAGGCAGGAGAATGGAGATGAGAAAAATATGAGCTATGATTGAATGGCGGAGCAGATTCAAAGGGCAGAGCGGCCTAATTTTGCTGCTATGCATTATGGTCTTATGATGGAGAGAACTCATCACTCCTATTGACCTTGAGGTGGGTCCCACTCTCTCACATGCCCCCTTATCCTCCAATAGCCCCACATCCAACCTCCACTGCGGCCACTGGGAGCCCTCCTTCTCCACATACAAGCGGCGCACATCAATCGGCGACTACTCCGAGCCCACCGCACCGCCAGCAATACCTTGTTCATAACAAAAAAGTCAATCCGGGAGTACACCCGATGCACATGTGGAAAGAAAGAAAGTTCCTGTGTCCCTGAGCACCCAAACCACCAAGGATCAACCCCGCCATCCTTTCCATAAACCCAAGCAATACCTTCGCCACCCCCGACACACTCAAGGGATTGGGGCATGACCAATCCAACCAAGGATCAAGAACAGTGTCAAAATCCACCTCCATAATCAATCGGAGCATATCCAAGTCCGGCATCCTTGCTAAGGCCTTCTTCATGAAGTTCACGTCACCCCAGTTAGGGGCTGATACATTAACCAGCACCATGGGCGCTTCCTCTGACCTTTGACGAACCAGCACATATCTACCCCCTGGGTCCCCTACAACGTTACTCAACGAGAAAGCCATCCTCTTATTAATGAAATGAAAATCGCTTATTGTCACGAGTAGGCTTCAATGAAGTTACTGTGAAAAGCCCCTAGTCGCCACATTCCGGCGCCTGTCCGGGGAGGCTGGTACGGGAATCGAATCGTGCTGGCCTGCTTAGTCTACTTTAAAAGCCAGCAATTTAGCCCAGTGTGCTAAACCAGCACCACTGTCTCCTCACCTTCATATCCACCCCCGAATGAAACACTTATCCCACCCACCCTTTCCTCAGGTTTGTTTATCCTTTAATATTCCGGCGTGTCTCCTGCGTAAAAACCACATCTGACTTCAAACTTTTTGATTGGGCAAATACCTGAGCCCGTTCAGTCCCCTCACAGTCCCTATGAGACCAGGCTGGTCGGGGGTGGGGGGCACCTAGTACCAGCCCCCCCCCCCCCCCCCCCCCCCCACCCAGGTCCGCCATATCCAAATCCCACCGGACTTCACCAAGTCCCCGTCTCGGCCTCCTCCCGGGTCCGCCCAATATGGCCGCCGCCATTTCCCCTTAGCCGACTGCTCCATAAAAAAAACCTTCCCTGTCAGCAATCCACCCCCTCCCCCGCCGCCACCCCCCCCCCCCTCCCATCCTCTTCCCCTACCCAAACAAATAAAATGACACCGCTCCAGGCTTGTCCCAACCCACCTAAAAAAACAAAGAACAATAAAACCAGAAAAACAGCTCCCCCCTTCCTCCCCAAGCAACCAACTATGGCTTTCCCCCCCACCCCACTTCACCCCAACCCCCCCCTCGCCCCCACCCGCACTCCAAAGAAATAGCACTGCTGCTATTCAGGAGGCTCCCACTGAGGCTAAGAGCACACTCACCGCCCTTATACTCAAACCCCTTATACCCCCTGCCCCGCCCTATCATCTCGTAGTTCCAAACTCCTCCACTCCCCCCCCACTCCTCCCCCACCGCCCCACGAGCTTCCCACAACATTCTCCACATGCAAATGTCCCCATTCCGATACTCCAACCACAGGGCGGGAAACATTACCAAACTCAACTGTTACACGTTAACGATACAAAATGGGTAACACAGTGGAGAACATACTAATCCTCGGCCCCCCTGAATGTAGTTCCACATTTCGGTCTTGCAGCTGAACCCACCCCAAAAAACCCAAGTTCTCAAACGTCCCCCGGTCCATGGTCTCTGAGAAAGACACTCACTTCCTTCGGCATGTCATAGTCAAACTCCTTTTCCCCATGTGCGACCCACAAGCGAGCGGGGTAATTCATCCCGAACCCTACCTTTCCCCGGAACAGAGCAGCCTTGGTCTTGCTGAACCCAACCTTTCTCCTGGCCTGCTCCGTGCCCAAGTCCTGATAGATACAGACCGTGTACCCTTCCCAGGTACATTCCCAAGCCTCCTTTGCCCACCTCAGAATCCTTTCCTCGTCCAAATACCGATGGAGCCACACGATGATTGCCCAAGGCAACTCCCCAACTCCCGGCCGCCTCCTCAATGATTGATGGACCCAATCGACCGCTAGAGAGCAGTCAAAAAGCCCTTCCCCATCAACTTTCCAAACATTCTCGCCATATATTCCGAGGCATTCATGCCCTCGATACCTGCCGGCAGCCCCACAATCCTCAGATTTTGCCCGTTTGAGCAATTTCCCAGGTCAATGAGCTTCTCCTTCAACTTCTTCTGTCTCTCCGTCATCATCATCGATGTTCGCCACCGTCTCCTCCACTTCTGAAGCGACGCATTCTCCGCCTCCAACCTATGTTCCACTCTCTCCAGGACAGCCTGAATTGGCTTTGCCACTCTCGCCAAATCCTCGGAGGCCACCAGCCTCTGCTTCTCGAATGCGGCCGAGAGAAAATGGACCAACTGCTCTGTTGACCACTCTGCGGGCACCGACGCCATCTTTTCCTCTGCTGTGCTGTGCGTGTCCTCCTGGTCCAAAGAGTGTACCTTATTCGACACACACCTCGTCTGATAATCCTCAACATCACTCACTGAAGGGGAATATCTGATTCCATACTGGGAATACTTTCTTCACTTGCAACACCCCGATAAAACAGGTAGAAAGGCCAAATTGTCCACCCCAAGCAGGAGCCATCTTATGTGTGACCACTCACTCCTTGGTCACCACCGGAAGTCCTCCATACAGGTAATAAAATTCTGGCTCCCAGATTTACTTTGATCAGAACCCTAATCCCGGGCCGATCCCACACTATTTCCTCATTGGTCAGGTTTCGCACGCTTCCACACGTGAACCATGAGGGTACGCCCCTTAAAGGGGTCAGATTACCTCAAAACTCATAAAATAAAAGAGTGATCAGGGAAAGAGAGGACTACAGGACAGGACCACAATAAAAATAAGAGTTATATTTTCAGGTGAGTCCAAGATCAAACGTCCAGTGGCGTATTCCTTCAGAGGTCAGCAGGTTGAAGTTGTTGCAGGGTGACCCATCTGCCTAGAAGTGATGACTTTCCTGGTGGAGGAAGACACAAAGAGATGAATGAGTCTTACATGCACTGAATCAGGAGTTCTGATATTCCAGTAGTATGCAGTGTAGACAGTGTTCTGGCAATCTACCTAGACAAAGCTCTTTCTGAGCTGCCAGATGTTGGGTGCTAAAATGGTAGACTGCCCGGGGTCAATTCCATGAGGCAATATTACAGGTTCTAGCAGCCTGGGGGAGGTCAGGTGACATATCTCCCACTCCATCTCCTGCGTTTTGGACAAAGGATGGATTATCCCCGGCCTGGTATCCTGTGAGTTCCAGTAGAGGAGTCAGGGTGTCTTTTGTCCTTCTACATCTACCATCTCCTCTTTAGAAATGGAAAATGTGTTGGTGCGTTTCTTTGGAATTTGCTTTTCTGCACACACAGTTAAGGCTTCTTTCTAGGTAACAAGGTCCCTGCTGGCTTCAACGGCTGTTTCATGAGCCCCCATTCTTTATTAGACATTTGCTCCTGTATCCTGTCTGAAATTAGTGATGTGTCCATTCACAGAAATGCCGCATTCCTGAATGTGTATCTTGGATCTTTGACCTCACCCAGGAAACATTGTTGTTCTTTTCCTTTACTTCATTAATGGCTCTGCGTGTGAAGGTTCTCTTGTGACTCTCTGTGTATCTAGAGGTTTTAGTTCTGCACATCCTTTCAAACCTTTTACAATGAAAGCATTCTGTCGAGCTTGCAGGAGACTGTGCCTGTGGGAACTTGAAGTGCCACAGCGCTGGCAAGATTTATTGGCATCTTGAGTTTTTGTTTCATGAGGTGTCTTTTTGCCTGGACTGAGTGTGACAATCTTTGTTTAGTAAACTGTACCATCATTGGGGGCTTTCTGAATCATGGTTTGGCTCCCCGGCTGACTGTGGTTCTATTAGGCTGACAGACCTTTGATTTTCTGACTAACTGTTCTCACCTTCTCCAAAGTTAAGTCTTCTTTAGAGAAGGGATGTTATCAGTTACTATCACGACAATGCAGTGTCCTATCAGCTCAGAGTTAAAATCATCATATTTGCAATCTTCAGCCAGTCGGTGCAAATCACCGATAAACCTAACGACTTATTCAGTGGATTTCTATAAACTTCTGATATAGTTGGCTCTTTCTAATGTCGTGTTACTCTGTAATTTAAAACATTTATCAAAAGCTTTGCTGCCCTCTCCAAATCTGTCTGATGTTTTATTGATGCCTTGTCTTGCTGTCACAGCATCAGCAATTGCCCCAATAGAGTGCAATAGCGTATTGACTTGTTCAGTCGCTGGTTTATTCTTTACTCCAGATGCAATTCTGCACCTTAAAAATCTTCTCCTCCATAGTGTCCAATTCTATGTCAGATCCGACTCTTCCATCGGACCCTTCAGTCTGGCAAGGTGAATTTGGAAGCCATTGCTGTTTTAGGCTTGAGGAGGTTTGCCTGGATTTTGTTTTATAAATTTAGAGTATCCAATTTTTTTTTCCAATTAAGGGGCAATTTAGCATGGCCGATCCACCTAACCTGCGCATCTTTGGGCTGTGGGGGGGGGTGAAACCCACGGAGACATGGGGAGAATGTGCAGACTCCACACGGGCAGTGACCCAGGGCTGGGATTCGAACCCGGGTCCTCAGCACCAGAGTCCCAGTGCTAACCACTGCACCACATGCCTCCCTTTGCCTGTTTATTTCAGCTTCGGTTGCAGTAATGGAGCTTTCTCATGCTGATCAGACTTGTACCCATTGTGGTCACCGACCCTTTAACAGTTTCAAAATAATCGCTGCAAGTTACTATTTAGCTCTGCCCACCGCTTCCCTCCATGGTGGGGAATGGTGTTTTGAGCAACTGACTTTTCTTTCAATTTCAGCCACACGGTCGCCACATGTAATTGGGCCGACCTAGGACCTGGGCTGCCGGAACTATTAACCTATGCTCATTAAAATAGGCTGGTTTAGCTCACTCGGCTAAACCGCTGGCTTTTAAAGCAGGCCAAGCAGGCCAGCAGCACGGTTCGATTCCCGTACCAGCCTCCCCGGACAGGCACCGGAATGTGGCGACTAGGGGCTTTTCACAGTAACTTCATTGAAGCCTACTCGTGACAATAAGCAATTTTCATTTTCATTTCATTTTTCATTTAATTTCAAATAGAATTTGCTCCGTGCTGCCTACTTCGTGCCCCATTAATCTGAAAATTTTAGCCTTTTGCAAGGAGAAAGTGCAGACTCCACACAGTCACCCGAGGCCGGAATTGAACCCAGGTCCCTGGAGCTGTGAGGCAGCAGTGCTAACCACTGTGCCACCACACCGCCATTAGGGACCAAAGCAGCAACCTGTGTGTGGATTCTAAAGATGTAAACAAGGTTTTAAATGAGTATTTTGTATCTGTGATCACCATGGAGAAGGACAATGTAGTTGTAGATATCAGGGAGAGGGGAATGTGATATAATTGTGCAGATTAGTATTGCGAAGGAGGAGATCTTTGTGGGTTCCGCAGGCTTAAAAGTGGACAAATCCCCAGGCCCAGATGAGATGAATCCCAGGCTGCTGTGTGAGGCAAGGGAAGAGATTGTACAGCCTCTGACGCTAATTTTCAAATCCTCTCTGGCCACAGGAGAGGCGCGAGATGATTGGAGGACAATATGTGGTGCCATTATTCAAGAAGGCAAGTAAGGAAGAATCAGGAAATTACAGGCCAGTAAGTCTAATATCAATATCTAACACCCAACAGCGTCTTTCCAAAATCTCCAAAGTGTCCATTCCAATGGAATGGAGGAAAACTTGAAAGAGATGAAGACAGTCACCTTCTCCAGCTGTGAAGGCACCATCAGCTGCAAGACCAGGAAACACCAGGACTTGTTCAATGAGAATAACCACGCCATCCAAGACCTCATCGACAAAAAGAGGAATACTCTCTGGCTAAACAACGTAACCATAACCAGCAAGGCAAAGAGGAGAGCTCAACAATCAGCCAAGGCGGTACAAAGAAGAGCTAATGAAATCACAAAGCACTGGGGGAATGAGGAAGCTAAGGAGTTGAAATTCCTGGCTGATAAGCATGACACACCCGGAGCTCGTCAGGCTGCAAACCGGAGTAAGGATGGAATCCTCTTGAGAGGCAGAGAAAAGATCAATCTTGATGGAGAGAACATTCCTAAACTGTGATCCATTCATAGATGTGGAAGTGTTTGAGGAACTCGCCCAACTCCCCATCAATGACGATCTTGGAGTCGCACCAAGTGTGGACAAAGTTGAAGCCGCCATTAAACACATGAAGAATGGAAAAGCCTCAGGAGTGGATGGGATCCCAGCGAAGATTTTCAAACTTGGAGGGGAAGAGATCACCCTTCATCCCATCAGCTGTTGATGAAAATCTGAGACAGAGCAGAAATTTCTGCCGACCTCAGGGATGCTGTCATCGCCACCATCTTCAAGAAAGGAGACAAAGCGGACTGTGGGAGCTACCGAGGAACATCCGTACTCCCCATCCTCCATCGCCGGGAAGATTATCACTTTGCCCAAATTCTCGCTCGCCGCCTTCCCCCAGTCTCTGAAGGAATCTTTCCGGAAAGCCAGTGTGGATTCCAACCAAACTGTGGAACAGTGGACATGATTTTCGCTGCTCGGCAACTTCAAGAGAAATGCCAGGAGCAACATCAGCCACTCTAAATGGCCTTCATTGATCTGACCAAGACTTTTAACTCAGTCAATCGGGAAGTGCTGTGGAAGGTTCTGTCAAAGGTCGGCTAGCCAGAGAAATTCATCAACATCCTCCGACTCCTTAATGGCAAGATGTCAGAGACTTTGCTCACTGATGGAAATAAGACCGAAACCTTCGAGGTCAAGACTGGAGTCATAGATCATAAAATTTACAGGGCAGAAGGAGGCCATTTGGCCCATCGAGTCTGCACCGGCCCATGGAAAGATCACCCTACCTAAGCCCACACCTCTACCCTATCCTCGTAACCCAATAACCCCACCCCACCTTTTTTGGACACTAAGGGCAATTTAGAATGACTAATCCACCTAACCTGCACATCTTTGGACTGTGGGAGGAAACCGGAGCACCCGGAGGAAACCCACGCAGACACGGGGAGAACGTGCAGACTCCGCACAGACAGTGACCCAAGCCGGGGATCGAACCTGGGACCCCGGAGCTGTGAAGCAATTGTGCTAACCATTGTGCTACCGTGCTGTCCATTGCTACCGCACTGCCCAGTCAAGCAGGGATGTGTCATTGCACCCACACTTTTCCCCATCTACATCACCACCATCCTACACCTTATTAAGAACAAGCTTCCCAGAGATGTGGATATTGTCCACAGGATGGATAGAAAACTTCCCACCCTCAACCGGTTGAAATCCAACAGGAAATCCACGCTGATATCGCTTGTGGGGCTTCAGGATGCGGATGACATCACCATCTCCACTCTCTCAGAGGAGAATCTGCTGTGCTTGACACCTGGTGGAAACTTACCAAAGAGTCAGCCTCAGTCTCAACCTCAAGCAGACTCAAGTCCTTTACCAACCTACCCCCCCCGGGAAAGGGGCTGGTTTAGCACACTCTGCTAAATCGCTGGCTTTTAAAGCAGACCAAGCAGGCCAGCAGCATGGTTCAATTCCCGTACCAGCCTCCCCGGACAGGCGCCGGAATGTGGCGACTAGGGGCTTTTCACAGTAACTTCATTGAAGCCTACTCGTGACAATAAGCGATTTTCATTTTCATTTTTTTCAGATGTGGTCTCTCCCTCCAACAAGATAAACGGTGACACCTTAACAAACATGAAGCATTTCCCCTACCTGTGTAGCCATCTATCATCTAAGGCTGCCATTGATGCAGAGATCCAATATCGTATCCAATCCTTCGGACACCGAAGGACGAGAGTCTTTGATGACGGCGGCATCTGTACAGACACCAAGATCCTCGTGTCCAGGGTGGTTGTCCTCCCAATTCTTCTATACGGCTCAGAAACTTTGACTACGTACAGACGACACCTCAAAGCCCTGGAGAGGTACCATCAACGCTGTCTGAGATGGATTTTCCGCATCAGCTGGGAGGGCAGGGATACCAACATCAGAGTCCTTGAAGGAGCCAAGAGAACCATCATCAAGGCCATGCTCATCCGAAACCAACTCCTCTGGGCCGGCCATGCGCTTAGGATGTCAGAGTCCCAACTTCCAAAGCAAATCTTCTTTGCCCAGCTCAAGGAAAGCTCCGGAACAAGAGGAGGACAAAGGAAGTGGTACAAAGACACCCTGAAGACGTACCTCAGGAAATGCTACATCGACCTCATCACCTGGGAGACCCTTGTTCAGAAGAGACCCACTTGGAGAAATCTCCTGATTAAAGGGACACAATTCTTTGAGGACACCCAGTGGCAAGAGGAGTGACGGAAAAGGAGCCTGAGAAAGGATGCCCTAATCTGGATTGTAGCAAACTGGTTCGTCAGTCTGAGTAGCTATAGAAGGATTAACAGTAGTGGCGAATCCGAGTAGGAAAATTGTAAATATTTAATAAACATGTTGAAGTTATCGCCACATCTGAACCTTCCTTTGGCAGAGTGAACATCAAGGAAGCGGCCAAGGGCATAACAAGACATGCCCCACTCTCTCCCCACAGCCTTGTATCAAACTAATCCCATAACTCTTCTCTCTCCCCGTAGCCCTGTATAAATCCCCAAACTAATCGCAGTGCCCCACTCTTTCCACATAGCCCTGGATTAATCCAAAGCTCATCCCACTGCCCTGTGTAGAGCTTTAATATACCATGTAGTGTCTCAAGACCAGAGATCTCAGGGTTGAGGCTCTGTCAGATTTCAGACCTTGCCGGATATTGGGTCAGGCGTTTTGGGTGTTGGGTGATTTGGATCAAACAGGATTGGGTGGGGTCGAGGGCCACTTGGAGTGTGTAAATAGACCAGTGCACAATCAGTACAGGGGGATATCTAGTCAGGTCTGACAATGCACCAATGCAGCTCCTAGCTGAACTCTCGGTCAATTAGTTTTGTTATTTCACTCATTCAAAATTGTTGCACGGCACATTCAGAAATGCTCAATTCCTGGACAACTTTGGCCTTTTGATACTTGAAGTTAAGACACTGGCCTGTAGTAACTTACAGATATGGCACAACCTGTATTATAACTGAATTTATAACTAGTCCAATACAGAAAATGAGACTCCCCTTCCCTGTGGGCATGTTTGCTGTCAGCTGCATACATGGTGAACATACAGCTTTGCTGTGAGATGGTGCAGTGATCAGAGGAAGGAACAGGCAGTCAACACAAACTCAGCTAAATACAGCAATATGGAGAATCTGTCAGGGTGTGGGTGAGTACACAGACCAGGCTTGCCAGTCCCAGACCTACTCTAGTACGTGTGCCAACTCATACCTGACCTGTGCCAAATTCAAATGCCTGAACTCACTGCCAAAGACAGGTTCTGGGGGTGTTGTATCACAACGAGTACACCATCTGTAGCTGGGTTCGAAGTGCCCAAGAGAACTGCTATCCGGAAAAAGGGCAATAACATGCCAAACGGAATGATTGGAATATCCTTACAGAGTTATAATAATAATCTTTATTGTCACAAGTAGGCTTGCATTAACACTGCAATGAAGTTACTGTGAAAAGCCCCTAGTCGCCACATTCCGGCACCTGTTCGGGCACACAGCGGGAGAATTTAGAATATCCAAATTACCTAACAGCACTGATGTGTTGGGTAAGCTGGGTCTGTGAGGACTACGTTTACTGCAGTGGTGAGAGAGACAGGCTTCCAACACTCGAAGAAATGCAACTCGATTTTATTGAACTCTTAACTATAATACATACTTTAACTGTGGGTTGACACAATGCTGACTTGACTGGAGACCTGAGGCTAACCTGACCAGTCTATCTGACTACCACATGGTGTTTGTTCTAGTTGCTGCTCACGGGCTCTGACTGTCTCAGAGGCTGGATCCCGAGAGAACGGGAAAACTAGTGCCCTCTGGCTTTATAGTGGTCGTGTCCTGTCTGGTGATTGGCTGCTGTGTTCTGTGTGTTCGCTGGTCATGCTGTGTGTCAATCACTGCCTGTCTGTGCACCATCATATACCTGGATGTATATTATGACAAGCACATCTTTCGGGACTTGTGGGAGGAAACCGGAACACCCGGAGGAAACCCACACAGACACGGGGAGAACGTGCAGACTCCGCACAGACAGTGACCCAAGCCGGGAATTGAATCTGGGACCCTGGAGCTGCGAAGCAACAGTGCTAATCGCTGTGCTACCCAGGAATCTCAGACAAAGGAATCCTGAAATAATGCTGTTGGTTATTCTTGCTTCTTGCAATTTCTTCAGCGAGCTCCGTCTCTGTGGGCTGTCATTCAATCCTTAAATCCCTCCCTCTTTCCTTCAGGATATTCCTTGGAACCTAACTCTCTGATCAAGCCTTGAGGCAGCCGTACCAATGTGGCCTGCTGGCAAATTTTGTCTGATAGTATAAATAGTTTTTGCACAATGAAAAGCAGGGGTTTGTGACTCAATGGATAGTGGCCCTGACTGTGAGCCCGAAGCTCTGGGTTTGAATCCCACCTCACGACTTGATGGCCAAGGAAGGTGCATTCATAGCGCAGCCAACAATCCTGCCAACATGCCAATGGCAGGCGTTAAGAGTAGGAGAGACTCTTGGTCAGACCCCATTTGGAGTATTGTGAGCAGTTTTGGGCCCCGTATGTAAGGAAGGATGTGCTGGCCTTGGAAAGGGTCCAGAGGAGGTTCCCAAGAATGATCCCTGGAATGAAGAACTTGTCGTATGAGGAACGGTTGAGGACTCTGGGTCTGTTCTCGTTGGAGTTTGGAACAATGAGGGGGGAATTTATTGAAACTTACAAGATACTGCGAGGCCTGGGCAGCACGGTGGCGCAGTGGGTTAGCACAGCTGCCTCACGGCGCTGAGGTCCCAGGTTCGATCCCGGCTCTGGGTCACTGTCCGTGTGGAGTTTGCATATTCTCCCCGTGTTTGCGTGGGTTTCACCCCCACAACCCAAAGATGTGCAGAGTAGGTGGATTGGCCACGCTAAATTGCCCCCTTAATCGGAATTTAAAAAAAAAAAGATACTGCGAGGCCTGGATAGAGTGGATGTGGAGAGGATGTTTCCATTTGTAGGAAAAACTAGAAGCAGAGGACACCATCTCAGACTAAAGGGACGATCCTTTAAAACAGAGATGAGGAGGAATTTCTTCAGCCAGAGGGGGGTGAATCTGTGGAACTCTTTGCCGCAGAAGGCTGTGGAGGCCAAATCACTGAGTGTCTTTAAGACAGAGATAGATAGGTTCCTGATCAATAAGAGGATCGGGGGCTATGGGGAGAAGGCAGGAGAATGGAGATGAGAAAAATATCAGCAATAATTGAATAGCGGAGCAGGCTCGATGGGCCGAGTGGCCTAATTCTTATGGATGTTTGCCTTTTGTACCACCAGGGGCTGGAAGAGAAACAACAACAATACCATTAAAAGCACAACATAAATAAAAGAGAAACATTCCAAGAGGTACATATTGCGGAGAACAACAATGCCAGAGAATGGAGTTACATTCCTTTACCGCCAAACCCATCCGTGTAGCAGGCATGTTGTGCACAGTCAGATCTAATGCCAGTGATGCTATCTTTGCAAAATTAGCATGACTGTATTTTCCAGGTGAGTTCGACTCCGGTGCAATCGAGCGGTTTCCGTTTTTGAAAATTGCTGCGAGCGCTCAGGCTTTGAGTAAGGACTAATAGGGTCGATTATTAAGGATGGTAAGTGCTGTTCACTCGCCATCCCGAGAGTTGGCAACAAACAGTGTAGAAGGAGAATCATAGAATTTACAGTGCAGAAGGAGGCCATTCGGCCCATCGAGTCTGCACTGCCCTTGGAAAGAGCACCCTACTTAAACCCATCTCCATCCTATCCCCGTCACCCAGTAATTCCACCTAACCTTTTTGGACGCTAAAGGCAATTTAGCATGGCCAATCCACCGAACCTGCACATCTTTGGACTGTGGGAGGAAACCGGAGCACCCGGAGGAAACCCACGCAGACAGGGGGGAGAACGTGCAAATTCCCACAGACAGTCACCCAAGGCCGGAATTGAACCTGGGACCCTGGAGCTGTGAGGCAGCAGTGCTAACCACTGTGACACCACATTAATATCAGAAAGTGTTCCATTTCCCAAGATTCACCTTGATGAGCGTAAACGTTCATCACAAAAATGCCAACAATTGAGTGACAAAACAGAAAGAAAGTTAGGCAGAATCTCCTTTGTAAAACCTTCCTGTAATTTGCATATTTAAGTCTTTGAGATTCATTTACATTTCCTTCAGCACGGAGATATCTGAAACCTGGCTGTGCTGGCACTGACAGCAGAATAAGCACAATATACCTCATCCTGCGTTAATCAGCATCAGGCACTGTGCGATAGGTGAGAATCAGAAATAGGATTTAATATTGATTGTTGCTCAGTAACATATTGATGGGCTTTGCATCAATGTAGTCTGAGAGTTGCGATGGGGCTGTGGTCTTGACATTCCACCAAGCGGTACCATCAAAATCTCTCCAATCACCACCCTGGAGGCACAAGACTCAATGAGCTGCATAAAGAATCTTTTTCTCAGTATTGAAGCTTGCTAATAAACGCATAAAAAATTCACCATGATTTTTCGAGCGCAAAAGGTGTTCGTCCATCAAACACTCCCAACAGAGGTACAGCAAGTGGTTAGATACAGAGTAAAGCTCCCTCTACATAGTCCCCATCAAACACTCCCAGGACAGGTACAGCACGGGGTTAGATACAGAGTAAAGCTCCCTCTACACTGTCCCCATCAAACACTCCCAGGACAGGTACAGCTCGGGGTTAGATACAGAGTAAAGCTCCCTCTACACTGTCCCCATCAAACACTCCCAGGACAGGTACAGCACGGGGTTAGATACAGAGTAAAGCTCCCTCTACACTGTCCCCATCAAACACTCCCAGGACAGGTACAGCACGGGGTTAGATACAGAGTAAAGCTCCCTCTACACTGACCCCATCAAACACACACAGGACAGGTACAGCACGGGGTTATATACAGAGTAAAGTTCACATTAATGTTACGACACTCTGGGCTGGTGCGCTGTCAATTCCAGCCCCACTCGTCCCGGAAACACAACCCAAGTGAATTAACCAATAATTCTTCTAAAAAATTTGAAGTCTTTGGCCCTCGGCTGCCCAATAATGCCAGTCACCAGGTTCGTAAGATTGAAAACAATGACTTTATTTGTAACAAGGACTACCGTGAAATATGCAGCAAATTTGCTTAACGACAAGCAAATAGCTAATTCTTACTAACCTGTCCCACCCTCTACCCACACATACAAGATGACAACTACAGAGGGTTGGAAAGGAGTTAAAAAAGAATAAGGATGAAGGTCAAAAGCTAAGAGTCCCTGACTTAGAAGGTGGTTCTTTATCACACTTTCTTCACCGCCCACGTGCTGATTTCAGTCTCTGATTTATAGCCCGTAGCATCGTTCATTCAGGGACCCCATAGGTGAGCCAATGCAGTACTCTCAGGCGCATGACTTTCCGGAGAGACACTGTATTCCGCATCAAACTGGGCCTTCAGATCAAGGTTTGCTTTCAGGCCTCTGCGGCATATTTGCATATTTGCATATACAGCATATGGGGCTGGTTTAGCTCACTGGGCTAAATCGCTGGCTTTTAAAGCAGACCAAGCAGGCCAGCAGCACGGTTCGATTCCCGTACCAACCTCCCCGGACAGGGGCTTTTCACAGTAATTTCATTTGAAGCCTACTCGTGACAATAAAGCGATTTTCATTTCATTTTTCATATATTCGTATACACATTGGGCAGGATCGAGGGCGCAGCTTAACGAGGCCAAGGAACATGGTACAAACTCAGAATGCTGTAAGGAGTAGAGCCCCATGTGGTCAAGAGGTCAGAGTGACATCCAACAAATTAGATGATAAATTAATTAAAAATAGAAACCAGCAAGAACTGCAAAGTTGGAAAGAATATGGGGCGTACACGGCGGTCCTAATTAGGGGACAATGTGTTCTATCTCATAGATGGAAATGAACGGCAAAGGTATTCCTGATGGAACTCATAAGGCCATAGCCAGGCTGGTGGAACAAAGTTTTGAAGAAAGCTTGAGTGACCAAGATGTCAGGGTAGATTCACCAACGGCAGGAAAGGTTATGTTGAAGATCCTCTTGGCTTGGTTAGCCACTCTGCTTGGGAATGCAAGTTGATAGATATCAAACAGGGACATCAGCTTCAAAGAGAAATTATTCGTCCACTCAGAGAGGCGCCAAACACAGAAATGGTAGACTGGAAGTTTAATTAATGTGTATACGAGTATAATGACTCCTCCAAAGTTTAGTATTTCTCAGTGAGGTCGGGTTTGTTAAAGTTGGACTGTCTTCAGTTGAAAGTAGAGCCTGCGATGTTTTATTGGCACCGTGGAGGGGAACTTTCCAGCATCTTCATGATGCATGCAGGTGATTTTTTGTGGGGTGGCAGTAGCGAATTTGAAAATGCTGCTATTACCGGGCTTAAAACGGAGTTCAAGATTGGAAGTCAGGCCTCTGGTGCATTCAAATACTGTGGGCGGAATTCTCCGTTTCTGACACTGAGCATTGACGCCGATGCAGGATTCGTGGAGTTTCACGACAGCAAAACTGGCGCTACACCTGGACCGATTCAGCTACTGTGAAGAGGCTAGCACCGACGGCACGTGGAACACAATCGATTCCATGAAAAATGGTGCGGGATTCGCCGGGTCCAAGATTGATACTCAGGAGGCTGACAAGCTGCAGCTTCATATATACATTAAACTCCCCACACACACCACCCCAGCCAACAAGATGGCAGTGTGGAGAGCAGCCCCAGGTTTCGTGGACGCAGAGCTCGAGACCCTGTTGGACGCGGTGAAGGAGAGGCGGGCCACCCTGTACCCCGGGTTCAGGAAGGAGGCTGGCAGCCACCGATGTTTGCCGTGCCTGGGCGCAGGTGGAAGAGGCGGTCAGTGCCGTTGGCAATGCCATCCGGACTGGCCAGCAGTGCTGGAAGAAACTGCACAACCTCTTCAGGGTGGCCAGGGTGAGTAGGCAGCAGTGTGCCCCTGGCACCAACCCCCGTCCCACATACCGGTAACCCACACCCCCCCTGCTACCTGGAGGATGGACGAACCCCCACCCTGCCCACATGCCAGAACCTATAACGGCCGCCAGGCCCATCGGGGCCCGGAGAATTGCCGGGGGGGGGGGGCGCTGCCAACAGCCCCCAACCGGCGTGGCGTGAACCCCACCGGTAAAACGCTGCCGGAGAATACGGCAGCCGGCGTCGGGGTGGGATTCGCGCTGCTCCCCGGGGATTCTCCGACACGGCGTGGGATTGGAGAATCCTGCCCATAAACACTGAAGTTTAATAGGGCAGCTGAATTGGTCAGCGAGATAATCAAGATCGGGCACCAGTTTTGATGTTTTCGAGACAAAATGAACAATTACAAAGTTGAGGAAATTGTTCGTGCAAGTAAAACACTGGCAAAATACAATTGGGGAATTGTGTTTCGAAATTCCCATCTTTAGCTGATATTAGACAACTGACACTAATTGTTGACAGTGACACATCGTCTGCGAATCTCGGTAATGACTTCTCAAGTGTGGGAGGACTTATAATTTTTCTCCTGGGGGAAGAAGGTAAATGTTGTCGTTTGACATGGGAAACTAAAAAGATAGGAAGATTGGGAAAAAGTACGTTGGCAGCGGAGACACTTGCCCGAGTGGAGGCAGTACGTACGGCATTCTTATATCCAGGAACATAGAATCATAGGATCAATTGAAATGAAACAGGGCACTCGGGAACTCTCGAGAGTCACAAAGACAGTCGGTGAGATTCTTCGTTAGCCGACGCCAAAATTGAGAAATGCGTTTTGGCGGAGAATAGCTTCCGATGCCAAAATCTTGGGCGGGATTCTCCGACCCCCCGCCGGGCCAGAGAATCGCCGGAGGGGGGGGCGGTGTGAATCCTGCTCCCAATGGCTGCCGAATTCTCCGGTGCCGGGGATTTGGTGGGGATGGGAATCACGCCAGTCCGGTCAGCGGCCGCCAGCAGCGGCCCCCTCAGCGATTCTCCAGCCCGCGATGGGCCAAGTGGCCGCCTGTATTCGGCCAGCCTGCCGGTGTAAATTAGAGTAGGTCCTTACCGGCGGGACCTGGCTGCACGGGCGGCCTCCGGGGTCCTTGGGGATATCTGGCCCTGGGAGGTGCCCCCACGGCGGCCTAGCCCGCGATTGGAGCCCACCAATCCGCGGGTGGGCCTGTGCTGTGGGGGCACTCTATTCCTCTGCTTCGGCTGCTGTGGTCCTCCGCCATGGCCAAGGCGGAGATGAACCCCCCCCTGCGCATGCGCTGGGGTGACACCAGCACACGCTGGCATTCCTGCGCATGCGCCAACTCACGGTAGCCGGCGGAGGCCTTTCGGAGCCGGCAGTGCGCAAACCACTCCGGCGCCGGCGCAGCCCCTGACGATGCGGAGGACTCCGCACCTTTGGGGCGGCCCACGCCGGAGTGGTTCACGCGATTCCTTTGTGCCGGCGTTGCCCGCCCTGCCGGTTCGCGGAGAATCCCGCCCCTTGACTCTAAATCGCGATTCTCCATTAACCTGAAAACGCCGTCAATGCAAATCAGTCTGCACGTACAGTCGGCACCGTTTGCATTTCATTAGCGGGCCCGATCCGGTATTCTCCGGGGCCTCCGCCATTCACCACCTCCAATGGGCCAAGTTCCCAACTTGTGCTTTTAAAAATCGGAAAAACGGCGTGGCGGCTCCTGAGGGAGAGAGAGGGGTACGGAAGGTATCCAACGTGGCCTTGGTTGCTGACAGTTGTGCCTCTAGCTGGGGGGCTTTTGCCAGGGCTGGGGGGGAGTAATGGGAGGTGGCTAGGATTAGGATTAGGAGGTGGACTGTGGGGTTCAGGGTGGACGGAACACCATTGCCGTACAGTTCATTGCATACATGAAAAATCATTGGATATAGATGTGTATGTACAGGGAGTATAGTAGGGGGCTAAGTACGCAGCCTTGCAGGGCCCCGGTATTGAGGACTATTGTGGAGGAGGTGTTGTTGTTTATTCTTACTGATTGTGGTCTGTGGGTTAGGAAGTCGAGGATCCAGTTGCAAAGTAAGGAGCCAAGTGCTATGTTTTGCAATGTTGATATGACCTTGGCTGGGATTATGGTGTTGAAGGTGGAGCTGTAGTCAATAAATAGGAGTCTGATGTTGGAGTCCTTGTTGTCGAGATGATGTAGGGATGAGTGTAGGGCCAGGGAAATAGTGTCTGCTGTGGACCGGTTGCAACGGGATGCGAATTGCAGTGGATCTAAGCATTCTGGGAATATGGAGTTGATGTGTCTCAGACCAAGGCAGGCCAGCAGCACGGTTCTATTCCCATAACAGCCTCCCCGAACAGGCACCAGAATGTGGCGACTAGGGGCTTTTCACAGTAACTTCATTTGAAGCCTACTCATGACAATAAGCGATTTTCAATAGGGGCTGGTTTAGCTCACTCGGCTAAATTGCTGGCTTTGCAAGCACACCAAGCAGGCCAGCAGCACGGTTCGATTCCCGTACCAGCCTCCCCGGGCAGGTGCCGGAATGTGGCGACTAGGGGCTTTTCATAATAACTTCATTGAAGCCTGCTCATGACAATAAGCAATTTTCATTTTAATTTCATGACCGACCTCCCAAAGCACTTCATAATGATCAATGTCAAGGCCACCGGACGGCAGTCATTGAGGCACGTTGCCTGGTTCTTCTTTGACACCGGTATGATGGTGGGGACCTTGGAGCAGACTACGGACAGGTTAAAGATGTCCACGAACAGATCTGCCAGTTGGTCCACACAGGATCTGAATGCACAATCAGGGATCCCGTCCGGACCCGTCGCCTTCCGAGGGTTCGCTTTCAGGAAAGCCGATCTGACTTTGGAAGCTGTGATGGTGGGTACGGGTGAGTTATGGGCTGCTGGGGCACTCGACAGTGGATTGTTGGTTTCCTGCTCGAACTGAGCACAGAATGCATTGAGTTCACCGGGGAGGGCTGCGCTGCTGCTGGAGGCTCTACTTAGCTTTCCTTTGTAGCCCCTTATGTTTGCCACAACCGACGAGACACCTTGAAATTACTCTGTAACTCTAGCTTGGTCTGATATTCTCTCTTGGCATCTCGGATGGCTTTGCGGAGGTCGTACCTGCATTTTTTTTGTATAGGTCAGGGTCGCCTGACTTGAATGCCTCAGACCTGTCCTTCAGAAGGGAGTGAATCTCCCAATTAAACCATGGTCTCCGGTTGGGGAACGTACGTACTATTTCCTTTGGCACCCTGTCTTCTACACATTTGCTGATGAAGTCTGTGACGGTGGTGGTATACTCATTTAGGTTGGTCGCTGAGTTCTTGAATATAGACCACTCCACCGACTCCAAGCAGTCATGTAAGAGCTCTTCTGTTTCCTCGGACCAACATTGTGTGACCTTCTTAATCAGAGTTAATGTTCCACCAAACAACCCCAAGTCAGGTACAGCACGGGGTTAGATACAGAGTAAAGCTCCCTCTACACTGTCCCCATCAAACACTCCCAGGACAGGTACAGCACGGGGTTAGATACAGAGTAAAGCTCCCCTACACTGTCCCCATCAAACACTCCCAGGACAGATACAGCACGGGGTTAGATACAGAGTAAAGCTCCCTCTACACTGTCCCCATCAAACACTCCCAGGACAGGTACAGCACGGGGTTAGATACAGAGTAAAGCTCCCTCTACACTGTCCCCATCAAACACTCCCAGGACAGGTACAGCACGGGGTTAGATACAGAGTAAAGCTCCCTTTACACTGTCCCCATCAAACACTCCCAGGACAGGTACAACACGGGATTAGATACAGAGTAAAGCTCCCTCTACACTGTCCCCATCAAACACTCCCAGGACAGGTACAGCACGGGGTTAGATACAGAGTAAAGCTCCCTCTACACTGTCCCCATCAAACACTCCCAGGACAGGCACAACACGGAGTTAGATACAGAGTAAAGCTCCCCTACACTGTCCCCATCAAACGCTCCCAGGACAGGTACAACATAGGGTTAGATACAGAGTAAAGCTCCTTCTGCACTGTCCCCATCAAACACTCCCAGGACAGGTACAGCACGGGGTTAGATACAGAGTAAAGCTCCCTCAACACTGCCCCCATCAAACACTCCCAGGACAGGTACAGCACAGGGTTAGATACAGAGTAAAGCTCCCTCTACACTGTCCCATCAAACACTCCCAGGACAGGTACAACATAGGGTTAGATACAGAGTAAAGCTCCTTCTGCACTGTCCCCATCAAACACTCCCAGGACAGGTACAGCACGGGGTTAGATACAGAGTAAAGCTCCCTCTACACTGTCCCACCAAACACTCCCAGGACAGGTACAACACGGGGTTAGATACAGAGTAAAGCTCCCTCTACACTGTCCCATCAAACACTCCCAGGACAGGTACAGCACGGGGTTAGATACAGAGTAAAGCTCCCTCTACACTGTCCCCATCAACCACTCCCAGGATAGGTACAGCACGGGGTTAGATACAGAGTAAAGCTCCCTCTACACTGTCCCCATCAAACACTCCCAGGACAGGTACAGCACGGGGTTAGATACAGAGTAAAGCTCCCTCTACACTGTCCCCATCAAACACTCCCAGGACAGGTACAGCACGAGGTTAGATACAGAGTAAAGCTCCCTCTACACTGTCCCCATCAAACACTCCCAGGACAGGTACAGCACGAGGTTAGATACAGAGTAAAGCTCCCTCTACACTGCCCCCATCAAACACTCCCAGGACAGGTACAGCACGGGGCTAGATACAGAGTAAAGCTCTCTCTACACTGTCCCCATCAAACACTCCCAGGACAGGTACAGCACAGGGTTAGATGCAGAGTAAAGCAGCATGGGGTTGATTCATGTCTCTTATGTTTTCGCCCCGAGTTTGTCCTTGTCTGCAAGTGGAAACAGTTACTCCAGCAATGTTTTAGAGACACAAGGTTACCCCTCTTGGGGAATCAGCTTGGCAGCTCACTTATCCATTTCTGATTGGTGTAACGTCCCTGTTTTGGTGTCATTCATTTTCATTTTCATTTTTCATTCTTGGCTATCTTTCCTTTGCACCTTCTCACGGGCCTCTATAATCCTTTTTGTGATGTGGGGTCAGGAACTGTGCACAGTGCTCCAGGTGTGGTCTGACCATTGTTCAGCACAGGTTGAATATATCTCTGCTTTTCAGATTAATTCCATTGTTCCCCCCCCTTGTCTTTAACTAGTGCTGTTTGTTCCAGTTCTTGTGTCTGAATAAACCACCAGTTTTGTAACAACATTGACAAATATTTTATAATCTACCCTCATCTGTACCAGGAACATTATATCTGTGTTTATTTTTGGAACCTTTCAGCTGTAATTTGAAGCGTCGATAATTATCTGATTTTCCCCACTCCCGCTGAAATATTCATGTCATGTTTGCTGTGGGTCATTCCAATAATTCTAGTCTTGTTGCTCAGCAGCTTCTGGCCCTTTGTGATGCTAATCCAGAAAGACAACAGGTCATGTCGGATACACTTAAATACAGAAGAGATCACTTCTTGTTCTTTTAAATTCTGAAGAATATAGGTCCAGTTTACCCAGTCTCTCCTCTGAGGGAGATTCTCTCCTCCTGGGACTAGATTTTCACCAGACTGATTCCTGAGATGGCTGGATTGGTGTGTGAGGAGTGATTGGATCACATGGGCCTGTATTCACTGGAGTTTAGAAGAATGAGATCTCACAGAAACGTATGAAGTTCTGTGGGGCAGCACGGTAGCACAAGTGGCTAGCACTGTGGCTTCACAGCGCCAGGGTCCCAGGTTCGATTCCCCGCTGGGTCGCTGTCTGTGCGGAGTCTGCACGTTCTCCCCGTGTCTGCGTGGGTTTCCTCTGGGTGCTCCGGTTCCTCTCACAGTCCAAAGACGTGCAGGTTAGGTGGATCGGCCATGCTAAATTGTCCTTAGTGGCTAAAAAGGTTAGGAGGGGTTATTGGGTTATGGGGATAGGGTGGGCTTAAGTGGGCCGGTGCAGGCTCGATGGGCCGAATGGCCTCCTTCTGCATTGTATGTTCTGTGCTCTCTGTTCTGACAGGGCTGAACAGACTGGATTGAGGGATGCTGTTTCCTCTGGCTGGGAGGGTGGCTGGAACAAGCAGTTATAGTCCCAGGAGACGGAGCGGGCCATTTAGGATTCAGATGAGGAGAAACTCCTTCACTCAGAGGATGGTGAACCTGTGGGATTCTCCACCACAGAAGCTGTGGAGGCCTAGTCACTGAATATATTTAAGAAGGAAATAGATTTGTGGACATAAAATGAGTTAAGGGGTGTGGAGAGAGCGTGGGAGAATGGTGTTGAGGTGGAGAATCAGCCATGATCATATTGAATGGCAGGGCAGGCTTGAAGGGCTGAATGGACTCCTCCTGCTTCTATTTTCCATGTTTCCAGCGTTTTAAAGCTTTCTAATGTTTCCTTCTTTAGGCAAAGAATCCAAAATGGTGCATCGCACTCCAGGTGTGGTCTCACCAAGGCTCTGGACAGCTGACCTGTGCATTTTAACTGAAATCCTCTTGAAGTAAAGGAGATTTACCATTTGCCTTCCTAATCACTTGTTGGACCTGCATGATTACTTTCAGTGATTTAAGAACAATAACACACAGATCCCTTTGGACATAAACACTTCCCAGTCTCTAACCATTTCAAAATTATTCTGTTCCATTATTTTTACCATTAAAGACTCCACACTGTTCCACATTATATTTCATTTACCATGTCCTTTACATTCATTCAGCATGTTTGTATTCAGTTACAGCCCCTTCAAACTAATAACATAAGAACACGTTGCAGGAGCTGGCATCTCGAGTCAGCCCCACCCTTCAGCACGATCTTGGCTGATCTCATCTCGGCCCCATCTCCACCTTCCTATCTGCTCCCCATAACCCTTCATCCTGCTACTGTGATGTTGTATGAAGTAAATAATGGCATGATGGGAAAACTGGTCAACTACTGGGTACAATGTAAGAAAAGCTGACTTTGCATGACCTAAAGCCTGAATAAGATCAGAGAAGGTCAAGCTGATCCGAAATGCCTGGACTCCGTACATTCTGATAAGACTAACTCGTCATAACCCAAAACAGTCTAAATACGACAAGATAAGGTCAGGAAGAAACAAGTCTCCTCCGACTTTTAAACATTCCATCAAAGGACAAAATAATGGTATGAGTGATGAGACAAAGAGTCCTGAAAGGTCAGCAAGGTGACGCCTGTTTTGTGATATTGCTTATGTTTGTACTTCTGATTGAATTCCTGACCAAGCTGTAGTCACGTAATCCTGATTCGCGGACTTGAGTAGGAATCAGCAGTGACACTCCCTGCTCTCCGGCCTCAACTTTCAGCCATAAACTGCAGTCTGTTTGAAAATAAAGTCTTGTTATTTTTTCTAAACGAGCGTGGTTGAATCTTTCTACCACGGTCCAGAAGCGGGAAAAATATTGACTTCTACACTACTGATTAAAAACCTATCGATCTCCTTAAATTTGTCCACTGGGGAAGAGAATTACGCAGATTTATGACCCTTAGAGTAAAGTAATTCCTCCTCATTTCTGTTTCAAATCTTCCACCTCTTCGCCTAAAACTGTGGCCTTTCATTCCAACATGTCCAACAAGGGGAAACATCTGCTCCACATCTCTCCTGTCAATCCTATTTCCCATTTTCTATCCCTCAATTAGATCAATTTCTCTTCATTAGACAAATTCATCATTCCTGGAATCTAATCTAATGATCCTTCTCTGAACTGACTAATGCATTTATACTCTTCTTCAAGTAAAGGGCCAGAGCTGTAGACAGTACTCCAGATGTGGTTCCACCAATGCCTTGCATAGTTGCAACATCACTTTCTTACTTTCATACTCTATTTCATTCGCAACGAACCCGCCCTCCTCACAGCTTATTTTTCCAGCAGAATTTTGTTGCCAGAAAATCTGGATACGGCGCACTTAGCGTCTTCATCCAATTCATCTCTTCTTATTTTAGGCAATCCCTCAGGAATGGGAATGACTTGGTTCTGCTTCCATGTGTTTGAGTGTGGCTAATGAGTCTGGTCTGTAGATTCTATCACCTGTGAAATGGGGGGCGAGGGAGGGGGTTTGATGGGTCGAGGAGATGTTACTTGGGGGGCTGTGAGTTCCTTCGGCAGTTTGACCTTGGCCTCCATGTGCTATGACCAATGTGTCTCTGAGGTGTCAGTGGCTTCCCAAGTGTTCCTTCTCCATTTTGGGTGATTGCGGGTCAGAAACTGCCGTGAATTGGCAGCGATGTTCGACCTCTTCAGGGCTGCTTTTGAGGACATTCTCTCTTTCCTCTGGGATTTCCTGCCATGACGGAGCTTGGAGAGGAGCAGCGTTTTGAGGAGTCTGCTGTCAGGTATGTGAATGATGTGACCCTCCTGGTTAAACTGGTTTTGGGTAATTAGCACTTTCATTCTGGGAATGTTGGCTTTGGAGAGGATGCTAATATTAAACCATTTATCTGGGCAACAAATCTGAAGCATTTTTCCAATACCGGTGGTAATTCTCCAAATACCTTGAGGTGTCAGCAATGGATTGTCTAAATCTCTGAAGAATGAAGGGGCACGGCAAACCCTGCACCATGACCTTGATCATCAAACCATGACCTTGATCATCACCCCATGACCTTGATCAACAAACCATGACCTTGATCATCAAACCATGACATTGATCATCAAACCATGACCTTGATCATCACCCCATGACCTTGATCTTCAAACCATGACCTTGATCATCACACCATGACCTTGATCATCAAACCATGACCTTGATCATCAAACCATGACCTTTACCATCACACCATGACCTTGATTATCAAACCATGATCTTGATCATCACCCCATGACCTTGATCATAACCCCATTACCTTGATCATCAAACCATGACTTGATAATCACCCCATAACCTTGATCATCAAACCATGACCTCGATCATCACACCATGACCTTGATCATCACCCCATGACCTTGATCATCACATCATGACCTTGATCATCCCCCCATGACCTTGATCATCACATCATGACCTTGATCATCGCACCATGACCTTGATCATACCCCATGACCTTGATCATCACACCATGACCTTGATCATCACACTGACCTTTAACATCACCCCATGACCTTTATCATCACACCATGACGTTGATCATCAAACCATGACCTTGATCATCACACCATGACTTTGATCATCACACTATGGCCTTTAACATCACCCCATGACCTTTATCATCACACCATGACCTTTATCATCACACCATGACGTTGATCATCACACCATGACCTTGATCATCACACCATGACCTTGATCATCGCACCATAACCTTCATCATCACCCCATGACCTTGATCATCACCCCATGACCTTTATCATCACACCATAACCTTCATCATCACCCCATGATCTTGATCATCACGCCATGACCTTGATCATCACACCATGACCTTTAACATCACCCCATAACCTTGAACATCACATCATGACCTTGATCATCACACCATGACCTTGATCATCACACCGTAACCTTGATCATCACCCCATGACCTTGATCATCACACTATGACCTTTAACATCACCCCATGACCTTTATCATCACACCATGACCTTTATCATCACACCATGATGTTGATCATCACACCATGACCTTGATCATCACACCATGACCTTGATCATCGCACCATAACCTTCATCATCACCCCATGACCTTCATCATCACCCCATTACCTTTATCATCACACCATAACCTTCATCATCACCCCATGATCTTGATCATCACGCCATGACCTTGATCATCACACCATGACCTTTAACATCACCCCATAACCTTGAACATCACATCATGACCTTGATCATCACACCATGACCTTGATCATCACACCGTAACCTTGATCATCACCCCATGACCTTGATCATCACACCATGACCTTGATCATCAAACCATGACCTTGATCATCACACCATGACCTTGATCATCACCCCATGACCTTGATCATCACATCATGACCTTGATCATCACCCCATGACCTTGATCATCACATCATGACCTTGATCATCGCACCATGACCTTGATCATCACCCCATAACCTTCATCATCACCCCATGACCTTGATCATCACACCATGACCTTGATCATCAAACCATGACCTTGATCATCACACCGTGATCTTCATCTCAGGTTTGAGGCTCTAGTCCTGAAATACACTTTTTCTTCATCGGCCGAAGGCACAGTTGGCATTATGGAGGCAATGGTGGATTTCATGGTTCACATCAGCTTCCTTTGAGAGGAGATTCCTGAGATATGGAAAGTGGTGTCTGTTTTCCGTGTTTTCGCTTTGGATTTTAATTGACGAGGCGTGATTTTACATTGTTGGAGGATGGCCTTAGTTTTCCAAGAGTTTAAAGTAAGGCCCATCCTTTCTAGTTCAGTGAAGACATCAACAATGAATTTGAGCTCAGTCTCTGAGTGGACAGATATCAGCATCAGCTATGCACTGAAGATCATTGATTGAGCTTGGATTCACCTTGGTTTTGGAGTGGAGGAGATGATTGTGAATAATGTTCGGTCTGTCCTGTAAATAATCTCCACAGCTGCAGGTTGGTGTAGAATTGCAGCAAGGAGGATGGAGAAGAGATTGGGTGCAAAGACAGAGCCTTGTTTGACCCTCGTCAGAATGGGTCTGTTGTTATGGCACCCTGGACTAGTGCGTGGTCAATCCCAGCCCCTCTCATCCCGGAGTCACAACACAAATGAATTAACCGATAATTCTCACAAAAATACCCAAAGTCTTTGGCCTTTGGCTGCCCAATAATTACAGTCATCCAGGATTGTAATTATAAACACAATTACTGTTTATTTATAACCAGAATTATAATGAAATATGCAGCAGAAACAGTTGGTTAATACTAACAAACACCTAACTCCCACTTTAACTGCCCCCCAACCCTCCACACAGAAGACAGACAAACACAGACGGGTGGAAAGGGTTAAAAAAAAGTAAGTGAAAGGGAAAAGAGTCTTTGCTTCAGATGACGATTCTTCCCATGCTTTCTTCACAGTAAGGGTGAAGATTAAATTCCCTGGGCGGGAAGCTCCGCCCCACTGTGCCACATTTCTGCCTTAACCCGCCAGTGAGATTCTCCGTTACACTGGCCGGTCAATTGGATTTCTCATTGTGGGGCAGCCCCACGGCGGCGGGAAACCCCTGGGCTGACACCAAAATGGGGGATCTCGCCGGCGGAGAATCCCGCCCCTTGGTTTTCTGCCTGTATTAGTCTTTTCTGTAGTTTTAAAATACCGTATTCACAACTTTCCTGGAGGGGGAAAGACTTTCTCATCAAATCTTGCTTTCACGGTTTATCTTCAGGGTCTGTAGTTCCAGGATGACAACATCCACAGACTTATTGGAGAGAGCTTCAGCCCCTTTCTGGAGAGAGTTTAACAACAGCTTTCTGGAGAGAGTTTAACAACAGCTTTCTGGAGAGAGTTTAACAACAGCTTTCTGAAGAGAGTTTAACAACAGCTTTCTGAAGAGAGTTTAACAACAGCTTTCTGGAGAGAGTTTAACAACAGCTTTCTGAAGAGAGTTTAACAACAGCTTTCTGGAGAGAGTTTAACAACAGCTTTCTGAAGAGAGTTTAACAACAGCTTTCTGGAGAGAGTTTAACAACAGCTTTCTGAAGAGAGTTTAACAACAGCTTTCTGGAGAGAGTTTAACAACAGCTTTCTGAAGAGAGTTTAACAACAGCTTTCTGGAGAGAGTTTAACAACAGCTTTCTGGAGAGAGTTTAACAACAGCTTTCTGGAGAGGATTTAACACCAGCTTTCTGGAGAGAGTTTAACAACAGCATTCTGGAGAGAGTTTAACAACAGCCTTCTGGAGAGAGTTTAACAACAGCTTTCTGGAGAGAGTTTAACAACAGCATTCTGGAGAGAGTTTAACAACAGCTTTCTGGAGAGAGTTTAACAACAGCTTTCTGGAGAGAGTTTAACAACAGCATTCTGGAGAGAGTTTAACAACAGCTTTCTGAAGAGAGTTTAACAACAGCTTTCTGGAGAGAGTTTAACAACAGCTTTCTGGAGAGAGTTTAACAACAGCTTTCTGGAGAGAGTTTAACAACAGCTTTCTGGAGAGAGTTTAACAACAGCTTTCTGAAGAGAGTTTAACAACAGCATTCTGGAGAGGATTAGCTGGACCTTTTTCCCTCCATGCTGCTGAAATCTCCTTAGCTTTTGGAACCATTTCTCAGTGTGATAAGATCCAATCACCACCCATTACTGATTCAGCCTTTTGGGCCAATTCGTTGGCCACTCGCCAAATCAATCAAACTGAGTCAGAGCCATCTCCGCCATTGGTGCCATCCAGTCTACAACTCCAAAAATAAAATAAATAATGGGTTAACCAGGGAATACCCAGGAAGGACTCTGTCATAGCTATAGTCCTATTAGTAAGGATCCTGTTTCGCATATCTTCATCAAATAGGCGAAGGATGACAACAGATGTTTGATGATTGACTGTGTCGAAGGCTTTCGCCAGGTCGAGAAAGGCCAGGTACAGCAGTTAGCACTGCTCCCTGTGTATATACTGGGTGAGCTGTTACTGAAGATTACATCTCTAATGTCTCTCAGAGGAAGGAACTCTTCAGTCAGCGAATGGGGCGATTCAGGAGGTTCCTGCCTGTGGCAATCAGTAGGGAAACTCTCGTATAACTCCCACAATCGGACTTATGTCCTTTTTTGAAGATGGGCGTGATTGTAGCGTGTCTGAGATCACCTGAGCTGATGGATATGAGGTTGATTGATTGCCCCAGGAATGTCTCCACAATGCTTCAGGAGTTTGGCAGGGATTCCTCCTGCTACAGAGAGTTTGTTGTTTCTCAGATGATGGAAGGATTTTTCAGTTTCATTCCAGGTCGAGGTGGCACAGGGACAGAGTCGGGTTGTGTATTCACCAATGGAGTTGAGGAATCTCACGTGTCGATAGAGGAGCTCTTCAAATTGTTCCCTGCAGCAGATGTTGACTTCCTCTTTGTCCTTGATGATCTATCCGCTGTTCTCGGCTCTCAGACGGCAGAGCTTGAGTATTGGGTCCAGGAACGGCCTTGACAGACCTGAAGAATCCTCCCGAGTGGAATTTAGAAGGATGAGGGAGGATCTTATAGAAACATTTAAAATTATGAAGGGAATAGATAGGATAGATGCGGGCAGGTTGTTTCCACTGGCGGGTGACAGCAGAACTAGGGGACAAAGCCTCAAAATAAGGGGAAGTAGATTTAGGACTGAGTTTAGGAGGAACTTCTTCACCCAAAGGGTTGTGAATCTATGGAATTCCTTGCCCAGTGAAGCAGTTGAGGCTCCTTCATTACATGTTTTTAAGGTAAAGATAGATAGTTTTTTGAAGAATAAAGGGATTAAGGGTTATGGTGTTCGGGCCGGAAAGTGGAGCTGAGTCCACAAAAGATCAGCCATGATCTCATTGAATGGCGGAGCAGGCTCGAGGGGCCAGATGGCCTACTCCTGCTCCTAGTTCTTATGTTCTTATGAGTCATGTTTGTCTGCAACATAGAACATAGAACATAGAACATAGAACGATACAGCGCAGTACAGGCCCTTCGGCCCTCAATGTTGCACTGACATGGAAAAAACTAAAGGCCATCTAACCTACACTATGCCCTTATCATCCATATGCTTATCCAATAAACTTTTAAATGCCCTCAATGTTGGCGAGTTCACTACTGTTGCAGGTAGGGCATTCCACGGCCTCACCACTCTTTGCGTAAAAAACCCACCTCTGACCTCTGTCCTATATCTATTACCCCTCAATTTAAGGCTATGTCCCCTCGTGCTAGCCACCTCCATCCGCGGGAGAAGGCTCTCGCTGTCCACCCTATCTAACCCTCTGATCATTTTGTATGCCTCTATTAGGTCACCTCTTAACCTTCTCTCTAACGAAAACAACCTCAAGTCCATCAGCCTTTCCTCATAAGATTTTCCCTCCATACCAGGCAACATCCTGGTAAATCTCCTCTGCACCCGTTCCAAAGCTTCCACGTCCTTCCTATAATGAGGTGACCAGAACTGTACGCAATACTCCAAATGCGGCCGTACTAGAGTTTTGTACAACTGCAACATGACCTCATGGCTCCGGAACTCAATCCCTCTACCAATAAAGGCCAACATTAAAATTAGCCTGTTGGCTATTGTGTTCTTTCCATTCACCATTTGTTTTTTGTGCTTCGGGTTATTTTTAATCCATTGTTGGGATGTGGGTGTCAATGGTTAGACCAGCATTTATTGCCCGTCCCTAAGTTCCCTTGGGAAGGTGGTGTTAGCCGCCTTCTTGAACTCTGCAGTCCATGTGGCGTAGGTACATCCACAGAGGTAGGAGGGAGTTCCAGGATTTTGACCCAGCGACAGTGATAAGTCAGGATGGTGCGGTTCTTGGATGGGAACGTCCAGGGATGGTGTTCCCATGTGTCTGCTGCCCTTGTCCTGATCGATGGTAGTGGGTTTGGAAAGCCCTGCCTGAGGAGTCTTGGTGAGTTCCTGCAGCGTATTTTGT
Organism: Scyliorhinus canicula; assembly: GCF_902713615.1. Classification (NCBI taxonomy): domain Eukaryota; kingdom Metazoa; phylum Chordata; class Chondrichthyes; order Carcharhiniformes; family Scyliorhinidae; genus Scyliorhinus; species Scyliorhinus canicula. The sequence goes on along the minus strand of NC_052152.1, from coordinate 4,715,735 downwards.
AGATGGTACACACGGCTGCCACTGTGCATCGGCGGTGGAGGGAGTGAATGTTTAAGGTAGTGGATTGGGTGCTAATCAAGTGGGCTGCTTTGTCCTGGATGGTGTTGAGCATCTTAAGCAGCATTCATCCAGGCTAGTGGAGAGTGCGTATTCCATTACACTCCTGACCTAAGCCTTGTAGATGGTGCACAGGATTTGGGGAATCAGGGAATGGATTACTGGCCTCAGGATCCCCAGCCTCTGACCTGCTCTGGTAGCCACAGTGTTTATATGGCTAGTCCAGTTCGCTAGCCCCCAGGGTGTTGATCGGTTTTTGGCTGTACTGCTGGCCTCAGGTGGCAATTGGTCAGCTGCCTTTCTCCTGAACTGTGATGAAGCTTTCAGTCTATGAACACTTTGCTTTTAAACTCAGTTAACTTCTGTATCGCTTAGTCATTCTGCTCAAAGGAGCCTCAGTGTTTCCTGGTAGAGAAGCCACGACACTCGTGCTGCACCGGTTATGGTGGACTGCGGAGTGGATACACGGCTGCTCCCGTTAGCCGGGAATCAATAGGTTGCCTGTGAGGTTCCAACTGAAAATGTGTTTGAACTTACAGGGAATAATGTTCAAATGTGTTCGACAGAACCCAACTATAATTCCGTTTAGTTAACAAGTGGAACTTTGTGTAGGCAATGGGGGTCTTGCCTGATGGTTAGAGAGCTGGCGAGAGAGCCACATCGCCGAAATTGTGATTGGCGATTGGGCGGAGAATGGATTCCGACACCGGAATTTGAGCCGGACGCTGGTTTGACGCTGTCCGCCATGCTCCGCATCCTCCAAAGTAGCATCATTGTGTGCGTGCTGCGCGCCATTTCAACGGCGTTGGCACATCATCGGCCTGCCCACCCGCGATGCTCCAGCCCCAAAGGACTGAGTTCCCGACGGCGTGGGCCACGTGTGATCCCAAGCGGTCTGGAACCCGCCATGCTGGCGACGGACGGTATTCAGCACTGCCACACTCAGTCGGGATCCGTGCCGCTGGCCGGTGAGGCTTCGGCTAGGGCTGGGGGACTGGTGGGGGGCGGTCAGGGGGTGGGCTGTGGGGTCGTAGTTCGCGGGTTAGGGTTCGTGCACGGCCGTCAGCATGTTTTACGTCGCAGTTCGTAAAAAAGTGTCCTAAAAAAGTAAGGTGGGGGGGGGGGGGTTGTTGGGTTACAGGTATAGGGTGGATACGTGGGTTTGAGTAGGGTGATCATGGCTCGGCACAACATCGAGGGCCGAAGGGCCTGTTCTGTGCTATACTGTTCTATATTCTATGTTCTAGGTCATCTGCCGTGCGCATGCGCGGCCCAGCCATTCTCCGGCCATTCTCCAGCCGTTTTCCGTGCGATCCGCAGGAGTTTCACTCGGCTCCGGTGCTAGCCCCTCACTGGTACCGGTATCAGTGAGCGGTTTGCGCTGACTTTCCTGTCGTGAAAGTCCACATATGCTCCGCTGGCGTCAAAACTTAGGGCTGGATTCTCTGATTTGGAGATTATGTGCCGACACCGGCGTGGGAAACGGTGGCATGTCAGGACAACTGGCGCAAAATGGTCACCGATTCCCCGTTTGGTTGGGGGCGAGCAGGAAGGTAGCGTAGAGCTCCCGGCTCTAGCTGCCGATATGTCCCGGAGAATTGCAGGGTCCATGGCCGCGCATGCGCACGGTGGCAGCTGGCAGATGCCACGCCGTGCTTCATGGCTGACGCAGCCCGCGGACCTAGCCCACGAAATAGCCCCCCTCTCCGGCCGGCTCGAGCGCCCTGGACCATGCCACCACAATGCCCCCAGCCCCGAATATGTCCACCCCTGCCCGCGGACCCCCCCCCGACTGTGGCGGCACTGGACTGAGTCGGCAGCGCCACGCCGAGTTCGCGATGGGTGAGACCATGAGAGACCCACGCCATTGGGAACTTGGCCAGTCTGGGGCAGAGTATCGGGGCGGCCCTCAGGCAATAGGCAGAGGCTGTGGATACATGGTACCCTGTACTCACAGAGTACGCCGCGTTGGAGGGTACAGAGCATCGCGGACGCGGCACCGCCCCTGATTCTGTCAGGCCCGTCTCCCTTAGTCTGAGAAAGGGAGAATCCAGCCATTTCTCTACAAGATTAATTTCCTTCCGCTCCTCACTAAAACTCTCATAACCTCCGGCACATTATTCATGTCTTCCTTTGTGAAGACTGAAGCAAAGAACAAAGTTAGTTCCTCAGCCATTTCTTTGTTCCCCATTATTAATTCCCTTGTTTCTGACTGTAAGGGGCCTACATTCGCCTTTATTAATCTTTTTCTCTTTACATACCCATAGAACTTTCACAGTCAGTTTTTATGTTCTCCGCTAGTTTACTTTCATATTGTATTTTCCCCTTCTTACCAATCCCTTGGTCCATCTTTTAACTGTCCCCAATCCTCAGGTCTATTGCTTTTTCTTGCTAATTTGTGTGTCTCTTCTTTAAATCCAATACTGTCTCTAATTTCTCTTGTAAGCCATGATTTGACCACAGATCCTTTCCTATGCTTGAGCCAAATAGGAATGAACAACTTTGAGAGTTTGCCTATTTGTTCCTTGATGCTGCCACTGCCTATCCGCTGTCCTTCCTTTCAGTAATGTTTCCCAGTCCATCAGAGCCAGCTCATGCCTCATATCGCCATAGTTACCTTTATTGAGGTTCAGGATCTGGGTCTCAGAATCAGTGACCTCACTATTCACCATGATAAAGAATTCTATCATATTATGGTCGCCCCAAGGGTTCTCTCACAACTACATTGCCAACTCATCCTTTCTTATTGCACAACAGCCACTCCAAGATGGCCTGTTCCCTTGTTGGTTCCCCAAAGCATTGTCCCGAATGCACTCCTCTGTTGTATTTATGACTAATTTGACTCACCCAATCTATATGCAGATTAAAGTTACCCAGAAACACAGATATTCCTTTATCACATGCATCTCTGATTTCCTGTCTAACGCTATTCCCAACATTACCACTGCAGTTTGGTGCTGTCTACCACCCCATGAATGTTTTCTACTCCTTAACGTTTCTTAACTCGACGCATACAGATTCCGCATCACCTCTGCTAATATCTTTCCTCAATATTGTATCAATATTTTCTTTAATCAATAATGCAACTCCACCACCTTTCCTTTCTGTCTGTCCCTCCTAAAAGCTGAATAGTCCTCAATGTGTAGTTCCCATCCTTGGTCGCCTGGCAGCCATGTCTCTGTAATCATGGGCGGGATTCTCCCGCAACTGGCCGGATGGTCCGACGCCGGCGCCAAGAGCCGCACTTCCGGGGATTAGGCCGGCGGCGGAGGGGGTGGCACCGTGCCAACCGCCGCCGAAGGGGCCGTCGGGAATTGCCGCATGCGCAGAACCGCCAGCGTGGTTCCGCACATGTGCAGGAGGGTCCTTCTCCGTGCCGGCCAAGACAGAGCCCTGCAGAGGCTGGCGTGGAAGGAAAGAGTGCCCCCATGGCACAGGCCCGCCCGCAGATCAGTGGGGCCCGATCGCAGCCCAGGCCACCGTGCCCCCCCCCCCCCCCCCCCGCCCCCGGGGCTGAATCCCCCCCGCGCCCCCCAGAGGACTCACCTAGCCGGCCTACAAGCCAAGTCCCGCCATGATGGACCATGTCCATTTCACGCTGTCGGGACTGGCCAGGAAACGATGGCCGCTCGGCCCATCGGGGCCAGGAGAATTGTCGGGGGGTGGGGCGCTGCCAACGACCACCGACCGGTGCAGCATAAACCCCGCTCGAAAACCGGCACCGGAGAATACTGCAGCCGGCGTCGGAGTGGCGGGACGGGATTCGCGCCTCCCCCCAGGGATTCTCTGACCTGGCCTGGGGGGGGGGGGTTGGAGAAGCACTCCCCACAACTGCATCAAACCCCTTTACATCTATCTGGGCAACTAATTTGACCATTTTATTTTGAATGCTCCGAGCATTCAGGTACAAAACCTTAAGGTGAGTCCTTTCAACGTACCTTGTCCCATCCCTACTATTTTTTACAGTGTTAGTATCTGATACAGGCCCTTGATTTCTTTGCCCATAGCTTTTCTCTTTTTGTCTTCTTCTCTTGTTCTTACAGTTAATACGGAAAGGTCTGGTATGATGTGAGAGAGAAACTCAAATTCTCCCAGTTGTAAGCTTTGTATGCTCAGTGATCAGGGCCAATGATCCGGAATCATTAATGTCGATTGTAGGTGAGTGTCCAAATCATACTGAAGACTATTTAAATTGATGCAATTTAACCCCTGACCTTTTCTACATCAGGGCGATACCGACGGGAACAATCATAGAACATAGAACATAGAACAGTACAGCACAGAACAGGCCCTTCGGCCCTCAATGTTGTGCCGAGCCATGATCACCCTACTCAAACCCACGTATCCACCCTATACCCGTAACCCAACAACCCCCCCTTAACCTTACTTTTATTAGGACACTACGGGCAATTTAGCATGGCCAATCCACCTAACCTGCACATCTTTGGACTGTGGGAGGAAACCGGAGCACCCGGAGGAAACCCACGCACACAGGGGGAGGACATGCAGACTCCACACAGACAGTGACCCAGCCGGGAATCGAACCTGGGACCCTGGAGCTGTGAAGCATTTATGCTAACCACCATGCTACCCTGCTGCCCATTTTGTACTCTGCTTTTCTAATCAGTCCCTTCCCCCACTTCCTCCCGTTACAGAAGAGTTCAATCACTTCGCTCTCCCCTTTGTGCAACTCAACAGCCATCAACTGCAGTGAAACGGTGTGTGAGACACTGAAGAGCTGTCTGGTTGGGTCACATGCTACAGAGTGAAAATTGTATCAGATTCCAACATGCATTGTAGGTGACAGCTGCAGTTACATGATGCATTCATGTGTCATTACACAATGCTGCATTCGATTACCACAAGGTCGATCCTTTGACCTTAATGTTTTGTGAATGATCATCTTAAACAAGCAGTTCAGCTTGTCTGACTAGGGCAGGAGTAAGTTTAAAAGACAGGCAGAGAGAAAAAGGAGACATTTGCTTGGCTGGAGAATGCTCCCCTGACAGTCTCACAGATAAAGAAGTGTCTCTTCACAGAGTGGATCTGAGCTGCCCAGACAGTACGCATCCACCTTTCCCTTCCTCTCCTTGGTGGGCCCTGCAAACAGCTCCTGCAAGAGGGTCTGACCTGGTCAGGACGGCCAAGGAATTCCGGCATTGCAATCCCCCGTCCCTCAGACTGTTGTGACATGGCTCAGAGCGTCTGACCTTTACCCTCACCGAGGTTCTTGAAAAATGAAAAAAAAATGAAAATCACTTATTGTCACAAGTAGGCTTCAAATGAAGTTACTGTGAAAAGCCCCTAGTCGCCACATTCCGGCACCTGTTCGGGGAGGCTGGTACGCAAATCGAACCGTGCTGTTGGCCTGCTTTCAAAGCCAGCGATTTAGCCCTGTGCTAAACCAGCCCCAATATATGTTTGTTGTAATGGTCCTGGGTCTTTATCCTACAAGGCGGAATAGATCCCCAATTTTAGATCAGACACCACACCCCAGATAAGCATGGGGCTTATTTATTCTTGTCTCTATCTGTCCCTTTTTCCTGCCTTGTATCTCTCTTCCCATCGTTATCCAAAAACTGATTCATATCCTTATTTCTAGCTTGCTTTCCCGATTTCGGAGAGAGGCGTTTTGAGATAGTTGGATTGCTAAGGTGTGCCTCCCTAATAATAATAATAATCTTTATTGTCACAAGTAGTCTTACATTAACACTGCAATGAAGTTACTGTGAAAAGCCCCTAGTCGCCACACTCCGGTGCCTGTTCGGGTACACAGAGGGAGAATTCAGAATGTCCAATTCACCCAACAGCTCCCGGGAAAAATCGAGAGGGTCGTCGTGAACTCGGCCAAGTTTCATGACGGCCTCGGAGGCTGCTCCTCGCCCCCTATTCTCCCCTCCCGGCGGGGCTAGGAGCGGCGCTCCATAACTCTTGGCCGCGGGGTCATCGCGCCAAGAATGACGCGGCCGGCGCGCCTAATGATGTCAGCCACGCATGCGCAGGTTGGCCGGCTCCAAACCACGCATGCGCAGGTTGGCCGGCTCCAAACCACGCATGTGCGGCTGACGTCATGACGCTGACGGCACGAGCCCGTGCATGCGCGGTGGCCGCCTTTCCCCTCAGCCGCCCCACAAGACGTGGCGGCTTGATCATGCAGGGCGGCAGAGGGGAAATAGTGCGTCCGATTTGGATGCCGGCCTGATGATCGGTGGGCACCGATCGCGGGCCTGTCCCCTCCCGAGCACAGTCGTGGTGCTCTTGCCCCAAACGGGCCCCTAGAAGCCCCAAACGGGAATCTGGCACCCGTTTCACCAGGTGTGTTTGCCACCATCGCAAAATGGTCGTGAACGGCAGGCCGCTCGGCCCATCGGGGTCGGAGAATAGCCATTCAGCGTGAAAAACGGTGAGCGCCGATTCTTCCGAGCCGGTGGGGGGGGGGGGGGGGAAATCGCAGGGGGGCGCCAAAAATGTCGGGGGGGGCCCTCCCGCGATTCTCCCACGCCGCCTGGGGAGCGGAGAATTCCGCCCCACGTCTTTCGGGACTTGTGGGAGGAAACCAGAGCGCCCGGAGGAAACCCACACAGACACGGGGAGAACGTGCAGACTCTGCACAGACAGTGACCCAAGCAGGGATTCGAACCTGGGACCCTGGTGCTGTGAAGCCACAGTGCTAACCACTGTTCTACCGTGCCATCCTGTTCCCCCAGTGGTTTACCCAGCATCATGTTCTGGACCCACAAACATGGTTAAATTTACGGCTGATTTTGTTTAACCATCTCTTTCAGGTTCTGAAAGGGTGGTCGAGGTGCGAATTCTCACATTTAATAAGCATTTCGATGAGCACTTGAAAGGTGGCAGTGTCCAAGGTTATGGGCCACGTACTGTCAAATAGGAGTAGAACAGATCGGTGCTTGATGGCCAACGGAGACCCGATAGGCCGATGAGCCTCTTTCTCTGTTATAAAGATCTACGACTTTATTTCCAATTATTTTGCAATTACTGCCCAGCCTCAGTCTTTGTTATACCTCCCCATCACCACACCTGTTCAGCTTCTACCCCACTCCCTACCCCGATCACTACCCCTGGCCCGACCCCACTCCCTACCTCTTCACACCATCTACACCACCCCCACTCTCAGCCCCAAACCCCAGGGCTGGTTTAGCACACTGGGCTAAATCGCTGGCTTTGAAAGCAGACCAAGGCAGGCCAGCAGCACGGTTCGATTCCCGTACCAACCTCCCCGAACAGGCGCCGAAATGTGGCGACTAGGGGCTTTTCACAGTGACTTCATTTGAAGCCTACTCGTGACAATAAGCGATTTTCATACTCACCCACTCCTACCCCCATTCCCTGACCCAATCCCACTCCCTGCCCACCCACCGTCTCCCCACTCCCTCTCCTATCCCATCCCCTGCCTCGAGCTTGCCCCTCCTCCGTCCTACCTCTCCCTCCCGTACCTCTGTGCCTGATCTTGGGATATATCCCACGCCAGATCCCGAGCTGCGGTGAAATAATTTGTATTGTATTAAAAGATGTGGAACTCCCGACATGTGCTGCCCCACAGTCGGAATGAGTCAGAGTAAGAACAACAAAAAACTCTCTTTCCATTATAAAACAATTCATGAGAACCACAGAAAAAAAAGCAATTTGTTCGCATAAATTAGCATGCTATTTGCATGACATTTAGAAACACAAGTCATAAATTATGTTGATTTAGTTTTGTTCTTGCCAGGCTGATCGAGGAATGAATATTGAAATCTCGCTTCCCAGGCAGGTGGGAAACTCCATTACAAAACCTTTTAAAACACAAGCAACCTGGCACAATTGAGAAATGATTCACTGTACAGTCACCTTGTCAATCTGTTTCTTTCAACACTTTTCAAAGGACAATAATTGCCAGAAGTATCTCTATCAAAATGAACATAAAGAGTGACGATCCCAGGCAGTGGAGGCGCACAACGTGATGGTTCCCTCTTCATGGACAGTGTCGCCGTCTTCTGCTCGGATTCGCTGTCAGTGTCAGGTCAGACTGTCTGAACGTGCTGGAGACATGGCTGGGAGAGGCTGCGGAGTGTGTCAAAAACTGGGAGGAGAGAGCGGTCAAGGTGAGGCAGAAACTGGGCATGTGAAGGCAGTGTTCCCGTTCCAATGCGGGCAAGAACCTGGTGATCGGGTGTGAGGTGCTCTCAGTGTTGCTGTATGTGGCAAAGGTGTCGATCATACCCCAATCCTATGGCACAGTGGTCACCCTAGCCATGTTCTACTTCATCTGCAAGTCACAAATGGGTCATGTCCACAGGGACATCATGTACAAATCTCTGAGTGGGGGTGGCGGTGGGGGGGGAAATCATACCCAACATTAGCCTCATCCTAATGGCCACCTTTGTGTTTGTCTGCTTCAAGTTGTGCAGAGACCCTCAGTACGCAAACACCACGTGCTGAGGTCCTACTTGTTCCCGGTGTTGCGACAGATGGGTCTGGCCACAGTGTCACGGAATGATCCAACGAGCTGAACCTTCCTGTATCACCCTGTCCCTCGTGGAAAAGGTTTGTGCAGAAAAACACCTCTGACCAGGTGTCCATCAGGCAGTGGTCTGCACGTAACGTCCTCCAGCCCAAGAAAAAGAGGCAGGCTGTCAAAATCAGGCAGAATGCCTCGTCGCTCGATATTTCAAACAATGACATAACGTAGCTGCCGGTGAGAATGACATTCCCTGTCAGTTCCTTCCCAGAGCCCAAAGTCGCTGTGCCACTGCATGTTGCCCTCGAAGAGGCAGCGTGAGGGGTGGGGGGACGAGATGGCCACACACCTCGTTCTGGCACATGGCTTTGCAAAGACGATCTAATGAGTGATATGGGGCGGGATTCTCTGAAATGGGGCAATGTCCCCCACGCCGGTGGGAAAACTGGCACCAACCACTCCGGCGTCAACAGCCCCCGAAAGTGAGGAATTCTCACCTTTCTGAGGGGCTAGGCTGTTGCCGGAGTGGTTCCCAGCAGCTGTAACCGATGCCGAAGGGCCAGCCCGAGTTCGCGCATGCGCAGAATGGGCGGCGTGATCTAGCGCATGCGCGGATCGGCCAGCGTATTTCTGCGTATGCGCAGAACGGCCTGCTTATTTCCGTGCCAGAGTGGGGGTTCTCTTCTCCACACCGGCCCCCGGGCAATATGGCGGAGCGCTTTAGGGACCCGGCGCGAAGGAAAGAAGGCCCCCGCGGAACCAGCAGGACCAGTAGGCCTCGATGGTGGGCCAGGCCACCGTGGGGGCCCCCCCCGGGGTCGAAGCCCCCCCCCTCCAGGACTGCCCCGCACACTTACCTGCCAGGTCCCGCTGTGTGTGAGGTGAGTAATTCACACCGGTGGGACTCGGCCAAACTTTACTCGGCCCATTGGGCCCCGGAGAATTGCTGGGGGGCCGCAGTCAACGGCCCCCGACCAGTATGGCGGGAATCCCGCTGGCCCCTGAAAAACGGCGCAGAGAATAGGGTAGCCGGCGTCGGGGCGGCGAGACGAGATTCGCGCCTCCCCCCCGGGGGATTCTCCGACCCGGCCCAGGGTCGCGGAATCCTGGCCATGTAGTCTTTGTTGAGGTTCATCCCAAGCAGCTCCGTAACCCAGGACTCTGCACTACAGGCTGTTCCTGGGGGGACACACACTGAGACAACCATTAACTGCAGCTGGAGGATCATCAATTCGGTGAAAGATGCTCTTTGATCTGCCCGAAATCTGTTGATCTTCCAGAAGAGAGTGATCCCTGGCCAAGTGTTTCAGACTGGCACCTCTCAAAGGCCAGGACTATGTGCTGAGGGACACACTAAAGCTTGGGGCAGCTGCCACAGAGACGCAATGGGGGACGATCACTGTCTAAGACCTTTCAGCCTGAGTGAACTGGAGGGCTGGGAACCATATCAACCTGTCCAACTGTCAGTTTCCCTGAATGTATCCAGTAAATGTAATAGTACTGTGACACTTCAAAGGCAACATGCTCGCTGGAAAAAAGTTGAATGTTATTACAATTTTCTTTCTGACAATTTGAAATGTTTTGTAACTTTTTTTGATCACAGAATTTACAGTGCAGAAGGAGGCCATTCGACCCATCGATCTGCACCGGCCCTTGGAAAGAGCACTCTCCCCAAGCCCCGCCACCACCCTAGCCCCGTAACCCAATAACCCCTCCTAACCTCCTTGGTCACTAAGGGGCAATTTATCATTGCAAATCCACCTAACCTGCACGTCTTTCGGGACGTGTGGGAGGAAACCGGAGCACCCGGAGGAAACCCATGCAGACATGGGAGAATGTGCAGACTCCACAGAGAGTAAGCCAAGCCGGGAATTGAACCTGGGACCCTGGAGCTGTGAGGCAGCAGTGCTAACTACCATGCCGCCCATATATTGACATATACATAGACATAGAATATACTGTGCAGAAGGAGGCCATTCGACCCAGCGAGTCTGCACCGACCCACTTCAGCCCTCACTTCCCCCCTATCCCCATAACCCAAGAACCCCTCCTAACCTTTTTGGTCACTAAGAGAAATTTATCATTGCAAATCCACCTAACCTGCACGTCTTTCGGGACGTGTGGGAGGAAACCGGAGCACCCGGAGGAAACCCACGCAGACACGGGGAGAACGTGCAGACTCCGCACAGACAGTGACCCAGCGGGGAATCGAACCTGGGACCCTGGCGCTGTGAAGCCACAGTGCTATCCACTTGTGCAACCGTGCTGCCCAATATTGCAATTTTATGGATAAATAAAATTTAAGAAAAACCCTAAATGAGGTGTTCAGCAGGCGAGAGAGAGATGGGGGAATATGTCCAGAAACACATACAAAATCTCTCCGGCTGCAGTCGATGGGGGCCGATGTCAAGGAGGATCGCCAAGAGGCATCAAACTCACTCTTTACCTTGGACACTTCCAAGGTCATCATCTGGTCCAGTGTCCGCTCTGTGAAGCAGAATGAAATGTGCTTACGTTTCTTCTTCCAAAAGGTGCACACAGAGAGCTCAGCGATCAGCAACCTGTTGGAAGAAGACAGATCAGTAAAGGCACACAGTCTAACATTCTGAGCATCCTTTTATACCAGATGATGTGAAGCCCACATAGCACAGCCTCACAGTCCTTCCTGTCGTCCATCATGGAAAGTCGGGGCAAGGGACAAGGATGTCACAGAATGACTGCAGGGCATTTTTCTGGGGGAAGGTGAACAGCCAGAGGTTGTGGCCCACTTTGGTACCACACCATAGATAGGAAGGTGGATGTAGTCCTGAAATCAGCATTTAGGGAGCTGGGTAGGAAATTAGCAAGCAGGAACTCAGATGTAGTAATCTTTGGATTAGTCCCAGTGCTACATGCAATTGAATACAAAATAGGAGGATAAGGCACATGAATGCCTGACTGGAGGGACAATGAAGGAGGGAGGGCTTTAGATTCCAGGTACACTGGGACTGGATCTGGGGGAGTTCCCCTAACTAATGAATCCCATGTCACTATTGCTCTTCCCTTCTCCTTCCTCCCCTCACGTGTAGAGCGAAGCACCTTGTGCTGCCACAAGCCTGGCTTTGAGGAAGCTGTACTCCCACCAGTATCCAGATTGGAAAACTGATTTCTGAGAGGGACTCCTGTACTACCTGTTCTCTGAACTGCCTGGTGGTCACCCATTCCCTCTCTGCCTCCAGGTCCTTGAACTGAGGTGTGACCATCTCTCTGAACACGCTATCCATGTAGCTCTCAGCCTCATGGATGCATCACAGCGACTGCAGCCGCCGCTCACGCTCTGAAAACCCAAGTTCCAGTTTCTGCAGTTGGCAGCACTTTCTGGCCACATGGTGGTCCAGGACACCAGTAGTGCACACAACTTCCCACATATTACAGGACATGCATACCACACAACAGAGCTGCCCTTATGTTACTTAACTTTACTTCCCTTATGCTAACTTTATTCTTCTTTGGATTATTTATATTAAATTATTATATTGGCCCTAACATTCCTTTATTCCCAGCGCTTCTCAATTAAATCCATGTATGGAGATTTGTTTAAAAAATAACACGCCCTTTACAGCAATTTAAAGACAGTCCCTAATAGCAGTTTCTTACGAACCAATTCATTTATGGTTTTCCTGTGATGTCTCTCTTTTTTTTTATATCTCTCTTTTCGGACTCATTGTGGGTCTGTTCAGAGCGGGTGTGACTCTCCAACTCACAGGTATCAATCTAATGAACCTCCTCTGAACCACCTCACTCACATTTGAGGGCGTGCTGCATTCTCAGAGGTCCCATCTTCCAGCTGAGCTACTAAAATCCCTCGCCCATCTGCTTATGGATGCAAATGTATCCCACAATTTTTACTGAAAGACGAATGGGGAGATATACCAGATGTCCTGGTCAATTTTCTTTTGTTCATTTATGGGATGTAAGTATTGCTAAGAAGGCCGGCTTTTATTGCCCATCCCTAATTACTCTTTAGAAGGTGGTGGTGAGCTGCTTTCTTGAACTGTTGTAGTCCTTGAGGTGTAGGTACACCCACACTGCTGTTAGGGAGGGAGTTCCAGGATGTTGCCCCAGTGACAGTGAAGGAACGGCCGATATATTTCCAAGTCAGGGTGGTGACTGACTCGGAGGGGAACCTCCAGGTGGAGGGGGTCCCAGGTATCTGCCGCTCTTGTCCTTCTCGATGGTAGAAGTCGTGGGTTTGGAAGGTGCTGGCTAAGGAACCTTGGTGAGTTACTGCAGTGCATCTTGTAGATGGTACACACGGCTGCCACTGTTCGTCGGTGGTGGAGGGAATGAATGTTTGTGGAAAGAGGAGCAATACCTCCTGTGGCAGGAGTGAACGTTTAAGGTGGTGAATGGAATGCCAATCAATTGGGCTGCATTGCCCCACATTCCATCAATGCACAACTCAGATTATTTGCAGGGGAATGTGAGGACGGTACAATCTGGGTAAACCCCAACATAAGCACCTTATTCGGGTGTAACAATCAAAGGACAATATGCAAAAAGCCCAATGGGACCTCATCAGAATGCTAGATTAGCACCTCCAAAAAAAAGGGGATTGGTGGGAATTTCCAAATGAAGGCTGCCCTGAAATTGGATTTTGAGCAAAAAGCACCGAAAAAGATACGGAATTGGGCAAACATGCCCCGGAACACTCAGAGAGGGTAACTTGGCCCTGTACAAAATCAGGACAGGACCCAAACCAGCCCCAAGAACCACACAACAGACCCAGGATATCACCCGACAATTGTCAGAAACCGAGACCCCCACCAGGTAGGACGACATTGGAAACTGGAACCCCAGCCTTCAAAACCACCTCCTATTATGCCTCATCTCCCATTTCACCAAAGTCCTCCCCCTGATTGCAGTATATATATATTGGCAGCCTCACATTCCAGCTCTGCAGGTGGAAGGCAAGAGTGACCCACCCACAGATATACACCGTCCGAACTCCCCTTTCTACAATTCAATAACGGAGACCCGGAAATTTACACCTCATGAATGTTTACAAACAATTGCTGCTGAATGGACCATTTGTGCCTTTTATGTTAAGATTTAGAATAGATAGTATGAAATGTGATGCTGCTGCGGTGAATTTCTGTGTTGTGAATAAGTTTTGAATGTATAAGCAAGCAGCATGAGATTAAGTTAGCTTAGAAATGAACTGTCTTTAAAATGAATTTGATTTGAAAATGAAATTGTAGTTATTAATGAATTGACTTTCTGTTGAACTGTATGGAATAGTGAATTGGGTAATATTGTGTGATGTATTTTGGCTAGAGTAGAGTAGGACCCTGATTAACCCACAGGTGACTGGGAATGCAGGGCAGGATTTGATTCTAATCTGTGATCCACCATGCTTCACGTTCAGGATCAAGAGGATGGACATGCGGTCATCTAAAATGGCCGCCCGCAAAGGACGATGGGAATTGTGGTCAGGTTGGGACACAGACAGGACACAACTTGTGTATATTGCAAACAACAACTGAGACTTATACAGAAACTCACACCTTCTAGACACCACTCACAGGTTTTCCAGGGACAATGAGCTCCAGATTGAAACTTACCATTAATGGCAGATTCAGGGCACCTGTTTGCTTTATTTGGGAGTGCCTGCGTGTCTTGGACACTATCGCCCATGACCGACTAGGCCCCACCCAGCCATTAAGGGACCCACCCCTAATTGACCAGGATCGATTAGGGTGATCGAAATCCTATCGATCCATTGGGTCCCGACATGGGACCACCCAAAAGAGGGCGAAAGATGGGAGGATAAGAAGAACTGCTCGGTCAACATTCTGTCTCTTTTGGGGGACCGGCTTCTGTCCACCAACTGCAGCACATCGACCAGCCAAGATCAAGGACCCGCGATCTCCACCTGAAAGACGACACTCAGCCAAGACGAACAAGCCAACCTCCAGCCGCCACACGTGGGGAACCAGAAAAAGGCCTTATCTAACCTGCACAGAGCTGGTCACTTGGAAGTTAAGTAAAGGTCGTTTCACTGCTAGATATAGTGTAATGTGTAGGAGCGTGTAATTTATTCAGTATGGAAGTAATCCTAGGTTCAATAATAAACTGTGATTATACTAAATATTTGTTGTGGGGTAATTTTTCCAATACATGGAACACACTCGCACATTGTGGTTATTAATATTAATAAAAGAGACAGAAGTTAACACCATCAACACGCAACTCAGATTATTTGCTACTTCATTGGCTGTCAGTCATTGTACAGGTAGTGATTGGCAATTTCCTGGTGGGGTGGGGGGCAGGGGAGGTAATTTGAACAATAAGCAAAGTGTTGAGCTGTAAGACCCACCCCATGCACACCTTTATGATCCAGATTCACTTTGAAAGATGGCCTTTGAGAATGTTCACTTGCCTGGACCCCAAATCTGAATAATGAAAGTACTTACCACTCTTTCTACACCACAAACCATTGGAACCTAAGTTTCAGCGAGCTGCCTCCAGAGATTAGTTTCTCCTATCGCACATTCCTAAAGGTGGCAGCAAGAGGAGGTTGGACTTGCTGAGATAAACTGAGCTGAATCTCCTCCCACTGTCAGACTCACTGTCGGACTTTACCCTCCAAATTAACCTTTTACCAATGACCACTCCACCCAATCATTTTTCTCCTTTTCGTGTCAGTTGTAATTTGTTTCTTAATTTTGGTCATGTTTATATAACTTGAGCCAACTGATTTTGATTTTGTATTTTCAGCCTTATTTAACCTTTAAAGGAGTTCCAGCTCACCTTCATATAAATATCGTCAAGCACAACACTAATCAATACAATCATCGCTTACACTTCTATTTGAAGAAAACAAGGACAACCCTGCTGGCCTCTCCATATAAATGAAGTCCTTTAACCATTCTGGTAAATTTCCTGCACACTTTTTCCAAGGCCTTAAAATTTTTTCCGAAGTTGGTGGCCAGAATTGCACGCGATACTCTAACTGAGGCCTAACCCAGTGTGTTGGAAAGGTTTGGCAGAACTCATGAGGCCTGGAAGCCTGCCCACCATCGACAAGGCACAAGTCAGGAGTGTGATGGAATACTCTCCACTTGCCTGGATGAGTGCAGCTCCAATACTCAAGAAGCTCAACACCATCCAGGACAAAGCAGCCCCGCTTGATTGGCACCCCATCTACCACCTTAATCATTTACTTCCTCCACCAACGACGCAGAGTGGCAGCCCTGTGTACCATCTACAAGATGCACTGCAGTAACTCACCAAGGTTCCTTAAGCAGCACCTTCTAAACCTACAACCACCACCACCTCGAAGGAAATGGGCAGCAGACGCATGGGAACCCCACCACCTGGAGGTTCCCCTCCAAGTCACGCAACTCCCTGACTTAGAAATAATGGCCATTTCTTCACTGTTGCGAGTGCAAAATCCTGGAATTCTCTCCTGAACAGCACTGTGGGCGTACCTACATCACATAGGCTGCGGCACTTCAAGAAGACAGCTCACCACCACCTTCTCAAGGGCAATTAGGGATGGGCCATGAATGTCGCTCTCCCCTTGAAGCACGAGGACACAATCCTCGAGCTCGGAATCCGGGTTCAAGGGTTGGTATTATTTGTCCCTATCAGGGTTCCACTCTCACTGGTTGTGGAGCCTCTAACTTGGTGGATGGCTGGCTAGTATCTGCAAAGTGAAACCACGGAGAATAGATTTGATCTCTTTTCTTTGTCTCTTCCAATTTTCCATCCCTCTGGTTTGCTGGGTTGTAATTTCTTCTGAAGAGCAAGCACTGGCGTGAGCTGAATGGACTGCCCAATTGTATCTCCCCATTTGTCATGTGTAACCTGAGACAATGTGTATGGGTGGACTATTCAGCAAGGGGTGCGTTCACACCCGACCCAGCACCACCTTCCCTCCAACCTTTCCTCAGAGGACATATGTAACATCCTAACTCATGTCAGGCCAGAGTCCATTCACCCAGGACCAGGGACAATTCTCAACACTGATTTTATAGCCAAAATATTTCTCCACTGGCTCCAGACTCTCCCTCTTAAGTAAAGGATCTGTCTCTTGTTCTGTTGTCATTGAATCCGTTGCTCTGTTGTAAAGCAGCCTCGTTAATAATCACCCAGTCTAACTCAGGCTGAAAGGTGTAAATGAGGTTATTATTCATGTCTTGACAAGTCGATGATATACAGACACTGCTCGTGAACAAATATCACCCAGAAATGGGAGAATAAACTCTTTGAGTACTGACCTTTGGGCTCTGTGTGCAATGCTCATTAACTCCAGTTGGGTGGGATGGGAGTAGGAACTCCACAATTGGTCTCAGTGCTCTGGCTAAGGAGGGGAAGAATATTCAGCCAACGTTCCCCGCTGATGTTTACAATGTAGTTTTCACATCGGGACAGACATGGAAGCACGGAGAATAAAGTTCAGCCCTCCACAATCAAATAGATGGCCAAAAATCACAGCTGGTGCAGTCGGTATAGCGGCGTTGGGGGCCGCTCAACGCGGCCCCCCCCCCCGGCGATTCTCCCCGCGCGATGGGCCGAGTGCCCGCCGAGTTCGGCCGAGTCCCCCCTGTGTCGTTCTCGTGTGGTCCTACCTGGTGGCACCTCGCCGTTCTGGTGGGGGGGGGGGGGGAAATCCGACTCTGAGGGGGGAGGGGTGCCTCCACGGTGGCTTGGCCCACGATCAGGGCCTACTGATCGGCGGGCGGGCTTATCCGGGTGGGAGCCTACGTTCCTCCACGTCGGGCCCCTGTAGCTCTCCGCCATGTTGTGTCGGGGCCGGCGCGGAGAATGTACGCTCGAACTCGCACCGGCCGTAGTGCGCATGCGCAGACGTGCGCCGCCTGTTCTGATGCCGGTATCGGCAGCTGGAGCAGCTGAGGCTCTCCAGTGCTGTACTGGCCCCCCCCCCACCCCCCCCGTGCGACGCAGGATCGCTGCCGGCGTTTACGACAGCGACAACACTTAGACTCAGGATCAGAGAATCCCGCCCGATGTTTCCACTTGCAGGAAAAACAAGAAGCAGAGGACACAATCTCAGACTAAAGGGACGATCCTTTAAAACAGAGATGAGGAGGAATTTCTTCAGCCAGAGGGTGGTGAATCTGTGGAACTCTTTGCCGCAGAAGGCTGTGGAGGCCAAATCACTGAGTGTCTTTAAGACAGAGATAGATAAGTTCTTGATTAATAAGGGGATCAGGGGCTATGGGGAGAAGGCAGGAGAATGGGGATGAGAAAAATATCAGCCATTATTGAATGGCAGGTCAGGCTCGATGGGCCGAGTGGCCTAATTCTGCTCCTATGTCTTAGTTCGAAGCTGGGAATCGAACCTGCATCTCTGGCACTGTGAGCAACGGTGCTAACCACTGTACGACCATGTAGCCCATAGTTAAAAGTGCTAAATAAACAAAAGCTTTTGTTGTAGATTGTTCTTGAGTCTAACCCTCCCTCCCCCCAGGAGACTTTTTATTTTGTGTTTAAGGTACGATACAAAAATAAGTTGTTGTTGCGGCTGTTGAGAATTAACAAGAGATTCTGAGCTTCTTTGTATTGTACACAGTCAGTGAGGAGATCTGGTCAATATGGTGTGGAGTTTTGAAGATGTACATTACAGCATGGCACAACAGACAATTGGGCTATTTGGCCCATTGAGCCTCTGTCGGCCCTTTGGTAAGGTTATCCAGTGAGTCCCCCTCCCCTGCTCGTTCTCCACAAATCATCAATCTTTTTCCCTTCAATTATTAATCAAATTATTTTATGAATTAAGTAGGGGAAAACTATTTCAATTTGTCAGAAATGAAGGGACATTAATCACCAAATTATTTAAAGATTTATTTTACACGAGGGTTGTTGGGACTGAATGTGGCTGACCGATGGTGGGAGAACAATATGTTACGGCCTTTGAATCGGGCAAATAGAGAATCTGAGTACGGTATTGAGTGACACAAAGTTTCTCTTAGAAAACTGGTAAAACACCCACATAGTTAAGAAACTCTCACATTTACTCACAGAAAGTAATGTGAACACTAACTCTGAGAGTCTCAGACATGAATACACACATTCACAAACACAAACAGTCGAAAGCCTGCAGACAGTAATTGCTGAAATCGAGTCATTCTTCTCCATCTATCAATAACAGCTTTATCAATACTACTTCTATCCGAAGATTCATTTCGGCCGTTGCCAGAATGTTATGATATTCCACATGCCTGCCTAGTGATTTACTTATCTATCATTTTATTCTCAGACAGTTAAATTATCAGTTTAATTTGGAGAAGATGATGAATTGATTACATAAATTCTTGCCTGACCGATGGAGAGAAAGCCATCTGCTCTTTCGCTATTTTTCCAACTAGGCCTCTTTTCTTCCAAAGTCACTGTGTTCAGGCGTAAAAGTGCTGACTCTCTCTGAGGGACAGTTCCTGAAGGTGCTGACTCTCTCTGAGGGACAGTTCCAGAAAGTGCTGACTCTCACTGAGAGACAGTTCCTGAAGGTGCTGACTCTCACTGGGATACAGTTCCTGAAGGTGCTGACTCTCACTGGGACACAGTTCCTGAAGGTGCTGACTCTCGCTGGGATACAGTTCCTGAAGGTGCTGACTCTCACTGGGGGACACTTCCTGAAGGTGCTGACTCTCACTGGGGGACACTTCCTGAAGGTGCTGACTCTCACTGGGACACAGTTCCTGAAGGTGCTGACTCTCACTGGGACACAGTTCCTGAAGGTGCTGACTCTCACTGGGACACAGTTCCTGAAGGTGCTGACTCTCACTGGGATACAGTTCCTGAAGGTGCTGACTCTCACTGGGACACAGTTCCTGAAGGTGCTGACTCTCACTGGGGGACACTTCCTGAAGGTGCTGACTCTCACTGGGGGACACTTCCTGAAGGTGCTGACTCTCACTGGGACACAGTTCCTGAAGGTGCTGACTCTCACTGGGACACAGTTCCTGAAGATGCTGACTCTCACTGGGACACAGTTCCTGAAGGTGCTGACTCTCACTGGGACACAGTTCCTGAAGGTGCTGACTCTCACTGGGACACAGTTCCTGAAGGTGCTGACTCTCACTGGGACACAGTTCCTGAAGGTGCTGACTCTCACTGGGGTACAGTTCCTGAAGATGCTGACTCTCACTGGGACACAGTTCCTGAAGGTGCTGACTCTCACTGGGATACAGTTCCTGAAGGTGTTGACTCTCACTGGGACACAGTTCCTGAAGGTGTTGACTCTCACTGGGACACAGTTCCTGAAGGTGCTGATTCGCACAGGGGGACAGTTCCTGAAGGTGCTGACTCTCACTGGGGAACAGTTCCTGAAGGTGCTGACTCTCGCTGGGACACAGTTCCTGATGGTGCTGACTCTCACTGGGGGACAGTTCCTGAAGGTGCTGACTCTCACTGGGACACAGTTCCTGAAGGTGCTGATTCTCACAGGGGGACAGTTCCTGAAGGTGCTGACTCTCACTGGGGTACAGTTCCTGAAGGTGCTGACTCTCGCTGGGGGACAGTTCCTGAAGGTGCTGACTCTCGCTGGGGGACAGTTCCTGAAGGTGCTGACTCTCACTGGGACACAGTTCTTGATGGTGCTGACTCTCACTGGGGGACAGTTCCTGAAAGTGCTGACTCTCGCTGGGGTGTAGTTCTTGATGGTGATCCAAGTCTAGAATTTAATTGGCAGTGCTCCAGTGAACTACAGTGTTTCTCACAAACAACTTACCCTCGGTTCATTTTCATTGTCAGTGAGATTCAGCCAACACAGCCGCATGTTCTACATTAAACCTGGAGGTATTGAATGGATCTCTTCGTAACTCAGTGACCTGTCAGGGGAGATCTTAATTGCAAAGTGATTCACTAACAAAGGCAGATTGCACTGCAAAGGTTTAATTATCTTGTACGTTTGATTGATGCCATCAGTTTCATTTGTCATTCATAAAATGCAAGTCGTAAGGCTGAAACTAGCTGAAGTGTCCCGATGCAAGAGATATAAATAGCACAGTCAGGCATTTATACCACAATACTAAATTAAGAAACTGGCTCCTCCAGTGTAGGTGTTTAACACTTGAGTCTCTCTAACTGATCGTGGAAAATTCTCAGATGTCACTAACTGACTTCCCACCAACACAGCTGGTAGAACTGAGAAACAGCCAAATAGTCTTTCAGGACATTGAGCAGGTGAGAGTGTCTGAACTGACTGAAGCACTGCCCAGAGTGAATTACAGACGGAAATCGAATTGGCGGTGTTCGGGCGAGGTGGTGGGTCAGTGGTGATTTACTGGGTGGATAGACCCAGGTTATCGCTCTGGAAAAATTAATTCAAAAACGTACCACAGCAGCTAATGGAATTTAAATCCAATGAACCTGCAATTCAAAGTGAGTCTTCATAATGATGACCATGACAACTTTATCGATTGTTTTAAAAACCCATCTGGTTAGGGGGTGTTTGCTAGAGCTGTTGGGGAGGGGTTAAACTAATGTGGCAGGGGGATGGGAACCGATGCAGGAAGTTGGAAGGTAGTAAAACAGGGACAGAAACAAAAGGAAGTAAGGGGGAAAGTGTAAGGCAGAGAAGCCATAGTCAAACATCAAAAAGGGCGACAGTACAAGGTACAGTGACTGAGGGGAGCTCAGTGAATAGGCCCAGTAATACTAAAAGGAATAAAACTGGAGATGTTAAGATTCAAAACAGAGGTAAAAAAAAAACATAAGTGTACTTTACCTGAATGCTCGTAGTATTTGGAATAAAGTAAATGAGTTGATGACGCAAATCATCGTGAATGACTATGATTTAGTGGCCATTACTGAAACATGGTTAAAGGATGGTCACGACTGGGAGTTAAATATCCGAGGGTATCAAACTATTCGGAAGGGCAGAGTGGATGGTAAGGGAGGTGGTGTTGCTCTGTTATTTAAGGATGACATCCGGGCAATAGTAAGGGATGACATCGGTGCTATGGAGGATAAGGTTGAATCCATTTGGGTGGAAATCAGGAATAGTAAGGCAAAAAAGTCACTGATAGGAGTAGTCTATCGGCCACCAAATAGTAACGTTATGGTGGGGCAGGCAATAAACAAAGAAATAACTGATGCATGTAGAAATGGTACAGCAGTTATCATGGGGGATTTTAATCTACATGTCGATTGGTTTAACCAGGTCGGTCAAGGCAACCTTGAGGAGGAGTTTATAGAATGTATCCGCGATAGTTTCCTAGAACAGTATGTAATGGAACCTACGAGGGAACAAGCGGTCCTAGATCTTGTCCTGTGTAATGAGACAGGATAGATTCATGATCTCATAGTTAGGGATCCTTTTGAAAGGAGCGATCACAATATGGTGGAATTTTAAATACAGATGGAGGGTGAGAAGGTAAAATCAAATACTAGTGTTTTGTGCTTAAACAAAGGAGATTACAATGGGATGAGAGAAGAACTAGCTAAGGTAGACTGGGAGCAAAGACTTTATGGTGGAACAGTTGAGGAACAGTGGAGAACCTTCCAAGCGATTTTTCACAGTGCTCAGCAAAGGTTTATACCAACAAAAAGGAAGGACGGAAGAAAGAGGGAAAATCGACCGTGGATATCTAAGGAAATAAGGGAGAGTATCAAATTGAAGTAAAAAGCATACAAAGTGGCAAAAATTGGTGGGAGACTAGAGGACTAGGAAATATTTAGGGGGTAACAGAAAGCTACTAAAAAAGCTATAAAGAAGAGTAAGATAGAGTATGAGAGTAAACTTGATCAGAATATAAAAACAGACAGTAAAAGTTTCGACAAATATATAAAACAAAAAAGAGTGGCTAAGGTAAATATTGGTCCTTTAGAGGATGAGAAGGGAGTTTTAATAATAGGAGATGAGGAAATGGCTGAGGAACTGAACAGGTTTTTTGGGTCAGTCTTCACAGTGGAAGACACAAATAACATGCCAGTGACTGATAGAAATGATGCTATGATAGGTGAGGACCTGGAGAGGATTGTTATCACTAAGGAGGGAGTGATGGGCAAGCTAATGGGGCTAAAGGTAGACAAGTCTCCTAGCCCTGATGGAATGCATCCCAGAGTGCTAAAAGAGATGGCTAGGGAAATTGCAGATGCACTAGTGATAATTTACCAAAATTCACTAGACTCTGGGGCGGTCCCGGTGGATTGGAAATTAGCAAACGTGACACCACTGTTTAAAAAAGGAGGTAGGCAGAAAGCAGGAAATTATAGGCCAGTGAGCTTAACTTCGGTAGTAGGGAAGATGCTGGAATCTATCATCAAGGAAGAAATAGCGAGGCATCTGGATAGAAATTGTCCATTTGGGCAGACGCAGCATGGGTTTATAAAGGGCAGGTCATGTCTAACTAATTTAGTGGAATTTTTTGAGGACATTACCAGTGCAGTAGATAACGGGGAGCCAATGGATGTGGTATATCTGGATTTTGAGAAAGCCTTTGACAAGGTGCCACACAAAAGGTTGCTGCATAAGATAAAGATGCATGGCATTAAGAAGCAGTTGAGGCTCCTTCATTAAATGTTTTCAGGGTAAAGATAGATAGTTTTTTGAAGAATAAAGGGATTAAGGGTTATGGTGGTTGGGCCGGAAAGTGGAGCCGAGTCCACAAAAGATCAGCCATGATCTCATTGAATGGCGGAGCAGGCTCGAGGGGCCAGATGGCCTACTCCTGCTCCTAGTTCTTATGTTCATATTGGTTCACTAATGTCCTTTAGGGAAGGAAATCTGAGGTCCTTACCTGCTCTGGCTTCCATGTGACCCAGACCCACAGCAATATAATTGATGCTTAGAATAACAGACATCCGGGAGTGAGTTACAGACTGGAATCTAATCAAGCGGTTCAGGGTGGTTTATATATAAAATAACGGATACCCGGGAGTGAGTTAGTTTAGTCCCTTAGACCCACCCCCCTAGACCCCCCCCTAGCCCCCCTAGCCCCACCCCCCTCTAGCCCCACCCCCCCAGCCCCACCCCCCCTAGCCCCACCCCCTAGCCCCACCCCCCCCCCCCCCCAGCCCCACCCCCCCAGCCCTACCCCCCAGCCCCACCCCCCAGCCCCCCTAGCCCCGCCCCCAGCCCCACCCCCAGCCCCACCCCTCTAGCCCCACCCCCCAGCCCCACCCCCCCAGCCCTACCCCCCAGCCACACCCCCCCAGCCCCCCTAGCCCCACCCCCCTAGCCCCACCCTCCCCCAGCCCCACCCCCTAGCCCCAGCTCCTAGCCCCACCCCCCCAGCCCCACCCCCTAGTCCCACTCCGCTAGCCCCACCCCCCTAGTCCCACTCCCCTAGCCCCACCCCCTAGCCCCGCCCCCCTAGTCCCACTCCCCTAGCCCCACCCCCCTAGTCACACTCCCCTAGCCATACTCCCCAAGCCCTCACCCCTTACCCATAGTCTTGCTAATGTTTCCTCTTTAGCTGCTTATTCAATTCTGTTTGGAAGGCCCCAGTTGACTCTGACTTCACCAAACTCTCAGGCAGTGCATTCCAAATCCTAACTGCTTGCAGTGCAGTAAAAACACTTTTCCTCATGTTGGCTCTGTTGCCAATTGCCTTAAATACTCTCCACTTGCCTGGATGAGTGCAGTTCCAACAACACTCAAGGAGCTCGACACCATCCAGGAGAAAGCAACCGCTTGATTGCTCCCCTTCCACAAACATTCAAACCCTCCACCACCGATGAATAGTGGCAGCCGTGTGTACCATCTACAAGGTGCACTGCAGTAACTCCCCAAGGTTCCTTAGGCAGCACCTTCCAAACCCACGTCCACTACCATCTAGAAGGACAAGAGCAGCAGATACCTGGGAACCCCACCACCTGGAGGATTCCCTCCAAGTCACTCACCACCCTGACTTGGATATATATCGTCATTCCTTCACTGTCGCTGGGTGAAAATACTAGAACTTCCTTCTAACAGCACATTGGGTGTACCTACACTTCGGGGACGGCAGCAGGGTTGATAAGGTAACTCCCCACCACCTTCTGAAGGACAATTAGGGATAGGCAATAAATGCTCTGACTAGCAACGCCCACCTCCTGTAAATTAATTTTTAAAAAATCTACGCCCTCTGATTCTGCACCTTTCTGGCAGGAGGTCCTCCCTGATGCTCCACTCCATCCAGTCGCTTCTGTGTACTGCCACAAATGAGACCCCTCACAACCGTATATTTGTCTTTCCCAGGACGTCGATCTCCGGGGTCTCGCTCCCGGCCTGGTTAACGAAACCTGGGCCGGTCCTCCTACGGAAACACGCAAGGAGCCATAAGGCCGATCCCCTGGTCGAGCGGGTTCAGCTTCTCCATACGAACCCTCAGTACGCGTATGTGGCACACCCCGATGGACGACAGGACACAGTCTCCCTCCGGGACCTGGCTCCTGCGGGTACCCCGCGCCCATTATCACTGCGCCCCTCCCAACCACCTCCCCACTCACCTCCCCACCCACACCTTCACCAACATCTCCCACAGGGTCCTTTAGCTCTGCCTCTGCGTCGTCACCCTATCCGGGACCCTGTTGTGTGGACGATGTGCTCCCGGAGCCGAAGGTCTCGACGCATATCTGACATGGTCAATCAGATTGCGCAGTATCGAGTCTTCTCTACGGTAGACTTGAAGTCTGCGTACCACCAGCTCCCTATCCGGCCGGAAGACCCCATTGCACTGCCTGCGAGGCAGATGGCTGCCTCTTCCATTTCCTCCGGGTCCCCTTTGGCGTCACCAACGGGGTTTCGGTCTTCCAACAAACAATGGGCCGAATGGTGGACCAGTACGGGCTGAGGGCCATGTTCCCGTACTTGGATTATGTCACCATCTGCGGCCATGACCTGCAGGACCATGACGTAAACCTAGACAGATTCCTCCGCACCGCCCGATTCCTTAGTTTAGCCTACAATAAGGAGAAATGCGTTTTCCGTACAACCCGCCTAGCCATCCTCGGCTGTCGTGGAAAACGGTGTCCTAGGGCCTGACCCCTACCGCATGCGCCCCCTTCTCCAGCTCCCCCTTCCCCACTGCCCCAAGGCCCTGAAACGATGCCTGGGGTTTTTCTCGTATTATGCCCAGTGGGTCCCCAACTACGCGGACAAGGCCCGCCCACTCATTAAGTCCACCATTTTTCCCTGACGGCTGAGGCCCGTTTGGCTTTCAACCGCATCAGAGCCGACATTGCCAAGGACATGATGCTCGCTGTGGATGAATCCCTTCTGTTCCAGGTGGAGAGCGACGCATCTGACTTTGCCCTGGCCGCTACCCTCAACCAGGCAGGATGGCCTGTCGCTTTTTTTTCTCGTACCCTCCATGCCTCCGAGATTCGACACTCCTCCGTCGAGAAGGAGGCCCAAGCCATTGTGGAAGCTGTGCGACACTGGAGGCATTACCTGGCCGGCTGGAGATTCACTCTCCTCACTGACCAACGGTCAGTTGCCTTCATGTTTAATAACACACAGCGGGGCAAGCTTAAGAACGGCAAGATTTTGCGGTGGAGAATCGAGGTCTCCACCTATACCTACAACATCTTGTATCGCCCTGGGACGCTCAATGAGCCCCCAGATGCCCTGTCCCGCGGTATATGCGCCAGTGTGCAAACAAACCGGTTACGGGCCATCCACAACGACCTCTGTCACCCAGGGGTCACCCGGCTTCTTCACTTCGTCAAGGCCCACAACCTGCCCTACTCCACTGAGGATGTCAGGGCTGTGACCAGGGATTGCCAAACCTGTGCAGAGTGCAAGCCGCACTTCTATCGGACGGACAAGGCTCACCTGGTGAAGGCCTCCACGCCTCAGCATGGACTTCAAAGGGCCACTCCCCTCCACTGACTGTAACATGTACTTTCTTAACGTTGTTGATGAGTACTCCTGCTTCCCGTTTGCAATCCCTTGTCCCGATATGTCCTCTGCACTGTCATCATGGCCCTGCGCAGCATTTTCTCCCTGTTTGGATTCCCCGCCAATATACATAGCGATCGAGACTCCTCTTTTATGAGTGATGAGCTGCGTCAGTACCTGTTCAGTAAGGGCGTCGCCTCGAGCAGAACTACCAGCTACAACCCCTGGGGGAACGGGCAGGTGGAGAGGAAGAATGCTACGGTCTGGAAGGCCGTCCTTCTGGCCCTACAGTCTAGAAGTCTCCCAGTCTCCCGCTGGCAGGAGGTCCTCTCTGACGCGCTCCACTCCATCCGGTCGCTGCTGTGTAGTGCCACAAATGAGACCGATCCCCTGGTCGAGCGAGTTCAGCTTCTCCACACGAACCCTCAGTACGCGTATGTGGCACACCCCGATGGACGACAGGACACAGTCTCCCTCCGGGACCTGGCTCCCGCGGGTATCCCGCGCCCATTATCACCGCGCCCCTCCCAACTCACCTCCCCACCCACACCTTCACCAACATCTCCCACAGGGTCCTATAGCCCTGCCTCTGCATCGTCACCCTATCCGGGACACTGTTGGGCAGACGATGACCTCCCGGAGCCGAAGGTCTCGACGCCAGTGTCCACGCTGCAGCCGGAGCTGAGGCTTTCGCAGCAAATAATTCATCCTCCTGTGAGACCGAACTTGTGAGTCCGCTTCACCACCACCGGATGTTTTTCTTAACAGGGGGTGAATGTGGTGAGCCACATATGGCTACGTAAGGCTGTTGTATATATGTTCACTATTGTTCCACTGTTCTATTACTATCATCTCCACTGTTGTATATACTTACTGTTATTGCTGTTCTGTTATTGGTTGTTGCTGTTGTGCTGTTGGAATGTTGTTATTGGTTCTTCTGTTGGCTCCGCCTGTGGCTCCGCCCCTCTGAGGAGGTATAAAGCCCGTCAATCCGGGGCAGTCTGGCAGTGCGGGAGGATCTACAGGTTGGCACACTTCTAGTCTTTTAAAGCATCGGTTTACTGCTACTCAACGTCTCGACGGAATTAATGTCCATCACACTCCATTTCGATTTGTACACTTTATTCTATATTCTCCCTATCAAAATGCCTCACTTAACACTTCTGTGCATAAAATACAACTGCCGCATGTTTATGTTACAAATTCAGGTTCCTTTCAGAGTAAACTAATTCTTACTCCAGACCAAGTTTTACTCCACAGATTAGTTTAGAGCAGGTGTTGTTCACTGAAGCCCGTATTTAAGAGCTGTTTTTCTCTCCCAGTGGATGTGTTGCTTCTGGAGAGGAAGAGGATCTAGCAGAGTAGAGTGGAATCAAGTGTTTGCCCTGACTGATCTATAAAACAATAACAAGATAACAGTTGTGGATCATAGAATGTCTTCCACTGCCTGATTCGGTAAATGGATATTCACCTGTAAAACTCCACATGTCACCCATACCACCAGCAGTGGACCCAATTTCGTCCCCTGTGGACCACAATGTATAACCTCCTCCAGTCCAAATAACAACTGCTGTCCTCTGTGTTTTCTGTAACTCTGCCATCTCCATGTCTGTGCTGTCATTGTCCCTTCGAGCCTTTTTTTTTTCATTGAGTGTACCTCACTGTCAAAAGTAACATTTGTGCCTTGAGAATCTGGTGGTGAATACACCTGATTGTCGTGTTAGAACAGTTCAGAGTCAACCCCATTGCTGTGGGTCTGGAGTCACTTGTAGGCCAGACCACTTAAGGACGGCAAATTTCCTTCCCTAAAGGACATTAGTGAACCAGATTAATTTTTATTACAATTTGGCCATTTTATGATCACCATTACTAATACCAGCTTTTAACTCCAGATTTATTTAACTGATGAGGTTTGAGCTCATGTCTTCACATCATTGGTCCAGGCTGCTGGATTACTAGTGCAGTAACATTACGCTGAGCAAATGTATCTCTCTAATTAGTCACCCCATCTTGACATTTTCCCTTTCATTGTTCGATTGTCACGAGGGGTCTGTGGTGATATGCATCACTGTAAATACACAGGGGGTTAATGTAAATACACTAAGACTAAGTAAACACTAGAGGGAGCACCAGAGACATCACGACATGCAGACATATTGCTAATGAACACATAGAATAGGACACGACCAATGGACAGTCAAGATACCCAGAGGTGACACTACCACAAGAGGGCACCCCATATAAAAGGACAGGGCACACATGCTCTTTCTCTTTCCATAAGCGACACTCAGAGAAACAGGGGCAGATCAGGAAGCATCACACCCACCGCATGGCTTAGATCAGACTGGTTAGTTAGATTAAGTTACTATAGTAAGATTAACAGGAGAGTCAAACTCAAGTAGGAGAATTGTTAACTGTTCAATAAATGTGTTAAAGCTATCTCCAAGTCTGAACCTTCCTTTGTCAGAGCATACATCAAGGAAGCTGCTTATGCTACATGAAGAAGCAGAACACAACAGGGTCAAGGATCAGAACTCAGCTGGTTTTCCACATCACCTGCATTTAAAGTTCTGGTTAATCAGTTCGGGTGATCGTGGGGATTCGTACCTTATGTCCACAGTGTAATTGGCCATATGGAAAACATGTTGCGGTAGAAACAATGTAGCGTGTTCTGGTGAAGTATCACGGTACACTTGAACCGACTCTTAGCAGGGGACGGAATACTGACCATTCTCTCCAGTGATGTTGCATGCAATGTCGATAAGGTGCACTGTCAGGGAAATGGTAAAATTAAGCAAAAGGTGAGTATCGATGGCCTCAGACCCAGTAAAGATGATTAAAGGTGATTTCAGTGAGGATGTTAATATTTTGTAAAGGGGTTGAAAGAGAAAACCTTTTTTTTGCTAGTTATTGAGACCAGGGCACTGAGACATGACACCAATCAGAGCCAGGTCTCTAAGGAGAAGGGATCGGAAACACTTCACACTGTGTGAATTTGACATTTTCAGTTGATCCCCAGCCTCCTCAGTTCAGTGTGAAGTAGTTGTGATCTGGGACGCGTTGCCTGAAAGGCGGGGGGGGGGGGGGGGGGGGGGGGGGGCGGGTTGGACGTGGGGGAGGTTGTGGGGAGGGGGGGAGAGTGTTGTGGGGGGGGGTTTGGACGTGGGGGAGGTGGTGGGGAGGGGTGGGGGGGAGTGTTGTGGGGGGGGAGTGTTGTGGGGGGGGGTTGGACGTGGGGGAAGTGGTGGGGAGTGTTGTGGGGGGGAGTGTTGTGGGGGGGGGGTTGGACGTGGGGGAGGTGGTGGGGAGGGGTGGGGGGGAGTGTTGTGGGGGGGGGTTGGACGTGGGGGAAGTGGTGGGGAGTGTTGTGAGGGGGGAGTGTTGTGGGGGGGGTTGGACGTGGGGGAGGTGGTGGGGAGGGGTGGGGGGGAGTGTTGTGAGGGGGGGTTGGACGTGGGGGAGGTGGTGGGGAGGGGTGGGGGGGAGTGTTGTGGGGGGGGTTGGACGTGGGGGAAGTGGTGGGGAGTGTTGTGGGGGGGAGTGTTGTGGGGGGGGTTGGACGTGGGGGAGGTGGTGGGGAGGGGTGGGGGGGAGTGTTGTGGGGGGGAGTGCGGAACTCTCTTGAAGAAAATGCTTGCTCAATCAGTAAAATTAAATCCAAGGTTGATGGGTTTTTTCTAGACAATGTTACAAAAGGATATGGAGCCAAGAGGGATAAAGTTAAGATGAAGGAGAGTCATAATCTCAGTGACTGGCGGGACAGGTTCGGAAGCACAATGGCCTCCTCCTGTTCCTATTGTAGTGATATGCATCACTGTATATACACAAGGGGTTAATGTAAGTACACTACAACTAAGTAAGCACTAGAGGGAGCACCAGAGATGTCATGACATGCAGACATACAGCCAATGGGTCATTAGAACAGGACACAACCAATGGGTAATCAGGACACCCAGAGGTGGCATTACCACAAGGGGGCACTACATGACCCATATAAAAAGGACAAGGCACACAGGCTCTGCCTCTTCCACCAGCAGAAAACAAGAGAGCAGGACAAGGTTGATTATCAGCAACCTCACACCCTAGCATGTGGTCCAGAGCAAGCGTGTATAGTTAGCAGAGAAGACTGAGTTACTAGAGGCAGATTAGTAGAGTGTCAAACTCATTTAAGAGCATCTTTAATCATTCAATAAATACATTAAACTTATCCCCGAGTCTGGAGCATCTTTCGGCAGAGCCTACATCAAGTAGCAGCTTATGTTAATCGAGGTAACACAACACAACACCTATGACCCTGGTAAGCTCCCAGTTGACATGTGTCATGCACTGAGATAGTAAATACACATGCAATGGATTATAGGAATAGATTTAGGCCATTCAGCCCTTTGGGCCTGTTCCAACATTCAGCCTATTCTATATTCAACATATATGAATGAATGGGCAATGATTGCTGGCCTAGGCAGAGAGGGTCGCATCCCTTGAATAAATAAAAAATATAGATAAATACAATGATCAAGGAAGAAAGATCTCAACAACCTATCATATGAATGCCAGATTAAACCTTTGTAAACTTCTTCACTGCATTCTGGGCCCTTTTATTTGGTTATGCGGCAGTCCCAGTTCTCACATATCCCACTACTATATTTTCCTGCTGATCTCTACACTCTACTCATAGAATCTCTACAGCATAGAAGGAGGCCATTCGGCCCATCAGATGTGCACCAACCCTTCGAAAGAGCAGCCCACCTAGGCGCTTCTCCCCTGCCCTAACCCCGTAACTTCCCCTAACCTTTGGACACTAAGGGCAATTGATCATGGCCAATCCACCTAACCTGCACATCTTTGGACTGTGGGAGGAAACCGGAGCACCCGGAGGAAACCCACGCACACATAGGGAGAATGTACAGGCTCCACACAGGCATTCACCCGAGGTCGGAATTGAACCCGGGACCCTAGCGCTGTGAGCAGCAGTGCTAAGTACTATGCCACCGTGCTGTCCGCTATCTACTGTGTCACCATGCCACCCTTTAACCACTGTGCCACCTTCTAACCACTGTGCCACCGTGCTGCCCTCTAACGGCGGTGTACATATCTCTGTTTGACTATCCTGCTGGCTGTACGTGCACAAGTGAATTCCTCTTCCTGGCACCAGTTCTCCAGACTGTGGCATCTGCCATAGTTTCCATCCACTGTCTACATAGCGGCCACTCTCTACCTTCCTCTCATAACCCATTGTAATAGCTCTTTAAAACATGTCTTGCTGATGACCGTGGATGATCTGTACCTTAACTCTCATGTCTCAACCCCGCTGCAGAACCCAGGATATTCTTACTCAAAAAAATCCATCCATCCCTCCTTTGACATTTTCAGTTGATCCCCAGCCTCCTCAGTCCAGTGTGAAGTAGTTGTGATCTGGGACGCGTTGCCTGAAAGGGGGGGGGCGGGTTGGACGTGGGGGAGGCTGTGGGGAGGGGGGGGGAGTGTTGTGGGGGGGGGTTTGGACGTGGGGGAGGTGGTGGGGAGGGGTGGGGGGGGGGAGTGTTGTGGGGGGGTGGGGGGGGGGAGAGTGTTGTGGGGGGGGGGTGTTGTTGGACGTGGATTCAGTGGAAACTTTCAAAAGGGAATTGGATAAATAGTTGAAAAAAAATATGTTCTGAGCCACGGGAAAGGGACAGGGCAGTGGGAATAACTGGGATTGCTGTGTCAAAGGGATATCAAGGGATATGATGGGCTGAATTACACAACTAAAAATGGTTAATTCCCCCTCAAAATTACAATCTTGCTTAATGCAATCATAATTCAGTGTGATTAATAATTTAGGATGATAATTATAATGAAGTTATTTAGTTGTAGGGCTGAGGGGAAATTAATATTTATGCTGAAGTGGTAACTGTGAGCTGGTGAAATGGTGGGAGGGATCAGGCTCCGTTCCAGCGTGATTTAAATAGCATTAATCTGATTGATTTATTCCACTGAGACCCACCTCTTAATTATTGTCTTGGCTTTGGTCTTTGCAGTTTTCTGTTGAAGCTGTCTTTTATAAGATGAGGGAGTGCAAGTTGCCTGTAATTACTACATCAGCACCAATGTTCTCAAACAGCACGAAACACCTACATATGAATAACAAACTCCTACCCAGACAGTGACTGCTTCAAAATGCATTCATTGTTGCAATGGAAGGGAAAGGACTTGCATTGAACATCGCTCTTTTCACAACCTCAGCATGTTCAAAAGAGCCACAGTCAATTAAATACTTTTGAAAAGTGGTGATGCAGAGAAACATTACCTCAGTTTGTGCGATAATGACCAGATCATGTGTTTCTATTTTTAGTTGTGTTCCTTTATAGATGAAATATTGGCCCAAGGTAGCAAGGAGAACTTTCCTGTTCTTTGAATAATACCTTGGGGTCTTTTGACAGCGAACTGAGAAAGCAGTTCGTGCCTTGGTTTCAGCATTTCACGGAAAAGACGCCACATCTGATAGTGCAGCACTCCCTCAGTACTGCACTGGGAGTGGCATTGGCAGATGTGTGCTCAAGGGCCAAATCAAGGGAGGCACGGTAGCACAGTGGTTAGCACTGTTGCTTCACAGTGCCAGGGTCCTAGGTTCGATTCCCGGCTTGGGTCACCGTCTGTGTGGAGTCTGCACGTTCTCCCCGTGTCTGCGTGGGTTTCTCCGGTTTCCTCCCACAAGTCCCGGAAGACGTGCTGTTAGGTGAATTGGACATTCTGAATTCTCCCTCTGTGTACCCCAACAGGCGTCAGAATGCGGTGACTAGGGGCTTTTCACAGTAACTTCACTGCAGTGTTAATGTAAGCCTATTTGTGACAATAAAGATTGTTATTATTAATCTTGCAGTCTCTGGAAGGTCAGAGACCTGAGGTAATGTATATTCCGATCCCCGACCAGACCCCAACAATTGCTCGGATACCGGACACCAGACAGAAACCCCAATGTTTATTTTAACTTGTAAGGCTGTGAGGATAGGATACTTCACTCCAGAGTCTGTACATTCTCCCCATGTGTGCATGGGTTTCCTCCGGGTGCTCCGATTTCCTCCCACAGTCCAAAGATGTGCAGGTTAGGTGGATTGGCCATGATCAATGTCAGAGGTAGGTTCTTTACTCAGAGAGTAGTAAGGGTGTGGAATGCCCTGCTGGCAACAGTAGTGAACTCGCCAACATTAAGGGCATTTAAATGGTCATTGTATAAACATATGGACGATAAGGGAATAGTGTAGATGGGCTTTAGAGGGGTTTCACAGGTCGGCGCAACATTGAGGGCCGAAGGGTCTGTACTGCGCTGTAATGTTCTATGTTCTATGTAATATAATTAATATAATATGATATGATCTGATCTGATATGATATAATATAATATAATATAATATACTATAATATAATAACTATAATATAATATAATATGCTATAATATGATATAATATAATATATCTGTAATTCCTACATTCATCACAAGTAATATTGTCATAATAATTTTTTTATTTTTTTAAATAAATTTAGAGTACCCAATTATTTTTTCCAATTAAGGGGCAATTTAGAGTGGCCAATCTACCTATCCTGCACATCTTTTGGGTTGTGGGGGTGAAACCCACGCAGACACAGGGAGAATGTGCAAACTCCTCACGGACAGTGACCCAGAGCCGGGATTCGAACCCGGGTCCTCAGCACCGTAGGCAGCAATGCTAACCACTGTGCCACCGTGCTGCCCATATTGTCATAATAATGACGGAAAACCTCCAAATTAAATTTCAAAATATTGAACTTTGAATAAGGCCCGTAAGTTTAAAAAAATGGACATACAAGCCAAAAATGGCTGAGAATGGCGATGAATGTAGGAATTTCAGTATATAGTTGGTGCAGTGAGGGTTAAAATCCTGGGATAGTGTGTATGACTGCTGCAGTAGTGTTTTTAAAAATCCTGGTTTGAAAGGCGGGAGACCTTTTGGAATTAGGGGTGCAATTAAAGCATCGTAAAAGTTAGGCTCATGGAATTTAGTTTATATAAAGAGGGTTCCATGGAAGGTAGATATTGCATTTGGCTTTAATAAGATGATGTAGTTAATGGGAGGAGCCGGAGCTGAAGCAGCCAGGTGTTGAGTTTTCAGTTTTGAACTTCAGTTTTAGATTAGGGACCAGCAGCTTCTTTGAATTTTGATTTGTTTGTGAACACGAAAAGTTTCTCTCAAAACAGTGAGTTAAAGATTTGCCTGTGAACAGGAAAAAGGCAGTTTCTCAAAGGCTGGACGATTAAACAATAGTCTGAGTTAGGTAAGAATCTGCGAGCTGGTTCCTGAAGGACATCTCTTTCTCAAAGCAGGGTATCCAAGGTCTCTCTATTAAGCAAGTATTCCTGGGTCTGTTAATTGTATTTAAAAGTGGAATTTGACCCGAGATGGGTTTGTTTGAGTGGAGATAAAGATAGCAGTTAAGGGTTATTGTTTTATTGTATTGTGAAGAATTGTTTAACTGGTATTAAAGTGATATTAAAGTTAGTAATCCTGTGTTAGCAATAAAGTTTGTTTTAATCTACCATATTCCTATTTGTGTATGAAATCACTTTTGGAGCGAAGCATCCTTTCCTCACAGTCTCACAAATTAAAATAAAATATTGGGGTTTCTGTCTGTAATCCTCGCAACTGTTGGGATCTGGTCCGGGATTCTAATAGGATATAAAGTCGGTCACAGGCTGAATTGTTAATGGGTGATATACTGACAGAGATAATGGAACCACATCCTGCTTCCAGACAAGGGGCTGGTTTAGCTCACTCAGCTAAATCGCTGGCTTTTAAAGCAGACCAAGGCAGGCCAGCAGCACGGTTCGATTCCCGTCCCAGCCTCCCCGGACAGGCGCCGGAATGTGGCGACTAGGGGCTTTTCACAGTAACTTCATTGAAGCCTACTCGTGACAATAAAGCGATTTTCATTTTCATTTCATTTCATATTTCTAAAGCATGCAGCAACTAATTGCCATAACCGGTGGAGACAATGGAAGATGAGAATCATCTCATCAAGAAATATCCTGTGCTCAATGCTCCAGATGGATTTTGAATTTTTCCTTCTAAGAATGTGCAAATACTGGGATAAGAGCCAGTGGAAAGGTGTGTGTATGTTTGTGTGAGTGTGTGTGTACTAGTGCTAAGAATGTGTGTGGCACAGAAGCAAAGTGCCAGCCACCAGCAGCACCCCTGCAAAAAATGCTCCCAGTAATGAAGAGAAAAAAGAATTGGGCCGCTCACCCAGGATTTTACAAAAGGGTTTTAAAGAACTTCACAAATTATAACAATATGAATTGAACAGCCAGAAATGCTCATGTTCAGTTGTCTGTTATCGTATGAGGTTTTACATGAGGCACCTGCTCGGGTAGGCTGCTTCGGGAATTGAACCCGCGCTGCTGGCCTTGTTCTGCATCACAGGCCAGCTGTTTAGCCCATTCTGCTAAACCAGCCCCTGGTTTTTCCATTATATTCCGAATTCTCCCTCAGTGTACCTGAACAAGTACTGGAGCGACAAGGGGATTTTCACAGTAACTTCACTGCAGTGTTAATGTAAGTCTACTTGTGACAATAAAGATTATTAACTGGCACTGCAGGGGTCTGGGGGGGGGGGGGGGGCATCCATTCCCAGTGGCCATCAAGGTGATGGTGGCCTGAACCTCTATGTGACGAGGTTCTTCCAGGTACCGAGTGGGGACCTGTCCGGGATCTCACAGACCTCGGTACACAGGTGCAATTGTGCCGTCATGGAGGCCCTATATGTCCAGGCGGAACAGTACATCCATTTCGATGTGTACCAAGCCCAACAGGATGCCCGGGCAGTGGGGTTTGCTGCCATCAATGGGATGCCCCGTGTCTTTTACATGTCCAAGAGCCTTGAACTATGAGGTCAGGTATGGGTCAATTCTTATTGCAGAATGGCACAGATACCTATGATTATCCCGCATACTGATCGGAAAAATCTCATCAAGCAAATCTTCAAACTTCTGTCTCATAGATTATCATTGTGGTCAGGGGAGCAAGGACCTTTAAGCAACATGAAGATATGTACACCCGGACAATGATTATCAACCATGTAGACCTGGGGTCCTTGTAACAGTCAAAAAGAGGATTCCGAAACAGTTCATCGCGACTCTGTCCATGAGGGGCGACATCACCATTTGACCTTTCACAGAGCTGATCTTTAGGGAGTAACTAATCCTTGATCACCACAGTGTCTGGACATATGTACAAAGGGGTGCATGTGGCGGTACGGTCTCACAGTGATTAGCACTGCTGCCTCATAGCGCCAAGGACCCGGGTTCAATTCCGGCCTCGGGTGACTATCTGTGTGTAGTTTGCACATCAACCCCGTGTTTACGTGGGTTTCGTCCGGGTGCTCCGATTTCCTCCCACAGTCCAAAGATGTGCAAGTTAGGTGGATTCGCCATGCTAAATTGACGCTAGGTGGGTTTATGGGGACAGGGTGGCTAATTGGGCCTAGGTAGAATGCTCTTTCAGAGGGTTGGTGCAGACCTGATGGGCTGAATGGCCTTCTTCTGCACTGTAGGGATTCTATGATTCCATGGGCGTCTGATCAGCATTCCAGGTGCGAACAGGGACTAGAAGGGACCAACTGGGTGCTCAAGAGGAAAGCTTGGGAATATTCTTTCGGGAACGTGTAACCTTTT
Source organism: Scyliorhinus canicula (assembly GCF_902713615.1). Lineage (NCBI taxonomy): Eukaryota > Metazoa > Chordata > Chondrichthyes > Carcharhiniformes > Scyliorhinidae > Scyliorhinus > Scyliorhinus canicula. The sequence goes on along the minus strand of NC_052152.1, from coordinate 4,678,698 downwards.
AGTCTCCTGATTGAACAAAGTTTTAATGTACCTATTTTTCACATTCTGAAATATCTCTTAAATGTCTATTGACGCATTGCTTAACTGAATTTGCCTGTTCACTTCAGCTATATGTGCTTCCATGCTCTCATAATGGCCCTAATTTATGTTTAAAATACTAGTCTTGGGTCCACTCTTCTCTCCCTCAAACTGAATGCAGAATCTAATCATATTCTGATCACTGCTACCTTGGGGCACATTGACTAAGAGGTCATTAATTAATCCTATCTCGTTGCACAATATCAGGTCTAGTGTAGCCTGCTCTCCACAATGAGCTGCTCGAAGAAACTTTCCCAAAAGCATTCTGGGAACTCATCATCCATTAAAATCCCCTATCATTATTACCGCACCTTTCTGACACGCCCCCATTATTTCTTCCTTCAGTCACTATCCTATCGTCTGGCTTCTGTTCGGGGCCAATATTCACGCAAGTGATTTCTTTCCTTAATAATTTCTCATCTCTGCCAAACTGTTTCTAAATCCTGGTTTCCTGAACTCAGGCCATCCTGTTCTACTGTGTTAATGCTATCATTAACGAACAGAGCTGGCCTTCCATCTTTTCCGAACTTCCCGTCCTTCATAAATATTACATAAGCTTCAGTATTCAGGTCCCAATCGATGTCATTCTGCAGCCATGTCTGTGTAATGGTTACCAGATCTTACTGAGTCATTTCTATTTGAGCTATTGGCTCATCTGCTTTGTTTTGAATGTTACGTGTGTTTAAATACAGAACTTCTATCCTTGTTCTTTCGTTTTGCTGATTTATTCTGTGATTTGTTCTCCCTGTCCCTTCCTGTCTGTCCGTTTCCCATTTCCTACATTGTTTCCTTCCTCTCTTACCTTGGGCAGGATTCTCCAACCCCCCGCTGGGTCGGAGAATCGCTGGGGGGCAGCGTGAATCCCGCCCCGCCGCCGGCTGGCGAATTCTCCGGAGTCAGTTTTTTGCAGGGGCGGGGATGGCGGCACGCCGGTGTGGGCCGTTGGCAGTGGCCCCTCGGTGACTCTCCATTCCGCGATGGGCTGAGCGGCCACCCGTTTTCGGCCAGTCCCGCCAGCGTGGATTATACCAGGTCCGTACTGGGGGACCTGGCTCTGAGGGTGGCCTGAGGAGTCCTTGGGGGGGGCACGAGGGGATCCGGCCCCGGGGGGGGGGGGGGGGGGGGGGCCCACTGTGGCCTGGCCCGCAATTGGGGCCCACTGATCTGCGGGCGGGCCTGTGCCATGGGGGCACTCTATCCTTCCGCACCGGCCTCTGTAAAGCTCCGTCATGACCGGTGTAGAGAAGAAACCCCCTGTGCATGCGCAGGAAATACGCCAACGGTTCTGCGCATGTGCAGGAAATACGCAACGGTTCTGCGCATGCGCAGGAAATACGCCCAACGGTTCTGTGCATGTGCAGGAAATACGCAACGGTTCTGTGCATGTGCAGGAAATACGCCCAACGGTTCTGTGCATGTGCAGGAAATACGCAACGGTTCTGTGCATGTGCAGGAAATACGCAACGGTTCTGCGCATGCGCAGGAAATACGCCCAACGGTTCTGTGCATGTGCAGGAAATACGCAACGGTTCTGCGCATGCGCAGGAAATACGCCCAACGGTTCTGTGCATGTGCAGGAAATACGTCAACGGTTCTGCGCATGTGCAGGAAATACGTCAACGGTTCTGCGCATGTGCAGGAAATACGCCAACAGTTCTGCGCATGCGCAGGAAATACGGCAACGGTTCTGCGCATGCGCCAGAACACGCTGGTGCATCTGCGCATGTGCCAACTCGCGCCGGTTGGTGTGGCGCCAACCACTCCAGCGCCGGCCTAGCCCCTGAAGGTGCGGAGGATTCCGGGCAGCCCGACGCCGGAGTGGTTCACGCCGCTCTGTCCCGCCGGTATCGCGCCCCGCCGGTTAGCGGAGAATCCCGGCCCAGGTCTCTACTCTTTGGTTTTCCACAGCTTCCAAAATGTGCGGCGGGATTCTGCGCTGGCTGACGCCAAGATCACAGTGGGCGCTGATTTGACGCCAAATCACAATTCTACATCATCTCGACAGCGCCGTCAATGCGTTCCGGAACGCACGTACGTTAAACACCGTTTGCATATCATTAGCGGGTCTGACCTGGTATTCCCCAGGGCCTCCGCGATGTTCTACCTCCGAAGGGCCAAGTTCCGGACGGCGAGGTTCACTTCTGCTTTTAAAAATTGTGAAACCAGCGTTGTAGCTGCTAAGGGACAGAGAGGAGGTAGGACCCGGTTAGGAGCAACTGCGGGCTGCTGGTCAGGACACTGGCTGTGCTGGCTGGGGTGGGGGGGTCCTTGCCAGGGCAGCGGATGGGGTGACAGGATGGGGGAACAGGACGATTGTCCGGGGTCACCCCCCCTTCATGGGACTTGGGCGGTGTCCTGGCACAGCTGCCATCTTGCTGCAAACCCAGTGACCCCCCACCTCTCTCTGGGACTGGGCCTCTCCCTCTGGGACTGGGCCTCTCCCTCTGTGTCTGCGCCACATCAGCCATCACCTGGGCAACGCCGCCGTCGTTCTCCGCCATGACCCGCTGTGACTGGGTTCATGGTGGGCATGAGGGTGGGGATGGTGTGGGGGTGAGGGAGGGGGTGACGGAGGGGGTGGTGTGAGGGTGGGGGTGGTGGGGGGTGAGGGTGGGGTGGTGTGGGGGTGGGGATGGTGTGGGGGTGAGTGTGGGGGTGGTGTGAGGTTGGGGATGGTGTGGGGGTGAGGGTGGTGTGAGGGTGGGGGTGGTGGGGGTGTGAGGGTGGTGTAGGGGTGGTGTGGGGGTGAGGGTGGTGTGAGGGTGGGGGTGGTGGGGGTGTGAGGGTGATGTAGGGGTGGTGTGGGGGTGAGGGTGGTGTGGGGGTGAGGGTGGTGTGAGGGTGGTGGGGGGGGTGGGGGTGAGGGTGATGGGGTGAGGGTGGTGTGGGGGTGGGGGTGAGGGTGATGTGGGGGTGGGGGTGGTGTGAGGGTGGTGTGGGGTGGGGGTGAGGGTGATGTGGGGGTGAGTGTGATGTGGGGTGGGGGTGGGGGTGAGGGTGGGGGTGGTGGGGGTGAGGGTGGGGGTGGTGGGGGTGAGGGTGGTGTGGGGGTGAGGGTGGGGGTGGTGGGGGTGAGGGTGGGGGTGGTGGGGGTGAGGGTGGGGGTGGTGGGGGTGAGGGTGGGGGTGGTGGAGGTGAGGGTGGTGTGGGGGTGTTGTTGGGGGGGGGGGTGACACCCGTATCACCCAGCGGGGTCTAAGTTCCTCGCCTGCAGCCAAACCCCACCCCAGAGACTGTCCTCTCCTGGAGCCCGTCAATCACATCCAGGGCCCTCTGCTCTGCCACAGTGAGGGGCTGCAGGTCCGGTGTTCCCCTCCGGTCTTCTCCCGCTTCCGGCAGCTGTGGTCGGCCTTCTCCTGTGGGCGTGGGGGGAGGGGGTGGCAAAAAGAAAATGGCCGCGTTAGACAGTCTGACGCATGCAGCCCTGAGGGTGGGTAGCTGGTGGCCTCAGTGGCTGGGACCCCCGAGCATGGCGGCCGGTATGGGAGCCGGCATGTGGTGCAGGGTGGGGATTTTGGCCACTCTCCTGGTGGGTGGGTGGGGGGGGGGGGCGTAGGGTTACCAATGTTTGGGACGGGGGTTACTGCCAGGGGCACCGTGTTGCCTCCTAACCCTGCCCATCCTGAGGAGGTTGTGCAGTTTTTTGCTGCACTGCTGGCGGCTGCTGCGACCTGTGCCCAGCTTCGGCGACGGTGGGCAGCTTCTTTCCCGGGCTGGGGTACAGCGTCATTGTCCCCTCCTCCACGCAGTCCAGGAGGGTCTCTCCTGCTCGGTGTTGGTGAATGGTGGGACCGTTCTCCTCACTGCTATCTGTTGGCCGGGATGGTGTGTGCATGGGGAGGTGTAATGTATATATGAAGCTGCAGCTTGTCAGCCTCCTGAGTGTCAATCACGGACCCGGCGAATCTGGCACCGTTTCTCACTGTAATCGATTGTGTTCCACGTGGTACCGGTGCTAGCCACTGAATAGTAGTTGAATCGGTCCAGGTGTGGCACCAGTTTTGCTGTTGTGGAAATCCACGAATCCGGCCCCAGCATCAACAATTAGGGCTGGATTCTCCGATTTTGCGGCTAAATGCCGGTGCCGGCGTGGGGACAGCGGCGTTTTACGATGCCAAAATCGGCGCTGAACCCTCACCGATTCTGGGACCGGTGAGGGGCTCGCAGCGATGCCGGGCAAAACTCCCGGCTCCCACACCAAAAACGGATGGAGAATGTCCGGGTCCATGGCCGCACATGCGCACGGCGGCAACCTGCAGCGGTCGTGCTGTTCAACAGGGCGCCGACTGCTCGCGAAGCTGACCTGCCAGGTAGTACTCCTCTGGAGCCCCCCTCGCCACCCCAGGGCCAACCCCCACCATTGCTCCCAGCCCTCGCCGAAGCCCCCCCCCCCCCGGCCAGTGACATGGCTGCCCCCCCCCCCCCCCCCCGACTGTGGCGGCTGGACGCAGTCCGCAGCCGCCACACCGTGTTCCCGAAAACTGAGAGCCGGCGTGGACCACGGCATCGTGAACTCGGCCCACGGGGGTCGAGCATCCAGGGACGGCCTTCAGGTAACGTCCTGAGGCTTTCCCAATGGCGTGCGCCCGATGGTGCCGTTTTGGAGGGGGCAGAGCATCCGAGAACAGGCCCCGCACCCGATTCAGTCGTAAAAAGGTATTATTAAAAGTCAACCACATTGCTGTGCGTCTGGTGTCATAAGTAGGCTAGACCAGGGAAGGATGGCAGATTTCCTTTCCTGAAGGACACGACTGAACCAGGTGGCTTTTAATGACAATCCGATAGTTTCATGGCTGCCGTCAGTGAGACTAAATTTTATTCCACGTTTATTTATTTAATCAACTGATTTTCAATTCACCCAACTGTTCTGTGGCCCCACATCTCCAGATGCCCAGCAGCGGCTCCTGAATTACTAACTCAGTAACATCATCCCTGGTGACTTCAAAATCCGCATCCTTAGAATCTTCATCGTACTGGTACAACTTTCCTCGCGTCTCTATCCAGTCTCACCACTTGTGTTCCTCTGAGATTGGATTCTTTCTGATCTCTGCTTCCTCTGCCCCCCCCCCCCTCCCAGTAAGGTGCAGTGTTACAGTCACCCGCAGTCCTGCCAACACAGTATGGACCCAGACCTCCCTCTCTCACTGCTGCTCTGTGCAAATCCATGAAACAGCGGGCGGCGGCCCATGGGATAGAAATCGATTCGCTGGCCAAACAAATACCGCTCCCTCTCACAATTGGGCCAAACACAAATGAACTGATCCCAGCATTCTCCATCCAAAACTTATTTCGAGACCCAACTCACTGAAAGATTTACAATAGAAGGCTGCATACATTTTTAATGGAACAAATTCCATGCAGGGTATTTTGTTGATGGTGTGATGTTCTGGGGTTTTTTTTCTTCACTTTCTGGACCTTAACATTAAAAATTAATGCTTCAGACTGAAGGGCTGATGTCTGTGTGCATGTGTGTTATGTGGGGAAAGAAATGAGAGAGAATGATTTTGTCTCTGTAATGTTTCCCCGCTTTTCTTTTTGCATATCTGTCAACTTGTTAATCAATTTAAATTTAGGGAGGATAGAAATGAGATGCAGCCACAGAAGCTCATGTCCCACTGCACAACATTCTGAACGATATTTTAAGTGGTGTTGAGATGAAATTCAGTGCTGTGCATATTAAAAGCTGTCACCAAATATGTGAATCTGCAGAATTACATTTATTCATAATGCATTACCCATGAATAATGATAGGAGTACATTTTGATAAACCCTGCATGCAAATACCTTTGCCTTGACCTCCTTTTATTTGTGTTAAGCATCGTGGACAAATAGCTCTTTTGTATTTCGTTTCCCTTTTGAACGTTGGACAGAGCCAAAAGGGGAGCCGCTACAGATTCATCGGCTCACTCTGTGCCAGGGTAAGGGCCGTCCGCAATCCTTAATGTAACAACCTGCTTCAATATTCAACCTTTTCACAATCTCATAATGTCCCAAGTGTTTTGCCACCAAGGATGTGCTTTTTGAAGTGTTGCCATTGTTGTATTTAGGAAATGTGACAATCCATTTGTGCACAGCAATATCCCACAAATACAGTGTGATAATGACCAAAGAATGTGCTTCAGTAATGGTGGCTCAGGGATAAAGACATGTTAAATCAAAGCCCATCTTTCCTCTCAGGCGGTTCCGATATATCCTTAGCCATGATGCATAAGAGAACAAGGGAGAGTAATTAAAGAGACCTGCTGCCTGAGATAAGCCAAGAAGATCACACAGAACCATGGGAACAATCAGAGGGCTCAGCAGTGGACAGAGAGGTCAGCGCTGGACAGAGAGGTCAGCACTTTACAGAGAGGACAGCACTGGACAGAGAGGTCATGATCAGGCAGAGAGGTCAGCACTGGACAGAGAGGTCAACACTGGATAGAGAGGTCAGCACTGGATAGAGGGGCCGACACAGAACAGATGGGTCAGTACTGGGCATAGGGTCAACACTGGGTATAGATTCCAGCACTGGACATATGTGTCTGTACTGGACATAGAGGTCAGCACTGGACATAAGGTTCTGAACTGGGCAAAGATGTCTGCACTGGACATCAAGGTCAACACCGGACAGCGAGGTCAACACTGGACATAGAGGTCAGCACTGGACATCAAGGTCAACACTGGACAGAGAGGTCAGCACTGGACAGAGAGGTCAGCACTGGACATAGAGGTCAGCACTGGACATAGAGGTCAGCACTGGACATTAGGTTCTGAACTGGGAAAGAGGTCTGCACTGGACATCAAGGTTAACACCGGACAGCGAGGCCAACACTGGACAGAGAGGTAAGCACTAGAAGGAGAGGTCATCATTGGACATCGAGGTCAGCCCTGAACAGATGAGTCAGCACTAGACATAGGGGTCAGCACTGAATCATAGAATTAACAGTGCTGAAGGTTGCCATTTGGTCTATCAAGTCTGAACCGGCCCATGGAATGAGCACCCTACTTAAGTCCACACCTGCACCCTATCCCAGTAACCCCAGATAACATTTGGCCAATTTATCATGGCCAATCCACCTAACCTGCACATCTTTGGACTGTGGGAGGAAACCGGAGCACCCGGAGGAAACCCACGCAGACACGGGGAGAACATACAAACTCCAGATAGACAGTGACCCGAGGCCGGAATTGAACCCGGGTCCTTGGCGCTATGAGGCAGCAGTGCTAACCGTGCTGTCCAGGGAGGCCAACACCAGTCAAAGAGGTCAGCACCATACAGACTGGCCACCATTGTACAGAAACGTCAGCACTGGACAGAGAGGTCAGCACAAGGCAGAAAGGTCAGCACTGAACAGTGAGGTCAGCACTGGACAGAGGGACCAGCACCAGGCAGAGAGGTCAGCACTTGACAGAAAGGTCATCACTGGACAGAGAGGTCAGCACCAGGCAGAGAGGTCAGCACTGGACAGTGAGGTCAGCACTGGACAGAGGGACCAGCACCAGGCAGAGAGGTCAGCACTGGACAGTGAGGTCAGCACTGGACAGAGGGACCAGCACCAGGCAGAGAGGTCAGCACTGGACAGAAAGGTCATCACTGGACAGAGAGGTCAGCACCAGGCAGAGAGGTCAGCACTGGACAGTGAGGTCAGCACTGGACAGAGGGACCAGCACCAGGCAGAGAGGTCAGCACTGGACAGAAAGGTCATCACTGGACAGAGAGGTCAGCACCAGGCAGAGAGGTCAGCACCAGGCAGAGAGGTCAGCACCAGGCAGAGAGGTCAGCACTGGACAGTGAGGTCAGCACTGGACAGAGGGTCCAGAACCAGGCAGAGAGGTCAGCACTGGATGGAGAGATCAACAGAGAACACCGTACAGAGAGGTCAGCACTGGACATAGGGGTCTGAACTGGGCAAAGAGGTCTTCACTGAACATCAAGGTCAACTCCGGACAGTGAGGTCAACACCTGACAGATGGATCAAAACTGGACAGAGAGGTTAGCACCGGACATAGAGGTCAGCACTGGGCAGAGAGGTCAGCACTGGACAGAGAGGGCAGCACAGACAGAGAGGTGAACACTGAACAAAGAGGTCAGCATCAGGCAGAGAGGTCAACTCTGATCATATCGGCCAGCACTGATCAGATGGGTCAGCACTCAACAGAGTTCATCCCTGATCGCAGTGGCCAGAGTGGTCAGCGCTGGACGGCGAGGTCAGCACTGGACGGAGAGGTCAGTACTGGACGGAGAGGTCTGTATTGGACACGGAGGTCTGCACTGGAGAATGTGGTCAATACTGGAATGAGTGTTCAGCACTGGACATGGAGTTCAGCACCAGACAGGGAAGTCAATGCCGGACTACAAGGTCAGTACTGGACAGGTGGTGAGCACCAGAGAGAGAGATCAGCCCTAGACAGAGTGATCAGCCCTGGACAGAGAATCTGCTCTGGGTGACATGTAGCATAGTGGTTAGCACTGTGGCTTCAAAGCTCCAGGGTCCCAGGTTTGATTCCCGGCTTGGGTCACTGACTGTGCGGAGTCTGCACGTTCTCCCCGTGTCTGCGTGGGTTTCCTCTGGATAATCAGGTTTCCTCCCACAGTCCAAAGCTGTGCAGGTTAGGTGGATTGGCCATGATAAATTGCCCTTAGTGATCAAAAAAAGGTTAGGAGGGGTTATTGAGTTACGGGGATAGGGTGGAAGTGAGGGCTTAAATGGGTCAGTGCAGACTCGATGGGATGAATGGCCTCCTTCTGTATTTTATGTTCTATGACGTAGAGTGCAGCGCTGGAGACAGAGAAATCAGCTCTGGACAGAGAGGTCAACATCGGACAGAGAGGTCAGCATCGGACAGAGAGGTCAACATCGGACAGAGAGGTCAGCATTGGACAGAGAGGTCAGCATCGGACAGAGAGGTCAACATCGGGCTGAGAGGTCACCATTGGACAGAGAGGTCAGCATCGGACAGAGAGGTCAGCACCGGACTTGGAGGTCAGCACTGGACAGAGAGGTCAGCACCAGACTGGGAGGTCAGCACTGGACAGGGAGGTCAACACTGGACTGAGAGGTCAGCACAGGACAGAGAGGTCAGCACTAGACTGAGAGGTCAGCACTGGACAGAGAGGTCAACACTGGACTGAGAGGTCAGTACTGGACTGAGAGGTCAGCACTGGACTGAAAGACCATCACTGGACAGCGAGGTCAGCACTGGACAGAGAGGTCAGCACTGGACAGAGAGGTCAGCACTGGACAGAGAGGTCAGCACTGGACTGAGAGGTTAACACTGGACAGAGAGGATCAGCACTGGACTGAGAGGTCAGCACTGGACAGAGAGGTCAGCACTGGACTGAGAGGTCAGCACAGGACAGAGAGGTCAGCACAGGACAGAGAGGTCAGCACTGGACTGAGAGTTCAGTACTGGACTGAGCGGTCAGCACTGGACAGAGAGGTCAGCACTGGACAGAGGAGTTTTCTCTATTGTAGGTTAAGGTTCTGCTCAAAATGTACGGTACCCTCCCCCCACGAAACACTCTGGCACCTGAAGGAGAAGTGTTACAAACACCTTCCATGAGATCATAGAATTTACTGTGCAGAAGGAGGCCATTCAGCCCATCGAGTCTGCACCGGCCCTTGGAAAGTGCACCCTACCGAGATGCTGACCTCTCTATCCAGAGCACTCTATGTCATAGAACATACAGTACAGAAGGAGGCCATTCGGACCATCGAGTCTGCACTGACCCACTGAAGCCCTCATTTCCACCCTATCCCCGTAACCCAGTAACCCCACCTAAACATTTTGGACACTGTGGCAATTTATCATGGCCAATCCACCTAACCTGCACATCTTTGGACTGTGGGAGGAAACCGGAGCACCCGGAGGAAACCCACACAGACACTGGGACAATGTGCAGACTCCGCACAGACAGTGACACAGCGGGGTATCGAACCTGGGACCCTGGCGCTGTGAAGCCACAGTGCTACCATGCCCCCTAGCTGTTTGAGGAAAGTCGATTGTGCGCCTCTGTTAGTGAGGGGCCGCTGTTGATGTTTGTAAAATATTCCTGCAACGAGACAGAAATATCAATGCAGCAGGATTGGCCTGGCAGAAAAAAGATATTCTATTGCCAGACAATATTTATAAAGACACAAAGACAAACTCAAGGAGCTCAGCAGCCCATGGAAACACCGTCCTGGTGTTGGCTTTTAAATGCAAATTTGAAGCTGACCCATTTACTGCAGAGAGAAAGACAGGTGCAGAGAGAGAGAGAGAGTGGGACAGAGAGAGTGCTGCACTGTCAATGTGGAGTGGTACAGAGAGAGTGTTGTACTGTCATTCCGGAGTGGGACAGAGGGAGTGCTGCACTGTAACTCCGGAGTGGTACAGAGAGAGTGTTGCACTGTCAGAGGGTCAGTACTGAGGGAGCGCTGCACTGTCAGAGGGTCAGTACTGAGGGAGTGCTGCACTGTCAGAGGGTCAGTACTGAGGGAGTGCTGCACTGTCAGAGGGTCAGTACTGAGGGAGTGCGGCACTGTCAGAGGGTCAGTACTGAGGGAATGCTGCACTGTCAGAGGGTCAGTACTGAGGGAATGCTGCACTGTCAGAGGGTCAGTACTGAGGGAATGCTGCACTGTCAGAGGGTCAGTACTGAGGGAATGCTGCACTGTCAGAGGGTCAGTACTGCGCTAGCGCTGCACTGTCAGAGGGTCAGTACTGAGGGAGTGCTGCACAGTCAGAGTGTCAGTGCTGAGCGAGTGCTACACTGTCAGAGGCTCAGTACTGAGGGAGTGCTGCACTGTCAGTGTCAGTACATAGGGAGTGCTGCACTGTCAGAGTGTCAGTACTGAGGGGGTGCTGCGCTGTCAGAGGGTCAGTACTGAGGGTATGCTGCACTGTCAGAGGGTCAGTACTGAGGGAGTGCTGCACTGTCAGAGGGTCAGTACTGAGGGGGTGCTGCGCTGTCAGAGGGTCAGTACTGAGGGAGTGCTGCACTGTCAGAGGGTCAGTACTGAGGGGGTGCTGCACTGTCAGAGGGTCAGTACTGCGGGAGTGCTGCACTGTCAGAAGGTCAGTACTGAGGGGGTGCTGCGCTGTCAGAGGGTCAGTACTGAGGGGGTGCTGCGCTGTCAGAGGGTCAGTACTGAGGGTATGCTGCACTGTCAGAGGGTCAGTACTGAGGGAGTGCTGCACTGTCAGAGGGTCAGTACTGAGGGGGTGCTGCGCTGTCAGAGGGTCAGTACTGAGGGTGTGCTGCACTGTCAGAGGGTCAGTACTGAGGGGGTGCTGCACTGTCAGAGGGTCAGTACTGAGGGAGTGCTGCACTGTCAGAAGGTCAGTACTGAGGAGGTGCTGTGCTGTCAGAGGGTCAGTACTGAGGGAGTGCTGCACTGTCAGAGGGTCAGTACTGAGGGAGTGCTGCACTGTCAGAGGGTCAGTACTGAGGGAGTGCCGCACTGTCAGAGGGTCAGTACTGAGGGAGTGCTGCACTGTCAGAGGGTCAGTACTGAGGGAGTGCAGCACTGTCAGAGGGTCAGTACTGAGGGAGTGCCGCACTGTCAGAGTGTCAGTGCTGAGGGAGTGCTGCACTGTCAGAGGGTCAGTACTGAGGGAGTGCCGCACTGTCAGAGGGTCAGTACTGAGGGAGAGCCGCACTGTCAGAGTGTCAGTGCTGAGGGAGTGCTGCACTGTCAGAGGGTCAGTACTGAGGGAGTGCCGCACGGTCAGAAGGTCAGTACTGAGGGAGTGCCGCACGGTCAGAGGGTCAGTACTGAGGGAGTGCTGCACTGTCAGAGGGTCAGTACTGAGGGAGTGCCGCACTGTCAGAGGGTCAGTACTGAGGGAGTGCTGCATTGTCAGAGGGTCAGTACTGAGGGAGTACTAGAGCAATAGGTTAGAAGGTGAAAACATTGACGGAGATGTAGGGAATAGGGCAGTATGGCTCTGAGGAAGAGCAGACAGGGAGATGTTGCTGATAACAACGGGTCTGGTGGCCTGAAGTGCATATGTTTCAATGCAAGAAATATAACAGGGCAGGCAGATGAACTTTGAGCTTGGATTAGGTCTTTGTCCTATGAAGTTGTTGCCATCACAGAGACCTGGTTGAGAGAAGGACAGGATTGGCAGCTCAACATGCCAGGATTTAGATGTTTCAGGCTGGATAGAGGGGGAGGTAAAAGTGGTGACGGAGTTGGGCTACTGGTTAGGCAGAGCTTCACAGCTGTACTACGGGAGGACACCTCAGAGGGCAGCGAGGCTATATGGGTAGAGATCAGGAATAAGGGGCGGAATTCTCCGACCCCCCGCAGTGTCGGGGAATCGCCCGGGGCCGGCATAAATCCCGCCCCCGCCGTGGCCGGAATTCTCCGCCACCCGGGAATCGGTGCTGGCGGGAATCGCGCCCCACCAATCGGCGTGCCCCCCGCGGCAATTCTCCGGCCCGCGATGGGCCGAAGTCCCGCCGCTGACAGGCCAATCCAACCGGCGTGGTTTAAACCACCTCTGGTGCCGGCGGGATTGGTGGCGCGAGTGGGCCCCCTGGTGTCCTGGGGGGGGCGCGAGGCGATCTGACCTAGGGGGTGCCCCCACGGTGGCCTCGCCCACGATCGGGGCCCACCGATCGGCGGGCGGGTCAGTGCCGTGGGGGCACTCTTTTTCTTCCACCGCCGCCATGGCCTCCACCATGCCGGACGCGGAAGAGAATCCCCCAGCGCGCATGCACCGGTGGTGATGTCAGCAGCCGCTGACGCACCGGCGCATACGCGGACCGGCGAAGGCCTTTCGGCCAGCCCCGACGCCGAGTGGCATAGCACCAAAGGCCATTGGCGCTGGTTTTGGCACCATCGGCACAGCAGAAACCACTCCGGCGCGGGCCGAGCCCCAAAAGGTGCGGAGAATTCCACACCTTTGGGGAGGCCTGACGCCGGAGTGCTTGGCGCCACTCCGCTACGCTGGGGACCGCCCCCCCCCCCCCCCATCCCGCCCAGCCGGGTAGGGAAGAATCCCGGCAAGAACTTTGCAGTCACAATGTTGGGGGTTTACTGCAGTCCTCCCAACAGCCAGCGGGAAATAGAGGAGCAGACAGGTAGACAGGTTTTGGAAAGGGGTAAAAGCAACACGGTTGTTGTGATTGGAGACTTCAACTTACCCAATATTGACTGAGGCTCATTTAGTGCTAGGGGCCTGGACGGGGCAGAGTTTGTAAGGAGGATCCAGGAGGGCTTCTTAAAACAATACGTAGATAGTCCAACTAGGGAAGGGGCTGTATTGGTCCTGGTATTGGGGAATGAGCCCGGCCAGGTGGTAGAAGCTTCAGTCGGGGAGCATTTTGGGAGCAGTGACCACAATTTAGTAAGTTTTAGAGTGCTGGTGGACAAGGATAAGAGGGGTCCTAGGGTGAATGTGCTGAATTGGGGGAAGGCTAATTATAACAATATTAGGCGGGAACTGAAGAACCTAGATTGGGGGCAGATGTTTGAGGGTAAATCAACATCTGAAATGTGGGAGGCTTTCAAATGTCAGTTGAAAGGAATTCAGGACCGGCATGTTCCTGTGAGGAAGAAGGATAAATACAGCAAATTTTAGGAACCTTGGATAACGAGAGATATTGTCGGCCTCGTCAAAAAGAAAAAGGAGGCATTTGTCAGGCTAGAAGGCTGGGAACAGATGAAGCCTGTGTGCAATATAAGGAAAGTAGGAAGGAAATTAAGCGAGGAATCAGGAGGGCTAGAAGGGGTCTCGAAAAGTCATTGGCAAATAGAGTTAAGGAAAATCCCAAGACTTTTTACATATACATAAAAAGCAAGAGGGTAGCCAGGGGAAGGGTTGGCCCACTGAAGGATAGGCGAGGGAATCTATGTGTGGAGCCAGAGGAAATGGGCGAGGTTCTAAATGAATACTTTGCATTAGTATTCACCAAAGAGAAGGAATTGGTGGATGTTGAGTCTGGAGAAGGGTGTGTAGATAGCCTGAGTCACATTGAGATCCGAATAGACGAGGGGCGGTGTGAATCCCGGCGGCTGCCGAATTCTCAGGCACCGGGGATTTGGCGGGGCAGGAATCGCGCCGCGCCGGTCGGTGGCCGCTAGCAGCAGCCCCCCCGGCGATTCTCCGGCCTGCGATGGGCCGAGTGGCAGCCCATTTTTGTCCGGTCTTGCCGGAGTAAATTAGATGGACCTGGCTGCACGGGCAGCCTCTGGGGCCCTCGGAGGGGGGGGGGGGGGGGGGGTGCAGGGGGATCTGGCCCCGGGAGGTGCCCCCCGGTGGCCTGGCCCGTGATCGGGGCCCACATATCCGCGGGCGGGTCTGTGCCGTGGGGGCGTGGGGGCACTCTATTCCTCGCCGGCAGAGGCACTTTGGCGCCGGTTGGCGTGGCGCCAAGCCCCTCCCGCGCCGGCCGGCGGGGCCCAAACCACTCCGGCGCGATAATTTCGCACCTTTGGGGCGGCCCAACGCCGGAGTGATTCACGCCACTCCTCGGCGACGGGACTGCCTGCCCCGCTGGGTACGGGAGAATCCCGCCCGAGGTGTTTGGTGTATTGAAATATATTAAGGTGGATAAGTCCCCAGGGCCTGATGGGATCCAGCCCAGAATACTGAAGGAGGATAGAGAGGAAATTGCTGAGGCCTTAACAGAAATCTTTGGATCCTAACTGTCTTCAGGTGATATCGTGGAGGACTGGAAAATAGCCAATGTTGTTCCTTTGTTTAAGAAGGGTAGCAAGGCTAATCCAGGGAACTATAGGCCGGTGAGCCTTACACAGGGAAACTACTGGAGAGAATTCTTCGAGACAGGATCTAGTCCCACTTGGAAGCAAGTGGACATATTAGTGAGAGGCAGCATGGTTTTGTGAAGGGGAGGTCGTGTCTCACTGACTTGATAGAGTTTTTCGAGAAGGTCACAAAGATGATTGATGCAGGAAGGGCAGTGGATGTTGTCGATATGGACTTCAGTAATGCCTTTGACAAGGTTCCACATGGCAGACTGGTACAAAAGATGAAGTCACACGGGATCAGAGGTGAGCTGGCAAGGTGGATACAGAACTGGCTCGGTCATAGAAGGCAGAGAGTAGCAATGGATGGGTGCTCTTCTGATTGGAGGGCTGTGACTAGTGATGTTCCGCAGGGATGAGTGAACATAAGAACATAAGAACATAAGAACTAGGAGCAGGAGTAGGCCATCTGGCCCCTCGAGCCTGCTCCGCCATTCAATTAGATCATGGCTGATATTTTGTGGACTCAGCTCCACTTTCCGGCCCGAACACCATAACCCTTAATCCCTTTATTCTTCAAAAAACTATCTATCTTTACCTTAAAAACATGTAATGAAGGAGCCTCAACTGCTTCACTGGGCAAGGAATTCCATAGATTCACAACCCTTTGGGTGAAGAAGTTCCTCCTAAACTCAGTTCTAAATCTACTTCCCCTTATTTTGAGGCTATGCCCCCTAGTTCTGCTGTCACCCGCCAGTGGAAACAACCTGCCCGCATCTATCCTATCTATTCCCTTCATAATTTTAAATGTTTCTATAAGATCCCCCTCATCCTTCTAAATTCCAACGAGTACAGTCCCAGTCTACTCAACCTCTCCTCATAATCCAACCCCTTCAGCTCTGGGATTAACCTAGTGAATCTCCTCTGCATACCCTCCAGCGCCAGTACGTCCTTTCTCAAGTAAGGAGACCAAAACTGAACACAATACTCCAGGTGTGGCCGCACTAACACCTTATACAATTGCAACATAACCTCCCTAGTCTTAAACTCCATCCCTCTAGCAATGAAGGACAAAATTCCATTTGCCTTCTTAATCACCTGTTGCACTTGTAAACCAACCTTCTGTGACTCATACACTAGCACACCCAAGTCTCTCTGAACAGCGGCATGCTTTAATATTTTATCGTTTAAATAATAATCCCGTTTGCTGTTATTCCTACCAAAATGGATAACCTCACATTTGTCAACATTGTATTCCATCTGCCAGACCCGAGCCCATTCACTTAACCTATCCAAATCCCTGTGCAGACTTCCAGTATCCTCTGCACTTTTCGCTTTACCACTCATCTTAGTGTCATCTGCAAACTTGGACACATTGCCCTTGGTCCCCAACTCCAAATCATCAATGTAAATTGTGAACAATTGTGGGCCCAACACGGATCCCTGAGGGACACCACTAGCTACTGATTGCCAACCAGAGAAACACCCATTTATCCCAACTCTTTGCTTTCTATTAATTAACCAATCCTCTATCCATGCTACTACTTTACCCTTAATGCCATGCATCTTTATCTTATGCAGCAACCTTTTGTGTGGCACCTTGTCAAAGGCTTTCTGGAAATCCAGATATACCACATCCATCGGCTCCTCGTTATCTACTGCACTGGTAATGTCCTCAAAAAATTCCACTAAATTAGTTAGGCACGACCTGCCTTTTACGAACCCATGCTGCGTCTGCCCAATGGGACAATTTCTATCCAGATGCCTCGCAATTTCTTCCTTGATGATAGATTCCAGCATCTTCCCTATTACCGAAGTTAAACTCACTGGCCTATAATTTCCTGCTTTCTGCCTACCTCCTTTTTTAAACAGTGGCGTCACGTTTGCTAATTTCCAATCCACCGGGACCACCCCAGAGTCTAGTGAATTTCGGTAAATTATCACTAGTGCATCTGCAATTTCCCTAGCCATCTCTTTTAGCACTCTGGGATGCATTCCATCAGGGCCAGGAGACTTGTCTACCTTTAGCCCCATTAGCTTGCCCATCACTCCCTCCTTAGTGATAACAATCCTCTCAAGGTCCTCACCTGTCATAGCCTCATTTCTATCAGTCGCTGGCATGTTATTTGTGTCTTCCACTGTGAAGACCGACCCAAAAAACCTGTTCAGTTCCTCAGCCATTTCCTCATTTCCCATTATTAAAACTCCCTTCTCATCCTCTAAAGGACCAATATTTACCTTAGCCACTCTTTTTTGTCTTATATATTTGTAAAAACTTTTACTGTCTGTTTTTATATTCTGAGCAAGTTTACTCTCATACTCTATCTTACTCTTCTTTATAGCTTTTTTAGGAGCTTTCTGTTGCCCCCTAAAGATTTCCCAGTCCTCTAATCTCCCAGCAATCTTTGCCACTTTATATGCTTTTTCCTTCAATTTGATACTCTCCCTTATTTCCTTAGATATCCACGGTCGATTTTCCCTCTTTCTTCCGTCCTTCCTTTTTGTTGGTATAAACCTTTGCTGAGCACTGTGAAAAATCGCTTGGAAGGTTCTCCACTGTTCCTCAACTGTTCCACCATAAAGTCTTAGCTCCCAGTCTACCTTAGCTAGTTCTTCTCTCATCCCCTTGTAATCTCCTTTGTTTAAACACAAAACACTAGTATTTGATTTTACTTTCTCACCCTCCATCTGTATTTTAAATTCCACCATATTGTGATCGCTCCTTCCGAGAGGATCCCTAACTATGAGATCATGAATCAATCCTGTCTCATTACACAGGACAAGATCTAGGACCGCTTGTTCCCTCGTATTTCCATTACATACTGTTCTAGGAAACTATCGCGGATACATTCTATAAACTCCTCCTCACGGTTGCCTTGACCGACCTGGTTAAACCAATCGACATGTAGATTAAAATCCCCCATGATAACTGCTGTACCATTTCTACATGCATCAGTTATTTCTTTGTTTATTGCCTGCCCCACCATCTCGTTACTATTTGGTGGCCGATAGACTACTCCTATCAGTGACTTTTTCGCCTTACTATTCCTGATTTCCACCCAAATGGATTCAACCTTATCCTCCATAGCACCGATGTCATCCCTTACTATTGCCCGGATGTCATCCTTAAATAACAGAGCAACACCACCTCCCTTACCATCCACTCTGTCCTTCCGAATAGTTTGATACCCTCGGATATTTAACTCCCAGTCGTGACCATCCTTTAACCATGTTTCAGTAATGGCCACTAAATCATAGTCATTTACGATGATTTGTGCCACCAACTCATTTACTTTATTCCGAATACTACGAGCATTCAGGTAAAGTACACTTATGTTGGTTTTTTTACCTCTGTTTTGAATCTTAACATCTCCAGTTTTATTCCTTTTGTTATTACTGGGCCTATTCACTGTGCTCCCCTCAGTCACTGTACCTACTGTCGCCCTTATGGATTTCTGACTATGTCTTCTCTGCCTTGCACTTTTCCCCTTACTTCCTTTTGTTTCTGTCCCTGTTTTACTACCTTCCAACTTCCAGCATTGGTTCCCATCCCCCTGCCACATTAGTTTAAACCCTCCCCAACAGCTCTAGAAAACACCCCCCCCTAGGACATCGGTTCCAGTCCTGCCCAAGTGCAGACCGTCCTGTTTGTACTGGTCCCACCTCCCCCAGAACCGGTCCCAATGCCCCAGGAATTTGAATCCCTCCCTCTTGCACCATCTCTCGAGCCACGCATTCATCCTATCTATCCTGACATTCCTACTCTGACTAGCTCGTGGCACTGGTAGCAATCCTGAGATTACTACCTTTGAGGTCCTACTTTTTAGTTTAACTCCTAACTCCCTAAATTCCGCTTGTAGGACCTCATCCCGTTTTTTACCTATATCGTTGGTGCCTATGTGCACCACGACAGCTGGCTGTTCACCCTCCCCCCCCAGAATGTCCTGCAGCCGCTCCGAGACATCCTTGACCCTTGCACCAGGGAGGCAACATACCATCCTGGAGTCTCGATTGCGTCCACAGAACCGCCTGTCTATTCCCCTTACGATCGAGTCCCCTATCACTATAGCCCTGCCATTTTTCTTCCTGCCCTGCTGTGCAGCAGAGCCAGCCACGGTGCCATGAACCTGGCTGCTGCTGCCTTCCCCTGGTGAGCCATCTTCCTCAACAGTATCCAAAGCGGTATATCTGTTTTGCAGGGAGATGACCGCAGGGGACACCTGCACTGCCTTCCTACTCTTGCTCTTTCTTTTGGTCACCCATTTTCTATCTCCCTCAGTAACCTTCACCTGCGGTGTGACCAACTCGCTAAACGTGCTATCCACGACCTCCTCAGCATCGCGGATGCTCCAAAGTGAGTCCATCCGCAGCTCCAGAGCCGTCAAGCGGTCTAACAAGAGCTGCAACTGAACACACTTCTTGCACGTGAAGGAGCCAGGGACAGTGGACGTGTCCCTGAGCTCCCACATCGCACACGAGGAGCATGACACGGGTCTGGGATCTCCTGCCATGTCTTAAACCCTTGGTAAACTTAAACAACTACAATTTCAAAATAAAATAAATAAATTAGACAATGAAAAGAAAAAGAGAGACTACTTACCAGTCACTTACCAGGGTTAAAGAGCACCTCCTCACACTCTGCACCGAATTACCTCACTGCACCAAATTACCAAGTTTCAATCCGCCACTCTGTATGAGTCTCACTCCGGATGAGTCTCCTGGAAAGTGCTGGGACCTTTGCTGTTCATAGTCTATATAAATTATTTGGAGTAAAATGTAACTGGTCTAATTAGTAAGTTTGCGGACGGCACAAAGGTTAGTGGAATTGCAGATAACGATGAGGACTGTCAGAGGACACAGCAGGGTTTAGATCGTTTGGAGACTTGGGCGGAGAGATAGCAGATGGAGTTTAACCCGGACAAATGTGAGGTATGCATTTTGGAAGGTCTAATGCAGGTAGGGAATATACAGTGAATGGTAGAACCCTCAAGAGTATTGACAGTCAGAGAGATCTCGGTGTACAGGTCCACAGGTCACTGAAAGGGGCAACACAGGTGGAGAAGGTAATCAAGAAGGCATACGGTATGCTTGCCTTCAGTGGCCGGCGCATTGAAATGAAATGAAATTAATGAAAATAGCTTATTGTCACGAGTAGGCTTGAATGAAGTTACTGTGAAAAGCCCCTAGTCGCCACATTCTGGCGCCTGTCCGGGGAGGGTGGTACGGGAATCGAACTGTGCTGCTGGCCTGCTTGGTCTGCTTTAAAAGCCAGCGATTTGGCCCAGTGAGCTAAACCAGCCCCTCTCGAGTTCAAAAATTGGCAAGTCATGTTTCAGCTGTATCGAACCTTAGTTAGGCCACACTTGGAGTACAGTGTTCAATTCTGGTCACCACACTCCTGTCATGTGAGAGTGCCTTTAAGAAATGGATGTTTAAGCAATGTACCTTTAAGAAATGCAGTGATATCAGAGTGTGGGTGGAGCTGGGATTTTAGCTCAGCCATTTTGAAGTGTTTAGTTTCAGTTTGAGAGAGCAGCTGAAAAGTTCCTGGCTAGTTTGCTGAGAGCTGCAGGAAGGAAAAGAGTTGGTCTGGTGATTTCTGCAAATCCGAAGACAATAAATATATTGAATGTAACCTGTTGTGCTCCTATTTTTGAAGGGTTGACATCTTTTGGATGTTTAAAAGAACAGTTTGCAGGATTGGGTAGTGTTGTATTATTTTCAGAGTTATCTTCGAAGTAAGGGGTGTTAAGGGATCCAATGTTTATTTTAAAAGGTTAAGTTGAATTCATGGAATAAACATTGTTTTGTGTTTAAAAACTCACCTGTCCATAATTGTAGTACCACACCTAGGGAACAAGCCGTGTGCTTCAAAAGCAACAATACATTAAAGGGGGGGAGGGTTGGTTGGACTCCAGGATACATTTTGGGGTTCTGAAAACACCTCTCCCATAACAATTGGGGGCTCGTCCGGGATAAAAGTCTATCTATTGGATTGGCTTTTGTGAACTTAAAGACAGTGAAGGATTATTGCTTTTCCGGTGTGGTATTTTAGTTTAAGTGGGGAGAGTGTTGTGAACAATGGCTCTTTCAGAGGCTCAGAAGTTTTTGGGGGTGGGGAATGTCACACACAGTACCTTACGGACAGAGACGAAAAGCAGACTGCTAGGTTTGGCAAGAACATTACAGTTAACATTACCTGACAAAGTGTGAAAAGGTTAGGTAATTATGGCGCTGGTTAAGCATTTAAAGTTGCCTGAGATAGAGTTTGACTCATTGGAAATAGCAAAAATTCAGTTGCAAATTAAACAAATGGAACATGAGAAAGAATTAAAGCGGCTTGAATAGAATTATATAGAATTATAGAATTTACAGTGCAGAAGGAGGCCATTCAGCCCATCGAGTCTGCACCGGCTCTTGGAAAGAGCACCCTACCCAAGGTCAACACCTCCAACCTATCCCCATAACCCAGTAACCCCACCCAACACTAAGGGCAATTTTGGACTCTAAGGGCAATTTATCATGGCCAATCCACCTAACCTGCACATCTTTGGACTGTGGGAGGAAACCGGAGCACCCGGAGGAAACCCATGCACACACGGGGAGGATGTGCAGACTCCGCACAGACAGTGACCCAAGCTGGAATCGAACCTGGGACCCTGGAGCTGTGAAGCGATTGTGCTATCCACAATGCTACCGTGCTGCCCTACGAGAGAGAGAGAGAGAGAGAGAGAGAGAGATAGGAAAAGAAAGAGAGAGAGGAAAAAGAAAAGGAGAGAGAAGAAAGGAGAAAAGAAAGAATAGCCCTAACAGAACAAAAGGAAAGAGAAAGGGAGATACAGATCAGGGAAAAGATAAAGAGAGAGTTTGAACTTCAGAAAATGGCCATGAAACATGACAATCAGTTAAAATTGTCAGGCATAAAGGGAAACGTATAGTTGGATGATAGTGATGAGTATAGTGAGAAAGAGCATCATAGTCGAAGGTTTGGTGGGAATCTATTTAAATATGTCCAAGCATTGCCAAAGTTTGACGAGAAGGAAGTGGCAGCCTTTTTCATTTCATTTGAGAAGGTAGTTAAACAAATGAAATGGCCACAGGTGGGTGTTACTGATTCAAACAAAGCTGGTAGGTAGAGCTTGTGAAGTGTTTGCATCACTACCGGAGGAGGTATCTGGAGCATATGAGGAGGTGAAGAAATCCATCTTAAGTGCATATGAGCTAGTGCCTGAAGCTTACAGACAAAGGTTTAGAAATTTAAGGAAATAATTTGGTCAAACATACATGGAGTTTGAAAGGCTCAGAGTAATTTTGATAGGTGGATAAGGGCTTTAAAAATAGACCAAACGTATGAAGCTCTCAGAGAAATTATACTTTTGGAAGAGTTTAAAAATTCAATTCCTGATGTAATGAGAACTCATGTGGAAGAACAGAGGGTTAAAACTGCGAGATTAGCAGCAGAAATGGCAGATGATTATGAATTAGTTCATAAATCGAAGATTGGTTTCCGACATCAGTTTCAGCCGGTGAGGGATAGAAACTGGGGACATGAGAAATACTCAAGTGGTTAAGGTAAAGGTGATCTGTGGTTAAGGTAAAGTTGATCTGATGGGAGACAATAAGGAGAGTGTACCTCAGATTAAAAAAGAAATCCAGTGGGGTGGAAAAGAAATGAAAAGTTTCAAATGTTTTCACTGTAATAAACTAGGCCATGTAAAGTCACAGTGTTGGTGGTTGAAGAAAAGCACTGGGAAGGCTGATGTGGTAAAACAGGATAAGACAGTGGGATTTGTTAAAGTGGTAAAGGAAAGCCCAAGTGAAGCAAAGGAGGTGCAAAAGATTGTACAGCCTGATCAAGAGGTGATTGATAAGAAGGTGCCAGATCTCTTCAAAGAATTTACTTGTGTGGGTAAAGTTTACTCATGTGTATCAGGAGGAGCAGGAAAAGAAGTCATAATTTAAAGAGATACAGGGCCTAGTCAATCTTTAATGGTAAGAGATGAGGAATTATGTGGTTTGGGAAGAATGTTGTCAGAAAAGGTGGTGATATGTGGAATTCAGGGTGAGAGGAGTAGCGTTCCATTATATAAGGTAAGGTTGGAAAGTCCAGTGAAGAGTGGTGAAGTGGTAGTAGGAGTAACAGAGAAACTATCTTGTCCAGGAATACAGTTTATCTTGGGTAATGATACAGCTGGATCGCAGGTGGGAGTGATGCCTACTGTGGATGATAAGCCAGTGAAAAATCAGACAACTGAAGTGTTGAAGGACGAATATCCTGGGGTTTTGCTGGATTGTGTAGTAACAAGGGCTGGGATTCTCCCCTACCCGGCGGGGTGGGGGGTCCCGGCGTGTCGGAGCCCCGATGGGGAAGGGGGTCCCGGCGTGTCTGAGTGGCGTGAACCACTCTGGCGTCGGGCAGCCCCAAAGGTGCGGAATTCTCCGCACATTGAGGGGCCAAGCCCTCACATTGAGGGGCCAAGCCCTCACATTGAGGAGCTAGGCCCGCGCCGGAGTGGTTCCCACTCCGCCGGCTGGGGGGAACGGCCTTTGGCGCCATGCCAGCCGGGGTCGAAAGGACTTCGCCGGCCGGCGTAAGTCCGCACATGCGCCGGAGCGTCAGTGGCTGCTGACGTCATACCGGCGCATGCGCAGTGGAGGGGGTCTATTCCACCTCTGTCATGGTGAAGACCATGGCGAAGGCGGAAGAAAAAGAGTGGCCCCACGGCACAGGCCCGCCTGCCAATCGGTGAGCCTCGATCGCGGACCAGGCCACCGTGGGGGCACGCCCCCGGGGTCAGATCACCCCGCACCCACCCCCCCCCCCCAGGACCCCAGAGCTTGCCTGCGCCGCCAATCCCGCCGGTCAGGTAGGTGGTTTAATCCACGCCGGCGGAAGAGGCCTGTCAGCGGATGGACTTTGGCCCATCGCGAGCCGGAGGATCACCGCGGGGTCTCGCCGACCGGCGCGGCACGATTCCCACCCCCGCCGAATCTCGGGGGGCGGAGAATTCGGGACACGGGGTGGGCGGGATTGTTGCTGGCCCAGGCAGTGTGTAGGGGTCAGAGTGTGTAGCGGTCAGAGTGTGTAGGGGTCAGAGTGTGTGGGGGGTCAGAGTGTATGGGGGGTCAGAGTGTGTGGGGGGTCAGAGTGTGAGGGCCAGCGTGTGTATGGTCAGTGTGTTTGTGGGTCAGTTTGTGAGGGTCATTGTGAGGGTCAGTGTGTGAGGGTCAGTGTGTGAGGGTCAGTGTTGATGTGTTGGGTAAGCTGGCTCTACGAGGACTGAATTTACTGCAGCAGTGAGAGAGACAGACTTCCAACACTTGAAGAAATGCAATTCGATTTTATTGAACTCTTAACTATCATACATACGTTAACTGTGGGTTGACACGATGCTGAGTTGACTGGAGACCTGAGGCTAACCTGACCAGACTATCTTACTGCCACATGGTGGATGTTCTAGTTGTTGCTCACAGGCTCTGACTGTCTCAGAGGCTGCATCCCGAGAGAGCGGGAAAACTAGTGCCCTCTGGCTTTATAGTGGCCGTGTCCTGTCTGGTGATTGGCTGCTGTGTTCTGTGTGTTCATTGGTCATCCTGTGTGTCAATCAATGCCTGTCTGCACACCATCATATACTTGTGTGTATATTATGACATATTCCCCTTTTTTTTTACTTTAAAAAAAATGTGTATAGGTCAATAAATAGTGTGTGTGTAGGAGCCTGACTATATACAAAGTATGTGAACGTATTTACACGGGAAGGTGTCTCGTGCAGAGAGAGGGCATACGACAAATTAGGAAGAAACAATATGTACAGACGTGTACACGGATCACAAGGTAATGCAACATTCAGTCTATAAGTTCAGTCTCTGTGGTGGGCGACGAATTCTGGTTGACCGCCTCAAGGGTGGGTCAGGGGCCGCCTGCACTGGAACGGGCGGAGCTGCCTCCAATGTAGAGATCGGTAAAAGAACTGGCAGATCGGTGGCCTCGTGGAAGGGCGCGTCCTGAGGAATCATCAGGCGAGGTGGGACATCACGTTCAGGTGGCGAGCGTGGAAGCAGCCGCAGTGCCCGCCTATTACACCGAAGAAAGGAGCCATCATGCTGCGAACGAGGAACGATCTCGGGGCCACTTGCTTAACCACCACAGCTGTGGCAGGTCAGCCACCGTCAGGTAGCTGAACACGAACACGGTCAGCAGGGACCAGAGCAGGGAGATCTGTGGCGTGGGCATCGTATGCCAACTTGTATTGGGCCCGAGATTGTTGCATTCTTTGCATGACCGGAAAATTGTCAATGTCCGGGATGTGGATAGCCGGCACCGTCGTCCATACTGTGCGGTTCATTAGGAGCTGTGCTGGGGACAGGCCAGCGGACAAAGGAGTCGCCCTGTAGGCCAACAGCGCCAGGTTAAAATCTGAACCCGAGTCAGCAGCTTAACAATGTGCACCCCATTTTCAGCTTTCCCATTCGACTGGGGGTGGTGGGGGCTTGAAGTGACGTGTGTAAAATTGTACAGCCGGGCAAAATCGGTCCACTCCTGGCTGAAGAAGCACGGGCCATTATCAGTCATGACCGTAAGTGGAATGCCATGACAGGCGAAGGTCTCTTTGCACGCCCTGATGACTGTTGCTGATGTGAGGTCAGTCAGTCTGACCACCTCGGGGTAGTTAGAAAAAATAGTCCACAAGGAGGACATGGTCTCGGCCTTTTGCATGAAAGAGGTCAATACCAACTTTGCACCATGGGGAGGATACCAGTTCATGCGGCTGCAAAGTCTCTTTCGGCTGAGCCGGCTGGAACCGTTGGCACGTTGGGCAATTGAGGACAGTGTTGGCGATATCCTGACAGATGCCTGGCCAATATACTGCCTCGCGTGCTCGACGGCGACACTTTTCAACCCCCAGGTGACCTTCGTGGATTTGGTTGAGGATCAGCTCTCACATGCTGTGTGGGATTACTATCCTGTCCAGTTTCATTAGTATGCCATCGACTACTGCCAAATCGTCTTTTATATTGTAGAATTGTGGGCACTGCCCTTTTGCCAACCATCCGTGAGATGTCGCATGACCCACTGGAGTAAAGGATCTCTGGCCGTCTCCTGACAAATCTGCACGACCCTTTCATCAGTGGCCGGAAAGTTGGAGGCACAAAACTTCACCTGAGCGTCTATCTGACAGACAAAGTCCGACTGCTCACATGGTGCGGTGATGGATCTAGAGAGTGCGTCGGCCACAGTGAGCTCTTTGCCCGGGGTGTAGACCAGGTCGAAATCGTAGCGGCGGAGTTTGAGGAGGATACGTTGTAGCCGTGGCGTCATGTCGTTGAGGTCTTTCTGGATGATGTGAACCAATGGCCGTCTCGCCCATGAATTTGGGGAGTCCATACACATAATCATGGACATTGTCAATCCCTGTGAGGAGGCCCAGGCATTCCTTCTCAATCTGAGCATATTGTTGCCCAGTCGGTGTCATGGCTCGAGAGGCATATGCGACTGGGGCCCAGGAGGAGGATTCGTCCCGCTGGAGGATTACAGCCCCAATGCCAGCCTGGCTCGCGTCGGTGGAGATCGTCGTCTCCTTAGCGGGGTCGAAAAACGCCAGTACCGGGGCCTTGGTGAGTTTCGCCCTGAGCTCACGCCACTCTGGCTCATGAGCAGCGAGCCACTGGAAGTCGGTAGTTTTTTTAACAAGATGGCAGAGAGCTGTGGTGTGTGATGCAATCTTGGGGATAAACTTCCCAAGGAAGTTGACCACTGCGAGGAAGTGGAGGACCGCCTTCATGTCCTCCGGGGTCTTCATGGCGTTGATCGCCGACACCTTGTCTGCATCTGGCTGCACACCGAACTGCGAAATATGGTCGCCCAGGAACTTTATTTCTGCTTGACCGAACGAGCATTTGGCTCTGTTGAGTCGGAAGCCATGCTCGTGGATTCTATGGAACACTCGTTTGAGTCGATCAATGTGCTCCTGAGGAGTTGTGGACCAGATAATGATATCATCGATGTACACCCGCACCCCCTCAATGCCCTCCATCATCTGCTCCATTATTCGGTGGAACACCTCCAAGGCGGAGATGATGCCAAAGGGCATTCGGTTGTAACAGTAACGACTAAACAGGGTGTTAAATGTGCACAGCTTTCGACTGGACGCATCCAGCTGTATTTGCCAAACCCCTTGGAGGCATCCAGCTTCGTGAAAAACTTGGCGTGAGCCATTTCGCTGATGAGTTCTTCTCGTTTAGGTATAGGGTAGTGTTCCCTCATGATGTTACGGTTCAAATCTTTGGCGTTGATACAAATGCGAAGTTCCCCTGACGGTTTTTTGACACAAACCATGGAGCTGACCCAGTCCGTGGGTTCTGTGACCTTAGAAATGACGCCCTGGTCCTGGAGGTCTTGCAGCTGCTGCTTGAGGCGGTCCTTAAGGGGCGCCGGCACCCGGCGGGGTGCATGAACCACAGGCGTGGCATTCGGCTTCAGTAGTATCTTGTATCGGTAGGGGAGTGTGCCCATACCTTCGAAGACGCTGTGGTATTGTGCTATAATGTCATCTAATTGGGTTTGGAAGTTGACATCTGGCGAGGCCATTGCCTCAGTGGATGACATGGAGTGAACCCGCTGCACAAGATTCAAGATTTTGCAGGCCTGAGCACCGAGCAAGGAAGCTTTGTTGGACCTACAATTTCAAAACGCAGGGTTGCTTTTGAAGAACGATGGGATACCGCAAGCTGGCATGAGCCACTGGCAGAAATGGCATTGCCATTGTAGTCGAGGAGCTGGAAGGCTGGTGGAAGAATGCTTGGCTTGATGCGGATGGTATCAAGGTCAGACTTTGAAATAAGGTTCGCTGAATCGCCGGTGTCCAGCCTGAAGTGTATGCGAGCCTTGTTGACCGTAAGGATCAATGCTCATTATTGGGAGTTGTTTCACCATCGTCGAGAAAGGCAGAGTATGCTTGGTGATGATGCCCACCCGGAATGGGGATGTGAGATCCTCGGGATCTGGAACCGAGTCAGAGTCTGCAACGGGTTGCTGTACTGACCGGACGTTCTTGCGCTGTGGCTGGGATCGCTGTGTGTTGGGCAGTTGAGCAGATCTGCACAGGGCTGCGTAGTGGCCAAGCTTGCCACACTGGAGACAGCATCGAGATTTTGCGGGACATTGGCGCTTTAAATGGGCGGAGCCACAATTGTTGCACGTCATGGCGCCGACGTCAGGACGCTCCGTGCGCCACCGCACATGCAAAGTGCGGTCGAACGATATGCGCACCTGCGCAGTTCGGTCATCGGTCTCGCCGTCCCCTTGGTCATTGCACGCATGCACAGGAGCCCGGGAAAAGCGCGCAAAATGGCCGCCCTCATCCGGACTCAGGCCCCGACGCTGTTTTACGGCCTACACCCGCTCCGCATCGTGGGGGCCTTGCTGCGCCGTCTCTGCCGCCTTGATATGGGAGTACTGGTTATTAGCGTGTTCATGTAGGACGCAGGTCTCGATGGTGATGGTGAGGGTGAGATGCTTAACTTTAAGGAGCTGCTGGCGAAGGGGATCGGAGTGGACCCCGAAAACAATCTGGTCGCGGATCATGGAGTCGGAAATGGAGCCGTAGTTGCAGGACTGCGGGAGGGTACGAGATGGGTTAAGAAGGACTGAAAAGGTTCATCCTTACCCTGAAGCCTCTGCTGGAACACATAGTGTTCAAAGCTCTCGTTGACTTCGTTGTCACAGTGGCTGGCGGACTTCAGTAGGACTGTTTTAAACTTTGTCTTGTCCTCGCCTTCAGCAAAGGTGAGGGAGTTAAAGATGTGGATAGCGTGGTCCCCGGCTGTAGAGAGGAAGAGAGCGATCTTCCTGGCATCCGATGCGGCTTCGAGGTCGGTGGCTTCAAGATACAGCTGGAACCTTTGCTTGAAATTCTTCTAGTTGGCACCGAGGTTGCCGGCGATGCGGAGCTGCGGGGGAGGGCGGACGCTGTCCATGTTACCGGATGGCTGATCGCTGGTCAAAGGCAAACATCTCAAGGTAGGTCCGTCAAACTCGAGCATGACTCACTGGTACCATGATGTGTTGGATAAGCTGGGTCTGTGAGGGCTGCATTTACTGCAGTGGTGAGAGAGACAGGCTTCCAACACTTGAAGAAATGCAATTCGATTTTATTGAACTCATAACTATAATACATACTTTAACTGTGGGTTGACACTATGCTGAGTTGACTGGAGACCTGAGGCTAACCTGACCAGACTATCTTACTGCCACATGGTGTTTGTTCTAGTTGCTGCTCACAGGCTCTGACTGTCTCAGAGGCTGGATCCCGAGAGAGCGGGAAAACTAGTGCCCTCTGGCTTTATAGTGGCCGTGTCCTGTCTGGCGATTGGCTGCTGTGTTCTGTGTGTTCATTGGTCATCCTGTGTGTCAATCACTGCCTGTCTGTGCACCATCATATACATGGATGTATATTATGACATATGTGTGAGGGTCAGTGTGTGAGGGTCAGTATGTGAGGGTCAGTGTGTGAGGGTCAGTGTGTGGGGGTCAGTGTGTGAGGGTCAGTATGTGAGGGTCAGTGTGTGAGGGTCAGTTTGTGGGGGTCAGTGTGAGGGGGTCAGTGTCTGGGGGTCAGTGTGTGAGGGTCAGTGTGTGGGGGTCAGTGTGCAAGGGTCAGTGTGTGAGGGTCAGTGTGTGAGGGTCAGTGTGTGGGGGTCAGTGTGTGAGGGTCAGTGTGTAGGGGCCAGTGTTTGAAGGTCATTGTGTGAGGGTCAGTGTGTGAGGGTCAGTGTGTGAGGGTCAGTGTGTGTGGGTCAGTGTCTGAGGGTCAAGTGTCTGAGGGTCAAGTGCTTGAGGGTCAGTGTGTGAGGGTCAGTGCGTGAGGGTCAGTGCGTGAGGGTCAGTGCGTGAGGGTCAGTGCGTGAGGGTCAGTGCGTGAGGGTCAGTGCGTGAGGGTGCTCTTTCCATGACCGATGCAGATTTGATGGGCTGAATGGCCTCATTCTGCTCTGTCAATTCTATTCGATAGACATCTGTTCCCGAGTGGACCGATCACCAATTGAGCTCATACAACTGGCGAGCAATTCTTCCAGAGTTAATCCAGGAGTTAGTAAGCTGGAGGAGGACTTGCCAAACGGCACTTTGTTACCGCTCCTTGCAATAAACCCATTGCTGTTCCCTCCGGGTGGAAGATGTACACAGAGCCGGCTGGCCCGGAAGGAATATACACCTGATTGCACAGTGCCAGTTAGTCAGGACGAGGACAGTGCAGACTGGGGTATGATACAAAGCGAGCGGCTAGTCCGCCCACATCCTTTTGAAGGTTTACAGTATCTTTTTGAGATGGCAAAGGTTGATAGCCAGGAAGGTGAAAAATGAAATGAAAATGAAAATGGCTTATTGTCACAAGTAGGCTTCAATGAAGTTACTGTGAAAAGCTCCTCGTCGCCACATTCCGGCGCCTGTTCGGGGAGGCTGGCATGGGAATCGAACCCGCGCTGCTGGCCTGCCTTGGTCCTCTTTAAAAGCCAGTGATTTAGCCCAGTGAGCTAAACCAGCTAAACCAGTGGCTGGCCATCAATCCTTTCCGGGATTTAAGGGAAAGGTGGTTGGTGAATCCTGCACTGGTTCTGCAATCACAGAGGCCAGGAAAACCCAATCTGGTTGTCAAGTCAGTGACGTCCCACACTGATTCTGAAAGTGGGGACGCCGATGATGGTTACTAAAACGCCAACGAGGAGCTAAAAGTTGCCACCCGGGAAATATTGCCGGTTGAGTCAATTAACTCGGAGAGGTACGGCCCCCTTCAGCTCCTGTGGCTGAAGGTGGTTCGGTGAAGGCCAAGGGAGAATGTACGGCCGGTGGGATTGTAAAGAGTCTATTGGTTATGAGTGAAGCCACTCCTTTATTCAGCTTTGAAAACTCAACTCGCAGCCTCGTTGTAGGAAACCCTCCAAGTTTGTGCAGAGGTTCACCAGACAGTCAGTCGGGCTACCTGAGGGTCAGCAAGACTCAGGTCAAGAGCAGATGGAAAAGGAATGGAGAAGGAGATACAAGGAAGCACCAGGAGGGCCTTCGTTAACTACCCCTGATGTAGACGTCCAACCGTTCGAACCACCAAAGCAACCACAAAGACGGGCTCAGTTGGAAACTGAGGATCGATGCATGTTACAGGGACAGGCAACCCTGCTATGGTCAACGGAACGCCAAGGAGAGCCTGGGAAGACGAGGGCCTTGTCGGATGGCAAATCGGGACTGGCTGCCCCGGCATTACCTGACAACAGAGGGGCCTCACGGTAGCATGGTGGTTAGCATCAATGCTTCACAGCTCCAGGGTCCCAGGTTCGATTCCCGGCTGGGTCACTGTCTGTGTGGAGTCTGCACGTCCTCCCCGTGTGTGCGTGGGTTTCCTCCGGGTGCTCCGGTTTCCTCCCACAGTCCAAAGATGTGCGGGTTAGGTGGATTGGCCATGCTAAATTGCCCGTAGTGTAAGGTTAATGGGGGGATTGTTGGGTTACGGGTATACGGGTTACATGGGTTTAAGTTGGGTGATCATTGCTCGGCACAACATCGAGGGCCGAAGGGCCTGTTCTGTGCTGTACTGTTCTATGTTCTATGTTCTAACTGCCACATACTGGCATTTACAGTGACATTTAAAACCCAGAATGCAAGAGGTTACTCTCTCTCTCACGCGCTCGCCTCGGGTGTCATGACAGATTATTATTTGAATGGGTGTAAATTGTGTCATGTGAATGTCCCTTTAAGAAATGTTATTGTCTTATCACATGGCTTCAGTGATGTCATTGTCTGGGTGGATCTGGGCTGCAGCTCAGAGTTTTTACTTTCGTTTTCACATTTGGCTGCTGTAGACTCAGACAGACAAGTATTTTGGCCTGTCTCTCTATTTTCAGGTTTAAAGAGTTATTCGGAGGAAAAACCCAATGAGTATAGTTACTGCTGTTTTAGTAAAAAGAGGTTTCTGGTTTATGGGATCTTGTTATTAAATTGGAACAGTTAAGGGAGAATTCATTAAGGATTACACTTAGATTACTGTAGCTGGGTGAGGTCTTTATATTTGTAGTTGATAAAATTCTTACTGTAAATTCTTACAGGCAGCAAAGAAGGCAAATGGTATGTTGGCCGTCATAGCGAGAAGATTTGAGTACAGGAATAGGAATGTGTTATTGCATTTGTATAGGGCATTGGTGAGGTCACACCTGGAGTATTGTGTGAGCAGTTTTGGTGTCCTTATCTGAGGAAGGATGTTCTTGCTATGGAGGGAGAGCAGAGAAGGTTTACCAGGCTGATTCCTGGGATGGTGGGAGGAGAGACTACATCGGTTAGAATTGTATTCATTGTATTCATTGGAGTTTAGAAGAGTGAGAGAGGATCTCATGGAAACGTATAAAACTCTAACAGGATTAGACAGGGTAGATTCAGAAAGTTCCCGATGGTGGGGGAACTAGGGGTCAGAGTTTGAGGATAAGGGGTAAACCTTTAGGACTGAGGTGAGGAGACATTTCTTCACCCAGAGAGTGGGGAATCTATTACGGAAAGCGTTTGAGGCCAAAACGTTGTGTAATTTCAAGAAGGAATTAGATATAGCTCTTGGGGCGAAAGAGATCGAGGGATATGGGGGGAAAGTGGGATCAGGATATTGAACTTGATGATCAGCCTCCTTCTTCTTTTATTTTCTATGTATGTTTCTATGTACCTGTAGTAGGATAGGCTTTGGACAGAATTAAGCTGTTTCCCTCGGTGGAGAATTCTAGAACCAGGAGATAGATTCAAGATAAGAGGCAGAAGGTGTAGAGGGGCGTTGAGGAAGAACCTTTTTTACACAGAGGGTAGCGGGAGTCCGGAATTCGCTGCATGAGTTGGTGGTGGAGGCAGAGACCCTAAACCCTTTTTTAAAAGTACCTGGATCTCAGGGCAGCATGGTGCCGCAGTGGTTAGCACTGCTGCCTCACGGCGCTGAGGTCCCAGGTTCGATCCCGGCTCTGGGTCACTGTCCGTGTGGAGTTTGCACATTCTCCCCGTGTCTGTGTGGGTTTCACCCCCACAGCCCAAAAATGTGCGGAGTAGATGGATTGGCCACACTAAATTGCCCCCTTAATTGGAAAAAATAATTGGATAATCTAAATTTATTAAAAAAAAGAACCTGGATCTGCACTGTAAGTGCTGAACTACAGGAATATGGACTGGGTGCAGGAAGGTGGGATTCGGAAGGGCGCCTGGGCGTTCAGGATGGGCTGAATGGTCTCCTTTTGTGCTGTAACTTTTCTAATGGTTCTAGGAGAAGGACAGAGGAGAGGATTAGCCAGTGAGTGGACAGGACAGTGTGGGATGTTGATGGACAGTTGTGTGGCAGGAACAGGATAATGGGGGAGTGTGTGAGATCAGGGATCAAACTGGGGCTGGGATTTTCCCGTCTGTTCTTAGCTGGTGTGTCAGCGTTCAAGTCCTGTCTCCAAGCAACTGCCATGATCTCATTGAATAGCAGAGCAGACTCGATGGGCCAAGTGGCCTATTTCCCATAAGTCTGCTGGTGTTACGGTCTCGCTGTGCAGGACTGGGAAATCCCAGCCGAGATATTTCTTCTTTCCCGAACTCAGGCTGGCTCTGGACACGGTTATTTATACAGAAGTCTAGGTGGAGGAGTGGTGGGCGGAGCCAAGGGTGGAGCCCTGTACAAACTCCTGAGCATTCCCAGAGCTACTTCCCCTAGTGGTCGGATAACGCTACTGCGCTTACAATAGTATTGGTAAATACAGTGTGAATTACTCAGTGACATTCACCACAGCTCCCCTGACGGATTCTTGACGCAAACCATGGAGCTGACCCAGTCGGTGGGTTCTGTGACCTTTGATATGATGCCCTGGTCCTGGAGGTACTGCATCTGCTGCTTGAGGCGGTCCTTGAGGGATGCCGGCACCCGACGTGGTGCGTGAATTACAGAGGTGGAGTTTAGTTTGAGCAGGAGTATGCCCATTCCGACGAACACGCTGTGGTACTGCGTGATGATGTCATCAATTTTAGCTTGGAAGTTTTCATCAGGTGAGGCCGTCGCCTGTGAGGATGCCATGGTGTGGACTCGCTGAACCAGGTTCAGGAGTTTGCAGGCCCGAGCACCGAGCAGGGAAGCTCTGTCAGGCCCGAGCAGGGAAGCTCTGTCAGGCCCGAGCAGGGAAGCTCTGTCAGGCCCGAGCACCGAGCAGGGAAGCTCTGTCAGGCCCGAGCACCGAGCAGGGAAGCTCTGTCAGGCCCGAGCACCGAGCAGGGAAGCTCTGTCAGGCCCGAGCACCGAGCAGGGAAGCTCTGTCAGGCCCGAGCACCGAGCAGGGAAGCTCTGTCAGGCCCGAGCACCGAGCAGGGAAGCTCTGTCAGGCCCGAGCACCGAGCAGGGAAGCTCTGTCAGGCCCGAGTACCGAGCAGGGATGCACTGTCAGGCCCGAGCAGGGAAGCTCTGTCAGGCCCGAGCACCGAGCAGGGAAGCTCTGTCAGGCCCGAGCACCGAGCAGGGAAGCTCTGTCAGGCCCGAGCACCGAGCAGGGAAGCTCTGTCAGGCCCGAGCACCGAGCAGGGAAGCTCTGTCAGGCCCGAGCAGGGAAGCTCTGTCAGGCCCGAGCACCGAGCAGGGAAGCTCTGTCAGGTCCTATGATCTCGAATCGCAGCGTCGCTTTAAATGACATATTGGAAACTCCGAGTTGGCACGAGCCACTGGCAGCTATGGCATTGCCATTGTAGTCAAGGAGCTGGCAGGCCGGTGGAAGAACGCTTGGTCTGACGCGGATGGTGTCGAGATCCGATTTCGAGATGAGGTTCGCCAATGCGCCGGTGTCCAGCTTGAACCGGATTCGAGCCTTGTTCACTGTGAGGACAGCACACCACTCGTCGTCGGGATCCACGCTGAGGATCGGGAGGTGCTTCACTATCTTGGAGAGAGGCAGCGCATGCTTCGTAATGATGCCCACCCGGTGTGGGGATTTGAGGCACTCAGCCTCAGGATCTGTTGGGCTGTCGGGGTCGGAGTCTGGCATGGCCGTCTGTATTGAACGGACGCTTCTGCGCCGTGGCTGGGATCGCTGGCTGCTGGGCAGTGGAGCAGATCTGCAAAGGGCTGCGTATTGACCAAGCTTGCCACATTGAAATGGCCACTCTCATTGATCTGTAGGCCCTGCATTTGTGCGATGGCCTGCACCCATTCCGCCTTGTGGGAGGTTAGCTTTGCCGTTTCTGCCGCCCTGATGTGGGAGTACCGATTGTTAGCATGTTCGTGGAGAATGCACGTTTCGATGGTGATGGTGAGGGTGAGCTGCTTGACTTTTAGGAGCTGCTGGTGAAGGGAATCGAAGTGGACCCCGAAAACGATCTGATCCCGGATCATGGAATCAGTTGTGGAGTCACAGTTACAGGACTGCGTGAGGATGCGGAGATGGGTCAAAAAGGATTGAAAAGGTTTATCCTTACCCTGAAGCCTCTGCTGGAAAACGTACCGTTCAAAGCTCTCATTCACCTCGATGTCACAGTGGCTGTCCAACTTCAGCAGGACTGGTTTAAATTTCGTCTTGTTTTCGCCTTCAGCGAATGTGAGGGAGTTGTAGATGTGGATGGCGTAGTCCCCGGCTGTGGAGAGGAATAGTGCGATCTTCCTGGCATCCGATGCGGCCTCGAGGTCGGTGGCTTCGAGATGGAGTTGGAACTTCTGCTTGAAGATCTTCCAATTTGCACCGAGGTTGCTGGTGATGCGGAGCTGTGGAGGAGGGCGGACGCTTTCCGTGTCACCAGATGGCTGTTTACTGGTCAACACTGAATCACTCAAGGTAGGGCCGTCAATTTTCAGCATCACTACCTGGTACCATGATGTGTTGGGCTGGCTGGGTCGATGTAGACTTCACTCGAGGCAGTGTAGCGAGAGACAGACTTCCAAAACTTTTTTTAAAATTAAGGGGCAATTTAGCGTGGCCAATCCACCTACCCTGCACATTTTTGGGTTGTGGGGGCGAAACCCACGCAAACACGGGAAGAATGTGCAAACTCCACAGGGACAGTGAACCAGAGCCGGGATCGAACCTGGGACCTCGGCACCATGAGGCCGCAGTGCTAACCCACTGCGCCACCGTGCTGGCCGAGACTTCCAACACTTGATGAGATGCAACACGATTTTATTTAACATCTATTATACATGTTCAAATGTAGGTTGACAGTATGCTGACTTGACTGGAGACCTGAGGCTAACCTGACCAGACTTACTAGCTACCACATGGTGTTTGCACTGGCTGCTGCTCACGAGCTCTGACTGTCTCAGAGGCTGGATCCCGAAAGAGCGGGAAAACTGGTGCCCTCTGGCTTTATAGTGGCTGTGTCCTGTCTGGTGATTGGCCGCTGTGTGCTGTGTGCTCACTGGTTATCCTGTGTGTCAATCACTGCCTGTCTGCACACCTTTATATACATAGATGTATATTATGACACACTCCTGCTCTTACCCCCTGCCAACAGGCGCGCTGACAGGATTTACAGGCTGGTAATCAACCTGTTTGGTCACATTATGAATCCACCTTCCGTGGCCACCAACCCTGAAGTGGGAATTGAACCTGGAGCTTTCCTGGTGCAGAGGTAGAGACGCTGCCCCCAGCACGACAACTCTCTCATCAGACAGTTGATCAGAATGTGGTTCAGAATGATGCCAATAGTACAGGTTCAAGTCCCTCATCCCGTGTGCAAGTTTAGGGAGGTTTGCCTTCTTGTCTTGGCCCATGTTTAATGCCCTCATGCTACACAACCACTTGTTTTTCTCTGACAGAGAGATTCCTCTGATCCCTCATGGACGAGTTACCTGCCAGGTCTCTTCTGTTCTTCAGAGGAGAATATCAAAGAACAAAGAAAAATACAGCACAGGAACAGGCCCTTCAGCCCTCTAAGCCTGTACCGGTCATGATACCAACCTTGGCCAAAACCCTCAGCACTTCCTTGTGCCGTATCCCTCTATACCCATCCTATCCATGTGTTTGTCAAGATGCCTTTTGAACGGCGTTAATGTATCTGCTTCCACAACCTCCCCGGGCAACGCGTTCCAGACATTCACCATGCTCTACCTAAGAAACTTGCCTCGCACATCTCCTCTAAACTTTGCCCCACGGACCTTAAACCTGTATCCCCCTGGTGACTGACCCGCCACCCTGGGAGAGAGTGCCTGCCCATCCACTCTATCCGTGCCCCTCATAATCTTGTAGACCTCTATCAGGTCACCCCTCAACCTCCGTCTTTCTCATAAAAACAGTCTGAGTCTATTCAGTCTCTCTGCATAGCTAACACCCTCCAGACCAGGCAACATCCTGGTAAATCTCCTCTGCACCCTCTCCAAAGACTCCACATCATTCTGGTAGCGTGGCGACCCATCCCCCAGTCTGACCTCTACGTGACTCGGGACCCGTCTTGAAGAGACATCAGCGATGGGCATACATTGCAATGTTACTGTTAATAATTAACACTTTAACTAAATAAACACCACCTCACATCATCAGCCACAGAATCAAATGAAAAGTAAGGCAACTATGAAAATACCCTGTTCCGGGATGATTTTTTTTACCGAGACACAGTGAGATTATCCACTGCGGCATTTTTCAAAAAATGACTGCTGGCCGCTCAATTATACCTGAGAAGTTTCGGATAAACCACCACAAAAACGGGAAACATGTCCTCTTCAAAAGCAGACATGTATTTCCTCGTAGTGTACCTGAATTTAGTGTGTCCACAAGGAAAGCTCTCAAATTCCTATTTCCATTCCCCTTATCTGCTCCATCTTTAATCTAACAAACCGACTTGGTTCACAGAGAGGCAGATTCGAACGGAGAGGGAAAATGAGACGGGGGAAATGAAACTGTATCAAAACCTTAATTGAATATTTATAAGACTTTTAGAGCAACTCCGAATTCACAAAGGATATAAAAAGGTGAATTTAGAATTTAATGCCAACACCTAACCTCATTAGTTGAGAAATGTAATATACCGATAATAGATTTTTTCTTAACAAGCAAAAAAGAGGTTGGCAGAGAAGTTCATGGAACAACATTACCGATTGATTTATTTATTCCTGCCTTTTGCCAGTTAATGGGAATGCATTAGGTTTCAATACTACATTAAATACTTTATTCTGCAGTCCAAAACTATAAAAGAAAAACTAGATAAAAACCAAACTCCAAATTAAAATCGCTTTAATGCATTAAAAAAAATCGGGTGTCACCCAGATTTAAAGAAACAAACGGATGGATTCTCCTTTCTTTTTTTTAAATAAATTTACAGTACCAATTATTTTTTTCCCTGGTTTAGCTCATTCAGCTAAATCGCTGGCTTTTAAAGCAGACCAAGCAGGCCAGCAGCACGGTTCGATTCCCGTACCAGCCTCCCCGAACAGGCGGCGGAATGTGGCGACTAGGGGCTTTTCACAGTAACTTCATTGAAGCCTACTCGTGACAATAAGCGATTTTCATTTCATTTCATTTTCATTTAAGGGACAATTTAGCGTGGCCAATCCACCTAACCTGCACATCTTTGGGTTGTGGGGGTGAGACCCACGCAGACACGGGGAGAATGTGCAAACTCCACACGGACAGTGACCCAGAGCCGGGATTCGAACCCGGATCCTCAGCATCACAGACCCAGTGCTAACCACTGCGCCTCGTGCCGCCCTCTCTGATTCTCTGTTCCTGATACTATGGGCTGGATTCTCCATTGCCCGATGCCGATATCATAATCAGCGATCGGGCGGAGAATCCTTTTGAAGCCGAATCGGAGGCGACTCCTGTTTTTGGATGCTCTCCCAGACGGAGATGGTTCTGTCCCTGTGCTCCATGGCCGCCAGCACGCAGACCCTGACTCAGACCAGAGCAGGCCTCCAAGACTGGCAGTGCCAGGTGGCAGAGGGCCTCTGGGCATAGCTCCGCTCGAGGGGGATGCATGGTAGCGCAGTGGTTAGCACTGCTGCCTCACGGTGCTGAGGATCCGGGTTCGATCCTGGCAGCCGGTCACTGGCTGTTTGGAGTTTGCACATTCTCCCCGTGTCTCCATGGGTCACACCCCCACAAGCCAAAAAGATGTGTAGGTTAGGTGGATTGGTCGCGCTAAATTGTCTCTTAATTGGGTACTCTAAACTTTTTTTTAAAAAGCTCTGCTCGCACCCTGTCCGACAGAGTAGCCGCGGGGCCATCGGGCACTCCGAGGGAGGCGGGGTCCATGCCGCAGACTCCCGTAGGGGAGGTGCCGGAACACCACAACACCTCGGCCTCGCACGACCACCCCCCCCCCGTCCCTGGCGCAGCGGGCAGAACAGGGCGGCACCATGCCACCTGGGACATCCGAGCAGGGGCCGGGCCCATCCAGGCCTCCTGTGCCTGCCTGGGCCCCATGCGCGTCCCATCCTCGCCCTCCCCCGCATCCTCCTCATTGGACGAGGACTGGCAATCACCTCCTCCTCCAACACGTCGCCCCTCTGCACAATGCTGTGGAGGATGCATCAGGCCGCCACGATGTGGGCGACCCTCTCACTGTCATACTGGAGGGCCCCTCCAGAGTGGTCCTGGCACATGAACCGCATCTTCAGGAGGCCGAAGCACCGCTCGATCACACTCCGAGGTGCCGTTATACTGGGGCTCCGCATCGGTCTGTGACCTCCGGATAGGCGTTATCAGCCACTACCGAAGTGGATAACTCCTGTCACCCAAGAGTCAGACTCCCAGCCAGGTGAGGCCGTCTCAAACCTAAAGAAAAAGCATACAAAGTGGCAAGGATTAGTGGGAAGCCAGAGGATTGGGAAGCCTTTAAAAGCGAGCAGAAGACAACTAAAAAAGCAACAAGGGAGGAGAAGATGGCTGAAATATGGATGCAAGCAAGCCAACAATATAAAAGAAGATAAGAAGACTTTTTTTCAATAGATCAAAGGTAAGAGTGAAGCAAAAATAGACATTGGACCACTGGAAAATGTGGCTGGAGAAGTAATAATAGGAAATGGCAGAGGAACTGAATAGTTACTTTGCATCAGTGGAAGACACAGTGTAATGCCAGAGCTCCAAGAGAACCAGGGGGCAGAGGTGAGTGCAGTGATCATTACTAAGGAGAAGGTTCTGGGGAAAGTGAAAGGTCTGAAGGTGGATAAAGCACCTGGACCAGATGGATTACACACCAGGGTCCTAAAAGAGATAGCTGAGGAAATTGTGGAGGCATTGGTGATGATCTTTGAGGAATCACTGGAGGCAGGAAGGGTCCCAGAGGATTGAAAAGTGGCTAATGTAACACCGCTGTTTAAGAAGGGAGGGAGGCAGAAGATGGGAAATTATAGGCCGGTTAGCCCGGCTTCAGTCATTGGTAAGATATTGGAGTCCGTTATTAAAGATGAGATCGCAGAGTATTTGGAAGTGTATGATAATATAGGACTGAGACAGCAAGGCTTTTTCAAAGGGAGGTTGAGTCTGACAAATCTGTTAGAGTTCTTTGAGGAACAAAGAACAAAGAACAAAGAAAATTACAGCACAAGAACAGGCCCTTCGGCCCTCCCAGCCTGCGCTGATCCAGATCCTTTATCTAAACCTGTCTCCTATTTTCCAAGGTCTACTTCCCTTTGTTCTGCCCATTCATATACCTGTCTAGATGCTTCTTAAATGATGCTATCCTGCCCGCCTCTACCACCTCCGCTGGTAAAGCGTTCCAGGCACCCACCACCCACGGCGTAAAAAACGTTCCACGCACATCTCCCTTAAACTTTCCCCCTCTCACCTTGAAATCATGACCCCTTGTAATTGACACCCCCACTCTTGGGAAAAGCTTGTTGCTGTCCACCCTGTCCATACCTCTCATAATTTTGTAGCCCTCAATCAGGTCCCCCCTCAACCTCCGTCTTTCCAACGAAAACAATCCTAATCTACTCAACCTTTCTTCATAGCTAGCACCCTCCATACCAGGCAACATCCTGGTGAACCTCCTCTGCACCCTCTCCAAGGCATCCACATCCTTCTGGTAATGTGGCGACCAGAACTACACGCAGTATTCCAAATGTGGCCGAACCAAAGTCCTATACAACTGTAACATGACCTGCCAACTCTTGTACTCAATACCCCGTCCGATGAAGGCAAGCATGCTGTATGCCTTCTTGACCACTCTATCAACCTGCGTTGCCACCTTCAGGGTACAATGGACCTGAACTCCCAGGTCTCTCTGCACATCAATTTTCCCCCAAGACCCTTCCATTGACCATATAGTCCGCTCTTGAATTTGATCTTCCAAAATGCATCACCTCGCATTTGCCTGGATTGAACTCCATCTGCCATTTCTCTGCCCAACTCTCCAATCTATCTATATTTTGTTGTATTCTCTGACAGTCCTCCTCGCTATCTGCAACTCCACCAATCTTAGTATCATCTACAAACTTGCTAATCAGACCACCTATACCTTCCTCCAGGTCATTTATGTACATCACAAACAACAGTGGTCCGAGCATGGATCCCTGTGGAACACCACTAGTCACCCTTCTCCATTTTGAGACACTCCCTTCCACCACTACTCTCTGTCTCCTGTTGCCCAGCCAGTTCTTTATCCATCTAGCTAGTACACCCTGAACCCCATACGATCACTTTTTCCATCAACCTGCCATGGGAAACCTTATCAAACGCCTTACTAAAGTCCATGTATACGACATCTACAGCCCTTCCCTCATCAATTAACTTTGTCACTTCCTCAAAGAATTCTATTAGGTTTGTAAGACATGACCTTCCCTGCACAAAACCATGCTGCCTATCACTGATAAGTCTATTTTCTTCCAGATGTGAATAGATCCTATCCCTCAGTATCTTCTCCAACAGTTTGCCTACCACTGACGTCAAGCTCACAGGTCTATAATTCCCTGGATTATCCCTGCTACCCTTCTTAAACAAAGGGACAACATTAGCAATTCTCCAGTCCTTCGGGACCTCACCCGTGCTCAAGGATGCTGCAAAGATATCTGTTAAGGCCCCAGCTATTTCGACCCTCGCTTCCCTCAGTAACCTGGGATAGATCCCATCTGGACCTGGGGACTTGTCCACCTTAATGTCTTTTAGAATACCCAAAACTTCCCCCTTCCGTATGACAACTTGACCGAGAGTATTTAAACATCCATCCCTAGCCTCAACATCCGTCTTGTCCCTCTCCTTTGTGAATACCGATGCAAAGTACTCATTAAGAATCTCACCCATTTCCTCTGAGTCCACGCATAAATTTCCTCTTTTGTCTTTAAGTGGGCCAATCCTTTCTCTAGTTACCCTCTTGCTCCTTACATATGAATAAAATGCTTTGGGATTTTCCTTAACCCTGTTAGCCAAAGATATTTTATGGCCCCTTTTAGCCCTCTTTATTGCGCGTTTGAGATTCGAGATTTGAGATTTGAGAAGTAACAAAGAAGTTAGAAAAAGGAGAACCAGTGGATGTGATTTATTTAGATTTCCAGAAGGACTTTGACAAGGTGCCGCATAGGAGACTGTTGAATAAGTTAAAAGCCCATGGTGTTAAGGGTAAGACCCTGGCATGGATAGAGGATTGGCTGACTGGCAGATGGCAGAGAGTGGAGATAAAGGGGTCTTTTTCAGGATGGCAGCCGGTGACCAGTGGTGTGCCTCAGGGGTCAGTGCTGGGACCACAACTTTTTACGGTGTGCATTAATGATCTGGAGGAAGGAACTGAAGGCACTGTTGCTAAGTTTGCAGATGATACAAAGATCTGTAGAGGGACAGATAGTATTGAGGAAGCAGGGGGGCTGCAGAAGGACTTGGACAGGCTAGGAGAGTGGGCAATGAAGTGGCAAATGGAATACAATGTGGAGAAGTGTGAGGTTATGCACTTTGGAAGAAGGAATATAGACATAGACTATTTTCTAACTGGGGAAATGCTGAGGAAATCAGAGGCACAAACGGACTTGGGAGTCCTTGTTCACGATTCTCTTAAGGTTAACGTGCAGGTTCAGTTGGCTGTTATGAAGACAAATGCAATGTTAGCATTCATGTTGAGAGGGCTAGAATACAAGACCAGGGATGTACTTCTGAGGCTGTATAAGGCTCTGGTCAGACCCCATTTGGAGTATTGTGAGCAGTTTTGTGCCCCTTATCTAAGGAAGGATGTGCTGGCCATGGAAACGGTCCAGAGGAGGTTCACAAGAATGATCCCTGGAATGAAGAGCTTGTTGTATGAGGAACGGTTGAGGACTCTGGGTCTGTACTCTTTGGAGTTTAGAAGAATGAGGGGGGATCTTATTGAAACTTGCAGGATATTGCGAGGCATGAATAGAGTGGACGTGGAGAGGATGTTTCCACTTGTGGGAAAAAGTAGAATCAAAGGGTACCATCTCAGATTAAAGGGACAATCCTTTACAACAGAGATAAGGAGGAATTTCTTCAGCCAGAGGGTGGTGAATCTGTGGAACTCTTTGCCGCAGAAGGCTGTGGAGGCCAATTCACTGAGTGTCTTTAAGACAGAGGTAGGTTCTTGATTAATAAGCGGATCAGGGGTTGTGGGGGGAAGGCAGGAGGATGGGGATGAGAAAATACCAGCCATGATTGAATGGCGGAGCAGACTCGATGGGCCGAGTGGCCTAATTCTGCTCCTATGTCTTACGGTCTTTGTGTCATCAGCAAATTTAGCAACCATACCTTCACAGAAACATGGAAAATAGGAGCAGGAGTGGACCATTCGGCCCTCCGAGTCTGTTTCGTCATTCAATATGTTCATGGCTGATTCTCCATCTCAACACCTTTCCCCAACACTCTCTCCAGACCCCCTGACACCTCAGGAGTCGAGAGAATCATTTTATTTCCTTCTTAAATATATTCAGCGACTTGGGCTCCGCAGCTTTCTGTGGTGGAGAATTCCACAGGTTCACCATCCTCTCAGTGAAGAAGTTTCTCCTCATCTCAGTCCTCAATGACCCACTCCCTATCCTGGGACTGTGACCTTTCCTCCCCCCCCCCCCCAGCCAGAGGAAACAAATCCCTGAATCCTGTCTGTACAGCCCATCAGAATTTTATACGTTTCTGTGAGATCCCCTCTCATTCTTCTAAACTCCAGTGACTATTGACCCAGTTGACCCAATCACTCCTCGTACGACAATCCTGCCGTCCCAGGAATCAGTCTGGTGAACCTTCACTGCACTCCCTCATGGGCGAGTATATCCTTTCTCAGATAAGACGACCAAAACTACACACAATACCCCAGGTGCGGTCTCACCAAGGCCCTATACAGCTGTGGTAAGATCTCCTTGTTCCAGTACTCAAATCCTCTTGCAACAAAGGCCAGCTCACCATTTACTTTCCTCACTGCTCGCTGGGCCTGCATGCTTGCTTTCCTTGTCTGCAAGGACACCCAAGTCCCTTTGTACATCAACGCACGCTGATCCAACGGAAATGTGGTACCGAGCAGGAATTGACGGGTGTTTACCAACATCCGACCCAGCGAGGCTCTCACTGTTATCAGACGTTAATTAGAG
This sequence comes from Scyliorhinus canicula, assembly GCF_902713615.1. Classification (NCBI taxonomy): domain Eukaryota; kingdom Metazoa; phylum Chordata; class Chondrichthyes; order Carcharhiniformes; family Scyliorhinidae; genus Scyliorhinus; species Scyliorhinus canicula. The sequence continues at coordinate 4,634,456 of NC_052152.1, read as the reverse complement.
TAATTAATGCAATTAATGAACTGGCTGTCCCATCAGCCAATTCGCCAAGACCGCGCTTGGCAGCTCCTCACTAACAAGGGGGAGCAACTCTTCAAACAAACCCCACAGAGCAAACCCCAGACAGCACGCAGCCATGCCACCGCGCAGAACAGCGCCATGTTTCAGTCATGTCGACCGGGCCCGATTGTTGGGCGCAGTGGAGTCCAGACAGGATACCTTGTTCCCCCGAGGCGGTTGGAGGGTCATCCACAGGGCAGCCAGTGCCGCCTGGGAGGCAGTGGCAGCAGCCACCAATGGGAAGTGTCACCAAGAGGATCCCGCCCAGTGCCGTAAGAAGCTCAACAACCTCCACCAGGCCGCACGGTTGAGTTGGCATTGGCCCCCCTGGCATCAGTCCCATCTGCCACTTCCAGGCGCTCCCCCTTCCCGATGGCCCTAAGATTGGCACTGCAACACATCCTGGCACCCACCAGTGCACCCCACCATGGCCAGCGGTGCTGCTCCGCCATAGCCCTCCCCCCCCCCGGCGGTGCAGGAAGCATGCGGGTCACGATGCCCTCACTCTGGCCCACGATAGATGGGAAAGGGTCCAGATGGGCAGTGGGGTGCCGGACATCAGAGTCCTCACCCCTTGCGAGGAACGGGCCCTGACGGTTGCAGAGGTGGCAGAGGGCAGAGCGGTCACTGACGTAGAGCTTGGCCTGCAAGCAGAGGTGAGTATCCACCGGCCCCACCCAACTGATTCCTCACTGTTAAGTAATGGGTTAAGAGACATTGCAATTAGTTGTCTCATTTATGTTTAAGTGTTCAATGATTGACACTGATATGTAATGGGGCTTCAGGTGGCCTCTGGTTCTGGTGATCTGTAGAGTTCTGTGCAGAGTGAGTTTGAACCATTAAAGGTGTATTGTTGAAAAAGGAGCTGACCTCTTGCCTCTTCATACCACAGCATCTAATACATCTAACAATTGGTAGCAGAGGATGGTTGCTGTGTAAATGTGAAGGCTTGAGAGATAAAATTTTTCCAGATCAAACCAAGGAGTGAAAAAAAAGGGAAACATGGCTGAACCCAGGACGAAGATGGCTGGTTGTGATTATCCGCCCTTATTTTCTGAAAGGGAATCATACGACCAATGGAGAAGTGCAGTAGGTATGTGGACTAAGGTAACTGCTTTGGGAAAGAGAAAGCAAGGTATGGCATTGGCTCTTTCTTTAGCATATGGCACTAAAATCCGAAACAAAATGCTTTCTGAGCTGGAGTTGGAAGAGTTAGACTCAGAAGAAGGTCTGGCGACTTTATTACATTGTATGGACAAGATTTATAAGAAAGATGACTTGTTAAGTGCGTATGAAGCATTGTCGTATTTTGATAAGTTATGGAAAATGGAGGATTTATCTATGGAAGACTATATAATGGAATTTGGCAGACTATATAAAAAGCTACAGAAACACAGGCTGGAATTTCCACAGTCTGTGTTGGCCTTTAAATTACTTGACTGTGTTAGAGTGAGCAACATGGATAGGCTCCTGGTTTTGACAGGAGTTCAGTTTACAGACAACGATACCTTATTCGAACAGATGACAACAGCTTTAAAAAAGAATTCTGGGGAAACATTCGATTCCAATGGCTCTGATGACCCAAATAGGTGAGCCTGCAATAAGGCAGAATATGGAAGATACACTACTAACAGGATGGCAAAATCGTATGGCTACGAACAGGTTTCAAGACTATAAAAGGAGACCGAGACAAGGAAATTATGAAGACAGAAACCCAGTTAGAACCTACAATAGGAGGATGAACCCCAGAAATGCACGGGGCATGATAAATTGATGTTTTTGATGTGACTCTCAATACCATTATGCTTTCAACTGTCCAACTGGTTATGATAGAGTATTTGAAGCGACACATGACACGGAAGAGTCAGAAGAGGAAAAAGATAGTGACCAGAAAGAAGGCATTGTCCTATTAACAAGCTGCTTTACGCCGGTAATGAGGGTGTTGGTTGCAGAATCCTTTAACTGTGCTGCATTGGACAGTGGCTGCACGTGGGATTGACTGGTTAAAATGTTACCTGGACTCTTTGGATGCTGAAAATCGTAACAAGGCTAAGGAATTTAAAAGTTCCACAAGTTTCAGGTTTGGAGATGATAATATTCTGAAGTCACTGAAAAGAGTGGTGATCCCTTGTAATATTGCTGGAGTGAACCATTTCATTAGCACGAATGTTGTATCAAGTGAGATACCTTTGCTTCTGAGCAGACCGTCGATGAAGAAAGCACACATGAAGCTGGATATGGAACAGGATAAGGCAACAGTTTTTGGAAAGACGGTGGACTTTCAATTTACACAATCGGGACACTATTGTATTCCATTACTGGCAAATAATATTTCAAGTAAAGTGGTTAAGGATGTGTTAATGGCAGTTGATAATGGGACTTTAGCTGATAAAAAGCTTGTAGTAAAACTGCATAGGCAATTTGCACATCCGTCCCATCGGAGGCTGAAAAATTTATTAAAGGATGCAGGGGTAAGGGATGACGACTATTCTAAGCTGATAGAACAGGTTAGTGATCGCTGTGAAGTTTGCAGGAAGTACAGAAGGACACCAGCGCGACCGATAGTAACCCTACCTTTGGCCAGGGATTTTAATGACATTGTGGCCATGGACCTAAGATCTGGGATAAAGCAAATAATATATTTATTTTGCATTTTGTAGATTTAGCAACCAGATTTAGTCAATCAACGATTGAACAAAATAAAGAAAAGAGGGTAATTCTGGATCAAATTGTGGAAAAATGGATCGGGACAGGAATGGGTCCACCAGCAAAATTCTTTACAGACAATGGGGGAGAATTTGCTAATGATGAGTTTAGGGATATGTGTGAAAATATGAACAATCAGAGTTATGACTACGGCTGCAGAAAGTCCATTCAATAATGGTGCCTGCGAAATAAATCATGCTGTTATCGATGACATGCTTCGGAAAATTTTGGGAGATCGACCAAACTGCATGCTAAATTCAGCTTTAGCATGGGAGGTACATGCAAATAATTCATTGCAGATGGTTGGGGGCTATAGTCCTTATCAATTAGTGTTTGGTAGAAATCCTAAAATTCCCTCTATTTTGGATGACCAGCCTCCAGCTTGGGAAGGGACTACAATTAGCTCAGGTTTTGCTGAACATTTAAACGCATTACATTGCAGTAGAAAAGCTTTTTTGGAAGCAGAAGTCTCTGAAAGAATTCGCAGAGCTTTAAGACATAATGTACGGCCATCAGATGCCGTTTTTCAGCAAGGAGACATGGTATACTATAAGAGAGACAATTCTAATGAATGGAAAGGCCCAGGGAAGATCATAGGCATAGATGGCAAAACATTTATTTTGCAACATGGTAATCAAACTGTTAGGGTACATTCATCAAGGATAATGGGTACCGATTACAAACAGAGCAGACAGACAAGACGAGGAACCAGAGTCATCTGGTACGCACGTGTTACAGAACTATGAGGACCAGTTAACTGATATAGACAGGGTTTCTGTAGAGGAACACCACACTTCTGATAAATTAGATCAGGCCATTTTTCAGTGACCCGCCAACGCTGGAGGCCCGAAGTGCTACTTCTGCGGCCAGAGTAATCACCCCCGACAACGCTGCCCGGCACGGAACGCGACCTGTAACCGCTGTGTGAATAACGGACACTTTGCAAAAACTTGCCAGGCCCGATCCCCCCCTAAACCTTCTAGGCCCAGCAGCGATGCCTGCTACCTGTCGGGACCGCCCCCAGCTGCCACGCCACCCGCCATGTGCGACCCATGGGCGCCACCATCTTTAATATCGGTCGACACGTGCGACCCACGGGGGACGCCATCCTACACCTCACCCGCCACGTGCAACCCACGGAGGCCACCATCTTGGACGCCATCTTGCACCTCACCCGCAACGGGCGACTCATGGGGGCTGCCATCTTGGGGCCACTCTGCGGCCTCCCGGGAGCCCTGCTCACCCAACCATACGCTGGCCGCCACCACCTCCAACCGGCCTACCAACCGCCTTCCCACACTCGCCTCTGTCAAACTCGACCAGTCCTGGCCGCACCACCTCGCGAAGTCCACGATGACCGTCCGGATCAACGGGCACGAGACGGCCTGCCTTTTCGACTCCGGGAGCACAGACAGCTTCATACACCCAGATACGGTACGGTGCTGCTCCCTCCCCATCCTACCCGCGACCCAGAAAATCTCCCTGGCTTCCGGATCCCATGCAGTGGAAATCCGGGGGTACTGTGTTGCGACCCTCACTGTGCAAGGCGTAGAGTACACCAACTTTAGGCTCTACATCCTCCCCCATCTCTGCGCTGCCCTCTGACTGGGGCTCGACTTCCAGTGCCATCTCCAGAGCCTTACCCTAAAGGTCAACGGACCCCTGCCACCCCCTCACCATCTGTAGCCTCGCGACCCTTAAGGTCACCCCACCCTCCCTCTTCGCAAACCTCACCCCGGACTGTAAGCCCGTCGCTACCAGAAGCAGACGTTACAGTGCCCAGCACAGGGCCTTCATCAGGTCAAACAGCGACTCTGCGAGAGGGGATCATTAAGGCTAGTAACAGTCCATGGAGAGCCCAAGTGTGGTCGTCAAGATTGAGGAGAAGCATCGGATGGTCATCGATTATAGCCAGACCATCAATCGGTACACGCAGCTCGATGCGTACCCCCTCCCCCGCATTTCTGACATGGTCAATCAGATTGCGCAGTATCGAGTCTTCTCTGCAGTCGACTTGAAGTCTGCGTATCACCAGCTCCCTATCCGCCCGGATAGACGGCCGCCTCCAGCACTTCCTCAGGGTTCCCTTTGGATTCACCATCAGTCTTCCGAAGGGAAATGGACCGGATGGTTGACAAGTACGGGCTGCAGGCCACATTCCCGTACCCAGGCAACGTCACCATCTGCGGCTGTGACCAGCAGGACCGTGGCGAGAACTCCGGCGTTTCCTCCACACCGCGGAACTCCTGAACCTAACTTATAACAGAGAGAAATGCGTCTTTCACACAACCCGCCTGTCCATCCTCGGCTACGTCGTGGAACGCAGAGTCCTAGGGACAACCCCGACCTCATGCGGCCCCTCCTGTAACTCCCCCTCCCCCATTGCCCCAAGGCCTTGAAGAGACGCCTGGGGTTCTCCTCTTACTCTGCCCAGTGGGTCCCCAACTACGCGGACAAGGCCCCGCCCACTGATCAAGTCCACCACGTTTCCCCCGACGACTGAGGCCGGACTGGCCTTCGATCGCATCAAAGCCGACATCGCCAAAGCCGCGATGCACACTTTGGACGAGTCCATCTCTTTCCAAGTGGAGAGCGATGCGTCGGGCTTTGCCCTGGCCACTAAACTCAAGCAGGCGGGCAGGCCCGTGGCTTTCTTCTCCCGTACCCTCCATGCCTCCGAAATCTGACACTCCTCTGTCGAAAAGGAGGCCCAAGCCATAGTAGAAGCTGTGAGACATTGGAGGCATTACCTGGCCGGTAGGCGATTCACTCTCCTCACTGACCAACGGTCGATTGCCTTCATGTTCAATAACACACAGCGGAGCAAGATTAAGAATAACAAGATTCTGAGGTGGCGGATCGAGCTCTCCACCTACAGCTCTGATATCTTGTATCGACCTGGAAAGCTCAATGAGCCCCAGATGCCCTATCCCACGGTACATATGCCGGCGCACAAGTAGACCGACTCCATACCCTCCACAACGACCTCTGTCACCCGGGGGTCACCCGCTTTTTCCACTTTATCAAGGCTTGCAACCTGCCCTACTCGATCGAGGAGGTCAGGTCCGTGACCAGGGACTGCCAGGTCTGCACGGAGTGCAAACTGCACTTCTATCGGCCAGACAGAGCGCACCTGGCAAAGGTCTCCCAACCTTTTGAGCGCCTCAGCATGGACTTCAAAGGGCCCCCTCCCTCCACTGACCGTGACGTGCACTTCCTCAACATCGTTGACGAATACTCCAGATTCCCCTTTGCCATCCCCTGCTCTGACATGACCTCTGCCTCAATTATCAAGGCCTGCACAGTCTTTTCACCCTGCTCGGGTTCCCCGCCGACATTCACAGTGATCGGGGTTCCTCCTTTATGAGTGACGAGTTGCATCAGTTCCTGCTCAGCAAAGGCATCGCCTCCAGCAGGACGACCAGCTATAACCCCCGGGGAAATGGACAGGTGGAGAAGGAGAATGTGACGGTCTGGAAGGCCGTCCTCCTGGCCCTATGGTCGAAAAGTCTCCCAGTCTCCCGCTGACAGGAGGTCCTCCCCGATGCGCACCACTCCATCCGGTCGCAGCTATATACGGCCACTAACGAGACGCCTCGTGAGCGTATCTTTGCTTTCCCCAGGAAGTCCTCCTCCGAGGTCTCGCTTCATCCTGACTGACAGTCCCAGGGCCCGTCCTTCTCCGCATGCGAGGAGATATAAAACCGACCCCTTCGTTGAGACGGTCCTGCTGCTCCATGCAAACCCCCAATATGCCTGCGCGGCACGCCAGGATAGGGCCGCAGGACACGCTCTCCCTTCGGGATTTGGCTCCTGCCTCTGGGTCCGGGACCATCACCACCACGCCCCACCCTACACCGTCTTCCGCCAGCTCCACCCACCTCCCTTAGGAACTGACTCCCGCAGGCCCACCGAGGAGAGGCACCACCACCTCCGCCCATACACCGCCCCACCCCCCTTCGCAGACTCAACATCTGGGTGAAGAAGAAGTCAACACGCTTCCGGACACGTAGGTCTCAACGCCGGCGCCCACACCACAGCCGGGACTGAGGCGATCACGGTGGACGGTCAAGGCCCCTGACAGACTGGACCTTTAAGGCCACTTCACCCCCGCCGGACTTTTTTTAAACAGGGGGTTAATGTGGTAAACCACGTTATATTCACTGTGCTGTATTGTACATGCCTGGGCTTGTCCAAGTTGGCTCCGCCTGTGGCTCCTCCCCTTGGGCTTCTGTATAAAAGTGGCAAGGCTCCGCCTCCGGACCCAGTTCGGACCCAGAGGCAGGAGGGTTGCTGTTTAGTGCATTAAAGCCTCAGTTACGTTTATCACTCGTCGTCTATTATTGATAGTGTATCAGGCCTCCTGATATTTAAAGTTATAAGTGAGCGACGATAGTGTTGGGGAATGTAGCTACACTACACACAGAGATAAATGTGAAAAACTTCCATCGCACCAGTCAGGATCTGTCAGTTGTGGAGAAAAAAAGTGAATCAGGAAAGCTCCTGACTTGTGAGACTCGAGATAGATTGCTCAGCCTCCACCATCTTGACTGCCCCTCCCCTTTAGTAAATAAACCTGAGGCGATGGTGGGGGGGGGGAGGGGGGGAGGCAAAGACAAATGGTCAAAATGCTGAGATTAACTTGGTCGGTAACTGGCTCACTCAAACTGGAACATAGGAACAGGAGGAGGCCATTCAGCCCCTCGGGCCTTTCCCATCATGGCGGATCTGCAGCCTAACTCCATGAACCTGCCTTCGCCCCATATCCCTGAATATCTTTGGTGAACAAAAATCTACCTATCTCAGATTTAAAATTAACAACTGCTTCTCATGTGTGACTGATTTTGGTTCCGTTGTGTCAAATGGCTGAGATTTGAGAAAAATCTGATCTTAGTTTATTTTACATTGGCACGTGTGTTTAGATTCCAAATTTGAGAGAAAGCATGGCATTCAGAGCTCCCCCAGTGAACTGTTTGGAATGACTGGGACTGAATCCCTGTCTTCAAATGAGATGAAAGGGAGAGTTTTCAGATGGGAGCCTTAGCCATAAGCCTTGACCCCTGACTGAAGCCTCTCATGTACACAAAGCAGCAATGTTCCGTTGTTAGTATAAATTTCATCCTGTATTTACTGTATGAAAAGCTGACATGTTGAAAGGCTGAGGACACTTTGGTGATTTGATGTGAGTGCGTTGGTCCACAGCCTTGATGGAAATAAAAGGCAAACAATGTTTCTACCCACTTAATTCAAATAATTTCACCCTTTTGAAGTGGCCCGGAAGCATTTGCATTTCGCTGCAGATCATAGAAAGTGCTTTCATTTCCAGCTCTTCAGCGTTTGCGCCCTAATGTTTATCTGAGTCCGCCTCAAAAAATATTTTCAGATCTTTTTGCCTTCAGCCACTTTCATCCCTGGAGACGACACAAGTCAACAGATTTCAGCAATGGGAATGAAAAGTTTACTTGTTACGTTCTTCTGCTGGGCTGGTAGGAATCATGCACAAGAGAATGTCTGGTTCTTGACTAAGTGTTTATTGTTAAATAACTATGTGGGTTACATAAACATGAGAAAAATATCCAAAACTACTAACTATAATCAATTATCTCAGAGCACAAATGTGACCGTCCACTATGACGACTATCTCCAGACTCCGAGGTTCCAGTGTCACGTGGTTGTTCTCTACTGCCATCTGCTGGTTGGAGTAAACAATACTATTTACATGATTCCTGATGCACAGCATCACACTACTGATCTACATAAACATATACTGCATACATATAAATATTTCCCGCTTTCTCTGTCTGTTAGCTTTGACAAAGAGTCATCGGACTCGAAACGTTAGCTCTTTTCTCTCCCTACAGATGCTGCCAGACCTGCTGAGATTTTCCAGCATTTTCTCTTTCGTTTCAGATTCCAGCATCCGCAGTAATTTGCTTTTATACTGCATACATATAGTTTGCAATATAGATTTACATATAGGTTGACATTGTAAGGGTCCCCCCTGTTCCTTTCTGCTTATTCTGTCTGTTCCTTTTCTTTTATTTTTGCCATTATATTTTTGATCCATGGAAGATTTATGGACATGTGTCTTTAAGGCAGCCTGCCATTTTAATTCCAGTAGAAGAAAGGTCTGTGCCTTTAATTCAAATAGAAGGGTCCAGGAGGCAGTGCTGAAGGACGGGCACCAGTGACAGAGATTGCCTGGGATTCAGTTTGCTTGATTAGATTAGTGGCCAATGAATGAGCTTCTGGGCTCTGCCCGGTAACAGGTGGGGATTGGATATTATCCCACGGGAATGTTTCTCAGAGCCACAAGGTTCCACTTTAGTTTGACGGTTGATTCTGACAGCCAAGGTGATGGAGCTGAATCCTGTCCAGAAAACTGCTGCTCAGCCTCTTCAAACAAAAAAGGATCCGGCTAACTCTCTCTCTCATCAGCCTGGGGGTGTTAGGCTCCTGAAAACAGAGCCTGCAGGCAGGCCACAAACTGAGAGGAATGTCTGATGAAACAGAGGCTCTGTTTCACCAGGACAATTGTTTTTTTTAATAAATTTAGAATACCCAATTTATTGTTTCCAATTAAGGGGCAATTTAGCGTGGCCAATCCACCTACCCTGCACATCTTTGGGTTGTGGGGGCGAAACTCACACAAACACGGGGAGAATGTGCAAACTCCACACGGACAGTGACCCAGAGCCGGGATTGAACCTGGGACCTCGGCGCCGTGAGGCAGCAGTGCTAACCGCTGCGCCACCGTGCTGCCCCCACCAGGACAATTGTCAGGACAGGCAGCAAAACAAGGACTGTGATTCTCACTGTGAATAAAGCCTACAAGAACATCGAAAGCAAAGATTGTTTTTTCTTCATTTTCCCCCTCACCTCCCCCCTCTGTGCTTGTCTGTCTTGTGTGTAGACGGTGGGGTGGTGGTTGGAAGGGAGGGGTAGGCAGGCTGGATAATCATGGAGGTATTTGGGGGTTGGGGTTCAGTAGGGGTCAAGGGACTAGTCATGGGGGGTTGGGTAGGGCAGTTAGTAGGTTCCATGGGGTCTCAATGAGCCCCGTGGAGGAGGGTTATGGGTCGTCAGGATGTGGGGGGAGGGCTCAGGAGGTCCTTGGGGGTCAGGACGTTAGTTAAACAGCCCCATTAGGAGTGGTAACTATAGTTACCCGGAAGTTAGAAGTGATTAGGTAACAATTCCTTCAAGATAGTCAGAACAATCGGAGATTTGCTGGGATGGTTCCGATGCCGGGTAATTGCCATGTGATCCTGACCTGGGGACTCGAAGGGGAGTTCTATCTGACATCATGTGAGTCACATTACACATCCTAATGTTCGTTTCTCCAGTTATATAACATGTGTAAAGTGGAGAACATTGAGAGTGTGTAACCAACATCATGATATTCTCCTGTTCATGTAAAATAAATCATTGTGACGATGGGGGGGGGCAGTGTCGGCACGACCGAGGACCATGTTTGTTGGATAGTGCATTTGGAATGAAGCCAACGAGAAACTCGCTTTGCTCAACCATTGAGGAGATGCGGTGTTGAAGTATTGAGATTGGCTGCTGGTTGTGGAAGGGGGTCAGAGAACTACAGGGGGAGCCCAATTGAGGGAGGGAGACAGCAGTGAGAAAGGGATGGAGGGAGGGAGGCGACAGTGAAAGGGAGAGAGAGATGGAGGGAGGGAGGAGGCAGGAGGGAGGGAGGAGGCAGGGGGGAGGGAGGAGGCAGGGGGGAGGGAGGAGGCAGGGGGGAGGGAGGAGGCATGGGGGGAGGGAGGAGGCAGGAGGCAGGGGGGAGGGGGGAGGGAGGAGGCAGGGGGGAGGGAGGAGGCAGGGGGGAGGGAGGAGGCAGGAGGCAGGGGGGAGGGGGGAGGGAGGAGGCAGGGGGGAGGGAGGAGGCAGGGGGGAGGAAGGAGGCGTGGGGAGGAAGGAGGCGGGGGGAGGAAGGAGGCGGGGGGTGGGAGTAGGCAGGGGAGAGGAAGGAGGTGGGGAGAGGGAGGAGGCAGTGAAAGGGAGAGAGAGATGGAGGGAGGGAGGAGGCGGGGAGGAAGGAGGCGGGGGTGGAAGGAGGCGGGGGTGGAAGGAGGCGGGGGTGGGAGGGGGTGGGAGGAGGAGGGGGTGGGGGGTGGGAGGAGGCGGGGGGGGAGGAAGGAGGTGGGGAGAGGGAGGAGGCAGTGAAAGGGAGAGGGATGGAGGGAAGCGGCAGTGAAAGGGAGAGAGGGATGGAGGGAGGGAGGCGACAGTGAAAGGGAGAGAGAGATGGAGGGAGGGAAGGAGGCGGGGGGGGGGGGAAGGAGGCGGGGGGGGAAGGAGGCGGGGAGCCGGGGGCAGGAAGGAGGTGGGCGGGGCCAGCTGATCAGCCATGACCCGACTCCCACTGCCTCCTCCCTCCCATCTCATTCTGCTGCTAATTTAATGCTCTTTTCTCATCCCCATCATGAAACTGACAATTGCCTCTCTCTCCCTTAACTACCCCGCTCCCTTAACTACCCCGCTCCATTAACAACGCCGCTCCCTTAGCTTTGCCGCTCCGTTAACTAGCCCACTCCATTAACTACCCTGCTCCATTAATTACTCCGCTCCGTTAACTATCCCACTCCATTAACTATACCGCTCCATTAACTAGCCCGCTCCATTAACTACCCCGCTCCATTAATTACTCCGCTCCGTTAACTAGCCCGCTCCATTAACTACCCCGCTCCGTTAACTACCCCACTCCCTTAACTGTACCGCTCCATTAACTAGCCCGCTCTATTAACTACCCCGTTCCATTAACTACCCCGCTCCGTTAACTATCCCGCTCCATTAACTACCCTGCTCCATTAACCACCCAGCTCCGTTAACCACCCAGCTCCGTTAACCACCCCGCTCCATTAACCACCCCGCTCCTTTAACTACCCCGTTCCATTAACTACCCCGCTCCTTTAACTACCCCGCTCCTTTAACTACCCCGCTCCGTTAACTACCCCGCTCCTTTAACTACCCCGTTCCGTTAACTACCCCGTTCCGTTAACTACCCCGCTCCGTTAACTACCCCGCTCCGTTAACTACCCCGCTCCGTTAACTACCCCGCTCTGTTAACTACACCGCTCCGATAACCACCCTGCTCCGTTAACCACCCAGCTCCGTTAACTACGCCGCTCCGTTAACTACCCCGCTCCGTTAACTACGCCGCTCCGTTAACTACCCCGCTCCGTTAACTACCCCGCTCCGTTAACTACCCTGCTCCGTTAACTGCCCCGCTCCGTTAACTACCCCGCTCCCTTAACTACCCCGCTCCCTTAACTACCCCGCTCCATTAACAACGCCGCTCCCTTAGCTTTGCCGCTCCGTTAACTAGCCCACTCCATTAACTACCCTGCTCCATTAATTACTCCGCTCCGTTAACTATCCCACTCCATTAACTATACCGCTCCATTAACTAGCCCGCTCCATTAACTACCCCGCTCCATTAATTACTCCGCTCCGTTAACTAGCCCGCTCCATTAACTACCCCGCTCCGTTAACTACCCCACTCCCTTAACTGTACCGCTCCATTAACTAGCCCGCTCCATTAACTACCCCGTTCCATTAACTACCCCGCTCCGTTAACTATCCCACTCCATTAACTACCCTGCTCCATTAACCACCCAGCTTCGTTAACCACCCAGCTCCGTTAACTACCCCGCTCCGTTAACTACCCCGCTCCATTAACTACCCCGCTCCTTTAACTACCCCGTTCCATTAACTACCCCGCTCCTTTAACTACCCCGCTCCTTTAACTACCCCGCTCCTTTAACTACCCCGTTCCATTAACTACCCCGTTCCGTTAACTACCCCGCTCCGTTAACTACCCCGCTCCGTTAACTACCCCGCTCCGTTAACTACCCCGCTCCTTTAACTACCCCGTTCCGTTAACTACCCCGCTCCGTTAACTGCCCCGCTCCGTTAACTACCCCGCTCTGTTAACTACACCACTCCGTTAACTACCCCGCTCCGTTAACTGCCCCGCTCCGTTAACTACCCAACTCTGTTAACTACCCCACTCCATTAACTACCCCGCTCCGTTAACTGCCCCGCTCCGTTAACTACCCCGCTCCGTTAACTACCCAACTCTGTTAACTACCCGGCTCCGTTAACTACCCCCGCTCCGTTAACTACCCCGCTCCCTTAACTACGCCACTCCGTTAACTACCCCGCTCCATTAACTGCCCCGCTCCGTTAACTACCCCGCTCCGTTAACTACGCCGCTCCGTTAACTACCCCGCTCCGTTAACTACCCCGCTCCGTTAACTACCCCGGCTCCGTTAACTCCCCGCTCCGTTAACTACCCCCTCTGTTAACTACCCCGCTCCGTAACTACCGCTCCATTGTTAACTACCCCGCTCCGTTAACTCACCCGCTCCGTTAACTACCCCGCTCCGTTACTTACCCGCTCCGTTAACTACCCCGCTCCGTAACTACCCCGCTCCGTTAACTACCCCGCTCCGTCTAACTAGCCCCGCTCCGTTAACTACCCGCTCCGTAACTACCCCGCTCCGTTAACTACCCCGCTCCGTTAACTACGCCGCTCCGTTAACTACCCCGCTCCGTTAACTACCCCGCTCCGTTAACTACCCCGCTCCGTTAACTACCCAGCTCCGTTAACTACCCCGCTCCGTTAACTACCCCGCTCCGTTAACTACCCAGCTCCGTTAACTACCCCGCTCCGTTAACTACCCCGCTCCGTTAACTACCCAGCTCCGTATACTTACCCCGCTCCGTTAACTACCCCGCTCCGTTAACTACCCCGCTCCGTTAACTGCCCCGCTCCGTTAACTACCCCGCTCCGTTAACTACCCCGCTCCGTTAACTACGCCGCTCCGTTAACTACCCCGCTCCGTTAACTACCCCGCTCCGTTAACTGCCCCGCTCCGTTAACTACCCCGCTCCGTTAACTGCCCCGCTCCGTTAACTACCCCGCTCCGTTAACTACCCCGCTCCGTTAACTACCCCGCTCCGTTAACTATGCCGCTCCGTTAACTACCCCGCTCCGTTAACTACCCTGCTCCGTTAACTGCCCCGCTCCGTTAACTACCCCGCTCCGTTAACTGCCCCGCTCCGTTAACTGCCCCGCTCCGTTAACTACCCCGCTCCGTTAACTACCCCGCTCCGTTAACTGCCCCGCTCCGTTAACTACCCCGCTCCGTTAACTACCCCGCTCCGTTAACTGCCCCGCTCCGTTAACTACCCCGCTCCGTTAACTACCCCGCTCCGTTAACTACCCCGCTCCGTTAACTGCCCCGCTCCGTTAACTACGCCGCTCCGTTAACTGCCCCGCTCCGTTAACTACCCCGCTCCGTTAACTACGCTACTCCGTTAACTACCCCGCTCCATTAACTACGCCACTCCGTTAACTACCCCGCTCCGTTAACTACCCCGCTCCGTTAACCACCCCGCTCCGTTAACCACCCCGCTCCGTTAACTACGCCACTCCGTTAACTACCCCGCTCCGTTAACTCGAGGATTCCGCCGCACGCCATATCCACGGCCTTGGGCCGTTGCCTGAGGCCCGTCCCGCGATGCTCCGTCCCCGACTGGCCGAGTTCCCGACGGCGTGGGACACGTGTGGTCTCACCCGTCGTGAACCTAGCGTGGTGGCTGCGGACTCAGTCCGGTGCTGCCACAGTCGGGGGAGGGCCGATCCTCAGGCTGTGGCGGGCTTCATTCGGGGCTGGGGGTACTGTGGGCAGGCTGTCCGGGGTGCCCGAGTGGCCAAAGGGAGGTATTATTTTTGCTGTCCAGGTCCGCGAGCTGAGTCTGTCGCTGCAGGGCCCACCGCCGTGCGCACTGTGGGGCCAGGGTGGGTGGTCAGTGGGGTGGGCAGCAAGATGGCAGCCTTGCAGACCATGGCAATGGCGGTCCGTGCCTGGACACCACGCAGTCCCGTGTGGGGTCACCCCGACCCCTGAGCCTATCCAGTGTCAGGACCATCAGCCCACGGTCGCGCCTTTCCATGTTCTACCTCCTCTTTCTCCCTCAGCAGCCACAACGCCTGTTCCCGCCATGATTTTTTTAAAGCTCAAGTGAACGTCGCCGTCGGGAATTCATCCCAAGGGGGCGGAGAATTGCGGAGGCCCCGGAGAATACTGGGTCAGGCCCGCTATGTTGTTGTTTACTGTACATGCGGTGTGAAATGCATTGACGCAGCTGTCGAGGCGATGGAGGATTGCGATTTGGCGTGAAACAGACACGATTTTGATGTTAAAACCAATTCTCCGCCTAATCACGTTTCCCGATTCTAGCGTCAGCCGACAGAAAATGCTGCCCCCAATGCATCGATCCTTGAAGGTCGCAGGACATATTGAGAGAGTGGATAGCAAAACAAACCACTTTGTGAATCAACAAACTGAGTGCAAAAGCAAGAGAGTTTTGCTGAAGCTTTATAAAACTCTGGTTAGGTCACAATGAGAATAATATATCCAGTTCTGGTCTTAACCATTAGGGCGGAAGTGAAGATCCCAGAGAGGGAGTGCAGAAGAGATTTCCCAGAATGATTCCAAGGGTAAGGGATTTTAGTTACAAAGTTAGGCTGGTGAAGCTGGGAAAACCCTGGAGTAAAGGAGGTTGAGGAGGTTAGATGTCGAGGTAGACGTGATTATGACAGGTTTAGATAAGGTAGACAAGGATAAGGAGATGGATCTTCGTCCAGCGACGCCGGATTGGCAAATCACAATCGGACAGAGAATTGTACGTAGGCTGAATAATCGAGGTCAGTGCTGGGCGCCCAGCGGAGCGCTATGCTCCAGAGCCTCGATTGCAGCGTGAATGCGTTCCTCGCCCTTCGCTAGCTTGGGCATGCAAAAAGCATATTAGCATTCGTTGACTTATTATTAATGGGCCTGACTCGGTTTTCTCTGACCTTCCGCAATGCTCTGCCTCCACCAGGCGGAAATGACGCCTTTGTGGTTCACTCGCAGTATTTTAAAACGGACGCTGAGCCCCGTAGCTGCTGAGGAAGGGAGAGTATGTAAGAAAAGTTTCCAATGGCGCAACAGTGGGCTGATAGTTGGGGGGGGGGCATCTGCCAGGCCCCAGGGGGAGGGAGGGGGGGGGGGGGGCGGAGGGGGGTGCGGGGGAGTAAACATTGACCGCCATAAAGAGAGCTAAGTGCAGTGAAATCATGCACTTCTTACATCTCTTTAATGTGGTCAATGTTTATAAATGATGGACTGGGGTGAGCACAGTAAGAAGTCTTACAACACCTGCAGCTTCTAACAATTCCCCCATGACAGAGGTTAAGGTACCTTCCGTTTAGTTCCCTGTTTTCTGTCTCCCTCCCTTTTTGAATCATAGAGTTACATTCACTATCTTCCAATCTAATGGAACCTGACCTGAATCTTGGGAATTTTGGAAAATTAAAAGCAATGTATCAGTGGTTGTAATTTTCTGGAGTTCCTCCCTCCCGTCCATTTCCTAGATTTGCAGCTACTTCTGGGAAGTCACTTGTCACCTCCATAGTGAATACTGATGCAAAATATCTGTTCAATTCATCTGCCATCTCCCTATTATCCATGATTAATTTCCCCAGGCTCAGTTTCTATTGGACCAATTCACTTTGTTAACTTTACTTTTTTTTGAATAGCTGCAGAAACTCTTGCTATCTGTCTTTATAATTGTATTCCTCCTTATCAATCTTCTCACCATTCTTTGCTGCTTTTACATTCTGTCCAGTCTTCTGACCTGCTGCCCAACTGTTTGCAATTTCATACTTTTTCAAAAGTTTGATACTATCTTTAAGTTTTTTTAGTTAATCACTGATAATGGGTTCACACCATAGAATTTTTCTGTCTCATTGGAATGTATCTATTCTGTGTATCCCTGTAAATGTCTGTCACTGCAATTCTAATGCCCTAGCCTGAAATTTCCTTTTTTTATTCGTTCTCGGGCTGTGGGTGTCGCTGGCTTTGCCAGCATTTGTTGCCCATCCCTAATTGCCCTTGAACTGCGTGTCTTTCTGGGCTATTTCGGAGGGGGGCAGTTAAGAGTCAACCGCATCGCTGTGAGAATCTGGAGTCACGTGTAGGCCAGACCGGGTAAGGACGGCAGATTTCCTTTCTTGAAGGGCATTAGTGAACCAGGTGGGTTTTTACGGCAATCGGCAATGGTTTCATGGTCGTCATTAGACTTTTAATTCCAGATTTTCTTTTTTGTTGAATTCAAATTTCACCATCTGCCAAGGTGGGATTTGAACCCTGGAACATTACTCTGGGTTTCTTAATTACTAATCCAGTGACGATACCACTACGCCACCGCCTTTGGTTCACTTTAGCTAACTCTACTTTAATGCCATCATAATGGCACTTATTTAAGTTCAAAATGCTAGTCTTCGACCCACTCCTCTCCCTGAGACGGAATATAAAATTCAATCATTTTATGATCACTGTTACCTAGGGACGCTTCCACTATAAGGTTACCAAGTAATCCTATGAGCTCCAGTATACACTATCATAAAAGTGTTCCAAAATTATTCTCATTTAGTCTACCTCTGCCATCTGATTTTTCCAATGTATGTTTAAATGAAAATTCCCACAATTTGCGCCGCATCGATGTTTTTTCCAAGCTCTTGTTATTTCTTCCTTTATACTCCGTCCCACTTTATGGTTACTGTTAGGGTACCTGTACAACACTCCCACAAGTGATTATTTGCCTTTGTCACTTTTCATCTTGATACAAACCTTTTCTACACCATGATTTCCTGAACTCAAGCCATCACTCTCCATTCTGCTAGTACCATTGATTACCAGAGCCATCCCTCCACCTTTTCCGAGATTCCTCTCCTTCCTCAATGTCATGTATCCTTTCATATTCAGGTCCCAATCTGTGTCATCCTGCAGCCACATCTCTGTAATGACCATCAGATCATATTTATTTATATTTGAGATATCAGTTCAGGCAGCACGATAGCGCAGTGGTTAACACTGTTGCTTCACAGCTCCAGGGTCCCAGGTTCGATTCCCGGCTTGGGTCATCATCTGTGTGGAGTCTGCACGTTCTCCCCGTGTCTGCGTGGGTTTCCTCCGGGTGCTCCAGTTTCCTCCTACAAGTCCCGAAAGACGCGTTGTTTGGTAGTTTGGACATTCTGAATTCTCCCTCTGCGTACCCGAACAGGCGCCGGAATGTGGCAACTCTGGGCTTTTTACAGTAACTTCATTGCAGTGTTAATGTAAGCCTGCTTGTGACAATAAAATTATTATTATTATTTTGTTTTGAATGTTATGTACATTAAGATACAGAGCCTTCAGTTTTATCCTTTATTATTTTTGTAACCTCGACCTTATTTGCTGATTTAATCTTAGATCTGTACTCTCAATCTCTTAATGTCATTATTCCCTACATTAATACCTTTCTCTTGAGCTTTGTCTCTATTCTTTGATTTGCCACATCTTCCTAAATTAGTTTTCTTGCCCCCCTATTTAGTTTAAAACTCTCTCTACTTCCCCAGTTATGCAGCTTGCTAGAATATCAGCCCCAGCATGGTCCAGGAGTAGATTATCCCAATGGTACAGCCCCCACTTTCCCCTGGTTCCAGTGCCCAGAAACTGGAACCCATTCTCCCACACCAGTCTTTGAGGCACATATTCAGGGCAGCATTTAGGGCAGCATGGTACCATTGTGGATAGCACAATCGCTTCACAGCTCCAGGGTCCCAGGTTCGATTCCGGCTTGGGTCACTGTCTGTGCGGAGTCTGCACATCAACCCCGTGTGTGCGTGGGTTTCCTCCGGGTGCTCCGGTTTCCTCCCACAGTCCAAAAGGTGTGCAGGTTCGGTGGATTGGCCATGATAAATTGCCCTTAGTGTCCAAAAATTGCCCTTAGTGTTGGGTGGGGTTACTGGGTTATGGGGATAGGGTGGAGGTGTTGACTTGGGTAGGGTGCTCTTTCCAAGAGCCAGTGCAGACTCGATGGGCTGAATGGCCTCCTTCTGCACTGTAAAAGAAATTCTATGATATTCACCTCTCTAATTCTATGCCAATTTTTATGTGCCTAAGATAATAATCCAGAGGTCATTACCATCATCATTATGCTTTTTAGTGCCTAGCTCCTCATACTTCCTGTGGAGAACCTCCTTCCTAGTCATTATCTGTGTCACTGGTATCTACATGGACCATTGTCATGTGGTAGTACCTTTAAGAAATGGGTGTTTGTAAATGTGTGTGTATATAAATATCTGTAGTGAGAGTATCATTAAGAAATGGGTGTTTACTACTGCAGTGATGTCAGAGAGTGGGTGGAGCGAGGCAGTCTGTCAGCTTTTTACTTTCGTTTTAGGCTGTTTTCTACAGGGTGTGTTTTAGTTTTGTTTTCAGTGTTGGAGTTGAAGCCAGACAGAGCAGGTGTACTGTTGATCTCTCTGCCATGAAAAGACTATCTCTTGTTGATTTGGTGAATTCAGAATTATAAATGTTCTCAGTGGTGAATGTAAACCTAATGTGCTTCTGTTAGAAAGTATTTCTTTTGTCTTCTGGATGTTGTTTGGGAAGTTATTAAGGATTACTTAGTGTTGTATTCTTTGGGGGTTATATTTGAATTGATGGTTACTAAGATGTTCACTGTATGTTTTAAAAAGGTTAACTTGAGTTCATAGAATAAACATTGTTTTGTTTTCAAAAATACTTTTCCATTTCTGCTGTACCACACCTGTAGAGTGGGCCGTGTGCTCGCCATACCACAATCTATTAAAAGTTGTGGGTCAGGTGAGCTCCATGATACACTTTCGAGTTCTCTAAAACCTGGCCCATAACAAATTGGGGGCTCGTCCAGGATAAAAGTCTATCTCTTGGATTGGCTTTGTGAACTTAAAGACAGTGAGGGGTGAGCATATTGTGGGTGCTTTTCAGGTGTGGTATTTTAGTTTCAATAGGGAGTGTGTTGTGGACAATGGCTCTTACAGAGACTCTGAAGTTTTTGGGGGTGGAGATGGTCACACGCAGTACCTTACGGACAGAGACTAAAAGCAGACTATTAGATTTGGCAAAAACATTATAGTTAACATTACCTGACAAAATGCGAAATGGTGAGGTAATTATGGCGGTGGCTAAACATTTAAAATTGCCTGAGATACAGTCTGACTCATTGGAAATGGCACAGATCCAGTTGCAAATTAATTGTGACTTCTTTCCCTGCTCCTCCTGATACACACGAGTAAACTTTATCCACACAAGTAAATTCTTTAAAGACATCGGGCACCTGCTTATCAATCACCTCTTAATCAGGCTGTACAATCTTTTGCACCTCCTTTGCTAAAATCCAGAAACATTTTTATTGGCCTGGACTACATAAAGGTGTAGTTAAATTTTGTCAATCATGTCACACATGTCAAGTGATAGGGAAACCTCAAGCAGCGATAACACCAGCGCCCTTACTACCCATTCCACAACTTTTAAAAAACATTTAGAGTACCCAATTAATTTTTTCCAATTAAGGGGCAATATAGCATGGCTAATCCACATAGCCTGCACATCTTTGGGTTGTGGGGGTGAAACCCACTCAGACACGGGGAGAACGTGCAAACTCCATCCGGGGCCGGGATCGAACCTGGGACCTCGGTGCCGTGAGGCAGCAATGCCCATTCCACAACTTGAACATGAGAAAGAATTAAAGAAGCTTGAATACGAAAGAGAGGAAAAAGAAAGAAAGAGAGCAGAAAGAGAAAGAGATAGAGAGGAAAAAGAAAGCGAGAGAGAGCAGAAAGAGAAAGAGATAGAGAGGAAAAAGAAAAGGAGAGAGAAGAAAGGAGAAAAGAAGGAATAGCCCTAGCAGAACAAAAAGAAAGAGAAAGGGAGATACAGATCAGGGAAAAAGATAAAGAGAGAGAGTTTGAACTTCGGAAAATGGCCATGAAACATGACAATCATTTAAAATTGGCAGACGTAAAGGGAAACGTACAGTTGGATGATAGTGATGAGGATAGTGAGAAAGAGCATCATAGTCGAAGGCTTGGTGGGAATCTATTTAAATATGTCCAAGCATTGCTAAGGTTTGACGAGAAGGAGGTAGAAGCCTTTTTCATTTCATTTGAGAAGGCAGCTAACCAAATGAAATGGACACAGGACATGTGGGTATTACTGATTCAAACAAAGCTGGTAGGTAGAGCTAGTGAAGTATTTGCATCACTACCGGAGGAGGTATCTGGAACGTATTAGGTGCATATGAATTAGTGCCTGAAGCTTACAGACAAAAGTTTGGAATTTTAAGGAAATAATTTGGTCAAACATACATGGAGTTTGAAAGGCTAAAACAGAGTAATTTTGATAGGTGGATAAGGGCTTTGAAAATACACCAAACGTATGACGCTCTCAGAGAAATTATACTTTTGGAGGAGTTTAAAATTTCAATTCATGATGTAGTGAAAACTCATGTGGAAAAGCAGAGGGTCAAAACTGCGAGATTAGCAGCAAAAATGGCAGATGATTATGAATTAGTTCATATATCAAAGCTTGGTTTCCGACATCAGTTTCAGCCTGTGAGGGATAGAAACTGAGGACATGAGAAATAATCAAGTTGTAAAAGTAAAGGTGATCTGATGGGAGATAATAAGGAGAGTGTACCTCAGATTAAAAAAAGAAATCCAGGAGGGTGGAAGAGACATGAAAAGTTTCAAATGTTTTCACTGTAATAAACTAGGCCATGTAAAGTCACAGTGTTGGTGGTTTATGTAGTAAAACAGGATAAGACAGTGCGGTTTGTTAAAGTGGTAAAGGAAAGCCCAAGTGAAGCAAAGGAGGTGCAAAAGATTGTACAGCCTGATTAAGAGGTGATTGTTAAGAAGGTGCCAGATGTCTGTAAAGAATTTACTTGTGTGGGTAAAGTTTACTCGTGTGTATCAGGAGGAGCAGGGAAAGAAGTCACAATTTTAAGAGATAAGGGAGCTAGTCAATCTTTAATGGTAAGAGATGAGGAGTTATGTAATTTGGGAAAAATGTTGTCAGAAAAGATGGTAATATGTGGAATTCAGGGTGCGAGGAGTAGTGTTTCATTATATAAGGTAAGGTTGGAAAGTCCAGTGAAGAGTGGTGAAGTGGTAGTAGGAGTAACAGAGAAACTATCTTGTCCAGGAATACAGTTTATCTTGGATAATGATATAGCTGGATCGCAGGTGGGAGTGA
Source organism: Scyliorhinus canicula (assembly GCF_902713615.1). Lineage (NCBI taxonomy): Eukaryota > Metazoa > Chordata > Chondrichthyes > Carcharhiniformes > Scyliorhinidae > Scyliorhinus > Scyliorhinus canicula. Next base: position 4,612,563 of record NC_052152.1, on the reverse strand, counting down.
TGCCTACTGTTGTTGATAAGCCAGTGGAAAATCAGACAACTGAAGTGTTGAAGGACGAATATTCTGGGATTTTTCCGGATTGTGTAGTAACAAGGTTGCAAAGCCACAGGTTAAGACAAGAGGAGAAATCAAAGAGTGAAGATTAAGTTGAAGTTCAATTATCAGAAACGATTTTTGATCAGATGGTTGAAAAAGAATAAGAACAGGTGGAGGATGAGGCGGATATTTTTAGTTCAGGAAAATTGGCGGAGTTACAACAGAAAGATATAGAAATAAAATGGATGTATCAGAAAGCATATACGGAAGAGGAATCTGAGTGTATACCAGAGTGTTATTACCATAAAAGTGATGTCTTGATGAGAAAATGGAGACCTGTACATATGCAGGCGGATGAAAAGTGGGCAGAAGTTCATCAAGTAGCATTGCCGGTAGGGTATAGAAAGGCGGTGTTGCTAGTTGCACATAAGGTACCAATGGGAGGCCATTTAGGAATAAGGAAAGCTCAAACTAAAAACGAGAAACATTTTTATTGGCCTGGACTACACAAAGATGTAGTTACATTTTTTCAATCATGTCACACATGTCAAGTGATAGGGAAACTTCAAGCAGCGATAAAACCAGTGCCCTTAATACCCATTCCAACATCTGAGGAACCTTTTACAATGGTCCTAATTGATTGCGTAGATCCGCTTCCTAAAACGAAATGTGGGAATCAATATATTTTGACGATAATGGATGTGTCTACTAGGTTTCCAGAGGCCATTCCAGTACGTAATATTACAGCTAAAAGGATTGTGGAGGAGTTACTTAAATTCTTTACTAGATATGGACTACCCACGGAAGTACAATCGAATCAAGGATCGAATTTTACCTCAAGGTTATTCAAAGAAGTTATGGATAGCTTAGGAATAAAACAATTTAAATCAACTGCGTACCATCCAGAATCGCAGGGGGCGTTAAAAAGGTGGCATCAGACATTAAAGACAATGTTGAGGGTTTATTGTCAAGATTATCCAGAGGATTGGGATAAAGGAATTCCATTCGTACTGTTTGCAATTAGGGATGCACCTAATGAGTCAACCAAATTCAGTCCTTTTGAACTAATTTTTGGTCATGAGGTAAGAGGACCACTTAAATTGATTAAGAAAAAATTGGTGAGTGAGAAATCGGAAATTACATTATTGGATTACGTGTCAAATTTCGGGGAACGATTAAATAGAGCAGGTGAATTGGCTGGACAACATTTGAAAGTTGCACAAAATGTGATGAAATGGGTAGCGGACAAGAAATCCAAAGTTCGTAGTTTTGTCAGTGGGGATAAAGTAGTGTTGTTACCAGTGGTAGGTGAGCCTTTAAAAGCAAGGTTTTGTGGACCTTATCAGATTGAAAGGAAATTAAGTGAGGTGAATTTTGTGGTAAAAACACAAGACAGTAGGGGAAGTCACTGAGTGTGTCATGTGAATATGCTCAAAAGGTGCTTTGAAAGGAAAGGAGAGAAACAGGAGGAGGTTTTAATGATTCTAACTCAAAGTGACGAACCAAATCCAGATGACTGTGAATTTGACATCCCTCAAATTAAACTGGAAAACAAGGATGTTCTTAAAAATTGGGATACATTGTTGAGTTACCTTCCAGAGGAAAAGCAAACTGACCTGAAAGAGTTATTGATATCACATGGGCAAGTTTATGGAGATAAATTGGGAAGTACTAAAATGGCTATACATGATGTAGATGTGGGAAATGCTGTTCCGATCAAACAACATCCATACAGACTTAACCCTTTAAAATTGGCACAAGTTAACAAAGAGATTGAGAGTATGCTGAAAAATTGAATAATTGAAGTGGGTTGCAGCCAATGGAGCTCACCCATAGTGATGGTACCTAAACCAGACGGTCCCCAACAGTTGTGTGTGGAGTATAGAAAAGTTAATGCAGTTACAAGAATGGACTCTTATCCTGTCCCACGTTTGGAGGATTGCATTGAGAAAGTGGGACAATCAGCTTTTATTTCCAAACTGGATTTACTTAAAGGTTACTGGCAGGTACCTTTATCTGAAAGGGCAAAGGAGATTTCAGCTTTTGTGACTCCAGATGGTATATACTAATTCAAAGTTATGCCATTTGGCATGAAAAACATCCCAGCCACATTTCAACGGTGAACTAACAAAGTTGTTTCAGGATTACCCAATTGTGCGGTATACATCGATGATCTGTTAATTTTCAGCTTGGCATAGAAAGAACATTTAAAACATCTGATGGAGTTATTCGATCAATCTCAGGAGGTGGGTTTGGTGATCAACCTCACCAAAAGTGAATTTGGAAATGCCCAAGTCACTTTCCTTGGCCATACAATCGGACAGGGTCGAATGGTCACACGGGATGTGAAACCAACAGTTCTTGAGGAGTTTCCGACACCCTCAAGACAAAGGGAAATAATCCGATTTCTTGGTGTGAGTGGATTTGATCGAACATTTGTGCAAAAGTTTTGTAGCGTGATTGCTCCACTGATGGACTTGCTGAAGAAACATCAAAAATTTCAGTGGACAGCGGACTTTCAACAATTTGAGGGCCTGAAAGCTGTGATAACCAATGCTCCTGTGTTGGAGAATTACACGGGACTCTGTGATCAGATTGAACTAAAGTATCTGACTTTAAAGGGAAATGCCGAGGCGTAGAGGAATGGACGGATCGTGCAAGGACCTTCTTGTTCAAAGTGACTGTCAATCGAGAAGGATTTTAGTTGGAGGAAGAAGAACAAAAATGAACTATATTATTATATTTGTTTGCGTGTGTTGTTTTTTTTTAAACGAAAAAGTATATTTACTGTGTGCATTTCTTAAACGATCGTGAAAAGGTGAAAAATGAAACCATCTTGAAGTTGGGGCTGGCTTTGAAAGCAGACCAAGGCAGGCCAGCAGAATGGTTCAATTCCCGTACCAGCCTCCCCGAATAGGTGCCAGAATGTGGCGACTAGGGGCTTTTCACAGTAACTTCATTTGAAGCCTACTTGTGACAATAAGCAGTTTATTATTATTATTAGTTGATGGGGTTTTTTTCTTGGGGGGGGAGGTGTCATGTGAGAGGACCTTTAAGAAATGGGTGTTTATAAATGGGTGTGTATATAAATATCTGTATTGAGATTAACTTTAAGAAATTGATGTTTACTACTACAGTGATGTCAGAGAGTGGTGGAGCTGGGCTGTCTGTCAGCTTTTTACTTTCGTTTTAGGCTGTTTCCTGCAGTGTGTGTTTTAATTTTGCTTTCAATGTTGGAGCTGAAGCCAGACAGAGCAGGTGTACTGTTGATCTCTCTGCCATGAAAAGACTGTCTCTTGATGATTTGGTGAATTCAGAATTATAAATGTTCTCAGTTGTCAATGTAAACCTAATGTGCTACTGTTACAATGTGTTTCTTTTGTCTTCTGGATGTTTGTTTGGGAAGTTATTAAGGATTACTTAGTGTTGTATTCTTTGGGGGTTGTATTTGAATTGATGGTTGCTAAGATGTTCACTGTCTGTTTTAAAAAGGTTAACTTGAGTTCATAGAATAAACATTGTTTTGCTTTAAACAATACTTTTCGATTTCTGCTGTACCACACCTGTAGAGTGGGTCGTGTGCTCCCCATACCACAATCTATTAAAAGTTGTGGGTTAGGTGAACTCCCTGCTACACTTTGGGGTTTTCTAAACCCTGGCTCATAACACCATGATGACGGGATCCTCCTTGTCCCGTTGTGAGGTCCTCTCCAGCCCTGAACAAATGTACATAACCTGGCACTGGGTAGGCAACTCAGCCATCTGGACTCTTGCTGTTTGGTGCAGAGAACAATGTCAATCCTTCCTCCCACCCCACCCCTCCCCCAGCTTAAGTGGTTTCCTGTACCATGGTGCCATGGTTACTTTCCTCATCCACCCTGAAGTCCCCACTCCCATCCAAAGAAGCTAAGATAACTTCAAACCTGTCAGGCAATGGCTGACAATCCTGCCTCATTCACAGTCATACCCTCCTGTCCCCAACCACGCACCAAATCAGAAGACCCCATCTTAAGAGGTGGGATTGCCTCCTCGCACAAAGCATCTGGGTAACTCTTACCCTCCCCGACACAGCATCCACAGCTCAGCCTCCAGCTCAATTACTCTGAGCAGAACTTCCTCGAACCACAGACACTTACTGCAGACGTGTTTACACTGGTATCCAGGAACTCCCACATCCTGCCATCCTTAATGTGTTTGAATTAATTATTTTAATCAAGTACTTATTTTTCAAGAAATGTTATTAACCTTACCAGCACCTCTACTGCTATTTTGAATCGAAGGGATAGAATAAAGCTTAACCACTTCCCAGATTCACACTGCGAGTGGTTAGCGTCTGGAATGTACTGTCTGTGAGTGTGGTGGAGGCAGATTCACACAGCGAGTGGTTTGGATCTGGAATGTACTGTCTGTGAGTGTGGTGGAGACAGATTCACACAGCGAGTGGTTAGGATCTGGAATGTACTGTCTGTGAGTGTGGTGGAGGCAGATTCACACAGCGAGTGGTTAGGATCTGGAATGTACTGTCTGTGAGTGTGGTGGAGACAGATTCACACAGCGAGTGGTTAGGATCTGGAATGTACTGTCTGTGAGTGTGGTGGAGACAGATTCACACAGCGAGTGGTTAGGGTCAGGAATGTACTGTCTGTGAGTGTGGTGGAGACAGATTCACACAGTGAGTGGTTAGGATCTGGAATGTACTGTCTGTGAGTGTGGTGGAGACAGATTCACACAGCGAGTGGTTAGGATCTGGAATGTACTGTCTGTGAGTGTGGTGGAGACAGATTCACACAGCGAGTGGTTAGGATCTGGAATGTACTGTCTGTGAGTGTGGTGGAGGCAGATTCACACAGCGAGTGGTTAGGATCTGGAATGTACTGTCTGTGAGTGTGGTGGAGACAGATTCACACAGCGAGTGGTTAGGATCTGGAATGTACTGTCTGTGAGTGTGGTGGAGGCAGATTCACACAGCGAGTGGTTAGGATCTGGAATGTACTGTCTGTGAGTGTGATGGAGGCAGATTCACACAGCGAGTGGTTAGGATCTGGAATGTACTGTCTGTGAGTGTGGTGGAGGCAGATTCACACAGCGAGTGGTTAGGATCTGGAATGTACTGTCTGTGAGTGTGCTGGAGGCAGATTAACACAGCGAGTGGTTAGGATCTGGAATGTACTGTCTGTGAGTGTGGTGGAGGCAGATTCACACAGCGAGTGGTTAGGATCTGGAACGTACTGTCTGTGAGTGTGGTGGAGACAGATTGAATTGTGACATTTACAAAGGAATTGGATTATATTCTGAAACAAAAAACTGTGCAGGGTTCTGGGCAGATGCTGGGGGAGTGGCACCAGATGAATTGGTCATTCAGAGACCGGAGTATGACCTCCTATTGTGTAGTAACTCTTAGAGACTCTGTGCTGCATCATTCCCTGACCCTGCAGAGGTTTTATCTGATCCAACATCAACAATCTGCGGGGGAAGATATTCCTGCTATTCTTTGTGTGAAGATGTGTTCATTAACCATGACTTTTTGATAGTTCTAACTTTTTCTCCAACGTCCCTATATGGGTTATTGACCTCAGTCATCAATCTTCGGTTCTGAATTTGAAGTGAATATAGTTTTCAAGAGAAAACATCAGTCATCACAGTTAACTTTAAGCAAATATTTTGGGCTAAAAATGACAGTTTGGTGTCTGCAAAGACTTTCTGTACCAGTTGCCTGACTTCCATTATTCTCACAATTTACAGGAAACTAAAATCAATAAAAGCACTGACATTTTGCAAAGTGTTCCACTGCAGTTTAAAAAGTCTGTTCGAAATTGGGTGACAGAGACAAGTCTTCCCTTTACCCTGAATTGCAGGTCAGTCAATAAAATTCTGCAGGCAGCACATTATTGCTGGAGCAGAGATTGACAGCATCAAAGTCCGATAACCTCAATAGCTTTTCTCACCTGTTCCAGTCCCCACCCCCGTAGGTTGGGATTCTCCTCCACTGAGCAGAGTTTAGTCTCGTTGCCTGATCTCTGCTCCAGTCGCCATGGTTTATATTGCTTTTCCACAACCCGGAGTGTGTGAGAGAATCTTCCTCAATTCACTCCTCCATTTTCCACTTCCATTTTCCAGATTGTGCCCCTTTCTTCATTCCTCCGACAGGGGAAAAAGTTTCTCTGCATCTACAGCGGCGGAAGAAGCCAAATCGCCGGCATCCTCTCAGAATGGATCGGGATGGCAATAACAGAAAAAAATATATAATCGAGACACATTTTGCTTCGGCCTCTGTCTGTACTTTTGTGAGCGAGCGTGTGTGTGAGCGAGCGTGTGTGTGCGCGAGCGTGTGTGTGTGAGCGAGCGTGTGTGTGAGTGAGCATGTGTGTGAGCAAGTGTGTGTGTGCGCGAGCGTGTGTGTGAGTGAGCATGTGTGTGAGCAAGCGTGTGTGTGCGCGAGCGTGTGTGTGAGCGAGCGTGTGTGTGAGCGAGCGTGTGTGAGGGAGCGTGTGTGTGAGTGAGCGTGTGTGTGAGCGAGCGTGTGTGTGAGCGAGCGTGTGTGTGAGTGAGCATGTGTGTGAGCGAGCGTGTGTGTGAGCGAGCGTGTGTGTGAGCGAGCGTGTGTGTGAGCGAGCGTGTGTGTGAGCGAGCGTGTGTGTGAGTGAGCATGTGTGTGAGCAAGCGTGTGTGTGAGCGAGCGTGTGTGTGAGCGAGCATGTGTGTGAGCGAGCGTGTGTGTGTGAGCGAGCGTGTGTGTGAGTGAGCATGTGTGTGAGCGAGCGTGTGTGTGCGCGAGCGTGTGTGTGAGCGAGCGTGTGTGTGAGTGAGCATGTGTGTGAGCGAGCGTGTGTGTGAGCGAGCATGTGTGTGAGCGAGCGTGTGTGTGAGCGAGCATGTGTGTGAGCGAGCGTGTGTGTGAGCGAGCATGTGTGTGAGCGAGCATGTGTGTGAGCGAGCGTGTGTGAGGGAGCGTGTGTGAGGGAGCGTGTGCGCGCTCGAGCATGTGTATGAATGAGCATGTGTGTGAGCGAGCGTGTGTGTGCGCGAGCGTGTGTGTGAGCGAGCGTGTGTGTGAGCGAGCGTGTGTGTGAGCGAGCGTGTGTGTGAGCGGGAGTGTGTGTGAATGCGAGTGAGTGTGAGCGAGCGTATTGCATGTGTGAGCAAGTGTGGTATCTGTGTGAGCGAGTGGATGTGGTATGTGTGAGTGAGCAAATTTAAAAAAAAATTATTTTACGGGAAGTGGCCGTCGCTGGTTAGGCCAGCATTTGTTTCCCATCCCTATTGCCCTTCAGAAGATGGTGGTGAGTTGCCTTCTTGCTCCGCTGTAGTCCTTGAGGTGCAGGTACACCCACAGTGCTGTTAGAGAGGGAGTTCCAGGATTTTGGCCCAGCGACAGTGAAGGAACGGCCGATATATTTCCGAGTCAGTATGGTGAGTGACTTGGAGGGGAACCTCCAGGTGGTGGAGTTCCCAGGTATGTGCAGCTCTTCGCTAAAGTGCCCAACCGAGGGGGGATGGTGGAGAGTGTTGGAGACAGCTGTGTCGGGAAGTCAATGTCATCCCCGGACAGGTCACCAGGGTGTCTTGGGCTGCGGGGCGAGAGCTTGCGTTGCTGTCCGTGTCCTTTTCCTCGCTGCTATCAACTTGGGGTTGGGTTTGGGTTGGCGATGGGGCCCGGGGTCGCCAGAAGTGCCCGTCTCATTGGCAGATGATCCTGCAAGACACAAGAGATGATGCATGAGGAGATAGCATGTTAGGGCAGTGGTGTAGGGGTGGGGAGAGTGGGGTGTGGTGTGGGGCTGTGTGGTAGTGGTGAGGGGTTGGGGTGGAGGGGTGACACACATGCCATGAGGAACCACAACTGAGTGAAGCCTCAGTTGCTCGCCCGATGCAGACCTTTGTCTTGGCGACTGCCCTCCCTCCGGGATCACCAACCAGGACCAGTTCCCATCTGCTCTCCAGTGGTGAGATGCCGCAGATCCAGCAGCCCCCCCTCTGGTCTTTCCTCTCTCCCAGTGGTTATGAGGTGCCTTCCCCTGTGGGGTGGCAGGGGGGTGCAGAAAGGGAAAAGTATGAGGCAGTGTGATGCATGCAGTACAGGGTGTGGGTAGCTGGTGGTTTTTGTGGCCAAGGTGCCATGGAGGCTGGTATAGGTGTTGGTATATGGTGCAGGGTGGGGTGTGTGCACACTGCTGATAGGTGGGGTCTGGTCGCCCTCTGGGTGTGGGGGGGATGGTGGGCAGGGTTAGTGCCAGGGGCACAGCACTACTTACTCATCCTACCCGCCCTGAGGGGTTGTGCAGCTTCTTTTAACACTGCTGGACGTCCTGGTGGTGGGGCCCCGCTGCTCAGGGTGTCTTGGTGGCTTGAATGAGTGTGTGTAGGGAATGGAGTGCTGATATGTGGCTGTAGTTTGTCAGCCTCTCGAGTGTAAATACCGACCCCAGCAAATCCGACACTGTTTTTCATTAGCATCGCTCGTGTTGTACGTGACGCCAGTGCCCATTAACGGATCCTGAATTTCTCCGGGACTGACACTAACTTTGCTGTGGTAGAAGTCCTGGAATCAGCACTTAGTCTCTGAAATGGAGAATCCCGTCCAATATCTCTGAGTATCTTCTTCTCAGGAAACCTCATTTATATTCACGGAATTCCATTTATCCAACTTGTAAGGTGCTTTAATTTCAACTCTGTCTCCAAAAAGCAAGTTGCCTTTGAAACCGAGATTTTAAAAAACATGACTGCAGCAGTCACGCACCAACCCAGGTCTTTAACCCTGACTGCACCGAACAATGGGCTGGATTCTCCGGTCACCGCCGGCGAAATCGCGTTCGGCAAATGGCCGGTGAATCCAAATTCCAGACGAATTTGGGGCAGTGGTGCTTTCATGAAGCTCCGCCCCTCCAAAGCGGTGTACTCTTCGTGTACGCCGCGCCACGTATCGACAGCCTCAGGCCATTGCCTGAGACCCGCGCACCAATGCTCCAGCCCCGATCGGCCGAGTTCCCGGCTGCCGGGACATGTTTTACCCCAGGGAGATCCTCCCCCCCGCTACTCGCCGGCACTTTACCCCGGGGAGTTTCCCCGCTACCCGCCGGCACTTTACCCCGGGGAGTTTCCCCGCTACTCGCCGGCACTTTACCCCGGGGAGTTCCCCCCCCCCCAGCTACCCGCCGGCACTTTACCCCGGGGAGTTTCCCCGCTACCCGCCGGCACTTTACCCCGGGGAGTTTCCCCGTTACTCGCCGGCACTTTACCCCGGGGAGTTTCCTCGTTACTCGCCGGCACTTTACCCCGGGGTGATCCTCCCCCCGCTACTCCCCGGCACTTTACCCCGGGGAGTTTCCCCGCTACTCACCGGCACTTTACCCCGGGGAGTATCCCCGCTACCCGCCGGCACTTTACCCCGGGGAGATTCCCCGCTACTCGCTGGCACTTTACCCCGGGGAGATTCCCCGCTACTCGCCGGAACTTTACCCCGGGGAGATTCCCCGCTACTCGCTGGCACTTTACCCCGGGGAGATTCCCCGCTACTCGCTGGCACTTTACCCCGGGGAGTTTCCCAGGTACTCCCCGGCACTTTACCCCGGGGAGTTTCCCCGCTACTCACCGGCACTTTACCCCGGGGAGTTTCCCCGCTACTCGCTGGCACTTTACCCCGGGGAGTATCCCCGCTACCCGCCGGCACTTTACCCCGGGACGTTTCCCCGCTACTCACTGGCACTTTACCCCGGGGAGTTTCCCCGCTACTCACTGGCACTTTACCCCGGGGAGTTTCCCCGCTACTCGCTGGCACTTTACCCCGGGGAGATTCCCCGCTACTCGCTGGCACTTTACCCCGGGGAGATTCCCCGCTACTCACCGGCACTTTACCCCGGGGAGATTCCCCGCTACTCGCCGGCACTTTACCCCGGGGAGATTCCCCGCTGCTCGCCGGCACTTTACCCCGGGGAGTTTCCCCGCCACTCGCCGGCACTTTACCCCGGAGAGTCCCCCCCCCCAGCTACTCGCTGGCACTTTACCCCGGGGAGATTCCCCGCTACTCGCTGGCACTTTACCCCGGGGAGTTTCCCCGCCACTCGCCGGCACTTTACCCCGGGGAGTCCCCCCCCCAGCTACTCGCTGGCACTTTACCCCGGGGAGTTTCCCCGCCACTCGCCGGCACTTTACCCCGGGGAGTCCCCCCCCCAGCTACTCGCTGGCACTTTACCCCGGGGAGTTTCCCCGCCACTCGCCGGCACTTTACCCCGGGGAGTCCCCCCCCCAGCTACTCGCTGGCACTTTACCCCGGGGAGTTTCCCCGCTACTCACCGGCACTTTACCCCGTGGGGTTTAGCCCCTACTCGCCGGCACTTTACCCCGGGGAGATTCCCCGCTACTCACCGGCACTTTACCCCGGGGAGATTCCCCACTACTCGCCGGCACTTTACCCCGGGGAGATTCCCCGCTACTCGCTGGCACTTTACCCCGGGGAGTATCCCCGCTACCCGCCGGCACTTTACCCCGGGGAGTATCCCCGCTACTCGCCGGCACTTTACCCCGGGGAGTATCCCCGTTACTCACCGGCACTTTACCCCGGGGAGTTTAGCCGCTAATCACCGGCACTTTACCGGTCGGAGTGAGTGTGTGTGTGTGTCAGAATGAGTGTGTGTGTGTCTGAGTGAGTGTGTGTGTGTGTCGGGGTGAGTGTGTGTGTGTGTCGGGGTGAGTTTGTGTGTGTGTCGGGGTGAGTGTGTGTGTGTGTCGGGGTGAGTGTGTGTGTGTGTCTGAGTGAGTGTGTGTGTGTGTCGGGGTGAGTGTGTGTGTGTGTCTGAGTGAGTGTGTGTGTGTGTCGGGGTGAGTTTGTGTGTGTGTCGGAGTGAGTTTGTGTCTGTGTCGGGGTGAGTGTGTGTGTGTGTCTGAGTGAGTGTGTGTGTGTGTCGGAGTGAGTTTGTGTGTGTGTCTGAGTGAATGTGTGTGTGTGTCGGGGTGAGTTTGTGTGTGTGTCTGAGTGAGTTTGTGTGTGTGTCGGGGTGAGTTTGTGTGTGTGTCTGAGTGAGTGTGTGTGTGTGTCGGGGTGAGTTTGTGTGTGTGTCTGAGTGAGTGTGTGTGTGTGTCGGGGTGAGTTTGTGTGTGTGTCGGAGTGAGTTTGTGTGTGTGTCTGAGTGAGTGTGTGTGTGTGTCGGGGTGAGTTTGTGTGTGTGTCGGGGTGAGTTTGTGTGTGTGTCTGAGTGAGTGTGTGTGTGTGTCGGGGTGAGTTTGTGTGTGTGTCGGGGTGAGTTTGTGTGTGTGTCTGAGTGAGTGTGTGTGTGTGTCGGGGTGAGTTTGTGTGTGTGTCAGTGAGTTTGTGTGTGTGTCGGGGTGAGTTTGTGTGTGTGTCGGAGTGAGTTTGTGTGTGTGTCGGAGTGTGTTTGTGTGTGTGTCGGGGTGGGTTTGTGTGTGTGTCGGGGTGAGTTTGTGTGTGTGTCGGGGTGAGTTTGTGTGTGTGTCGGAGTGTGTTTGTGTGTGTGTCGGAGTGAGTTTGTGTGTGTGTCGGGGTGAGTATGTGTGTGTGTCGGGGTGAGTTTGTGTGTGTGTCGGGGTGAGTTTGTGTGTGTGTCGGAGTGTGTTTGTGTGTGTGTTGGGGTGGGTTTGTGTGTGTGTCGGGGTGAGTTTGTGTGTGTGTCGGGGTGAGTTTGTGTGTGTGTCGGGGTGAGTTTGTGTGTGTCGGGGTGAGTTTGTGTGTGTGTCGGGGTGAGTTTGTGTGTGTGTCGGGGTGTGTTTGTGTGTGTGTCGGGGTCAGTGTGTTTGTGTGTCGGGGTGGGTTTGTGTGTGTGCCAGAGTGAGTGTGTGTGTGTGTCGGGGTGGGTTTGTGTGTGTGTCGGAGTGAGTTTGTGTGCGTGTCTGAGTGAGTTTGTGTGTGTGTCGGGGTGAGTGTGTGTGTGTGTCGGGGTGGGTTTGTGTGTGTGTCGGAGTGAGTTTGTGTGTGTGTCGGGGTGAGTTTGTGTGTGTGTCGGGGTGAGTTTGTGTGTGTGTCGGGGTGAGTTTGTGTGTGTGTCGGAGTGTGTTTGTGTGTGTGTCGGGGTGAGTTTCTGTGTGTGTCGGGGTGAGTTTGTGTGTGTGTCGGGGTGTGTTTGTGTGTGTGTCGGGGTCAGTGTGTTTGTGTATGTGTCGGGGTGGGTTTGTGTGTGTGCCAGAGTGAGTTTGTGTGTGTGTCGGGGTGGGTTTGTGTGCGTGTCTGAGTGAGTGTGTGTGTGTCGGGGTGAGTTTGTGTGTGTGTCGGGGTGAGATTGTGTGTGTGTCGGGGTGAGTTTGTGTGTGTGTCAGGGTGAGTTTGTGTGTGTGTCGGGTGGGTTTGTGTGTGTGTCGGGGTGAGTTTGTGTGTGTGTCGGGGTGAGTTTGTGTGTGTGTCGGGGTGAGTTTGTGTGTGTGTCGGAGTGTGTTTGTGTGTCTGTCGGGGTGGGTTTGTGTGTGTGTCGGGGTGAGTGTGTGTGTGTGTCGGGGTGAGTGTGTGTGTGTGTCGGGGTGAGTGTGTGTGTGTGTCGGGGTGGGTTTGTGTGTGTGTCGGAGTGAGTTTGTGTGTGTGTCGGGGTGGGTTTGTGTGTGTGTCGGGGTGGGTTTGTGTGTGTGTCGGATTGGGTTTGTGTGTGTGTCGGAGTGAGTTTGTGTGTGGGTCAGAGTGAGTTTGTGTGCGTGTCTGAGTGAGTTTGTGTGTGTCGGGGTGGGTTTGTGTGCGTGTCTGAGTGAGTGTGTGTGTGTGTCGGAGTGAGTTTGTGTGTGTGTCGGGTGAGTTTGTGTGTGTGTGTCAGTGAGTTTGTGTGTGTGTTGGGGTGAGTGTGTGTGTGTGTGTCGGGGTGAGTTTGTGTGTGTGTGTCAGAGTGAGTTTGTGTGTGTGTCGGGGTGAGTTTGTGTGTGTGTGTCAGTGAGTTTGTGTGTGTGTCGGGGTGAGTTTGTGTGTGTGTCAGTGAGTTTGTGTGTGTGTGTCAGTGAGTTTGTGTGTGTGTCGGAGTGAGTTTGTGTGTGTGTGTCGGATGTAGAGGTGTGTGTCAGGGTGAGTTTTGTGTGTGTGTCGGGGTGAGTGTGTGTGCGTGTCGGAGTGAGTTTGTGTGTGTGTCGGAGTGAGTTTGTGTGTGTGTCAGTGAGTTTGTGTGTGTGCGTCAGTGAGTTTGTGTGTGTCGGGGTGAGTGTGTGTGTGTGTCAGGGTGAGTTTGTGTGTGTGTCGGGGTGAGTTTGTGTGTGTGTGTCAGTGAGTTTGTGTGTGTGTGTCAGTGAGTTTGTGTGTGTGTCGGGGTGAGTGTGTGTGTGTGTCGGAGTGAGTTTGTGTGTGTGTCGGGGTGAGTGTGTGTGTGTGTCAGAGTGAGTTTGTGTGTGTGTCGGGGTGAGTGTGCGTGTGTGTCGGAGTGAGTTTGTGTGTGTGTCGGGGTGAGTGTGTGTGTGTGTCGGGGTGAGTTTGTGTGTGTGTCGGGGTGAGTGTGTGTGTGTGTCGGAGTGAGTTTGTGTGTGTGTGTCGGGGTGAGTTTGTGTGTGTGTCGGGGTGAGTGTGCGTGTGTGTCGGAGTGAGTTTGTGTGTGTGTCGGGGTGAGTGTGTGTGTGTGTCGGGGTCAGTGTGTGTGTGTCGGGGTGAGTGTGTGTGTGTGTCGGAGTGAGTTTGTGTGTGTGTGTCGGGGTGAGTGTGTGTGTCGGGGTCAGTGTGTGTGTGTCGGGGTGAGTGTGTGTGTGTGTCGGAGTGAGTTTGTGTGTGTGTGTGTCGGGGTGAGTGTGTGTGTGTCTGAGTGAGTTTGTGTGTGAGTCGGGGTGGGTTTGTGTGTGTGTCGGGGTGAGTGTGTGTGTGTGTCGGAGTGAGTTTGTGTGTGTGTGTATCGGGGTGAGTGTGTGTGTCGGGGTGAGTTTGTGTGTGTGTCTGAGTGAGTTTGTGTGTGAGTCGGGGTGGGTTTGTGTGTGTGTCGGGGTGAGTGTGTGTGTGTGTCGGGGTGAGTTTGTGTGTGTGTCGGGGTGAGTTTGTGTGTGTGTCGGAGTGAGTTTGTGTGTGTGTCGGGGTGAGTATGTGTGTGTGTCGGGGTGAGTATGTGTGTGTGTCTGAGTGAGTGTGTGTGTGTGTCAGAGTGTGTTTGTGTGTGTGTCGGGGTGAGTGTGTGTGTGTGTCGGAGTGAGTTTGTGTGTGTGTGTCTGAGTGAGTTTGTGTGTGTGTCGGGGTGAGTGTGTGTGTGTGTCGGAGTGAGTTTGTGTGTGTGTCGGAGTGAGTTTGTGTGTGTGTCGGGGTGAGTGTGTGTGTGTGTCGGAGTGAGTTTGTGTGTGTGTCGGGTGAGTGTGGTGTGTGGTGTCAGAGTGATTTGTGGTGTGTGTCGGGGGTGAGTGTGTGTGTGTGTCGGAGTGAGTTTGTGTGTGGTGTCGGAGTGAGTTTGTGTATGTGTCGGGGTGAGTGTGTGTGGTGTCCGGGGTGAGTAGTGTGTGTGTGTCGGGGTGAGTGGGTGTGTGTTGTCGGGGTGAGTGTGTGTGTGTGTGTCGGAGTGAGTGGTGTGTGTGTGTCCGGAGTGAGTGTGTGTGTGTGTCGGGGGTGAGTGTGTGTGGTGTCCGGGGTGAGTGTGTGTGTGTGTCGGGGTGAGTGTGTGTGTGTGTGTCGGGTGAGTGTGTGTGTGTGTCAGGGTGAGTGTGTGTGTGTCAGAGTGAGTGTGTGTGTGTGTCGGAGTGAGTTTGTGTGTGTGTCGGAGTGAGTGTGTGTGTGTGTCGGAGTGAGTGTGTGTGTGTGTCGGGGTGAGTTTGTGTGTGTGTCGGAGTGAGTTTGTGTGTGTGTCGGAGTGAGTGTGTGTGTGTGTCGGGGTGAGTGTGTGTGTGTGTGTCGGAGTGAGTTTGTGTGTGTGTCGGAGTGAGTTTGTGTGGGTGTCTGAGTGAGTTTGTGTGTGTGTCGGAGTGAGTTTGTGTGTGTGTCAGAGTGTGCTTGTGTGTGTGTCTGAGTGAGTGTGTGTGTGTGTCGGGGTGAGTTTGTGTTTGTGTCAGAGTGTGTTTGTGTGTGTGTCTGAGTGAGTGTGTGTGTGTGTCGGAGTGAGTTTGTGTGTGTGTCGGGGTGAGTGTGTGTGTGTGTGTCGGGGTGAGTGTGTATGTGTGTGTCGGAGTGAGTGTGTGTTTGTGTCGGGGTGGGTTTGTGTGTGTGTCTGAGGATGAGAGTGTCTGAAGGGTGCTCTGGTGCTTATTTTATAGGTTGAACTCCACACACCTTTAAGTTGTCTTTAACAGTTGGGCTGTAAATTGTGACCCATTGTCGCTCTCAATCAGCTCTGGTTTTCCGAATCTCTCAAAGATCTCACTGAGTTTCTCATTTGTTCCCCAGCGGTTGACTTCATTGAGACCACTCAGGCTACTTTGAGTGCGTGTCTGCATCGACCATGAACACGAGCCCCTCTACCGGACCGGCAAAGCCAACGTGCAGACCTTGCCACATCAATTTAGGCCACTGCCATGGAAGCAATGGTGTCACAAGTAGGCTTACACTAACACTGCAGTGAAGTTACTGTGAAATGCCCCTAGTCGCCACATTCCGGCACCTGTTCAGGTAAGCTAAGGGAGAATCAGAATGTCCAAATTACCTAACCTGCACGTCTTTCAGGGCTTGTGGGAGGAAACCAGAGCACCCGGGGGAAACCCACGCAGACACGGGGAGAACGCACAGACTCCGCACAGACAGTGACCCAAGCCGGGAATTGAACCTGGGACCCTGGCGTTGTGAAGCTACAGTGCTAACCACTGTGCTACTGTGCTGCTTCTGAAGGTAGTGTTGCGACATCATCGCTCCAACACCGTACAGTGAATTACCACAGGCAAGTTGTCATGGTAACTTTGAGTTGAAATGTACCAACACTTCCGACTTCTTCTGAGCTTCTTTCCCAGGCGAGTTGCTTTTTCACATTCTGGTGCCCGCTGCTGTTCCTGTTTGAACACAGCAGGGTTCGTAACGGTTTCAATAGGGTCCCCAGATTCTGGATGGATTTTCCATAGAGTGAGTGTGAACGAGAGTGAGTGCGAACGAGAGTGTGTGGCCAAGAGTGAGTGTGGTCGAGAGTGAGTGTGGTCGAGAGTGAGTGTGATTGAGAGTGAGTGTGATGGAGAGTGAGTGTGATGGAGAGTGAGTGTGATTGAGAGTGAGTGTGATTGAGAGTGAGTGTGATTGAGAGTGAGTGTGATTGAGAGTGAGTGTGGTCGAGAGTGAGTGTGATTGAGAGTGAGTGTGATGGAGAGTGAGTGTGATGGAGAGTGAGTGTGGTCGAGAGTGAGTGTGATGGAGAGTGAGTGTGATGGAGAGTGAGTGTGATGGAGAGTGAGTGTGATGGAGAGTGAGTGTGGTCGAGAGTGAGTGTGGTCGAGAGTGAGTGTGGTCGAGAGTGAGTGTGGTCGAGAGTGAGTGTGGTCGAGAGTGAGTGTGGTCGAGAGTGAGTGTGGTCGAGAGTGAGTGTGGTCGAGAGTGAGTGTGGTCGAGAGTGAGTGTGATTGAGAGTGAGTGTGATGGAGAGTGAGTGTGATGGAGAGTGAGTGTGATTGAGAGTGAGTGTGATTGAGAGTGAGTGTGATTGAGAGTGAGTGTGATTGAGAGTGAGTGTGATTGAGAGTGAGTGTGGTCGAGAGTGAGTGTGATTGAGAGTGAGTGTGATGGAGAGTGAGTGTGATGGAGAGTGAGTGTGGTCGAGAGTGAGTGTGATGGAGAGTGAGTGTGATGGAGAGTGAGTGTGATGGAGAGTGAGTGTGATGGAGAGTGAGTGTGGTCGAGAGTGAGTGTGGTCGAGAGTGAGTGTGGTCGAGAGTGAGTGTGGTCGAGAGTGAGTGTGGTCGAGAGTGAGTGTGGTCGAGAGTGAGTGTGGTCGAGAGTGAGTGTGGTCGAGAGTGAGTGTGGTCGAGAGTGAGTGTGGTCGAGAGTAAGTGTGGTCGAGAGTGAGTGTGGTCGAGAGTGAGTGTGGTCGAGAGTGAGTGTGGTCGAGAGTGAGTGTGGTCGAGAGTGAGTGTGGTCGAGAGTGAGTGTGGTCGAGAGTGAGTGTGGTCGAGAGTGAGTGTGGTCGAGAGTGAGTGTGATTTAGAGTGTGTGTGATTTAGAGTGTGTGTGATTGAGAGTGTGTGTGATTGAGAGTGAGTGTGATTGAGAGTGAGTGTGATTGAGAGTGAGTGTGATTGAGAGTGAGTGTGATTGAGAGTGAGTGTGATTGAGAGTGAGTGTGATTGAGAGTGAGTGTGATTGAGAGTGAATGTGATCGAGAGTGAGTGTGAGTGTGTGAGCGTGAATGTGAGTGGGTGAGCGAGAGTGAGTATGAGTATGTGAGCATGAGTGAGTGTGAGTGTGATCATACTGGGTTTCACCCTGTTCTTAATTGACACCTTTCCACCCAGTGTTATCACAGGATAGGAGGCAACACAGTGGCGCAGTGGGTTAGCCCTGCTGTCTCACGGCGCCGAGGTCCCAGGTTCGATCCCGGCTCTGGGTCACTGTCCGTGTAGAGTTTGCACATTCTCCCCGTGTTTGTGTGGGTTTCACCCCCACAACCCAAAAGATGTGCTGGGTGGGTGGATTGGCCACTCTAAATTGCCCTCTAATTGGAAAAGAAAATTGGGTACTCTAAATTTTAAAGAAAAAATAATCATAGGATAGGATTCCTATAGTGCAGAAGGAGGCCATTCAGCCCATCAAGTCTGCACTGGCACTTGGAAAGAGCACCCCACTTAAGCCCACACCTCCACGCTACCCCCCGTAACCCAGTAATCAATTTTGGACACTAATGGGCAATTTAGCATGACCAATCACCTAACCCGCACATCTTTGAACTGTGGGGGAAACCGGAGCACCCGGAGGAAACCCACGCAGACACGGGGAGAATGTACAGACTTCGCACAGTCACACTTGAGGCCTGAATTGAATCAGGACCCTGGAGCTGTGAAACCACTGTGCCACCGTGCTGGGGAACACAGCGAAACACAGACACATCAGCCTCAATAAAGGTGCTGGCACCCAGCTTTCCAAACCTTCAGGTCATTCCTGCTCGGATTTCTGTTACGTTTTTCAAAAAATCTTTACAGAAAATAACTTCCGATATGGGTAAGGAAACAAATATTTAATTAACCACCTTCCATTTTTGCATTGGTGGATCCAGTGTGACATCTCCTGGTTCCTGTGAAACTCCTGTAAATATCCAGGGAGTAACATGTCCCAAAAGATGAACGTGTGTACAATTCCAAAGTAATTATGAAAATAATATTCTTTCTTTAAAATACTAATGTCCTTGAGTTGATCCAGCACATTCTGACCAGGATCTTTCCATCATCCCCTCTCACTGGTCCCTCAGAAATCTCCAGAAAGGAAATTACGCAAATGCATACATTTTTAATAATCAAACTGTTGGTGTTGGAATTTCAATGACTGGAGTTCCTGCCTCCAGAACCCTGAATAAAGATTCCAGCTTCACTGGAGTATAGCTCTGTTCCTCACTCACTTCCCCAACATGATTCCACACAATGTGTTAGCTGTTACTGACCCACTGGAGAGAATAGACACTCCCTCATACACACCCTCACACAGACGCTCATAAACTCCCTCTCACACACACACTCAGTCAAACACCCCCATACACACCCACTCACACACCCAGTCTAGTAACCCCACTCACACACCCAGTCTAGTAACCCCTCACACTCAGAATCACGTCCAGTATATATGAAATTTCTACATTCATCACACACACACACTCACACAGACTCACTCACACTCACACACACTCACACGGACTCACACACACTCACACACACACTCACACTCACACTGACACACTCACACTCACACTGACACTCACATACACTCACACTGACACACACACACGTACTCACACTCACACACACACACACACACGCACACGGACTCACTCACACACTCACTCACACACACACACACTGACACACTCACACACACACACTCACACGGACTCACACACACACTCACACTGACACACTCACACACACACTCACACTCACTCACACACACACTCACACATACACTCACACGGACTCACTCACACAGACTCACTCACACACACACACTCACACATACACTCACACGGACTCACTCACACACACACTCACACATACACTCACACGGACTCACTGACACACTCACTCACACACACACACTGACACACTCACACTCACACACACACACAGAGACACACACACTCACACTGATACACTCACACGCACACACACTCACACACACTCACACACACTCACACAGCCACACACACTCACAGACACACTCACATACACACTCACACGGACTCACTCACACAGACTCACTCACACACACACACTCACACATACACTCACACGGACTCACTCACTCACACACACACACTCACACATACACTTACACGGACTCACTCACACACACACTCACACAGACACACACATACATACACTCACACACTCACACAGACACACACACTCACACTGACACACTCACACCGACACACACACTCACACTGACACACTCACACACACTCACACAGACACACACACTCACACAGACACACTCACACGGACACACATACTCACACAGACACTCACACGGACTCATTCACCCACACACACTCACACAGACACACACACTCACACAGACACACTCACACGGACACACATACTCACACAGACACTCACACGGACTCATTCACCCACACACACTCACACAGACACACACACTCACACAGACACACACACACTCACACAGACACACACACACACACACTCACACATACACTCACACGGACACACACACTCACACATACACTCACACACACACTCACACATACACTCACACGGACACACACACACTCACACAAACACTCACACACACACACTCACACATACACTCACACGGACTCACTCACCCACACACACTCACACAGACACACACTCACACAGACACACACACACTCACACATACACTCACACACACACACTCACACAGACACACACTCACACAGACACACACACACTCACACATACACTCACACACACACACTCACACAGACACACACACACACACACTCACACTGACACACACACACACACGCACACAGACACACACACAGACTCACACACTGACACATTTAAACAGATACTCACAGACACACACACAGACACACTCACACACACACTCACACATACACTCACACGGACTCACTCACACACACACTCACACAGACACACTCACACATACACTCACACTGACACACTCACACAAACACTCACACGGACTCACTCACACACACACACTCACACAGACACACATACACTCACACGGACTCACTCACACACACACACACTCACACAGACACACATACACTCACACGGACTCACACACACACACACACTCACACATACACGGACTCACTCACACACACACATACACTCACACGGACTCACTCACACACACACACACACAGACACACAGACGCACACACAGACACACACACACACTCACACTGACACACTGACACAGATACTCACAGACACACACACACACAGACACACTCACACAGACACAGTCACTCGCACTCACACAGCCACATTCATACACACTCACACACAGGCACACACTTACACACACTCACTCATGCACTCTCTCACACTCACACACACACACACGTTCACACAAACACACACTCACATGGGCACAGTCACACATACTGACTCGCACAGACTCGCTCACGCACCCAGAAACTGACACACATGCACAGGCGCACACTGACAATCTCACAGACCCACAAACACTAAGTCACACACTGACGCACACACACTAACATACGTACACACAAAATTACATACACCCTCACAGACAACCCTGCAATCACAAACACTTATACACTCACACAGACACACTCACACAGACAGACACACTCACACACACACATCACACAGACACACTCGCAAGCACTCACACAGACCCACTCAAAGACACACTCATACAGACACACATGATGTGGAGATGCTGGCGTTGGACTGGGGTGAGCACAGTAAGAAGTCTTACAACACCAGGTTAAAGTTCAACAGGTTTGTTTCAAACACGAGCTTTCGGAGCGCAGCTCCTTCCTCAGGTGAATGGAGAGATATGTACCTCTTCATTCACCTGAGGAAGGAGCTGTGCTCCGAAAGCTCGTGTTTGTAACACACCTGTTGGACTTTAACCTGGTGTTGTAAGACTTCTTACTGTACAGACACACACACAGACACACTCACTCACACAGACCCACTCACACAGAGAAACTCACTCACACTCACTCACACAGACCCACTCACACAGAGAAACTCACTCACACTTACTCACACAGACCCACTCAAAAATACACACACTCACACACACTCACACACACACACTCACTCACTCACTCTTACACACGCACATTCACATAGACACACACACGCACACTCACACACACATTCACATAGACACGTGCACACACGCACACTCATTCACACACACACACACACACTCACTCACTCACTCTTACACACGCACATTCACATAGACACACACACGCACACTCACACACACATTCACATTCACATAGACACGTGCACACACGCACACTCATTCACACACTCACACAGACACACACCCACACACACACTCACACAGTCGCACAAACACACTCTCACAAACGCACACTCACACATACTCACTCACACAGATTCACTAACACAGACTCGCCCACACACCCAGAAACTCACATACAAGCAGCCTCACAATCTCACAGACCCACAAACACGAAGTCGCACACTAACGCACACACACTAATGTACGCACACACAAATTACATACACCCTCATAGAGAAATCCGCAATCATAAACACACACACTTACACAAGCTCACAAACACATATAAAGTGCCACACACACTCAGTCTGACATAAACTCTCACACACACTCATCTGGTTATTATGAAGGAGAAAAACTATGGAATTACAAACATAAATATTGGATTTAAAGAGACTATGGGGTTAAAAACCTCCTTGCTGCCGGCTTGCTGTGTGTTGTGTGTGTGTGTCTGTATGAGTGTGTGTGAGTATGAGTCTGTATGTGAGTGTGTAAGTATGTATGCCTGTGGCTGTGTGTGTGGCTGTGTGTGAGTGTGTGTGAGTATGAGTTGGCATGTGTCTGTGTCGGTGTGTGCGTTGGTGTGTGTGTCTGTGTGTGTGTGTCTGTATTGGAGGTTTTCCTCACTGATACAGTAACTAACGCAGGTGCCTGCCAACATGGCTGTCTTTTGCAGGAATGTCCAAAACTCCCAACTGGCAATATCATCACAGCTGGAAAAAGAATTGTTATTCAGTCCTGTCTGGCACAATAATAAAAGAGGAAAGGTGGCCCAGCCATGGCTTACAAAAGAAATTAGGGATGATATTAAATCCAAAGAGGAGACTTGGAAAATTGCCAGAAAAAACAGCAAGCCTGAGGATTGGGGGAATTTTAGAATTGTGCAAAAGGCGACAAACAATTTGTCAAGAGGGAGAAAGTGTCTGAGAGTAAACTTGCTGGGGACATAGAAACTGACTGTGAAAACTTCCAAAAAATATGTGAAGAGAAAAAGGTTAGTAAAAACAAATGTGGGCAGCACGGTGGCCCAGTGGGTTAACCCTGCTACCTCACGGCCCCGAGGTCCCAGGTTCGATCCCGGCTCTGGGTCACTGTCCGTGTAGAGTTTGCACATTCTCCCCGTGTCTGCGTGGGTTTCGCCCCCACAACCCAAAGATGTGCAGGGTAGGTGGATTGGCCACGCTAAATTGCCCCTTAATTGGAAAAAATGAATTGGGTACTCTAAATTTAAAAAATAGTAAAGACAAATGTAGGTCCCTTACTGTCAGGAACTGGGAAATTATAAATTGAACAGGCGCCAGAATGTGGCGACTAGGGGCTTTTCACAGTAACTTCATTGAAGCCTACTCATGACAATAAGCGATTTTCATTTTCATTTCATAATGGGAACGAAGAAATGGCAGAAGAATTGAACACACTTTGGTTCTGCCTTGACAAAAGGGGGCACAAATGATCTCCCACAAATGTCAAGGATCCAAGGGTCTAGTGAGAGGGCAGAATTGAACAAAATCAGTATTGATGGGAAAACGGGGCGGGATTCTCCGACCGCCCGCTGGCAGCGCCCCCCCCCCCCCCCCGGCGATTCTCCGGCCCGCGATGGGCCGAGTGGCCGCCTGTTTTCGCCGGGTCCCGCCGGAGTAAATCACAACAGGTCCTTACCGGCGCGGCCTGGCTCCACGGGCGGCCTTCAGAATCCTCGAGGGGGGGGGGGGGGTGGTCTAGCCCCGAGGGTTGCCCCCATCTGTGGGTGGGACTGTGCCGTGGGGGCACTCTTTCCCTCCGCGCGGGCCGCTGTGGACCTCCACCATGGCCGGTGTGGAGACGAACCCCCCTGCGCATGCGCTGGGATGACGCCGACACACACTGGTGCTCCCGCGCATGCGCCAACTCGCGCCAGCCGGTGGAGGCCCTTCAGTGCCAGTTGTCGTGGCGCCAAACACTCCAGCATCAGCCTAGCCCCTGAAGGTGTGGAGGATAATACCCCTTTGGGGCGGCCCGATGCTGGAGTTGTTCACAACACTCTGTGGCGCCTGAGTGACCCGCCCCACCGGTTCACGAAGAATACCGCCCATGGTGTTTGGAGAAATTAATGAGGTTAAAGGTTGACAAATCACTAGGCCCTGATAATCTACATCCCAGAATATTAAAGGAAGTGACCCTGGGAATAGTGGCTGCATTGATGGTCATCTTCCTAAATTCTACAGACTCTGGAGCAATTCCTACAGATTAGAAGGTGGCAAAAGTAACTACGCTCTTTAAAAAGGGGAGAATTGCAGACCAGGGGCGAAATTCTCCGACCCCCAGCAGGGTCGGAGAATCGCCTGGGGCCGCCTAAAATCCCGCCCCCGCCGTGGCTGAGATTCTCCGCCACCCGGGAAGTGGTGGCGGCTGAATCTCGCCCCGCCGATCGGAGAGGCCCCTGCGGTGATTCTCCGGCCCGGATGGGCCGAAGTTCCGCCGCTGGGAGGCCTCTCCGGCCGCCGAGGTTTAAACCACCTATGGAACGGCGGGCTCAGCGACGCAAGCGGGCCCCCGGGGTCCTGGGGGGGGGGCGGGGGGCGATCGAACCCCGGGGGGGTGCCCCCACGGAGGCCTGTCCCGTGATCGGGGCCCCCCGCTCAGACTCCGGGCCAGTGCCCTGGGTGCACTCTTTCTCCTTCCGCGTCCGCCATGGCGGAAGCGGAAGAGAACCCGACATCGCGCTTGCGCCGGCAGTGACACCTGCTGCCGGGGGCGCCGGTTTTTTGCACCAGTATTCTGATGCAAACCGCTCCGGCGCGGGGCTGGCCCCCAAAGGTGCGGAGAATTCCCCACCTTTGGGGAGGCCCGACCCCGGAGTGGTTGGCGCTACTCCCCTACGCCGGCACCCTCCGTAACGCCGGGTAGGGGAGAATCCCGCCCCTGGGGTGAATTCTCTGGTGTTGGGATAATCTGTTTTGCCGACAGCCCGTGGGCTTCCCGACGGAAACCCCATTGACCGGCCGGAGAAACGGAGCATCCCGCTGGCGTGCTGAACCAGAAATCTGGACTGCGAATCAAGCCCCAGGTATCCTGACATCAGTCATGTCGAAGATGCTGGACTTATTGGGAATTATTCCCGTACCAGCCTCCCCGGACAGGCGCCGGAATGTGGCGACTAGGAACTTTTCACAGTAACTTCATTGAAGCCTACTCGTGACAATAAGCGATTTTCATTTTCATTTTCATATGGTAAAAGACGTGATAACAAAATATTTGGAAAGCATTTATGGGATTGGACAAAGCCAACATGGGTTTATGAAAGGTAAATCCAGCTTAACAAATCTACTGGAGTTTTTGAGGATGTAACTAGAGAAATAGATAAGGGAGTACCAGTGGATGTGGTGTACTTGGACTTTCACAAGCCTTTTGGTAAGGTCCCTCAAAAGAGGTTAATGGCCAAAATTAAAGTCCATGGGATTTGGGGTAATGTATTGGCATGGATCAAGAATTGTTTGACGGACAGGAAGAGTGGGAATAAATGGGTCTTCTTCTGAGTGGCCGGCAGTGACTTAGTGGGGTATCACAGGGATCAGTGCTGGGCTACAGCTGTTCACAATGCATATAAATAACTTGGACGAGGGAACCAATTGTGACATTTCCAAGTTTGCTGATGACACAAACTGCGCAGAATTCTCAGCGGTGAGCAGGGTGTAAGGGTGATTTAGAGAAGTTGAATGAGTAGAGAAACATATGGCAAGTGCAGTACAATGCGGTTAAATGTGAAGTTATCCACATTGGTGTGAAAAACAGAAAGAAAGAGTATTATCTAAATAATGACAGATTGGGAAGTGTGGATGTACAAAGGGATCTGGTGTCCTTGTACATCAGTCCATGAAAGTGGAGGGACAAGTGTAATAAGTAATTAAGAAGGCAATTGGTTTGCTGGCCTTCATTGCGAGAGGATTTGAGCTCAGAAGTGGAGATATGTTACTGCAGTTATACAGGGTCCTTGGTGAGACCACACCTGGAGCATTGTGAGCTGCGTTGGCCTCCCTGCCTAAGGAAGGATTTACTTGCCATTGAGGGAGAGCAGTGGAGGTTGGTGGGCTGTCCTATGAGGAGAGATTGGTTTGACTGGGCCTGAATTCACTGGAGTTCAGAAGGATGAGAGAAGGCTGATGGACTCGTATAGGATTCTAACGGGGTGGAACAGATGTGATGCAGGAGGATAGTTTCCCTGGTTAGGGAATCCAGAACCAGGAGACACAGTCTCAGGATACAGGGTAGATCATTTAGGACTGAGATGTCGAAACATGCATTCAATCGAAAAGGGGAGTGAACCTGTGAAATTCGCTATTCAAGAAAGAGACTGATAATTTTTCCATTTTAATGGCATTGGGGATATGGGGAGAAAGCAGGAATATGGCATTGAGATCGAGGACCAGCCATGATCACATTGAACGGCGGAGCAGGCTCGAAGGACCGAATGGACTACTCCTGATCCGAGTTTTCCTGTTTCTATGATGACTAAAAAGGTAAGGGGAAATGGGAAAGCACATACACCTACATTTATATCAATTAGAACTAAAAATTGAGTCCAATTGTAAGTAAATATAAGTAAAAGGTTCTACAGAACAGTCCTTGACTTCAGGGAGTAGATGATGAATGAGCGGCCATTGTGAATTGATTCCAGTACAGTTGACTCCTGCAGGTGAATAGTTGGTTCTTCGATTTCAGCTTTCTGCGGTTTGTCAGGGAACTCCCTGTTTCCTGCAGAAGACGGCTATTAGCTCTTTGCAGTGACATTGCTCCTGTTACGGAATGCACACCTTCAGTGTGGGCAACTTCCAGCTGCTATACCTCCCAGGACATACCGACACACAGACAGGCCCTGGGGAAGAACTCTTAGCATTTCATCCCCTCTTGTATATTCCAGATACAGTCTGTGCAGGCAATTGCCCCCAGGATCCTTTAGATGTGATAGCTATAATCCTCCTTCGTTTTTACTGGGATACTAATCAGTTTTTAGATTCTTTTAGAAGTATCTTGTCTGGAAACACAGGGCGAATCTCCCTTGTCACTTCGAGAAAGCCCCTGCAGCGATTGCTGTCAGTGGCTAGCTACATTCTCCGGGGCTTGAACCTTAGGCCACGATTCTCTGGAAAGATTTCTCAGTGTGGTAGCGCACAGGAGCTGCCGCGAGCACCCCGGCGCTCGGCCCAGCGAGGCCGGCAACGCAATTCAACGTTAATTGGTCCACTTAACGAGGCCCCATGGACTTTTCCCCGTAAACGAAGGCTGGCCAGCCGATTTGCCAAGACCGCCGCGCCCCCCCCCCCCCCCCCCCCCACCGCATGCTAACAAGGTCGAGCAGCACTTAAACAGCACTTGCATAGCCAACCCCACTCAGCTCTCAGCTAATAATAATAATCTTTATTATTGTCACAAGTAGGTTTACATTAACACTGCAATGAAGTTACTGTGAAAATCCCCTAGTCGCCACATGCCGGCACCTGTTCGGGTACACGGAGGGAGAATTCAGAATGTCCAATTTATCGAACAAGCACGTCCTTCGGGACTTGTGGGAGGAAACCGGAGCACCCGGAGGAAACCCACGCAGACACAAGGAGAATGCGCAGACTCCGCACAGACAGTGACCCAAGCCGGGAATCGAACCTGGGACCCTGGAGCTGTGAAGCAACAGCGCTAACCACTGTGCTACCATGCCAAGAAGACCGGGCCCAGGATTCGGGCATGCTGTCCTGGGGAGGCTCCTCAATGCGGTGGAGGCCAGGAGGGGAGTCCTGTTCCCCCGATAGTCCCAGGGGGTGAGCCACAAGGCAGCCCGTGCTGCCAGGAACAAGGTGGCAGCAGCTGTGAGCTCAGGCAGTGTGACCAGGAGGACTGGCCTCGTAAAACAGGGCAACGCGCTGAGTTGAAACCAACAACACCCCCAAGCTGCCTCCACTCCTGCTATACCGTCTGGGGAACCACCTAGACATAGCTTTAGGGCCCGTAAGGCCAGAAAGTTAGACACCAGTTAAGTTGGCACGGCTGCAGGGAACAAATCTGCATATAAATTCTCAGATTGATCACCTGTTCACACGATGAGAGCAGAATGGTAGCACAGTGGGTAGCACTGTTGCTTCACAGCTCCAGTGTGTCAGGTTCGATCTCTGTGCAGACTCTGTCTGTGCGGAGTCTGCACTTTCTCCTGCATGTGTGTGGGTTTTCGTCCGGGTGCTCCGGTTTCCTCCCACAGTCCAAAGATGTGCAGGTTAGGTGGATTGGCCATGATCAATTGCCCTTAGTTGCCAAAAAAAGGTGAGGTGGGGTTACTGGGTTACGGGGATAGGGTGGAGGTAGGGGCTGAGGTAGGGTGATCTTTCCGTGGGCTGGTGCAGACTTGATGGACCGAATGGTCTCCTTCTGCACTGGAAGTTCTATGAGCTATGATCTGTAATCTATTACAACCTGCTTGAGTGCACTCAGGTGGGTGAGAGGAATGGGCTGGGCTGAGCTGGGGTGGCCAGAGAGGAGTTACTGGGAGGGAAGGTGAGGGGAATGGGCAGATGTTGTGACTGGGCTGGCTGGGTTCCACATCCTCCGAGGTCTGTGAGATCCTGGACAGGCCCCACTCAGCTCCTGGAAGGACCCTGTGGCATAGAGGTTCAGACCAACCGTCTCCTTGATGGCCCCCGGGAGCAGGTGTCGTCCCCCATACCCCCACAGTGCCGGATGTGTCATGATCTCGCAGATATGTCGCACATATACACATTCTCACACTCACACAAACTCAGTAATATACTCACACGCACATATGCACATTCTCACACATTCACTTGCACACATATATGAAATGAAAATGAAAATCGCTTATTGTCACGAGTAGGCTTCAATGAAGTTACTGTGAAAAGCCCCTAGTCGCCACATTCCGGCACCTGTCCGGGGAGGCTGGTACGGGAATTGAACCGTGCTGCTGGCCTGCTTTAAAAGCCAGCGATTTAGCCGAGTGAGCTAAACCAGCCCCTGGTTTATACACCTCACACACACAAACTCAGACATATATTCACACATTCACATTAACACATTCTCACACACACAAACTCAGACATGTACTCACATTCGCACTTGCTGTGACCAGTCCCAGATGAGATCCCCCAAATCAGTTATCCCACACGAGATCCCTCAATTTGTTCCATTCTGGACGGGCTACCCGTGAATTGTTTTGCCCCTGGGTGAGGAGGGATGAACTGACTCCCTTTCTTTATTCAACCCCACTCAGTTGGTTGCAACAATAATACGTCAAAAATGATCCATTCCCCTGTGGATACCTTTCCCCAGTCCTAATATATGTATGTTTTAAAATGTGCAATTTAACCAGACTTTCTGGAGTTAAAGAAAGAACGGTTTTATTAGCTTTTAAATGTGAGAAAATCAATAAACACATGCACACATTCAGACAGATTAGAAATGAGAATAGAGTCCAAAACTAAATAAAGAAATAGGATCAGTCTTTGATTATCTGAGGAATAGATGATGAAATGTGGCCGTTGATCCGTGATCACAGTAGCGCTGACTTCAGCAGTTGAATAGTTGGTTTCGAGATTCCAGTGTCCCGCAGTTTAGCTGAGAATTCATTCGACTTCCTTTTAAGCTGTGGCTTTGCTGATTGGCTCACTTCAGCCATCAGAGAGCGACAAGGGAGCGATTCTCCCAGCCCCACGCCGGGCCGTAGAACCGCCGCAACCGCGCCATGACCTCCCGACCCCCCGACGTCGGCGCGCGATTCTCCGGCCCCGGATGGGCCAAGCGGCCACGCGAATATGAAAGAGTCCCGCCGGCGTCGTTCACCCCTGGTTGCTGCCGGCGGGAGCTCTGCGCGAAGAGTCGGGGGGTGGCCTGTGGGGGCGGGGGGGGAGGGGGGCTCTGTCCCGGGGGGGCCTCCGATGGTGCCTGGCCCGCGATCGGGGCCCACCGGTCGGTGGGCCGGCCTCTCTCCCCCCCCCCCCCCCCCCCCCCCCCCGGGCCTACTTTCCTGCGTAGCCGGCCCCTGAACCCCCGCACCATGTTGAGTTGGGGCCGGCGCGCTGAAGAAGTCCCCCACACATGCGCAGCTTGGCGCGATCCAACTGTGCATGCGCGGATGGCATGGTGCCCTTTTGGAAGGGAGGCTGGAGAGGCATGAACCGCTCCAACACCATTCTGGACCCCTGTTGGTCGTCCCCACGAACACTCTGTCTCCATTTTGGAGAATCGCCGCCTTATATTTTTACAGATGTCTTTTATCCCAGTCTCTTGTATATCCCTGGAAGACGGGAATATAAAAACCAGTCTGGGGCATAACTTATAGGATATGATTCCTGCTAAAATTATAATCAGGTTCCATTATCTCCACAGGAGTTGGCAGTTCATGTCTGCGTGGGTTATTCCTTTCAAATGTTGGTCTGACACAGTGTGTGACTTCCATTGTCTCTCTCAGTATCGCCCACCTGAACAATTCAGACACTGACTGAAGTTACATTCCCAGAATTTGCACCCTTGACTTGCATGTCAATTTTTAAAAACACGTCTTATTTAAAAACTCAATACAGCCGTATGTATTTTGTGCTTTTTTTCTCCATCATCGTGACACACTTACACAAACTAACAAATACACTCACACTCGCAGAAACTCACACATACACACTCACATTCACACAGACAAAAAGAACACACCCACACACTCGCACAAACTCACACTCGAACTCACACAAGCTCAACAGACACACACTCGCACAAACTCAACACACAATCACACATGCATATACACAGAAGCACACTCATCAATTCATGAACATACATTTGTACAGACACTCAGAACGGTAGGCACACACACACATGCTTACGTAGACGCACACACGTTCTTACACAGCTTGCGTAAGTCAAGGAGACACAGTCGGAGTGAGGCACATCCAGAGTGGGAATTGCAACTTAGTAATTTGGTGCAGTGAGGTAATTCGGTGCAGAGTGAGAAAAGGTGCTTTTTTGAAGGTGCTTTTTAACCCTGGTAAGTGACTGGTAAGTAGTTTTTCTTTTCATTGTCTAATTTATTTATTTTTATTTTGGAATTGTAGTTGTATAAGTTTACCTAAGGTTTAAGACATGGCAGGAGATCCCAGACCCGTGTCATGCTCCTCGTGTGCGATGTGGGAGCTCAGGGACACGTCCACTCTCCCTGGCTCCTTCACGTGCAAGGCCAGTACAAACCGAACGGTCTGCACCTGGGCAGGACTGGAACCGATGTCCTAGGGGGGGTGTTTTCTAGAGCTGTTGGGGAGGGTTTAAACTAATGTGGCAGGGGGATGGGATCCGATGCAGGAAGTTGGAAGGTAGTAAAACAGGGACAGAAGCAAAAGGAAGTAAGGGGGAAAGTGCAAGGCAGAGAAGACATAGTCAAACATCAAAAAGGGCGACAGTACAAGGTACAGTGACTGAGGGGAGCTCAGTGAATAGGCCCAGTAATACTAAAAGGAACAGAACTGGAGATGTTAAGATTCAAAACAGAGGTAAAAAAACCAAACATAAGTGTACTTTACCTGAATGCTCATAGTATTCGGAATAAAGTAAATGAGTTGATGGCGCAAATCATCATGAATGACTATGATTTAGTGGCTATTACTGAAACATGGTTAAAGGATGGTCATGACTGGGAGTTAAATATCCGAGGGTATCAAACTATTTGGAAGGACAGAGTGGATGGTAAGGTGTTGGTGTTGCTCTGCTATTTAAGGATGACATCCGGGCAATAGTAAGCGATGATATCGGTACTATGGAGGATAAGGTTGAACCCATTTGGGTGGAAATCAGGAATAGTAAGGCGAAAAAGTCACTGATAGGAATAGTCTATCGGCCAGCAAATAGTAACGTTATGGTGGGGCAGGCAATAAACAAAGAGATAACTGAGGCATGTAGAAATGGTACAGCAGTTATCATGGGGAATTTTAATCTACATGTCGATTGGTTTAACCAGGTCGGTCAAGGCAACCGTGAGGAGGAGTTTATAGAATGTATCCGCGATAGTTTCCTAGAACAGTATGTAATGGAGCCTACGAGGGAACCAGCGGTCCTAGATCTTGTCCTGTGTAATGAAACAGGGTTGATTCATGATCTCATAGTTAGGGATCCTCTCTGAAGGAGCGATCACAATATGGTGGAATTTAAAATACAGATGGAGGGGGAGAAGGTAAAATCAAATACTAGTGTTTTGTGTTTAAACAAAGGAGATTACAATGGGATGAGAGAAGAATTAGCTAAGGTAGTCTGGGAGCAAAGACTTTATGGTGGAACAGTTGAGGAACAGTGGAGAACCTTCCAAGCGATTTTAAACAGTGCTCAGCAAAGGTTTATACCAACAAAAAGGAAGGACAGTAGAAAGAGGGAAAATCGACCGTGGATATCTAAGAAAATAAGGGAGACTATCAAATTGAAGGAAAAAGCATATAAAGTGGCAAAGATTGCTGGGAGACTAGAGGACTGGGAAATCTTTAGGGGGCAACAGAAAGCTACTAAAAAAGCTATAAAGAAGAGTAAGATAGAGTATGAGAGTAAATTTGCTCAGAATATAAAAACAGACAGTAAAAGTTTCGACAAATATATAAAACAAAAAAGAGTGGCTAAGGTAAATATTGGTCCTTTAGAGGATGAGAAGGGAGTTTTAATAATGGGAGATGAGGAAATGGCTGAGGAACTGAACAGGTTTTCTGGGTCGGTCTTCACAGTGGAAGACACATATAACATGCCAGGGACTGATAGAAATGAGGCTGTGACAGGTGAGGACCTTCAGAGGATTGTTATGACTAAGTAGGTAGTGATGGGCAAGCTAATGGGGCTAAAGGTAGACAAGTCTCCTGGCCCTGATGGAATGCATCCCAGAGTGCTAAAAGAGATGGCTAGGGAAATTGCAGATGCACTAGTGATGATTTACCAAAATTCACTAGACTCTGGGGTGGTCCCGGTGGATTGGAAATTAGCAAACGTGACACCACTGTTTAAAAAAGAAGGTAGGCAGAGAGCAGGAAATTATAGGCCAGTGAGCTTAACTTCGGTAGTAGGGAAGATGCTGGAATCTATCATCAAGGAAGAAATAGCGAGGCATCTGGACAGAAATTGTCCCATTGGGCAGATGCAGCATGGGTTCATAAAGGGCAGGTCGTCCCTAACTAATTTAGTGGAATTTTTTGAGGACTTTACCAGTGCGGTAGATAACGGGGAGCCAATGGATGTGGTATATCTGGATTTCCAGAAAGCCTTTGACAAGGTGCCACACAAAAGGTTGCTGCATAAGATAAAGATGCATGGCATTAAGGGTAAAGTAGTAGCATGGATAGAGGATTGGTTAATTAATAGAAAGCAACGAGTGGGGATTAATGGGTGTTTGGCAATCAGTAGCTAGTGGTGTCCCTCAGGGATCCGTGTTGGGCCCACAATTGTTCACAATTTACATAGATGATTATTTGGAGTTGGGGACCAAGGGCAATGTGTCCAAGTTTGCAGATGACACTAAGATGAGTGGTAAAGCGAAAAGTGCAGAGGATTCTGGAAGTCTGCAGAGGGATTTGGATAGGTTAAGTGAATGGGCTAGGGTCTGGCAGATGGAATACAATGTTGACAAATGTGAGGTTATCCATTTTGGTAGGAATAACAGCAAACGGTATTATTATTTAAACAATAAAATATTAAAGCATGCAGCTGTGCAGAGAGACCTGGGTGTGCCAGTTCATGAGTCACAGAAAGTTGGTTTACAGGTGCAACAGGTGATTAAGAAGGCAAATGGAATTTTGTCCCTCATTGCTAGAGGGATGGAGTTTAAGACTAGGGAGGTTATGTCGCAATTGTATAAGGTGTTAGTGAGGCCACACCTGGAGTATTGTGTTCAGTTTTGGTCTCCTTACTTGAGAAAGGATGTACTGGCACTGGAGGGTATGCAGAGGAGATTCACTAGGTTAATCCCAGAGCTGAAGGGGTTGGATTATGAGGAGAGGTTGAGTAGACTGGGACTGTACTCGTTGGAATTTAGAAGGATGAGGGGGGATCTTATAGAAACATTTAAAATTATGAAGGGAATAGATAGAATAGATGCGGGCAGGTTGTTTCCACTGGCGGGTGAAAGCAGAACTAGGGGGCATAGCCTCAAAATAAGGGGAAGTAGATTTAGGACTGAGTTTAGGAGGAACTTCTTCACCCAAAGGGTTGTGAATCTATGGAATTCCTTGCCCAGTGAAGCAGTTGAGGCTCCTTCATTAAATGTTTTTAAGGTAAGGATAGATAGTTTTTTGAAGAATAAAGGGTTTAAGGGTTATGGTGTTTGGGCCGGAAAGTGGAGCTGAGTCCACAAAAGATCAGCCGTGATCTAATTGAATGGCGGAGCAGGCTCGAGGGGCCAGATGGCCTACTCCAGCTCCTAGTTCTTATGTTCTTTTGTTCTTATGTACACACGTGTTTGCACACAAATCACACAAGCTCACATACACAAACACGTGTGATGTGTTGGGTGCTCTGGATCCATGGAACACATACAGGCCACAAACAATTAAAATAGTACAACACTATTTTATTAAACTACAAACTGTTGAACATACTCTTACTGTGGGTTAACACGATGTTAGATTAACTAAATACCTGTGCCTATCCTAACCAGTCTATGCACTCAGCACACGGCGAGGATCTGTGCTGTAAGCTATAGGCTCTGTACTTCTGAAAGGCAGCACGGTAGCATTGTGGATAGCACAATCACTTCACAGCTCCAGGGTCCCAGGTTCGATTCCGGCTTGGGTCGCTATCTGTGTGGAGTCTGCACATCCTCCCCATGTGTGCGTGGGTTTCCTCCGGGTGCTCCGGTTTCCTCCCACAGTCCAAAGATGTGCAGGTTAGGTGGATTGGCCATGCTAAATTGCCCATAGTGTCCAAAATTGCCCTTAGTGTTGGGTGGGGTGCTGGGTTATGGGGATAGGGTGGAGGTGTTGAACTTGGGTAGGATGTTCTTTCCAAGAGCCGGTGTGGACTCGATGGGCTGAATGGCCTCCTTCTGCACTGTAAATTCTATGTAAAAAAGAATAAATCCCGAATGAGCAGGAAAACTGATGCCCTCTGTCTTTATAGTGAATGTGCTCTAACTGGTGATTGGCTGTGGTGTTATGCATGATGATTGGTCCTAGTGTATGTCCATCAGTGTGTGTGTCTGCACCATGATATACTGGTGTATATTATAACAACGTGCACATGGTCATATATACACCCATGCATGGACCCACAACCATACTCATATTCTCGAGCTGATGCACACAAACAGGTACATCCATCCACATAAACTCGTACAACTGAAAGGGAAATGACCAAAAGCAGTCCACGGTTCTGTGTCACAGTTAAGAAGGTGAAGCTGATAACCTCTCACAAATCTAATCAGTTGCTTGTAAATTACGTTGCTGGGGTGGCCAAACATGGTATAATTGTGATGTGTATCCTGCTGTATTTCAACCATGCGAATTATAAGTGTGAGTTTTGTGTAACTAATGCTGTGGAACAAATCAGCTTCAGTAAAGTGGACAATGACAAAGATCAGTAATGCAAACAAAAGACAGAATGAATCTGTGGAAGAAACTACCCCTTTACTCCATCGACTGTTATTTTTAGTTATAGCTTATTGAATTTTCTTTCCAGTTTGTTCCATGCTGTAAGGTAGCTGGATAGTTTTCGGGTGTGATTGATGATCAGACCAATACATCAACCACTAACAATCAAAGGCAAAGTCTGTGCCAGTAGAACAGGTGGGAGTAGAGATGGGAATGTATGAGGAAAGATGCCAATATCAGGATGTTGTCAGCATTAACTAAAAACCCAGGACGGAAAAAAACTATGGAATTGATTGGGATCAGTCAATGCGGCAGTGCCTTGGTGCTGAGAAATTCTCCAATACCAAGGCAAGCATCTCCTCCTGTCATTCTGAACAAGAGGTTACTGTAGAAATTTCAAGTGAAAGTTTATCTATTACATTTAGAATGTTCTTCTTGTTTTTGTTTGTTCTGGAGATGTGAGCATTGCTGGTTAGGGTTAGGGTTAGGGTTAGGGATGTGAGCATTTCTGGTGAGGCCAACATTTGTTGCCCATTGCTAATTACCCTCGAGTAGGTAATATTGAGTCACTCCATCGTGTTGTGTGGCACTACCACAATGCTAAATGGGATAGACTTTGAACAGAACTAGCAAATCAACATTGGGCACCCATGGCTAGGCATCCACGAGGTGCTGCGGGCCATCAGCAGCAGCAGAATTATATTGAAACACAGTCTGCAACCTCATGTCCCGGCATATCCCCCACTCTACCATTACCACCAAGCCAGGGGATCAACCCTGGTTCAATGAAGAGTGCAGAAGGACATGTCAGGAGCAACACCAGGCATACCGAAAAATGAGGTGTAAACCTGGTGAAGCTACAACACAGGACTACTTGTGTGCCAAACAACATAAGTAACAAGTAACATACAGAGCTAAGCAATTCTACAACAAATGCATCAGATCTAAGCTCTGCAACCCTGCTACACCCAGCCGTGAATGGTGGTGGACAATTAAACAACTCACTGGAGGAGGAGGTTCCACAAATATCCCCATCCTCAATGATGGAGGAGCCCAGCACATCTGTGTAACAGACAAGGCTGAAGCATTTGCAATAATCTTCAGCCAGAAGTGCCGAGTGGATGGTCCATCTCGGTCTCCTCCGGAAGTCCCCAGCATCACAGATGTCAGTCTTTAGCCGATACGATTCACTGAAGGTATTGGATACTGCAAAGGCTGTGGGCCCTGACAATATTCTGGCAATCGCACTGAAGACTTGTGCTCCAGAACTTGCCACACCCCTAGCCAAGCTGTTCCAGTACAGCTACAACACTGGCAACAGGGGCTGGTTTAGCTCACAGGGCTAATCGCTGGCTTTTAAAGCAGGCCAAGCAGGCCAGCAGCACGGTTCGATTCCCATACCAGCCTCCCCGGACAGGCGCCGGAATGTGGCGACTAGGGGCTTTTCACAGTGACTTCATTGAAGCCTACTCGTGACAATAAGCGGTTTTCATTTCATTTCATTTCATTTCTACCCGGCAATGTGGGAAATTGTCCAGGTGTGTCCTGTACACAAGAAACAGGACAAATCCAACCCAGCCAATTACCGCCCCATCTGTCTGCTCTTGATCATCAGTAAAGTGATGGAAGGAGTCATCAACAGTGCTATCAAGCGGCACTTACTCAGCAATAACCTGCTCACGGACACTCAGTTTGGGTTCCGCCAGGGTCACTCAGCTCCTGACCTCATTACAGTCTTGGTTCAAACATGGACAAAAGAGCTGAATGCTAGAGGTGATATGAGAGAGGTTGCCCTTGACATCAAGGGAGCATTTGACTGAGTGTGGCATCAAGGAGCCCTAGATAAACTGGAGTCAATGGGAATCAGGGGGAAACTCTCCGCTGGTTGGAGTCATACCTGACACAAAGGAAGATGGTTGTGGTGGTTGGAGGTCAATCATCTCAGCTCCAGGAGATCACTGCAGGAGTTCCTCAGGGTAGTGTCCTAGGCACAACTCACCACCCTGACTTGGAAATATATCACCGTTCCTTCACTGTTGCTGGGTCAAAATCCTTGAACTCCCTCCCTAACTGCACAGTGAATGTACCTGCACCTCTGGGATTGCAGCGGTTCAAGAAGGCAGTTCACGATCATCTTCTGAAGGGCAACTAGAGATTTGCAATAAATGCTGGCCTAACCAGCGATGCCCATATCCAGTAACCGGATTTTCAAAAATTTTCTGCAACCCTTTCAGTCTTCAGGGCTGTTAGGGCTCAAATTCCAGGATTTTGACCCAGCGACAGTGAGGGAACAGCAATATATTTTCAAGTCAGTGTCGGTTGAAGGGGAACCTCAAGGTGGTGGGTGTTGCTAAGTATCTGCTGCCCTTCTCTTTCCAGATGGTAGTGGCCGTGGGTTTGGAAGGTGCTGCCTAAGGAACCTTGGTGAGTTCCTGCAGTGCATCTTGTAGATGGTACACACGGCTCTGACCGTGGTGGTGGAGGGAGTGAATGTTTGTGGCACCGATGCCAATCAAGTGAGCTGATTTGTCCTGGATGGTGTCGAGCTTCTTGAGTGTTGTTGGAGCTGCGCTCATCCAGGTATGTGGGGAGTGTTCCATTACACTCCTGACTTGTGCCTTGTACATGGTGGACAGACTTTGAAAAAAATGAAATGAAATGAAAATCGCTTATTGTCACGAGTAGGCTTCAATGAAGTTACTGTGAAAAGCCCCTAGTCGACACATTCCGGCTCCTGTCCCGGGAGGCTGGTACGGGAATTGAACCGTGCTGCTGGCCTGCTTTAAAAGCCAGCGATTTAGCTGAGTGAGCTAAACCAGCCCCTCTAAGTCCCTCTTGGGGAGTCAGGTGCAGGATTCCAGCCTCTGACCTGCTCATGTAGCCGCAATATATATTTTTTTAATCAATGTTTTTTATTGGGTTTTTGAACAATGTATATTTACCGTTACGTACACAGGATAAGAGACATATACATATATAGAAGAGAAGGACACAACCAAACATACCAAAAAAAATAAAATAGTAAATAATAAAAAAAAATACAATAAAATATAAAATAGAATAACTGGTAGGGGATTGTGAACCAGCTCAACAGCAGCAACTCTGTACACCTGGCAAAATTATTTACAACACATAAGTGGGGGGAGGGAGGGCGGGGGGAGGTAAATATACATTTGGGTGCCGGAGAAACAATTACAGTGGGCAATACTCGAATGGGTTTGGCGTTGTCGCTTGCTTCTCCTGGACGGATCTCGCGCTCACCTCCGCTTCTGCCGTTCCTCCCGTCTTCCGTCTTTATTCTCCTCGTTCCCTGCTCCTGGTGATGCCATGTTTGTTATTGTATCCCGTGCCTTCCTTCCGGCTCTCATTTCCCTGCCTCCCCCCCACCTCCCTGGTTCTCCTTTCTTGTTCCCTGTCTCTTCCCTCTCACCCCCTCCCCCCTCCTGTGATTCGTCTTTCTTTCCTCTTAGGTTTAGTTGTCCCCCCCGGTCTATCTCTCCCTCTCATGCTTTGGTGACTTTCCCCTGATTCTTGGCTACCTGGCTTGTCTTCCGCTTGTTCGTTGGCCACAAACAGGTCCCGGAACCACAATATTTATATGGCGAGTCAAGTTCATTTTCAGTCAATGGTAATCTGCAGGATGTTGTAATGGGAGATTCAGCAATGCCATTGAATGAGAAGGGATGATGGTTCGATTCTCTCTTGTTGGAAATGGCCATTGCTTGGCATTTGTATAATGCAAGTGTAACGAGCCACCTATTAGCTCAAACCATGGACTTCTTCAATATCTGAGGAGTGGCGAATGGTATTGAGCATTGTGTAATCATCTGCAAACACGCCCACTTTTGACCTTATATTGGAAGGGAGGTCATTAATGAAGCAGCTGAAGATGGGCCGAGGTCACTACCCTGAGGAACTCCTGCAGTAATGTCCTGGGACTGAAATGACTGACTTTCAACCACCATAAACATCTTCCTTTGTACCAGATATGACTCCAACCAGCGGAGGGTTTTCCCCCTGATTCCCATTGGCTCCAGTTTTGTTTTTATTAATTCCAAGAACTAGGTGCATATATACAGTGAAGAGTACACGCTAGGAACTGTCTCCTTGCTGGCTGCTACACGCGGCTCTGTCCAACACTTGACTGACCACTAGATACGGGTAATATGCTCCCTTACATCACTGTTACACACTGTGTAGGTCCCATGTTAAGCCTATATCTGCCAAACCCTTAAGCTGTGGCTCCCCCCAAGTCTTCATCCAATGTATTTCAATACATTTCAAGTTATTCTAGTTCACCCCTTGTATTTGCATTATTAATAGCCCCATCTCCCCATTTCAAGTCTCTGAATCTTCATAGATTCAGGCCTTATAACCATTCCATATCTCATTCGCACCACTGTCGGAGGAGTGGTAGTCTATTGATTTGGTGATTGTTCTCACATCTGGGTATTTACTCATCTTCTTTTCCCACTCTGCTCTTTGCAGCTTTGTCAGTTGTGATGAAAGATAGTTGTTGATTTCTCCTGTTATTTGTGATGGACGGATACCACGCTCATCCCCTTTGCATCTTTTCCTCGTCTTTTGGCGCCCGACTCACCGCGATGCGTTTGGAAGTTCTTGTCTCAACAGTGGGATCTTTACTCCCATTTATTTCACAATTTTAACCTTTTTGATCATTTTCTTCTTTTCCAGTTGTTTCCGACCCTATGACTCTTCATTCAGCTCAGTTGAGTTGAAAGGGGAAATGCTGGAAAATCTCAGCAGGTCTGGCAGCATCTGTATGGAGAGAAAAGAGCTAACGTTTCGAGTCCGATGACTCTTTGTCAAAGCTAACAGACAGAGAGAGTGGGAAATATTTATACTGTGGAGTGAGAATGAAAGATGAGTCATAGCCACAGAAACCCAAGGAAACCGGGTGCTAATGGCCACAGATACCAAGGGGAAAGAGTGTTAATGGCAGTCCCCAGAGAGAACAAAAGATGTGAAAGGTCAAACAGCAGGGAAACTAACATCAGAGGCTGAAGTGTAGGTTTGGGGGGAGGGGAAGGGGAAGCAAAGAGGAGAAAGGTGCAGGAAAGGTGGATAAGATTGGGGGGGGGGGGAATTAAATGTATATTCAGAAAGAAAGAAATGGCAAAAGACAGTTAAAATGAAATGAGTCGAGGTGGGGCTTATCATCTGAAGTTGTTGAATTCGATGTTGAGACCGGAATGCTGTAGTGTGCCTAACCGGAAGATGAGATGTTGTCCCTCCAGTTTGCGTTGCGCTTCACTGGAACATTGCAGCAGGCCAAGAACTGACATGTGGGCATGGGAGCAGGGTCTTTTGTTAAAATGGCAACAGGAAGGTCAGGATCCTGAATGCGCACAGACCGAAGATGCTCAGCAATCACCCAGTCTGCGTTTGGTCTCTCCGATATAGAGGAGACCACATTGGGAGCAGCGAATGCAATAGACCAGATTGAAAGAGGTGCAAGTGAAACGCACGTGAAAGTGAAACGAATCCAGTGTTTAACTCACTGCCACCTCTCTTCCAGGAACGCCTACCCTGAAGAAGTACTGCTCTTCTCCAGCATTTTCCCTTTTGTTTCAGATTCCAGCATCCGCAGTAATTTGCTTTTATCATAAGTTGAGTTGTTTTGTTTCAGAGTTTCCTACAGAATTATTATGTAAGTTTAACAGGTTTACCTCGACATTTAGTTCCTTTCCGAATATTTCTTCCATGGTCACTGATTGCTCCTTGGACTCTATCAATTCATTCATTAAATCCTCAATCCGTTTTTTAGAATTCACATTTTCTGCGTTTATAGCCTGGATTTGCTCTTCCATTCTGGGTACCTCATCCATCGTGTTGTTCAGATCGGACCGAAGTTCATCAGTTTTGGTTGTTAATGGTTGGGGAGTGAAGGGTGGATTTCTGTAAGGGGGAAGATGGGTGACCCCCAATCTCACTTCGAGACCAGGCAGCCTTTCAAATTGGAGCCAGTCTAGCTGGCGAGCTGAGCCCACCAGGGCCGGAAAAATGTCAAAGTGTGGCCTTGATCACGAGAAACTCCGCAAGGCCTACGACATTGCAGTCATTGCAAAACACCCACCAAACACACCCAAAATGGCACTTTGAACTTTTTCCGTTGAATCGTGCCCATAACGATTTTCCATGTGTTCTTCAAATGTCTGATCATTTTCTTCAGCTCTCTACTTTTTACCTCTCTGACATCTCAACAATGTATTTGTTTTGATCCTGAACAGTTTAGTTCATTGACAATTTTGGCGACTCATGCGTTTTCAAGGGTATGTACTCAGCTTGAATCTTGAGTTTCAAATCTTCCGATTCAGTTCTGATATGAACATTTTCCAAATTTATTTTTTTTTGCTGCAGGGTTTCTTTATTTTGTGTTTCATCAGATAGATTTCCTTCATTCACAGCCAGCTGCTCATTCCACACTGTCATCTGCTATTGCACTTCAGGTAATGTATCACGTTTTCCAAAAAGATATGGTAGGAGTTTTTAGAGGTTATTTTGGAGGGACATCATAAATTCGTCACAAGGAGGGGAAAACATGCTCAGGGGAGGATGAGGCATCCATGGCTGACGAAGGAAGTCAAGGACAGCATAAAAGCAAAAGAAAAAGTATACAAAATGGCGCCGATTAGTGTGAAGCCATAGGATTATAAAGCCTTTAAAAACAAGCAGAGGACAACTAAAAAAGCAATAAGAAGGATGGTATAACCCTGCATGGGACTGGTTTAGCTCACTGGGCTAAATCGCTGGCTTAAAAAAAAAAGCAGACCAAGCAGGCCAGCAGCACGGTTCGATTCCCGTATCACCCTCCCCGGACATGGCCCAGAATGTGGTGACTAGGGGCTTTTCACAGTAACTTCATTGAAGCCTACTTGTGACAATAAGCGATTTTCTATTTTTCTATTTCTATTTTCCAGCTGGGGATGATTGTTCCCTTGCACTGATTGGGTTATGAGACTTTGTGTGGCCAACATTATTACAATAAAAACAACTACATTTTCTTATCTTTCTTCCATTATCATAAGTTTCATTTTTAACCTGAGGCAAACACTTCTTAATATCTCCAGCTGGACCTCCTTTGCCTTGACCACCTGTGAATTTCTAATTTTCCCAGTTTCTATCCTCCACAGATCAAAATTATTGTAGAAAACCAGACCTTA
The DNA here is from genome assembly GCF_902713615.1 of Scyliorhinus canicula. NCBI lineage: Eukaryota > Metazoa > Chordata > Chondrichthyes > Carcharhiniformes > Scyliorhinidae > Scyliorhinus > Scyliorhinus canicula. The sequence continues at coordinate 4,570,219 of NC_052152.1, read as the reverse complement.
ATTGATGAACTAATTCAAATTCATCTGCCATTTCTGCTGCCAGTCTGCCAGTTTTAACCCTTTTCTCTTCCACATGAGTTCTCACTACTGCGGGAAGTGAATCCTTAAACTCCCCCAAAGTAACCGCTCCCTGAAGAGCGTCAGACATTTGGGTCTATTTTTAATGCTCTTATCCACATATCAAAATTATTGGCAAGTCATGCTGCAGCTTTAGAGAACCTTAGTTAGGCCACACTTAGTGTACAATTCTGCGGAGGAATTCTCCGATCCCCCGGGGGGGTCGGAAAATCGCCCGGGGCCAGCGTCAATCCCCCCCCCCTGCCGTGTGCCAAATTCTCTGCCCCCCCGAGATTCGGTGGGGGCGGGAATCGCACTGCGCCTATCGGCGGGCCCCACGTGGCGATTCTCCAGCCCGCAATGGGCCGAAGTCCCGCCGCTGACAGGCCTTTCCCGCCGGCGTGGTTTAAACCACCTCTGGTACTGGCGGGATTGGCGGCGCGGGCGGGCTCCGGGGTCCGGGGGCGGCGCGGGCGATCTGACCCTGGGGGGTGCCCCCATGATGCCCCGGCCCGTGATCGGGGCCCACCTGTGCCGTGGGGGAACTCTTTTTCTTCCGCCCCCGCCATGGCCTTCACCATGGTGGGGGTGGAAGAGACCCCCTCCCCTGCGCATGCGCCGGCGAAGGCCTTTCGGCCCCGGCTGGCGTGGCGCCAAAGGCCGTTCGCGCTGGCCGTCGGAGCGGAAACCACTCCAGTGTGGGCCTAGCCCCTCAATGTGAGGGATTGGCCCCTAAAGGTGAGGAGAATTCCGCACCTTTGGGGAGGCCCGACGCTGGAGTGGTTCACGTCACTCCGTCCCGCCGGGACCCCCCGCCCCGCCGGGTACGGGAGAATCCCGGCCCTGGTCCCCACACTACCAGAAGGATGTGGAGGCTTTGGAGAGGGTGCAGGAGAGATTTACCAGGATAGTGCCTGGTATGGAGGGCATTAGCGATGAGGAGAGGTTGGATAAACTCGGTTTGTTCTCACTGGAAGGACAGAGGTTGAGGGACGACCTGATAGAGGTCTTCAAGATTATGAGGGGCATGGACAGAGTGGATACTCAGAGACTTTTTCCCAGGGTAGAAGAGTCAATTACAAGGGGGCATAGGTTTAAGGTGCGAGAGGGAAAGTTAGATGAAATGTGCGAGGGAAGTTGTTTTACATAGAGCTTGGTTAGCACCTACTACTCACTGCCGGGGGAGGTGGTGGAAGCAGATACGATAGTTACGTTTAAGATGCATCTTGATGAATACGTGAATAGGATGGGAAATGAGGGATATGGACCTGGAAATGTAGAAGATTTTAGTTTAGACGGGCAGCATGGTCAGCTTGGAGGGCCGAATGGCCTGTTCCTGTACTGTACTGTTCTTAGTTCTATTTTTAAGACCAGGTGAGCAGGGATATAATGGCTCTCCTCTCGTGCCACTCCTAGTTTGAGCATAACATGTTTTTTTTAACAAGGTTATTCTTGCTGATTCAGTGAGTGTTTCACTGTGAAAGACACAACACAGACAGATGACCTTGTGTGTTTTTAAAAGAAGACAGCAATATTTAAAAAATGATCTCACACACACACACACTCTCGCTCACACACACATAGAACATACAGTGCAGAAGGAGGCCATTCAGCCCATCGAGTCTGCACCCACCCACCCAAGCCCTCACTTCCACCCTACCCCCATACCACCTCCTAACCTCCTTGGTCACCAAGGGCAATTTAGCACGGCCAATCCACCTAACCAGCACTGCATTGGATCGTGGGAGGAAACCCACGCAGACACGGGGAGAACTTGCAGACTCCGCACAGACAGTGACCCAGCGGGGAATCGAACCTGGAACCCTGGCGCTGTGAAGCCACAGTGTATCCACTTGTGCTGCTGTGCTGCCCAACACACACACACACTCTCACAAACACACATACACACACACGCTGTCTCACACACACTGTCTCTCACACACACACACACTCTCACATACACACACACTCTCACAGACACACGCTCTCACACACACTCGTATACAACACTCACACACACAAACACACACTCACACACATTCACACTCTCTCACACACACACGCTCACACACACTCACACACACATTCACATTCTCTCACACACGCACACTCACACACACATTCACATTCTCTCACACACGCACATTCACACTCTCACACACACACACTCACCCACACTCACTCTCACAGACACATTCACACATTATCTCTCACACACACAATCACACACACACTCTCACACACATAGACACACTCACACACATACACAATCTCTCACTCATACACACTCATACAGACAACACACAAACACGTGCACCTACACCTACACTCACACACACACACAGACAAACATATACACACACACCTACACTCACACAAAGATACATGGACACACACAAAAGCACATACAAACACAAAAGACCAAAGACACACATGTTCGCATACTCACAGATGCACTCACAAACACAAAAGCATACAGAAACATGCACACACAGATAGACACACACATGGATGCAAAAACACACACACAAACATACACATATACACTCCCACACATACACACAAACACAAAATATACACACTCACAGAAAAACATACAAACACACACACAAAACACGCACAAACATACACACACAAAAACAAGGACTCCTACATCAGACTCCTATTTATTGGCTACAGCTCCGCCTTCAACACCATAATCCCAGCAAAGCTCATATCAAAGCTCCAAAATCTAGGACTTGGCTCTCCACTCTGCAACTGAATCATTGACTTTCTGACCAACAGACCACAATCAGTAAGAATGAACACCAACATCTCCTCCACAATAGTCCTCAATATCGGTGCCCCGCAAGGCTGCGCACTTAGCCCCCTACTCTACTCCCTGTACACACACGACTGCGTAGCAAAACTTGGTTCCAACTCCATCTACAAGTTTGCTGATGATACGACCATAGTGGGCCGGATCTTGAATAACAACGAATCAGAATACAGGAGGGAGATAGAGAACCTAGCGGAGTGGTGCAGCGACAACAATCTATCCCTCAATGCCAGCAAAACTAAAGAGCTGGTCATTGACTTCAGGAAGCAAAGTACTGTACACAACCCTGTCAGCATCAATGGGGCCGAGGTGGAGATGGTTAGCAGTTTCAAATTCCTAGGGGTGCACATCTCCAAAAATCTGTCTTGGTCCACTCACGTCGACGCTATCACCAAGAAAGCACAATAGCGCCTATACTTCCTCAGGAAACTAAGGAAATTCAGCATGTCCACATTAACCCTGACCAACTTTTACAGATGCACCATAGAAAATATCCTATCGGGCTGCATCACAGCCTGGTATGGCAACTGCTCGGCCCAGGACCGCAAGAAACTACAGAGAATCCATCACACAAACCTGCCTCCCATCCATTGACTCTATCTACACCTCTCGCTGCCTGGGGAAAGCAGGCAGCATAATCAAAGACCCCTCCCACCAGACTTACTCACTCTTCCAACTTCTCCCATCAGGCAGGAGATACAGAGGTCTGAGAACGCGCACGAACAGACTCAAAATCCGCTTCTTCCCCACTGTCACCAGACTCCTAAACGACCCTCTTATGGACTGACCTCATTAACACTACACCATGTATGCTTCATCCGATGCCAATGTTTGTATATCTTGTGTTGCCCTATTATGTATTTTCTTTTATTCCCTTTTCTTCCCATGTACTTAATGATCTGTTGAGCTGCTCGCAGAAAAATACTTTTCACTGTACCTCGGTACACGTGACAATAAACAAATCCAATCCAATCCAATCCAACACAGACAAACATACACACACAAAAACACCCACACACAAACACACACACACAAAAACACAGACATACACACACAAAGACACACGCACACATAAACACCCACACACAAACTTACAGTCACACACACACAACCATACACATACACTCCCTCACACACACAAAAACATGTACATACATATGCACACACAAAAATGCACACACATGAACATGCACACAAAAATGCACACATATGAAAACACCCACAAACACAAACATACAGACACACACAATTAAGACACGGGATACAGATCTTGTACATTGATGACTTGGATGTTTTTTCTGGAACCTTGTGTTGGACAATTTATATTTTTTCTCCTGGAGCGAGCAGATACTGGGTTAGTGTGTACCTGGTCAAACAACAAGTTGGACTCAAGTTTGCAGGCTGCATGGAGAGAGATAGCTACCCATTATGGTCCTGCTTCTTTAGTTGTCTAATCTGGAGAAAAACAGTTTATTCTGGCAGATGGATGACGAAAGGCCTCACGGAGGTTCCTTAGGCCCAGATAAAAAGTGCCACTGGGAATGAATGCAAAGAACTCTCCCTCCAAGATCTAAGGCCACGTAGGGGGAACTGTCTCAAATGGATAAAAAGGGAAGTAGAAACATTAGGAAGGCCGGCTCCCACTGGAAGCTGAACAATGGACTGGCCTTAAGCCCACAGCCAAATCCCTCAGCTTTCTGTGAACAGGGCGAATAAAGCTAATGCTCAGAACAAGGCAGAACATTCTCTTCAGAGCTTAAGCAACCGAGCTACGCTTTTAAAGTACCTTTCTGTCTCCCAGCAGGCACTACCACAGAGGCAGGACCTCACTTTGTCTGAAGTTTGTAACAAATCAGATATTATCAGGGCAGTGACCTTGGTTTCTTTGACAACTGGCGGATGACTGTTTTAGTGCTCTTCATGCTTGGTACAGTGTCACAGCACATCACAGCATGAGATCACGAACGTGCCTATAATAGAGCTCCCTCTACAAAGGAGCCTTACGCAATCCCTACACCCTGCTGGGATGTACAATAAGATTTAGCACAGTCACATCAAGTATTCCCATCACCAATTATAGGCACATTATAGACAGGAGGCTGCAATTTTTGTTCAGTTAAGTCTTTAAAGTATTTGCAGATATAAAAAAAATTAACCAGATGTTGGCTACATTCTGATGTTGCCTTAAGGCTTTAAGATCTCAAAGACAGGAAATACAAATGGAAAGTGAGACTTGGGCAGCACGGTGGCGCAGTGGTTAGCACTGGGACTGCGGCGCTGAGGATCCGGGTTCGAATCCCGGCCCTGGGTCACTGTCCGTGTGGAGTTTGCACATTCTCCCCGTGTCTGAGTGGGTTTCACCCCCACAACCCAAAAAGATGTGCAGGTTAGGTGGATTGGCCATGCTAAATTGCCCCTTAATTGGAAAAATAAATTGGGTACTCTAAATTTTTTTTTTAAATTGGGACTTGCAATTACATCCTGCCTTTCAGAACCTCAAGGTCTCCCAAACCGCTTTACTATCCGGTAAATACTTTTCAAGTGAGCTTATTGTTGTAACACGGCTGGCAATGTATGCAAACAAAGGTCCCACAAATTCCAGAGTTTTGGGATTTTGCATTTGAAAACACAGCTACCAATAGCGGACCAATAAAAATGAGGGATGCTCAAGATGCCAGAATCAGGGGAGTGCAGATATCGCAGAGGGTTGTGGGTGTTGTGATCTGTGATATGGCCATTGTAATGATTTACACAGAATATCTAATTGTTTAACTATAAAGATTTGTTAACAAACACGTGGAAAAGATAACCAATGAACTATAATACAGACAATGGCTATTAAATGAATTCAGTGAATTCTGCAGGAGCTGCTCTAAGTGCGACTGTTCTCTTGTGCGACTTACTACCAAATGGCTCGAGTCCGAGTCACGTGATAGATCTACACCGCCGCCTGCTGGTCAGACGTTGTAGCAATAACTATGTGCACTGATAGACAACTATATACATTGATGTGTACATGCATATCACCACAGTGGGGTTGGAGGCAATTACAGAGATTGGAAGGGACAAGGCAAGGGAGAGATTTGAAAACCGAGTTAAGAATTTGAAAGCCAGGCTGTTACTGGACGAGGAGCCAGATCACTGATGGATGTGAATGAGTTTCATTTCAAAGGACATTGATACACTTGAAACAAGGCAACTGGGCGACCCCTCACCTATATTGTGCATGGCTAAGGGAAAAAAGCATAGGAACTGGAGGCGGACATTCGATCCCTCAAGCCTGTTTTCCAATCAATATGATCATGGCTGGCCTGTAGCTTAACTCCATCCACCTTGAGTCCAGATCCATTAAAATTCTAGCCCAGCAAAAGTCAATCAATCTTAGATTTAAATTGTGAAGTGAGTTTGTATCCATTTCATTTCGTGGAAGAGAGTTCTCAACCCTTTGTGTGAAGCGGTGCTTCCGAACACTCGACTGATTGGCCTGCCTTTGTCTTTATTGTTACATCTTCCTGTTCTCGACTCCCCACCAATGGAAAAAGGTTTCTCTCTACCTGATCAATTCCTCCCAAAATCATAAATTAAATCATCCTTTTATCTTTTACATTCCAGGGAATATAAGCTCCATATAATTTAAACACGGAAGCTTTGAAAGAGGAAATAATATCAATAGAATGAAATACTGATTGAAGTCTTTGTTAGGTGCCTCGATCCCATGCACGGTGTAGTTTTATCTTTATCTGGATTTTGAGAGGAGGGTTTAACAAGAAGTAAAAAGCTTCAAAGAGTGTCATTGTCACAATACCTACAGAAGGAGTAAACCCCATGGGTCGTCATGTGTCATGTGTAACGAGACAGGATTAATTAATGACCTTATAATAAGGATCCTCTCAGTAAAGTTGATCATAACAGTGATAGAATTTCACATTCAGTTTGAATGAGAAATTTGGGTCTGAACCTAGTGTCTTCAGTTTAAATAAAGGCAATTACAAGCTCGGAAGACAGAGTTGGTTAAAGTGTAATTGGGAAATAGGTTAAACGGTAATTTGTAGTGAGGCAGTGACAGACGTTTAAGGAAATATTTTCTAACTCTCAATAAAGACAAATTCCATTGGGGAAGAAATACTCTATACGGAGGTTACACCATCCGTGGTATCAATTTGAAAGCGCAGGTGCATAATGCTGCAAAGTTTAGTGGTAGATGTTGAGAGGAAGTTTCCACTCAGGAGGGAATCTAGAATGAGGGAGCACGGTTTCAAAATAAGGTGCCTCTCATTTAACACAGAGATGAGGAGGAACCTTCCTCACCTTCAGGGGCTAGGCCAGCGCGGGCAGAGTTGGCGCCGTGCCAACCGGGGCCGAAGGGCCTCCGCTGGCCGGCGCGAGTTGGCGCACGTGCGGGAGCGCTAACGTGTTCTGGCATGATCCCAGCGCATGCGCAGGGGGGTTCGTCTCCGCACCGGCCATGGTGGACCGTTACAGCAGCCGGCACGCAGGGAAAGAGTGCCCCCACGGCACAGACCCGCCCGCAGATCGGTGGGCCCAGATTGGGGCCAGGCCACCGTGGGGGCCCCCCCGGGGCCAGATCCCCCCTTGCCCCCCCCCCCCCGAAGACTCCGCAGGCCGCCCGCAGAGCCAGGTCCTGCCGGTAAGGACCTTGTTTGATTTACTCCGGCGGGACTGGCCGAAAACGGGCGGCCACTCGGCCCATCGTGGAGTGGAGAATCGGCGGGGGGCCACTGCCAACGGCCCCAGACTGGGACGATGTGATTCCCGCCCCCGCCGAAAAACGGGCGCCGGAGAATCCGGCAGCCGGCGTCGGGGAGGGATTCACGCCGCTCCCCGTCGATTCTCCGGCCCGGGGGGGGGGGGGGGGGGGGGGGGGGGGGGGGTCAGAGAATCCCGCCCTGGGTCACTGACTATGCTCAAGGCTGAGTCGGGCAGATTTTTGATTGACAAAAGGGTCAAGGGTTGTGGCAGTAGTCAGGAAAATGGAATTAAGACCACAATCAATCAGACATGAGCGCATTGAATAGCAGAGAAGGCTGAAAACCAAATATCCAAGGGGATTTAATATTTAGGAAGGACAGGCAAAAAAGCAAAGCAGGTGGGATGGTATTGTTACCAAAGGATGAAATGAGTACAATAATTTTTTTGAAGAAACTTGGAGTAGCCAATTCATTTTTTCCAATTAAGGAGCAATTTAATGTGGCCAATCCACCTATCTTCACATCTTTTGGTTAAGAGGCGAAACCCACGCAAACATGGGGAGAATATATATACTCCACGCGGACAATGGTTCAGAGCCGGGATCGAACCTGGGATCTCGGCGCCGTGAGGCAGCAGTGCTAGCCACTGAGTGCTACCCTCAAATGAGTACAATGGTGAGAAGAAATATTGGCTCAGAACATACAGATATACAATCAGTCTGGGTGGAGCTCAGAAGCAACAAGGAGCAGAAAACATTAGTGGGAGTTGTCTATATGCCTCCAAATAGTTGTGGCAAGGAAAGGGGTGGCATTAAACATAAAAATAGAGATGCGTGTAACAAGGGTGCTACAGTAATCATATATGACTTTCATCAAATTAGAAACAATACTGTCGGGGATGAATTCCTCGACCAGTGTGTTGAGGAACCAACTAGAGAACACGCTATCCTGAATTTGGTATGATGCAATTAGAACGGGTTAATTAATAATCCTGTTTGGTGGGTCCTTTAGGGAATAGTGACCATAACATGATAGAATTTTCCATCAGGGTGGAAAGTGGAGTCGCCCAATCTGAAACTAGGGTCCTAAATCTAAATAAAGGAAACTACAAAGGTATGAGGGAGGAGTTGGCTAAGATAGGTTGGGGAACCTCATTAAAAGGTATGATGGTAGATAAGCAATTGCTAATATTTAAGGAACAAACGTATGCATTGCAGCAGTTATTCATTCCTTTCTGGCACAGAAATACAACAGACAAAGTGACCCAACCATGGCTGCCAAAATAAATTAAGGATAGTATTAGATTCAAAGAGGAGCCATATAAAGTTGCTGGAAAAAGTAGCAAGCCTGGGGTTTAGGAAAAGTTCAAAATTCAGAAAAGGAGGAAAAAGAGATTGATTAAGAAAAGGAAAAATAGAGTGTGGGTGTAAACTTAGAAGGAACATAAAAGCGAACTGTAAAATCTTCCATAAGTATGTCAAAAGAAAAAGGTTAGTGAAGAAAAATGTAGGTCCCTTAAAGATGGAAATAAGAGAATTTATAATGGACAACAAGTAAATGGTAGAGAAATTAAAACAAATAAATTCATACTTGTGGTATGAGGAACATTTGAGGACTCTGGGTCTGTACTCGGTGGAGTTTAGAAGGGTGAGGGGAGATCTTATTGAAACTTACAGGATACTTCGAGGCCTGGATAGAGTGGACATGGAGAGGATGTTTCCACTTGTAGGAAAAACTAGAACCAGAGGACACCATCTCAGACTAAAGGGACGATCCTTTAAAATAGAGATGAGGAGGAATTTCTGCAGCCAGAGGGTGGTGAATCTGTGGAACTCTTTGCCGCAGAACGCTGTGGAGGCCAATTCACTGAGTGTCTTTAAAACAGAGATAGATAGGTTCTTGATTAATAAGGGGATCAGGGGTTATGGGGAGAAGGCAGGAGAATGGGGATGAGAAAATATCAGCCACGATTAAATGATGGAGAAGACTCAATGGGCCGCGTAGCCTAATTCTGTTCCTATGTCTTATGGTCTATGGTCCTATGGAACGCATCGCTGGTTAGGCCAGCATTTATCGCCCATCCCTAGTTGCCCTTCAGAAGGTGGTGGTGAGCTGCCTTCTTGAACCGCTGTAGTCCTTGAGGTATAGGTACACCCATGGTGCTGTTAGGGAGGGAGTTCCAGGATGTTGCCCCAGCGACAGTGAAGGAACACCAAGTCAGGGTGGTGAGTGATTTGGAGGGGATCCTCCAGGTGGAGGGGTTCCCAGGTATCTGCTGCTCTTGTCCTTCTAGATGGCAGCAGTCGTGGGTTTGGAAGGTGTTGTCTCAGGAAGCTTGGCGAGTTACTGCAGTGCATCGTGTAGATGGTACACACGGCTGCTACTGTTCATCAATGGTGGAGGGTTTGAATGTTTGTGGAAGGGGGAGCAATCAAGTGGCTGCTTTGTCCTGGATGATATGGAGTATCTTGAGAGTTGTTGGAGCTGCACTCATCCAGGCAAGTGGAGAGTATTCTATTACACTCCTGACTTGTGCCTTGTAGATGGTAGACAGGCTTTTGGAGGTCAGGGGGTGAGTTACTCATCCTGGAGAAATTATATATATTTTTATATTTATTTCTCTATTTATCTATCTATCAACCTATCCGTTTATTTATTTATTTAATAAAAATTCAGAGCACCCAATTATTTTTTTCCAATAAATGGGCAATTTAACGTGGCCAATCCACCTACCCTACACATCTTTGGGTTGTGGGGGTGAGACCCACACAGACAGGGGGAAAATGTGCAAACTCCACACGGACAGTGACCCGGGGCCGGGATCAAACCCGGGTCTTCGGCACCATGAGGCAGCAGTGCTAACCACTGCACCACCGTGTCCTATTCCTAACTCACCCCCCTCCCCATTTTGTTCCTTGTCCCATGACAATCACAACACACGTAGAAAGTCAAGAGGGTTATTGAAAGTACAGGGTGAAATAAGAAAGAAATAAGGAAAGCAAAAGTTCAGGAAAAATGTTGGCAGGTCAATCAAATAAAACCCAAAGATGTTTTACCAGTTCATTAAAAGCAAGTGAATAACTGAGGAAGGGTGGCGCCGATCAGAGATATATATGGTAATTTGTGCATTGATTCAGAAGATGTGAGCAGATTCTCAATGAGTACTTTGTCTTCAGTAAAGAGAGACATTCTATTAAAGAAGAGGAGTGTGAAATATGAGACACAATAAACAAAGTGAGAAAGGAAGTACTGTAGGGACTGGCATCCATGAAGGTGGATAAATCACCAGGGCTCGCTGGATTCTATCCCAGGATATTGAAGGAAGCTGCATTCGAAATAGCGATGCTCTGAACATCATTTTCCAATCCTCACTAGATTCAGGAGAGGTCCCAGAGGGTTGGAGGTCTGTGAATGGTGTACCATTATTGAAATAGGGTGTGAGGGATCAGCCGGTCAGTCTGACTTCAGTGGTGGGAAAATGATCGGAATCCATTCTGAGAAACAGCTTAAATTGTCACTTCGAAAGGCACAGATTGATCAGGGATTGTCAGCATAGTTTTGTTCGGGGAAGATCGTGTCTGAGTAACTTAATAGAGTATTTTGAGGAAGTAAGAAAGAGGATTGATGAGAGTGCTGCAGTGGATGTTGTCTACTTGGATTTCAGTAAGTTATTTGACAAGATCCTACATGACGGACTGGTCAGAAAAGTGAAATTCCACAGGGGACGGTGACAGGTTGGATCCAAAATCGATTCAGTGACAGGAAACAAAAGGTAATGGTCGATGAATGTTGTTGTGAATGGAAATAATGGCCGGGATTCTCCCCTACCCTGCGGGGCGGGGGGTCCCGGCGTGTTGGAGTGGCGTGAACAACTCTGGCGTCTGGCCGCCCCAAAGGTGCGGAAGTCTCCGCAGCTTTAGGGTCCAGGCCCTCACATTGAGGGGCTAGGCCCGCGCCGGAGTGGTTGGCGCTCTGCCGGCTGGCGTGAACGGCCTTTGGCGCCACGCCAGCCGGGGCCGAAAGGACTTCGCCGGCCGGCGTAAGTCCGAGCATCCGCCGGAGCATCAGCAGCTGCTGACATCATCCTGGCGCATGCGCAGGGGAGGGAGTCTCTTCCGCCTCCGCCATGGGGAAGACTATGGCGAAGGCGGAAGAAAAAGAGTGCCCCCACGGCACAGGCCCGTTCGCCGATCGGTGGGCCCCGATCGTGGGCCAGGCCACCGTGGGGGCACAGCCTGCCCGCACCGCCAATCCTGCCGGTCAGGTAGGTGGTTTAATCCACGCCGGCGGGAGAGGCCTGTCAGCGGCGGGACTTCGGCCCATCGCGGTCCGGAGAATCGCCGCGGGGGGCCCGCTGACCTGCACGCCGTGATTCCCGCCCCCGCCGAATCTCGGGTGGCGGAGAATTCAGGACACGGCGGGGGCGGGATTGACACCGGCCCTGGCCAATTCTCCGACCCTGCCGGGGGGGGGGGGGGGGGGGAGGTCGGAAAATCCCGCCCCTGGTTCCAGTTGTGATCCACAGAGCTCAGTATTGAGGAACTTGCTGTTTGTTGTATTTATTCATGATTTGGAATAAATGTGGGTGGCATGACTGTGAAAGTTGGAGATGACACAAAAATTGGCCGTGTAGTTGATAGTGAAGAGGATAGATTTCATCTCCAGAATGTTATCAATGATTTGGTTGAATGGGTAGAGAAATGACAAATGGAATTCAATCTGGAAAAGTGTGAGATAATGCTTTCGGGGAGGGAAAACAAAACAAGGAATAACTCAATAACCAGGGGGAGATCGAGAGGGGTTGAGGAAGTGATAGACTTTGAGGTTAATGTCCACAGGTCCCTGAAATGAAATGAAATGAAAATCGCTTATTGTCACGAGTAGACTTCAAAGGAAGTTACTGTGAAAAGCCCCTAGTCGCCACATTCCGGCGCCTGTTCGGGGAGGTTGGTGGGGGAATCGAACCGTGCTGCTGGCCTGCTTGGTCTGCTTTAAAAGCCAGCGATTTAGCCCATTGAGCTAAACCAGCCCCTTGAAGGGAGCAGGATAAGTAGATAAGGTGGTGGCAAGGAAGGATATGGAATGGGTTCCTTTATGGGGCCAAGTACAGAATACAAAGGCAGGGATGGAATGTTGGGAATGGATAAAACACTGGTTAGGCCACAGCTGGATTGTATACATAGTTCTGGTAACCATATTACAGGAAGGACAGAATTGCTCTGGAGAGAGTCCAGAGGAGATTTACAAGAATGTTACCAGGGCTTGAAAATTGCAGCGATGTGAAGAGGTTGGATGGGCAAGGGTTGTTTTCTGTGGAACAGAGGTAGCTGAGGGGTGAGGTGTTAATAACCAGTGAGGGGCTGAGAGAGGGTGGGCAGGAATAGCTTATTTCCCGATCTGAGGATTTAGGTGAATCGTTGAAGGATTAGAGGAAAAACCTTTTCACCCAGAGGGTGGTGGGCATTCAGAATTCACTGCCTGAAGTGGTGGTTGAGACAGAAATGGTCAACTTATTTCAAAGGTAGCTGGACCTGTACCTGAAATTCTGTAACCTGCAAAGCTATGGACCAGGTGCTGGACAATGGGATTAAAATGGACGGCCAGCTTCTTTCTTTCTCCCCTTGTTGGCTGGTGTAATATGATGGGCTGAATGACCTTTTTCTGTGTCGTACCATTTCTATGGCTCTATGGTCCCTCTCTCAATGCCTCCCCATCCTGTTGTCCCTTGTCCCTCCCTCAGCCAATAAAGATTTAATATTGTATCGTCCGTGCCTGCTCTACCTCTTCATATTCAGCTCTTATTAAAACCCCCACTGTGCTGAAGCTGATTATAACCATCTCAATAAACAAAAGACACAAACTCTGCTTAGACGGGCGATGGGTCAGGGCATTCGTTGAGGTATTTTATTTTTAATCTCCAAAACAAAAGTTAAAACTCATAAAATATTAATCCCAGCAGAAGCCTTCGCATTTTCTAGCATCTTGATAGCCCACAGGTGAAATACAATGCCTTGTATTTAGCTAATACAATGCCCAGAGCCAAGTCAGCAGCAGGTTACTGTCACAGTTTGTCGACAACTCTTTGTGTTACTGCGTTTCCAGGAAGAAAGGAATTGTTAACTTGCTGTTTTGGTTTTAGCACACGTGGTCTGTCAGTCATTGTTCACAGGGCAGCAGTCTTGCATCAAGGTCAGGAGGTTGTGGGTTCAAGTCCCACTCGAGAGACTGAGGGAGCGCTGCAAAACTGGAGGTGCCGCTCTTTGGGTAAGCTGCCATATCAGGTAGATATAAAAAAAAACCTCAGTGCATTATTCAGAAGTTCTCGCTGGTGTCGATATATATCCCTCAACCAGCATCATTAAACATTTACTTGGACTCCATTCAGTTTGGTTGACTGTGCCCGCTGCTCGCAATGTGATCTCTTTGACACTGAGGAGACTGAACACAGACTGGCTGAAGACTTTGCTGAACACCTTCACTCAGTCCACAAGCATGATCCAGACCTTCCTGTCATTTTCCGCGTCAACTTATCACCTTGCCCTCATTCCCGCATTTCTGTTTTCAGCCTGTTGCAGTGTTCCAGTGAAACCCAACACAAGCTGGAGTGTCAGCATCGGATCTTCCGACCAGGCAATTTCCAGCCTTTTGGACTTATCATTGAGTTCAACTTCAGACCATGAACTCTGGGGTCCACTTGGAACTTTTCTTCCCTCAGTGCCAGCCTAAACGTTGTTCTCATGTTTTCACTTTCAGACTGTTAACCTTTATTGCTCTATTAACACATTCTGCTTTCAGACAGTGCTGACCTTTTGACAGCCTCTCTCCAGTTCCAACAAAGTCATATTAGAACATAGAACATAGAACATTACAGCGCAATACAGGCCCTTCGGCTCACAATGTTGCGCCGTCCTGTGAAACCCCTCTAAAGTACCTCTACCCTATTCCCTTATCGTCCATATGCCTATCATTTGAATGCGTTTAGTGTTGTGGAATCCACTACTGTTGCAGGCAGGGCATTCCACGCACTTACTACTCTCTGAGTAAAGAACCTACCTCTGACATCTGTCCTATATCTATCTCCCCTCAATTTAAAGCTATGTCCCCTCATGCTGGACATCACCATCCGAGGAAAAAGGCTCTCACTGTCCACCCTATCTAATCCTCTGATCATCTTGTATGCCTCAATTAAGTCACCTCTTAACCTTCTTCTCTCTAACGAAAAGAGCCTCAAGTCCTTCAGCCTTTCCTCATATGATCTTCCCTCCATACCAGGCAACATTCTTGTAAATCTCCTCTGCACCCTTTCCAATGCTTCCACATCCTTCCTATAATGTGGCGACCAGAACTGCACACAATACTCCAAATGCGGCCGCACCAGAGTTTTGTACAACTGCAACATGACCTCATGGCTCCGAAACTCAATTCCTCTACCAATAAAAGCTAACACACCGTACACCTTCTTAACAACCCTCTCAACCTGGGTGGCAACTTTCAGGGATCTATGGACATGGGTACCGAGATCTCTCTGCTCGTCCACACTACCAAGAATCTTACCATTAGCCCAGTACTCTGCCTTTCTGTTATTCCTTCCAAAATGAATCACCTCACGCTTTTCTGCATTAAACTCCATTTGCCACCTGTCAGCCCAGCTCTGCAGCTTATCTATGTCCCTCTGTAACTTGTAACATCCTTCTGCACTGTCCACAACTACACCGACTTTAGTGTCATCTGCAAATTTACTCACCCATCCTTCTACGCCCTCCTCCAGGCTATTTATAAAATTGACAAACAGCAACGGCCCAAAACAGATCCTTGTGGCACACCACTAGTAACTGGACACCAGTCAGAGCATTTCCCATCAACCACCACTCTTTGTCTTCTATCAGCTAGCCAATTTCTGATCCAAACTGCTAAATCACCCTGAATCCCATGCCTCTGCATTTTCTGCAATAGCCTACCGTGGGGAACCTTATCAAATGCTTTACTGAAATCCATATACACCACATCAACTGCTTCACCCTAGTCCACCTGTTTGGTCACCTTCTCCAAGAACTCAATGAGGTTTGTGAGGCATGACCTACCCTTCACAAAACCATGTTGACTATCTCTAATCAAATTATTCCTTTCCAGATGATTATACATCCTATCTCTTATAAACCTTTCCAAGACTTTTCCCACAACAGAAGTAAGGCTCACTGGTCTATAGTTACCGGGGTTATCTCTACTCCCCTTCTTGTACAAGGGGACAACATTTGCTATCCTCCAGTCCTCTGGCACTATTCCTGTAGACAAAGATGACTTAAAGATCAAAGCCAAAGGCTCAGCAATCTCCTCCCTAGCTTCCCAGAGAATCCTACGATAAATCCCATCTGGCCCAGGGGACTTATCTATTTTCACACTTTCCAAAGGGTTCATTCCAGAACCCTCTGGGCTCGCGCCGCCGATCCCGCCGCCACCAAAGGTGGTTCAAACCTCGGCGGCGGGAGAGGCCTCCCAGCGGCGGGACTTCGGCCCATCGCTGGCCGGAGAATCGCCGCAGGGGCCTCGCCGATCGGAGTGGCGTGATTCCCGCCACCGCCACTTCCCAGGTGGCGGAGAATCTCTGCCACGGCGGGGGCCGGATTTTCGGCGGCCCCAGGCGATTCTTCCGACCCTGCTGGGGGTCGCCCAAGAACTGTATCGCCCTCTTTACAATTACAGAGTGACACCTTGATCGAGCGCAGATGGATGGAACAAGAGTAATTGCAAAGTGAAATTTGAAATTCGCAGTACACCACTAAAGCTAGGAGATAAAGTGCTTGTGTAAAGGTGAGGGTCATGTTGGAAAGCAAACAACTCCTGATATCAATGATCATTACTGAGTGTGGCTCACAACCCATCACACAAAACACGTCATTCTGCAACTCACTGCAAACACCATTTATAATCATTGACCTGATTCTGACATCAACATCTCAGGTGACGAATATGAGTTAAATGATGGCAACACCTGATATTAGACAATACCCTATTTCAGAGAGAAAACACCCACCATGCTTAACTGATATGTAACAAAGGGCAGGATTCTGCATCTCCCAGCCGCGTGTCGCTGGGCAGCGGGAGGCGGTGCGCAACTCGCTGTCAACGGGATTCTCTGCTCCTGTCACTGTCAATGGGATTTCCTATTGAATCCCCCCCGCCCCACATTATCGGGAAATCAGCGGGAGTGCGACACCCGCAGAAGCAGAGATCCCTGCCACCAATGAATGGCCAGCTAATTCCAGCCAGAGGGAACTATCTTCATTTGGGACCAAATCTTTCATCTCTTTTTATCTAACTAAGCACATTGTTAAATTGATACAAAAGTTGGAATATGTAATCAATTCTGTAATGTTCTCCGTATCCACGGATGGCGAGGTCTTTGCAGTTGAAGTGAACAGAGAATATACGGATTTGAAATTGTTTATTAATTAACAAAATCATTAAAGGGTTTCTATGGTGTAAGATCACAGTTGGATATTACGGCTAAATACAAAGAACTATGGTCGATGGTTAACTCTTATTAATAGGCGTTGACTCAGGAGCTGCTTGATATGCAAATGTATTCTGTGCTTGTTGTCCAGATCTCTGTGCTGTGCAGTGCAGGAGATTACCTCCTATCTCCATGCGGCCTGTCTTCCAGTAACCTATTCCTGTCACCACGCCACCTATGGTTGGATGCTAGAATCTCAGTCAATGCATACGGCATCTATCTCTACTTACTAAATTACACGCAAATGATATTCAACATATCATTACAAATTCAATGTTCAAGTTATACTTAAGTTTATTGTTTACACTTTGGAGACAAATTATTGAAACATGCTATTGGACAGGATTCTCCCCTACCCAGCGGGGCGGGGGGTCCCGGCGTGATGGAGTGGCGTCAACCACTCCGGCGTCGGGCCTCCCTAATGGTGTGGAATTCTCCCCACCTTTAAGGGCCAAGCCCTCACATTGAGGGGCTAGGCCCATGCCTGAATGGCTCCCGCTCCGCTGGCCGGCGCGAACGGCCTTTGGCGCCCCGCCAGCCGGGACCGAAAGGACTTCGCCAGCCAGCGGAAGTCCGCGCATGCGCCGGAGCGTCAGCGGCAGCTGACGTCATACAGGCGCATGCACAGGGGAGGGGGGTCTCTTCCGCCCCCGTTATGGTGAAGACCATGGTGGGGCGGAAGAAAAAGAGTACGCCCACGGCACAGGCCCCCCTGCCGATCGGTGGGCCCCGATCGCGAGCCAGGCCACCGTGGGGGCACCCCCGGGGTCAGATCGCCCCGCGCCCACCCCCAGCTCAAGACCCCGGAGCCCGCCCGCGCCACCAATCCCGCCGGCCACAGAGGTGGTTTAAACCACGCTGGCGGGAAAGGCCTGTCAGCGGCGGGACTTCGGCCCATTGCAGGCCGGAGAATCACCACGGGGGGCCCGCTGACCGGCGCGGGGGGGGGGGGGGGGGGGGGGGGGGGGGGCGCCGACCGGCATGGCGCAATTCCCGCCCCCGCCGAATCTCGGGGGGGGGCGGAGAATTCGGGACACGGCGGGGGCGGGATTGACGCCGGCGATTCCGCCCATTATTTATTAAGTTGGGCGGTGGGGGTGGGGGGAATGTAGGACACAATTTTCCGATACAGTTTCTAAATGTCAGTCTCGGCGAGTGTACCAGAGAGCATGTCGTCAGCGCCGTCAGCCACATATACACACCTCACTCCCGACACACACCATCCCAACCAATGAGATGGCAGCGAGGAGACCAGCACCCCATTTTACTGATGCTGAGCTCGCGACCCTGCTACATACCGTAGAGGAGAGGCAGGCAACCGTACACTCCGACCCGGGAAGCAGGCTGCCAGCCGCCGCTATTTGCTGAGCCAGGTGGCAGAGGCTGTAAGCACCATGAGTAACACCTGCCAGACCCACTCCTGTAAGCTTCATTTGATACATGTGTCTATGTATTTACATTGTGTATTTATGTCTGTCCTATGTATTCTTTCACGTGCGGAATGATCTGTCCAGACTGTTCGCAGAACAATACCTCGGTACACGTGACAATAAACAAATCCAATCCAATCCGGGTTGACGATTGACACTCAGGAGGCTGACAAACTGGTTCAAGTGACCATCACCTTGATGCCCATTGAGAGCGGGTGTCCTCCCACATTTCCCCGTGGTGTCAGGCGTGCCATGATCTGGGAGAAATGGTGCACTTTCCCCTGCTCAGCCGCAGTCTTCGAATGTATATCCTGTCCGGCAGGGCCTCGAATGACAGGCACTGCCGGTACACGTAAAGCCTCATTGCACCTTCTCCTCCGCCTCAGCCTGTTGGGCGGCCGGCTCTCCTTCTTCAGCAGCTGCCTCCTGTTCCTCTGGGGCAGGCTCCGCTGCTGCAGCTTCCTCCTCCTCCACAGCTCCTGGTGGTCGTCAAGGTGACGGTTGCCCTGAACCTTTGAGCCACGAGGTCTTTCCAGACACCTAGTGGGGACCTATCTGTGATCTCACAGACCCTGGTATACAGGCACCCATGCCATCATGGAGGCCCTATATGCCCAGATGGCTCAATACATCCATTTCAATGTGGACTGAGCATACCAGGATGCCTGGGCAGGTGGCTCATTGTCATCGCCGACATGTCCCGGGTCCGGGGAGTGATCGACGGGGATGCATGTCCCACTATGAGCACCTGCAGATGATAGGTCACTGTGCACAAACTGAAAGGGTTTTCACTCGATGAACATGCAGCTTGTGTATGATCAAACAGGTCCATGCCCAATACACGGGCAGTGTGTAGAACATCTTCATCCTCCCAATGGAGGTGGAGAATCGCGGAGGCCTGGGCGTATACCAGGTCAGGCCCACTGATGATATGCCGACAGCGTTTCCTGTGTTGTGTGGAACACATTGACGCCGCTATCGAGGCACCGAGAGAATTGTGATGTTCCGGGAACCCACCGTCCGCCACAATTTCGGTGTCAGAACTGATTCTCTGCGCAATCGCATTTGCCGATTCTCCCCTGTTGTACTAAAGTCACCCATAAACCACAGATGTTCCTTTATCACATGCATCTCTGATTTCCTGCCTAAACCTATTCCTAACATTACCACTGCTGTTGATGGTCTGCATGCTATCCCTTGCTGTTTCTCAGCTCAACTCAGACAGATTCTGCAACGTCTTGTGAGAAAACACTAAAAGCAGAATGAATACACAACACCCCCAAAAACTGAGACTCAACCCCACTCACTGCCCCCTGATAATTACTTAGCTGATTCACCCACATCCTCTCTGATGCCCCCTCTCCGACATCCTGGAGGGTAATAGCGATCTGAACGCTCACCTCCATAATCATCTTGGGAGGTAAGGTCACCAGGTTCTCGCTTTTATACAGCTGCTGTAAAGCACACCAGCCTATTCAGGGTGGATAGAATTCCCTGAGAGCTCACTGATTAGATGCTAATACATTTAAATGAGGTTCCCGACATTCCTGTATGGGAATCTCATTACATCACGGGCGAGTGCCTTCAAAACTCACAAAATGGGATTTTGCCGGCGAGAATCGCGTTTCCCGACTCTCGTGGCCCACATTGCCATTTACACTGAGGGCTAACGTGGGCTCAAAATTCTGCCCGCAATGTATTTGTGTTATGAAAAGTGCTACGTTATTCACTTGAAATTACCATTCCGATTTGTACCAGCAGAGGGAGTCTGCAAGCAGGAACAGAGGGTGGGATTCTCCGGCCCCCAGCCACTCGGCCACACACCCATTCGCTGGCAGCGGGATTCTATCTTCCTGCTGCTTGTTAACCCGATTTCCCATTGTAACCACCCCACACCGCCAGGAAAACCATGAGCAGGAGTGCACTGTCTGCGGGAAAAGTGAATCGCAGCGACCGGAGAATTCTACCAGAGAGTTTATGAAGATGTTTTAGTGAAAGAAAACATGATTCCCGTGTACTTTTCATTCTGTTCCGAGTCACATTGTCATTATTTACAAATCCCTCCATGGTCTTGACCCCAATCTCTGCAGCTGCCTCCAGAATAACAGCTATGCGCTCCTCCATTTCCGGCGACTTGTGTCTCCTCAAATTTAATCCGACATTGGGCGCCATATCTTTACTGCTGGAGGTCTGGAATTCCCTCCCTGAACCTTTCTGCCTTCAAGACGATCCTTAGACCTACTTCTTTGGCCAAGCTTTTAGTCACCTGTCCTAATATATCCTGATGTCGTTCAGTGTCAATGTAATTTAATAATTGTTCCTGTGAAGTACTTGGAGGCACTATGTAAATATAATTTTCTTTCTTTCTTTCTTTCTTTCTTTCTTTCTTTCTTTCTTTCTTTCTTTCTTTCTTTCTTTCTTTCTTTCTTTCTTTCTTTCTTTCTTTCTTTCTTTCTTTCTTTCTTTCTTTCTTTCTTTCTCTTTCTGTCTTTCTCTCTCTCTCTCTCTTTCTATTGTTCTTCTTTGAAGAGGAACTTACAGCGTGAAAGTTACCTGACGTAATAAACTTTCTTCACAGAGAACACTTTATGTATTCTAAAGGCACCAATAATTTCAACCATCAAATGTCCTCACCTTGTCCACAGCTGTAATGTCACGAGGACAGCCTGTGTTTGAAAGGGGGTAACTTCAAAACGAATCTGTAATAATTCACTGCGCTATTCCTTCTCTCTGTCAACAGTTTCACCATGCTTAAATTGTGTGACTGGTCAATCTATGAAACAGGCTCCCTCGGGAAATGTTAGAAGCAATTAGTATTGATTCACTCAAATACAAATTAGATTTCTTTCAGAAATTAATATTTTAGGATAAAGGTGAGCAGTTTGAGACGTGACCTGCGATGTGTGTTTGGGAGGAACATGTGACTTTGGTACCATAGTCTCACCACCAGGAGGGTTTTCCAAAACCTCTTGTCTAATATGTCGTCGACTTTTTAATAGATATTAATTTCCCTGATTAGTTTACAATTCCATTGTCACATCATGCCTGTGTGATAGAAAACAAATTAGATAGACCTTGTTTCTTTTTCCAAATTGCAATTTCCCTATTCCGAGGGCATTGTAGTGATTGGTCTCCTCCTGAACCTTCTCTGCACCCAAATATATAAGAACAACATTTGTAGTCCCTCAGCCATGTATCAGATTCCATGGTTGACGAGCAACTCAAAACTATTATCAAAGAAAATCAAAGTGGACCAACAGCTGGTGGAAAAGATGAAGAGAATTTCTGTGGTGATCAGACATTTATTTTGTGGGGACCAGTGGAAGAGGGTGTTCTCCCCAGGGCCCTCAAGGGAAATCATGATCTCTGCTGTCCCAGAGTCTATCCTCCTAAACCCCCACAATCTCCTTCTGTCCAGCAAGATCGTCCTGAAATCCCATCCCCAACCCTTTACTAATCGTGCTGATCTACCCCATTGGCAGCTACAATGGCATCCTGGGAGATCAAAATTTAGCCTGGAAGTTCAAATACCTGAATTGGGGTCAACTTTCTCCCCCCCCCCCCCCCCCCCCCCCCCCCCCCCCTCCCTCCCCCCCTGCCCCCCAATCGCTCAGGGTTAAAATCTTTCTCTCAAAATGGGATTTGAATACTTCATGAGAAGGGAACAATTTGTCAGGGCTGACTTTGCCAGTCCTCTCTGTGACCTTGAAAACTTCGATTATAATCACTTTGAAAATCTCTTCAGTTTGAAATAAATCAAAACTCAGCAACCTTAACTTTTCCCCAGAACTTGAATTCATCGACACTGTCATAATAAAGTAAATTAATCAGCAACACAACTTGGCTCAATCCCATCGCACAAGGTAATGTGATCCCCAAAGTCTATAGATAATCAATGACCTCTTTAATTTGTGCCAATTGATTCCTTGGGGTTGGTTTTAACTTTGGCCGTTGATGTAAAATGGGCAATATTGACCTTGTCGCACTATTCCGGCCACATCCTGACTCAGCCCCCAGCCTTCGTTGAGACATTTCCAGAGTTTCCTCAGCTTGAACTACCTCATCCCTGAACACCCACCACAGATGCATCCTCCAGATGCACCGCCTTTTCATTGGTTATTTGGAAAGTGAACAAATGGTTTCTTGTCGTGTTGGATTAACCTTATTATCAGCGAGGATGAACATTTTTCCCTTCTCTCCAATACCTTTACAGAGAATAAATTAAAAGGTTCAAGTAAAATTTAAAAAACACATACCTTTTTAAAAATCAATCCCTTCTGAATGACTTCCTGCCGTCTCGGAGATAGTTGTCGAGCACTGTCAGCAGCTTCCATGCACTGTACACTGTACAGTGGCAGCTGCTGTTTGGTGAAGGCCCAGTCAGAGTACAGGCCTGGGCCTGGATTTCAACTCATTCATGTGAAGAGTCCAAAGGAGGAACAATAACTTCTTCCCCACCGGAATAAAATCTCGTTGGAAACCTGAAAAACTCAAATTATCTCCACAAATCCTTAATCTTATTTCTGGCCAGATGTTCAACAAGCTCCTGTTTAAAAGTGTTGATCAATTCACAGCCACTGAGTTGTTTTTTTATTCGTTCATGGGATGTGGGCGTCGCAGGCTGGGCCAACGTTTATTGCCCATCCTTAATTGCCCTGAGGGGGCAGTTAACAGTCACCCACATTGCTGTGGGTCTGGAGTCACATGTCGGCCATACCTG
Source organism: Scyliorhinus canicula (assembly GCF_902713615.1). Classification (NCBI taxonomy): domain Eukaryota; kingdom Metazoa; phylum Chordata; class Chondrichthyes; order Carcharhiniformes; family Scyliorhinidae; genus Scyliorhinus; species Scyliorhinus canicula. The sequence continues at coordinate 4,546,974 of NC_052152.1, read as the reverse complement.
GCAAAGTTTCATGGACATCATTAAATTTTCAATTCCATATCTTTATTAAATTCGGATGTCACCACCTTCAGTGGCAGGATTTGAACCTGTTTCTGACCAGATAATAATAACCACAGAGAATTACTCTGTGTCCCTGGCTTACTAGTTCAATGACAATACTATTGTGCCACCCCCTTCCCCTCTCTGATATTAAATTCCACTGAACAATAAGTTACAAGAATGATTCTAAGAATTGAGTTATGAATGCAGATTGGAGAAGTGGAGTCTGCTCGCCATGGGAAATAAGAAGACATTTCTAACAAGAATTCAAAATCATGAAGGGTTTGGACAGAGGGTGAACTATTCTCATTGGCAGAGGAAATGAGAACCAGACGGCACAGATTTATGGCAATCATCAAAAGAAGCAAAGCAAGTAAAGACTAACTTTACAGCGAGTGGTTAGGATGTGGAATGTACTGTCTGTGAGTGTGGTGGAGACAGATTCGAACAGTGAGTGATTAGGATCTGGAACGTATACATCCACCCTATCCCCGTAACCCAGTAACCCCACCTAACCTTTTGGACACTAAGGGCAACTTTGCACGGCCCATCCACCTAACCTGCACATCTTTGGACACTAAGGGGCAATTTAGCACGGCCAATCCACCTAACCTGCACATCTTTGGACTGTGAGAGGAAACCCACGCAGACACGGGGAGAACGCGCAGACTCCACACAGACTCTCACCTGAGGCCAGAACAGAACCCGGGACCCTGGAGCTGTGAGGCAGCAGTGCTAATCACCGTGCCACCGTGCCTCCTTGTTAATGGCATGGAAAGCATAACAGTGCACAATGGAGTTTCAGACTGTTAGTTACACTATCACAACAATGTTCTGGGGACCTGGATTCGAATCCCATCACTGCAAATGGTGAAATTTGAATTCAAGAAAAGAAAATGTGGAATTAAAAGTCTAACGATGACCATGAAACCATTGGCGATTGTCGTTAAAAACCCATCTGGTTCACTAATGACCTTTAGGGAAGGAAATCTGCCGACCTTACCCGGTCTGGCCTACATGTGACTCCAAACCCACAACAATGGGGTTTATTGTTAACTGGCCCCTCCAGGGCAATTTGGGATGGGCAATAAATGCCGGCACAGCCTGCAACGCCCACGACCCATGAACAAAAAGTAAAACAAACCAAGAAGCTGGATTCTGATAGATATAGAGTTAACCCTTACGTTCTTCGAGTGGGTGGTGTGGGGAGCAGAATTGCAATTCCAATTTCACATCAGCTGCTTTCTCAGAAGGGTTCAATTCCTCTTAGGCTACCAAAGTGAAAAATCACTCCCTTGAGAACTTCTTAATTCTACCCTGACGCCACAATGCAAAGCATTGCTCAAAGTGAATGTGAATCTGTCTGACACAGTCAGCATTTACCAGACTGCCTGTCAGTCCACTCCCCAGCTGAAGCAGTGTCAATGTTGAAGTTTACTCAAGTTTAGATTGTTGCTGCTTTCCCTTTCGTAAATTTGGCATGCACCTTATCAGTGCTGGCCTCTGGACAACATGTCTCCAACCTATCTCACATTCCTTATTTTAAAAGCTTGTTCGTTAATCTGCCCTCAATCTTCTAAAGAGAACGGACAGAAGATTTTGTGGAGGAAAAGGAAACAGACAAATCTCGTTCTGTCTGGCTCTGAGATGTATATCAAATTGGAGAGTCACTGGAATCAGTTTGATTTTGAAGGAAGGGCTCACCGTGAAGCCACCTAGAAATATGACTGAGAATAAGGCAGAGAAAATATTGGTAAGCATAGCAACCTGAAAGCTGGGTGGGCCAGCATGCCATCTGATGTAGTGCTGCGTTAGATATTGCCTGTCTTCTGTCAATAAGCTGATGGCTCAGCTTTTGCTAGTCAGGCATTTCAACGCAGCGTTGCTTGATCAATTATTCAGTTAGTCGAATTGATCAAATTGTGCATGGGCTGTGCCTGGTCTTACTGATGAATCCCCAGTGTAAAGATTTTCCAACTCAACACAGGCAAAAATCATTGACTATTTCTCCAGCATCACCCATGACTTACAGAAATAATTTATATATTAATAAATAACAAACATTAGCCTAAAATACATTATTTATAGCATAGATGAGATGGAGTGATTGCTTTGAAGTCTGGAGCTGTATCTGGAAATGGTACCCAGACAGTAGACCATTCAACAACAACATCCTGAATTTATATAACACCTACCCCATAACAAAATGCCCCAAGGTGTTTCACAGGAGAATTATCAAACAGAATGTTTGGGCAGCACGGTAGCATTGTGGATAGCACAATCGTTTCACAGCTCCAGGGTCCCAGGTTCGATTCCGGCTTGGGTCACTGTCTGTGCGGAGTCCGCACATCCTCCCCGTGTGTGCGTGGGTTTCCTCCGGGTGCTCCGGTTTCCTCCCACAGTCCAAAGATGTGCAGGTTAGGTGGATTGGACATGATAAATTGCCCTTAGTGTCCAAAATTACCCTTAGTGTTGGGTGGGGTTACTGGGTTGTGGGGATAGGGTGGAGGTGTTAACCTTGGGTAGGGTGCTCTTTCCAAGAGCCGGTGCAGACTCGATGGGCCAAATGGCCTCCTTCTGCACTGTAAATTCTATGAAAAAAATCGAGCACTGAGAGGGGCCATAAAGTTTTAAGGAATATTTGAAGGTGTAAAGAGCTGGAAAGGTTCAGGGAGAGTATAGAAGAGCCAGGCAGCTGAAGACCAGTAATGGAGTCATTAAAATCATGGATGTGCAAAGCTTAGAACTGGCAAGGCACAGAGATCCCAGAAGGTTCTAGGATATGAAAGAGCTTGAAATCAAGGAGGAGAATTTTAAAGTTGAGTCATTGTCATGCCAGAAACCAAGGTAAGTTCGAGGTGAATTCTTGCAGGTTAATTACTGAACTTTAATCTGTTGTGTGGTGATATGATTTGCATAGCTGTCTGCCATTGGGGCAGAACACCGGCTTACCATTGGCCCTGGTCGGTCATGTGCCTCTTGACCGATTGGTTGAGACCAGTCATGTGACAGCTCTCAGATTGGTCGAGAGGCTGAATTAACCACGCCTCCTTGCCGAGGTATAAATAGTCAAACGCCCGGCGGTCGTCCATTTTATTGTAGACAACCGCAGGGCTAAGTTCTAGCTTATTAAAGCCTAACTTTTGTAAAGCAACTCGTCTCTCGTGCAATTGATGGCTCATCATGTTGGAAATCATCAAATTGAGGTTGTTCACACTTTCACTTCTCGGGCATGTGTTTGGACATGGCCCATATTGCAAGAGAATTTCTCACCCTTCTTACGAACCGTGGAAGTGTTTACTACAATGAGCCCTTATCAAGAAGTGTTTGGTGGGGACAGTGTAGAGAAAGTCTTACTGCACATATAGCTCTATTTGTGCCTGATGCTGTGACTATTAAAAATGGCATGTATAAAAATCACTATTGAAATCCACTCAGGTAAAGGTAATTGAGGGTGGCACGGTGGCGCAGTGGTTAGCACTGCTGCCTCATGGCGCCGAGGACCCGGGCTCATTCCCGGGCCCAGGATCACAGTCCGTGTGGAGTTTGCACATTCTCCCCGTGTCTGCGTGGGTCACATTCCCACAACCTAAACATGTGCAGGGTAGGTGGATTGACCACAATAAACTGCCCCTCAATTGGAAAAAAAAGAATTGGGTCCACGACATTTTAAAAAAAAGTAATTCTGGTGAGAAAGGCCAAGTGGACAGGAGCTGGGATCAAGGAGCAAAGTGATGCAATGTATTTCGGCTGGAATACAGCTATGGGACAATTCAGCAAGAATCAATCTACCTAAAGACCAAAATTCAGCACGCAAGTATCAAAGAAAGACGTGTTCAGTGTCAGAGTTGTCTGAAATGTCACATCGATCAGGCCTTCAACTAAACAGCTCCTTTTTTGTGAACCAGCTCACAGGTTCACTACAAATAGATTTTGTGTGGAATTGACTGATGCTTGCGTGGATGAGACCATTCGAAAGCTTCAAATGCGAAAAATGTATTTATTTCCAATTTAAAGTCAACAGATCACCAGTTGGGTCATCCTTAACAGCATCGTCCACTTGCAGGATAAGAGCAGAACAGGAGAAGACTACTCCGTTCCTCAGAATCACTCCACCATTCAATTAGATCACAGCTTACCTGTACCTGAACTCTATCTCCCCAATTTGGCACCATTTTCCTGATAACACCCAGAGTCAGCAGTTGAATATTCCCTGAATTCCTACTTTGTATCTTTCTTCTTCTCCTTTGAATGCCCCATGTGTGCACCCAGGGGAGGTAATCTGGGCAACAGGTTTTTCTAATGGTATTATCAAACTTAGTGTAAACCCAGCCCTGACAAGGCAGCACGGTGGTGCAGTGGTTAGCACTGTTGCCCCACTGGGTACTCTAATTTTTTTTTAAACTCAGCCCTGACGGTCTCCACCTCCCTCTGCTGACAGGCACCTATCTTCTGGTGTCAGGCTTGTGCCTTGGGGGGTGTTTATTTCTTTGTGAGTTTGCTTCATTGTGGATCTATCTTCCTCTCTCATCCTTCACCACACTCTCATGAGCCACATGTCAATATTAGTCTAATTAACATTGAAGGGCCAAGGAGCTGCAGCATCTTAATGTGTTTGAACTAATCCTCCGGCTACACTGGGGGTAGTTTTAAACCTCCTTTGTTGGGTGGCTACAGACACTGTTTGTGGTTCAAAGTAGCAAAGCCGAATTACCATTCAATCCAGCCAATGCCCATGTCTGCGAGTCCCACCATTCTGATCACCCACTGACAATCAGTAAATAATAAGCAATCACAAAACATGGAAGAAATATTTAGGGCTGGATTCTCCGCCCCGTCGCTCCATATTTCTGCCTCACCACGCCAGTGGGATGCTCCGTTATGCCAGCCAGTCAAGGGGGCAGCCCCACGCCCTCGGGAAACTCCCGGGCGCCGGCAAAACGGAGCATCCGGCCAGCGGAGAATCCCGCCCTTAGTGATTCATTTTTCCTCAGCCGTTCTCCCCAACCTACTCAATGGTGTAGACTATGAGAAGTATTCCATCCTCGCCGGAATGTGGCGACTAGGGGCTTTTTACCGTACCTTTATTTGAAGCCTACTCGTGACAATAAGTGATTTTCATTTTCATTTTAAAATTTAAATTTAAAAGTTAAAGAAAATCAGAGGAACAAAGAACAAAGAAAAATACAGCACAGGAACAGGCCCTTCAGCCCTCCAGGCCTGGGCCGAAGATGTATCCTATCTCGATCAGCCGCCAGTATCCTTCTATACCCCGTCTGTTCATGTCCCTATCCAGATAAGTCTTAAAGGTCGCTAACGTATCTGCCTCAACCACCTCACTCGGCAGTGCATTCCAGGCTACCACCACCCTCTGTGTAAAAAAACTTCCCCCGCACATCTCCACTGAATCTATCCCCCCTCATCTTGAATTTATGCCCCTTTGTAATTGTCAATTTCGCCCTGGGAAAAGCCTCCAACTGTTCACCCTATACTATACCCTATAATTTTATAGACTTCTATCAGGTCGCCCCTCAGCTTCTGTAACTCCAGAGAGAACAATCCCAGTTCATTCAATCTCTCCTCATAGCTAATACCCTCTGATGAGACCATCAATTCACGCGACACGTGGTTAGAAGTGAACAGTGGTTTTAATTGTCTTTCAACAGAGCCTGCCTGTAACAAGATGAACTCCAGATGAACTGGCAGGCAGGCTCTCAGCATCAACCTTTATACTTCCGGTTAGGGGGAGGAGCCGTGGGTGGAGCCAGTACAAACTCCCTCCATACCAGGCAACATCCTGTTAAACCGTTTCTATACTCTCTCCAAATACTCCATGTTTTTCTGGTAGTGGGGTGACCAGAATTGGCCTAAACCATCGTTCTATATCATTGTAACATAATTTTTGAGCTTTTATACTCGATACCCGTCCTATGAAGGCAAGCATGACATATGCTTTCTTTACCACCATTTCACCTGTGCTGCCACTTTTAAGGATCTGTGGACCTGCACGCCCAGATCTCTCTGTGTCTCTCTGCTCCTGATGGTTCTGCCATTTATTTTATAGCTCCCACCTGAATTGGATCTACCAAAATGCATCACCTCGCATTTGTCCGGGTTAAATTCCATCTGCCATTTCTCTGCCCAATTTTTCAGCCTATCTATATCCTGTTATATTCTCTAACAATCTTCATCACTATCCACAACTCCTGCAATCTTAGTATCATCCGCAAACTTGCTAATCTGACCCGCTATGTTTTCTTCCAAGTCATTTATATATGTTACAAAGAGCAGAGATCCCAGTACTGATCCCTGCGGAGCACCACTAGTTACAGACCTCCATTCGGAAAAACACCTTTCCACTTCTACCCTCTGTCTTCTATGGCCAAGCCAGTTCTGAATCCATCCACCTAGTTCACCCCTGACCCCGCGTGATTTAATTTTTTGCACCAGCCTGCCATGAGGGACCTTATCAAATGCTTTACTAAAGTCAATGCAGCCAACATCCACAGCCCTTCCCTCGTCAATCATTTTCATCACCTCCTCGAAAAACTCAATTCAATTAGTGAGACATGACCTCCCTCGTACGAAACGATGCTGTCTGTCACTAATAAGACCATTCACTTCCAAATGTGCATAGATCCTATTTCTGAGAATCTTTTCCAACTATCACTATCACTGACCTCAAGCTCACTGGCCTACAATTACCCGGATTATCCTTGAACCCTTTTTCAGTAACAGTACAATATTGTCTATTCTCCAATCCTCTGGGATCTTACCTGTGGCCAATGAGGACACAAAGATTTCTGTCAGAGGCCCAGCGATTTCATCTCTTGCCTCCCTCACCAATCTGGGATAGATGCCATCTGGCCCTGGGATTTGTCTATCTTAATGCTTTTTAACACACCTAACACTTCCTCCCTCATAATAACAACCTGTTCTAAAGTGTTTCACACATCCCTCCGAGCCACCGCCAATCAACATGTCCCTCTCCTTTGTGAATACTGATGCAAAATACTCATTAAGGATGTCACCTACTTCCTTTGGTTCTACACATAATTTCACTCTTTTGTCCTTTGAATGAGCGATAAAAAACTGGAAAATTCCTCTCTGACCCCTGATGTGGTTAATGTCACTGATTACTGTCATACAATCTGTCTCATGTACAAGATGATGTGCCCCCATGTGAAAATCAGCTCTCTCTTGAAGGAATTGGCAACCTCTATCTTTCTCTTTTATCAGGGCGATAGTTTCCATACTTACCACACTAACCTCCCCTCGAGCACTGTCCTCTGATAAAAGGTCAATAACATTAACTCTGTTTTTCCCACCACAGATGCTGCCAGCCCAGCTGAGTAACTCCAGTACTCTCTTGCTTTATTTCAGACGTTCTGCCCCTGCAGCATTTTGCATTTGTATTGTCCGTGGCTGCCTTCTATGTATCGACAAAAAGTATAAATGTATTGAAACACCATCAAAAATCTGGAAGTATTTGAACAGTTTCCCCAACCATCTGCAAAATAAATCTTCATTATTATATTTTATGTCGCTTGCCATTCATCTCCCTTCACCTCACTCCCCTTTTACTTACAAGGAATTATCATCACAGAAACAGACCATTCAGCCCATTCACACTCCACACAAAGCTCTTCCCAACCCGTCTCAGCTCATCCCATCAACATATCTTCTCATTCCTTTCTCCCCCATGTATTTAACTAATTCCGCCTTGAATACTTTCTCCTCAATGACTCCACATTTGGAGCACTGAGCACATTATGAGAAAGATATCGGGATACTGGAGAAAGTACAGAAACTATTCACAAGGATGATATTGGAACAGAGCAGGTGAAACAATCAGGAGATTATCAAACAGGCTGTGGTTCTTTCCTTCGAAGACTGAGGGTTATTCTGATGAAGATATTCAAGTACATGGGACTGAATTCGCCGATTTTCAGGCTGTCTGGGGGATCCATGGCGTTTTACGTCAATAAAATCGACGCCGCCGCAGCACTGGTGTTCCGATCGGTGAGGGGCAACCAGCCACGCAACGTAAAACTCCCGGCCTCCACAAAATAGACGGCCGGAGAATTGCTGGGTCCGTGGCCCCGCATGCGCACGGCGATGACCTGCAGCGGCCACAGCGTACAACGTGGCAAGCTTCACTGTCTAACTATTCTCTGGGTAAATAACAATTTCTTAGCAACTACTTATATTTAATTCTGCTCTCACACACACGTGGAAAAATGTACTCCACGTTCACCTGATCAACCATGGGCAGGATTCTCCGTTCCCCCATGCTGAATCTGTATAGATAATCGAGCGGAAAATCCCTTTTTAAGACTAAATCAGGACTGCCCTCCAAACTGGCATCACCGCGGCGCATGCAGCAAGCCCCTGGGAAGGCCTCAGGACGTCACCTGAAGGCCCTCCCCCGATGCTCCACCCTTGATGGGCCGAGTTCTCGACCAGGGCATCGCTGTTTCTGCATATTTAATGATACTTGTTGGAATGAAGGATGTGTACAGACAGTGTCTCAGCGATCGGGAACCCAGCGTGCGGACAGTATCCACCGCCTCCACAGTCAGTGGGAGCCGTGCTGCTGGCTGGGGTGCTTCAGCGATGGCTGGGGAGGACTGGTGGGGGGTGGCCAAGGGGTGGTGAGGGGTTGTCCAGGGGGGAACTATCTGGCAGGTTGGGTCTGCGCACGGCTGGCACTATGTTGTACGCTGTGACCGCTGCAGGTCATCGCCGTGCGCATGCGCGGCCACGGACCCAGCCATTCTCCGGCCGTCTATTTTGTGGAGGCCGGGAGATTTACGTTGCGTGGCTGGTTGCCCCTCACCGATCGGAACACCAGTGCTGCGGCGGCGTCAAGTTTATTGACGTAAAACGCCACGGATCCCCCAGACATAGCCTGAAAATCGGTGAATCCAGTCCCATGTACTTGAATATCTTCATCAGAATAACCCTCAGTCTTCGAAGGAAAGAACCACAGCCTGTTTGATAATCTCCTGATAGTTTCACCTGCTCTGTTCCAATATCATCCTTGTGAATAGTTTCTGTACTTTCTCCAGTATCTCGATATCTTTCTCATAATGTGCTCAGTGCTCCAAATGTGGAAACTTCTCAGTATTTGTTCCTTTTATGTTTCTCCCACAATCTCTTCTCTTGGAGAAGGGCTGAAAGGCTTGCCCTGCACGTAAGTCTGAAATCCTTTGTTCTTCATTTGTCCTCTCTCCATTTCCCAGCGAAGAATGAAATTCAGTTGATGTTTGTTCTTAATTTGTTTCTGTCTCTGACCCGCTCTCTCGCTGTTCAATGTCTCTCCACCTCTGACATTCTCCCGGGTGAAAATTCACGGGTGCCATATTTAATTTGTTCCTGGTCTATTTCTGTCAATCAGCCTGCAACAGCCAGCCTGGAGCCCAACATTTCTATTATCCTCGTCGGAATACCGTCTGCCCGTGGTACCATTATATTGATTTGGTTTTTGTAGCACAGACCCAATAAAAAAATGAAGGACTTTTGGGGAAAACATTTTTTGTTGCAGGAAATCCCAAGTGGAATCCCCAGATAGAAAACAACCCACTCCATCCCCAGACATTCTCTGTACACATCCTTCATTCCTTCAAGTATCATTAAATATGCGGAAACAGTGTTTGAGCCGCACACTATTCGGCTGTACATTCTCCTGTGTTGAAAGGCTTAGCAGTTGATCCTGGTAATCTTTCATAATGTATAATAATCAAAAACCTCAGGCAAAAACGTCACGTATTCAAATATGCAAGTGTTTCACCTGTTTCACTCAGGAACAAGATTAGGTCATTCACCCCCCTTGAGCCTTTTAATTAGATCATGGATGAACCTGTACCTCAACTCTGTGCAACACTAAACTCTCCCCCCCCCCCCAAAAGTAGTACACGTTTAATAATAATTAGTCATTTTAAATTAAAGATTTATAGATTTTTTGCTCGACAAGAGAATAAAAGGATATCAAACCAGGATGAGTGGATGGAGTGAAGATACAAATCAGCCATGATCTCATTGAAAGGCAGCACAGTTTCAAGAGGCTAATTGGCTTACCACTGTTCCTATGTTCCAAAGTGGTGAAGCAATTCACATCATTGTATCAACCCATTGCACCTACCTCACAGGTCACAGCAGCTCAGGGAGAACGTCCACCACCCCTTTTTGGGGCAATTATGACGGGGCAATAAATGCTGGCTTTACCGGTAATATTTAATACCTGAATGAATAGAAAAGAGAGCAGTACTCCACTCCTCCATAATTCCCTGGTGCTGTACTTACAGCATTTGAGCACGTAACATTCTGCAGGAATGTTAATTCAGAGATTCAGAACTCTGGACAGCTCAGGGGGAATCCGACAGCAACCAGCCGCCCATGTCTTCAGGATGATTGGAATTCACGGCATGCTACACAATGATGGCGTCCAATAAGGCAACAATATGGGGTACCGACGAGAGGGAGAGGAGCAACACCAACAACAAAACAACTTGGCACAGCTAGAGGAGATCGACATTTTGATGGCTGAAGGAGTTTTTTTCCAGCTGCTAGGGACACTCGCCTCAACTTTCACTGACAAGTTTGTCTCCTCTAAATCGCATCCTCTGATTGAATCAACTCTCCTCACAACATTTTTTTTTGGACAATCTTTTTATTGGCTTTTCTCATATTTATAAACAGTTGTTACTTGTATACATTACATTTTTCTTGCCCGCGCTAATTTGCTTTATTTTACAGAGAGGTTTGTTAACGGGTGCCAGGCTGTGGCGACTAGGGGCTTTTCACAGTAACTTCATTTGAAGCCTACTTGTGACAATAAGCGATTTACATTTCATTTCATTGCCTTTATTTGACTAACTGTACGTACATTTTGCTGCCCTCTGGATGGGCCTATGATATCCCCCCTTCCTCCTCCCCCCGTCCATTGGTTTCAGCACTCTTCCTCTTCTCTTGTGGCTCCCCATTTTTCTGGGGTACGTTTGGCAGTACGTTCATCTTGATCGTCTGCACTCTTCCCGCCAGGGAGAGTGGGAGTGAGCCCCACTGTTGAAGGTCTCTTCTTACTTCCTCCACCAGGCTGGTCGGGTTCCACTTGTGGATCTGTGTCCAGTCTCTGGCTATCTGGACCCCAGGTAACAGAATCTGTTCTGGGCCGTTTTGAACGGGAGCCCCTTCAGCTCTGTCCCTCCCCCTTTTGGGTTCACTGGGAATGTCTCACTTTTGCCCAGGTTAACTTTGTAGCCCGAGAAGGTTCCAAACTCTTTCAGTGTTTGCAGTATTGCCGTCAGTCCCTCCTGTGGCTTTGAGATATAGAGGAGCAGGTCATCTGCATAGAGTGAGACTCTGTGCTCTCTGTCTCCTCTCCGGATTCCCTTCCAGCTTTTCGCGTCCCTCAGGGCTATCGCCAGGGGTTCAATCGCTGGCGCACAAGAGTGGGGACAGGGAGCAGCCCTGTCTTGTTCCTCTCTGTAGCTGGAAGTATTCAGAGCTGGTGGTGTTAGTTCTGACACTCGCTTTGGGAGCGTTGTACAGGAGCCTCACCCAGGCGGTGAATCCCCGCTCCGAGCCAAAACCGTTCCAGTACTTCGAGGAGATATTTCCATTCGACTCTGTCAAAGGCCTTTTCTGCGTCCAGGGAGACAATAACCTCTGGTGTTCCCTCGCCCAGAGGGGGAGGTGGGGGGGGGGGGGGGGGGGGGGGGGTGTCATTATTGCATTCAGCAGCCGCCTGATTTTCGCTGTGAGCTGCCGACCCTTGACAAAGCCCGTTTGGTCCTCTGCGACCACCTCTGGTACACAGCCCTCCAGCTTTTTGGCCAGGACCTTTGTGAGTATTTTCGCATCCACGTTCAGCAGTGAAATGGGTCTGTATGATCCACATTCCATCAGGTCTTTACCTTTTTCGGGTATTAGTGAGATTGTGGCCTGCGCTAGAGTGGGGGGCAGGGTGCCCCCACCAGTGAGTCCGTGAACATATCCCTTAGGTGTGGGGCCAGGACTTGTGCGAATTTTTTGTGGAAATCCGCCGAGATCCCATCGGGTCCCGGTGCCTTCCCCGCCTGCATGGAGCTGATGCTCTCCATGATTTCTCCCAGGTCTATTGGTGCTTCCAGTTCCCCCCCCGTCCGTCTTCCCCCACCACTGGCAGTTCCAGTCTGTCTAGGAACTGTTTCATCCTCGCGCCCCCATCGGGGGGCTCGGAGCTGTACAGTCTCCGGTGGAAGGTCTCGAAGCCCGATTGACCTCCTTTGGTTCTGTGACCAGTCTGCCTTTGCTATCCTTAACCTGCGCTATTTCCCTCGTGGCTGCCTGCTTTCTCAGCTGGTGAGCCAATAGGCAGCCAGCCTTGTCTCCGTGTCCGTAGAAGGTCCCCCGTGACTGGCAGAGTTGGTACACTGCTTTCCTCGTGGGTAGCAGGTTAAAGTCCATTTGCAGCTTTTTCCTCTCCACCAGCAGCTCTACGGTTGGGGCCTCGGAGTATTTTCTATCGACTTCCAGAATGGAAGCTGTTGCCTGGCCACCCTCTCTTCCCGATCACTACTTGCTTTCTAGGCTGTGATCTCTCCTCTGATCACGGCCTTCAGTGCCTCCCAGAACGTGGAGGGTGAGACCTCCCCATTTTGGTTGTTACTAACATAATCGACTGTGGCCTACGATATTTTTTGGCAGAAAGCCTTGTCGGCCAGGAGGTCCGTGACAAGCCTCCATGTGGGGCGCTGGGCCCGGCCTGTCTCCAACGTGTGGTTAGAGATAACGATCGCGGAGTAGTCCATTCCCGTGATCCCTGGAAGCACCGATTTCCCCACTGCAAAGAAGTCGATGTCGATACGGGTCTATACCTTGTGCACCTGCGAAAAGAACGAGAACTCCTTTTCTCCCGGGTGCAGGAACCTCCATGGGTCCACCGCCTCCATCATTTCCATGAAGGCCCCTAGCTCCCTCGCCATGCCATGACTTTCTCCCCGTTCTGGGGTTTAATCGGTCAGTCAGTGGGGCCAGCACACAGTTAAAGTCGCCCCCCCATAATCAGTCGGTGTGTGTCAAGGTCAGGGATTTCTGCCATGGTCTTCTTTGTGAATTCTGAGTCGTCCCAGTTGGGAGCGTCACATTTACCAGTACGACCGGCGCCCCTTCCAGGACACCGCTGACCATGACGTACCCCTGGGTCTGTATCTGTTTTGGTTCCCGTAAACCTCGTCCTTTTGCTAATTAATGTTGCTATCCCTCCCTGCCCTCATCCCGTAGCTTGAGTGGTACGTCTGTCCCACCCAGCCCTTTCTTACCAGCAGTCGGTCCTTCTCCCTCAGGCGCGTCTCTTGTCGATAGGTTCTGTCGGCTTTTAGGCTTCTTAAGTGGGAGAAGACTCTGGATCTTTTCACTGGGCTGTTGAGTCCCTTTACATTCCAGGTAACAATCCTGGTGGGGGGGGGAAGTGGTTTCTGACCCCCCCGGTCGTGTGGGATCACCCAGACATACCTGTGGACGCGCCCCAGCACTCTGGGCTTTCCCTTTGATAGGGGCTGTCCAAAATGGCCAGGGTCACCGCTCTCCCCATGGGGTCGCGCTCCAGAACTCGGGGGTTTCCCTTTGCCCAGGGGGCACTGAATGTGGCTACCAGCTGTGTGTATGCGCCACACGGGTGCGCCCCTGCGCTCCGGGGTCTCCCTCCGCCCTGATGCCCTCTCGAGTAGCTGTCTGCGGCGCCCTCTTGGTTCCTCTCCCTGCTCCCTGCCCGCCGAGGCCTATGTCTGTTCAGCTTCACTATCTCACCCTTCTCTTTGCTTCTCTTTTGTTCTGCGTTCTCCCCCAGACTCCTCTCTCCCCCCAGCCCCTGTCCCTTTGTCTATCCCCCCCCCCTGCGTTCCCCCCCCTTCTGCCCCCCTCCCCTCCTTGTGCCAGGCACTCCCCCTCCCCTGAGAGGGGCGCTGCGGCCCTCCTTCCTTCCTGCCCTCCCGTGCTGGCCCTCCTCGCTAGTACGGTGGCCCTCCTCCCAGTATTCGCCCAGATCTAGCCCTGTTTAACCATTTCTCCTACTGACCATCGTCTCGCCCTCCTGTTTGCTTTCCTCACCCTCATTTCCCTCGCTCCCCTCCCCCCCATTGCATTGAGGGAGGAGACACACTCTGAGACACGACAGCAAAATCCCGCTCAAGGCAGAACACACATGTACACAGTTCATGAGTCCATTGTCCTTGTTTGGGGTCTGTCCTCCGCTCTTTGTTCTGGTTTTCTCTTCCTTTTCCGTCCCCATGTCTTTCATTGCGGTTCCTCCCCCAGCTTGTTCGCTCTAACAAACTCATCAGCTGCCACTGGGGTGTTAAAATACAGCTCTTTCCCCTCAAATGTTACCCAGAGTTTGGCCGGGAATGACATCCCAAATTTAGCCTTGCTTTTGTGCAGTGCTGATTTTGCCTTGTTGAATTCAGCCCTTTTTTTGGCCAGGTCCGCCCCAATGTCCTGATACACCCTTATGGTCTTCCCTTCCCACGGGCTCTGTTTGGTTTGCCGGGCCCACTTCAGGATTCTCTCCCGGTATTGGAACCAGTGCAGCTTCGCAATAATCGCCCTGGGCTGGCCCCGGCTTTGGGCTCGGGTCGGAGAGACCTGTGCGCCCTGTCTATTTCCAGTGGGTTTGGGAATACCTCCTTTCCCACTAGCTTGCCCATCATTTAGATGATGCAGCCCGTTGGGTCTCTGCCCTCTATCCCCTCTGGCAGACCCACTATTTTAATGTTCTGCCGTCTGGACCTATTTTCCTGGTCCTCCCCTTTCCCTCTTTGGCTAACCTGGGCCATTACTAACCTTTTGACCTCGGCTTCTAGTGTTTTCACCCTGTCGCTCTGGTCCGAGGCGGCCCTCTCCAACTCCAGAATGGTGTCTTTCTGCGCCTTCGCTTCCCTTTCCAGGCCGTCGATGGTCTGCTGCATTTTGTGCGTCATCTCCTTCACCATTGCTTGGATCTCCGACGAGAGCGTCTGCTTTATGCTGGTCGCTGCGTCCTGCTCACGCTCCTCTGCCCAGTCCGCCATCGTTTTCCCTTTCAGGCTCGTCTGTACCTCCGTCTCCTCTTGTGGGGCCGCCTGCCCGCTCGTCCGCCGCTCATGCGCCTTCCCTCTGCTCTCGCTGGGTCTGTCTCTCTCTCTCCGCTGCTGTTCCTTCCCCTGGGGTTGCTCAGAGCTCTACCGGAAGTCCTTCACATGTTTTAAAAAATAAATTTAAAGTACCCAATTCTTTTTTTGTCCAATTAAGGGGCAATTTAGCATGGCCAATTCACATACCCTGCACATCTTTGGGTTGTGGGGGTGAGACGCACGCAGACACGGGGAGAATGTGCAAACTCCACACGGACAGTGACCCAGAGCCGGGATCGAACCTGGGACCTCGGCGCCGTGAGCCAGCAGTGCTCATAACATCTTTACCAAGCCCTCAACCACTACAATTCAGTTACATTCTCATTAACACCTTTTGAATTGCTGAAATATCCCATTCCAATTACACGTGAATATCCTACACTGTAAGAAGAACATTTAGGGCAGCACGGTGGCACAGTGGTTAGCACTGCTACTTCATAGCTCTAGGGACCCGGGTTCAATTCTGGCCTCGGGTCACTGTCTGTGCGGAGTCTGCACGTTCTCCCCGTGTCTGTGTGGGTTTCCTCCGGGTGCTCCGGCTTCCTCCCACAGTGCAAAGATGTGCAGGTTAGGTGGATTGGCCATGCTAAATTGCACCTTAGTGTCCAAATGTGTGCAGATTAGGGAATAGGGCAGGGGACTGGGCCCAGGTATGGTACTCTTTCAAGGGGGCAGTGCAAACTCGATGGGCCGAACAGCCTCCTTCTGCACTGTAGGAATTCTATTCTCCCAACTCAGTATAATCAGGGTCAGAATGTGAGGCCGCTTGGGAAGGTGCGTGCCCGGCCAGAAATGCAGGAATCACATAAAATGATATTAGGCATGCGTCCCCACGTCATTGCTCACTCACCAGATATTGAGTTCCAGGGCCAATCACAGCCCAGTGTCCACTTCTGATCCCGCAGAGTGTGCACGTTCAACAGCAAGGCAAATGCAATGTTAGCATTCATGTCAAGAGGGCTAGAATACAAGAGCACAGATGTACTTCTGAAGCTGTATAAGGCTCTGGTCAGACCCCATTTGGAGTATTGTGAGCAGTTTTGGGCCCCGTATCTAAGGAAGGATATGCTGGGCCTTGGAAAGGGTCCAGAGGAGGTTCACAAGAATGATCCCTGGAATAAAGAGTTTGTCGTATGAGGAACGGTTGAGGACTCTGGGTCTGTACCCGTTGGAGTTTAGAAAGACGAGGGAGGATCTTATTGAAACTTACAAGATACTGCGAGGCCTGGATAGAGTGGACGTGGAGAGGATGTTTCCACTTGCAGGAAAAACTAGAAGCAGAGGACACCATCTCAGACTAAAGGGACAATCCTTTAAAATGGAGATGAGGAGGAATTTCTTCAGCCAGAGGGTGGTGAATCTGTGGAACTCTTTGCCGCAGAAGGCTGTGGAGGCCAAATCACTGAGTGTCTTTAAGACAGAGATAGATAGGTTCTGGATTAACAAGGGGATCAGGAGTTATGGGGAGAAGGCAGGAGAATGGGGGTGAGAAAATATCAGCCATGATTGAATGGGCCGAGTGGTCTAATTCTGCTCCTACGTCTTATCCCGCAGAGTGTGCACGCCCAACGGGCAGAAAATTCCAGCCCAGATCTTTCCCGAAATCCTGCCTGTTTCAAGTCTACCGAATGAGTTCTGTCAAATTCAATGATGCTTGTCACAACCCGAAGCAGTTTGTGCAACTTACATTCCGGAGCAGGCCCACACTGCCAAATAGCTAATTACATGAATGTGTAAAACAGGGATTTAACTGACAAACTCCCTTCCGATTTTAAAATATGCAAACTCACTAAATTTCAAAGCACGATACTTAAATGTCATTTTTATCATTAAAGAAGATTTTGGAATAATCGGGAAGTATGACATTGACATGTTCTCTTTTGATGATAGTTTGTGATGGAAATACTTTCCAACGTGATCACATGGCCTCCTATGTGCTTCCCCAGTGGTAGAAATATATGAAGTGATTTGCTGATGTGCGTGTGTAAATAAATTGGAACTTGGTGTTTTGTCAGTTGGAGCCTCTAAGTTGGGAGTGTTACGTCCTCTCGCACGAGAACCATTGGCAGTGGCCTCGCCTTCCGCACTGGTGTAAGTGCAGTCACTGGAGGGGGGTCTGTATGTGACCCATTTGTCTCCTTCTGCCCCCTCCGGTTATTGGACATTCCCCGACCAAGAGAAGAACTGATGGTTGTAGTGAGATCATTGAAGTCCCAATCAACACTTCTCCCTAAGCCATCGCCAACCTGGGGAATTCCTGTCGACACCCAAGGTCTGTGCGGTAGCTGGTACGAAAGGTTCTATGGCTGGTCTGACAACATCTTTCACGGATAGTTCAACTCCCTGGAACAGCTTTAATCAGCTAGTTGTTAGCCCGGTGGTCGACTACAGAGAAAGGCCGACCGCCGGGAAACCTGGGTACTTATACCCCGCCTCGGAGGCGGGGTCTACTTGCCTCTCGTCCAATTGGTGAGCAGTCACATGACTAGTCCGAGCCAATCAGACGAGAGGCACATGACCTGCCAGAGCCAATGGGAAACCAATGCTCTGCACCAATGGCAGTGCTCCCATTCATATCATCACAAGAACATAAGCCCAGTAGTCAGCCATTCCCGTACCAGCCTCCTCGGACAGGCGCCGGAATGTGGCGACTAGGGGCTTTTCACAGTAACTTAATTGAAGCCTACTCGTGACAATAAGCGATTTTCATTTTCATTTAGCCTCTCACCCCCAGCCTGTTCTCCCTTTCAATGAGATCATGGCCAATCATAACTCCAACCACCCATGTTGGCTCCCAATATTGTCTGCCAAAAATCTCTCATTTATACTTACTGAAGGCAATTTGATGTAATTCCAATGATTCCAACAATTTTAGCTGCACAGGAATTATTCACCTCTTAAAGGCAGGTCCCCTGATGTCCAAACCCAAGGTCTCAAATGTAGTTTTCCCTTTCCCTGCATCTGATCCAATCTCCTACTGCTGTTCCGACACTTACAGCCCAAAACAGCCTAGTTTAAAGTAGAACAAAACTCTTCTGTGCTGGGTAAAGCAAAGCCTGTGCTTTGGGCAAGTGAATTGAGTGATGCTGTGAACTATATGGTGCCCCCATGGTCGAGTGCTCTGTTTCTCCGAATAGAACGGCTCTGCCTGGTGCCCTGGCCAATATTTAACCCTCACCCAACTTTATGAAAACAGAGAATCTGGTCATTATCACGTTGCTGTTTGTGGGAGCTTGCTGTGTCCAAATTGAGTGTCACCTTTCCCGTATTACAACAGTAATTACATTTCTATCTGTGCCTCATTGGCTATGAGGTTGTAAAAAGCACAAGCTCATTCTTTTTGGAACAACTGACGATGAACAATCTATACAAGAAACAGGAATAATCTATACCGCCCCTTGACCAACTATACCATTCAATATGATCATCCTCTGCTTCAAACTCACTTTCCTGACTCCTCCTCATATCCTTTGATTCCCTAAGAGACCAAAAGTCTATCTTAGCCTTAAATGTACTCAACAAAGAAGCAACCACAGCTGACTGAGATGGGCAATGCCAAAGATTCACAACCCTTTGAGTAGTGAGATTTCTCCTCATCTCAGCATTCATTAATCGCCTCTGAAACCGTGTTTCCGTGTTCTAGTTTCCCCAGTCGGGGAGACAGCCTCTCAGTGTTCACCCTGTTCCTGTCATGCTCCTTCTGAATGAGGTCATCACTTATTCTTCTGAGCCTCAGACAGCAGAGACCATTTTACTCAGCCCCTCATCATAGGATAACCCTCTGATCCCAGAAAACAATCTTGTGGACCTTCACTACAATGTAAGTATATCCTCACTTAGTCAGGGAGGCTAAAACTGAGTGTGTTTTCACCAGAATCCGATATAATTGTCGTATCACTTTTTTATTCTTGTATTCCAATCCCTTTGCAGTAAAGGTCAATATGCCATTTTCCTCCCTAATTGCTTGCTGTAACTGCAGGCAAACGTTCTGTGTTCCTTGTGTATACACAGTAAATCTCTGGGAACATCACAATGCTCAAATTTCACACCTTTAAAAAAATATTCCACTTTTCTGTTCTTACAAGCCAAGTGAATGCTTAACACTGGCCCCCGTGATACTCTGTCATCTTGTTGCCCACTCATTCTCTCCCTACCTCTTTTCAGACTCTTTTTGTCTTCCTCGCATCTTCATTTCTCACCTAGCTTTGTCCCTGTCAGCAAACTTTGCTACATTACTCTCTGCCTTTTCATCTAAGTCATTAATATAATAAGTAGCTGAGGCCCCTGCACTGATCCACTAGTTACAGCTTCCCAAATTGCTGTTGCCCCATTTATCTCAACTCTCTGCTTTCTATTATTAACCAATCCTCTACCCATGCTGATATATTACTCCCAGCCACATGATCTCTTATTTTTCCTGTTAACCTTTGGTCTGGCACCTTGTCCAACATCTATTGGAAATCCACTGGCTCTCCTTTATCTACCCTGCTAGTTATACCCTCAAAAACTCCAATAGATTTATCAAGCAGGATTCCCCTTTAGTAAAATCACGTTGACCTGCTACAATTATACTGTGCTTTTCCCGGTGAATTGTTAGGACTTCCTCACTAAATTCCAGCATTTTCCAAACAACTGATGTCAGATAAACTGGTTCTCTCTCTCCTTCCTTTCTTGAATAGCAGTGTAACATTTGCCAACTTACAATTTGCTGGGACCATTGCAGAATCTATGAAACTTTTGAACATCATTGGCAGAGCTTTCACTAACCTTTCAGCTATCTCCTTAAAAAGCTGAGAGTATAGGTCATTGCATCCTGGGAACATACCAGCTTTTAGTCCCTAGAATGCTTTCCTTGAATACTGTAATTGGAATAGGGTTGGTGGGGAGGAAGGGGTCTTTCTCCATTTTGAATTGTAAACCTCTTATTAGGTGTCGTCTTCTAAACCACAGTGTGTGCACAGGATACTGGACGGGGATACCCATATTCCACTGTACAAACCAAGACGGGTGTGATTAATATTCATTGAACCGAAGAAACGTTATGGTGCCGAAAGTGGCCATTCAGCCTCTCGTGTCTGTGCCAGCCAAAAAAGACAAAAACAAACTAACCTCTCATTTTAATCCCACTTCCCGGAAGCCGGCCCATAGCCAGGCAGGTTCCAGTACTTCAGATGCAGATCCAGCTGAGCTGAGCCTTTCTGCCTTAACCAGAAATTCAGGCAGTGAATTCCAGACCCCCACCACCCTCTGGATCAAAAGACATTCCCTCATCTCACCTCGAATCCCTCGACCAATCACCTTTCATCTAAGCCCCTTGGTAATTGACCCCTTTGCGAGGGGAAATAGTCCCAACATAATTATCAACACCTCAATCAGGTCACCCCTTAGCCTCCTCTGTTCGAAGGAAAACAATCCTCGCCCGATGCAACCTCCCCTCATTGCTGCAATTTTCAAGCCCTGGTCACATTCTTGTAAATCTCCTCTGCATTCTCTCCGGAACAATGATGATGTAGAGATGCCGGCATTAGACTGGGGTGGGCACAGTAAGAAGTCTGACAACACCAGGTTAAAGTCCAACAGGTTTGTTTCAAACACGAGCTTTCGGAGCACTGCTCCTTCCTCAGGTGAATGGAGAGGAAGGAGCTGCGCTCCGAAAGCTCGTGTTTGAAACAAACCTGTTGGACTTTAACCTGGTGTTGTAAGACTTCTCACAGAGCAATGATGTCCTTCTTGTAATGGGTTGACCAAAACTCTACATAAAACTCCAAATGTGGCCTAACCAGTGCTTTATACAGTTCCAGCATTATATCCCTGCCTTTTTATTCCATACTTTGTCCCATAAGGGAAAGTATTCCATATGTTTCTTGACCATTTTATTATCCAGTCCGGCTACCTTCAGGGTTCTGTGGACACAAACTCCCAGGTCTCTCAATTCCTCAACCCCTCTCAATACCCTCCTGTTTCTTGAGTATTCCCTTGCTTTGTTTTCCCTCCCCACATCCATTAGCTCACACGTTTCCAGATTCAATTCCATTTACCACTTCTCTGCTCACTCAGCTGAACCATTGATATTATTCTGGAGTCGATAGCTAACCTCTTCACTGTCAACTACACGGGCAATTTTTGTCAGCTGCAAAATCCCTAATCATTCCTCCCACATCTACCATGAAGTTACAAGAGATGAAAAGACAACTAGAGAGACACCAGATTCAGTTTGAAGGTGCCATACTGGTAATGTCACTAAATTAGTAATCCAGAGGCCCAGGCTAATGTTCGAGAGTCACAGGTTCAAATACCACCATGGCAGCTTTGGTCCAATCATTGACAAAAGAACTGGACTGAAGAGGTGAGGTGAGAGTAACTTCTCCTGACATCAAGACAGCGTTTAACTAGATGTGGCATAAAGGAGCCTCAGCAAAACTGAGCAAAACTGGAGTCAATGAAAATCAGGGAGAAAAATATTCTGCTGGGTGCAATCCTTCCGCCTCCCCCCCCCCCCCCCCCCCACCCCCCTACCCCACCCGCGCTTCCCCCACTTACTTCCCCTCCTTTGCTTCCTCCACTCCCCTCTCCCCCCATCTCCCCCACCCCCCTCAGGGTTCCTGGTTCGATTTCCGCTTGGGTCACTGTCTGTGCGGAGTCTGCACGTTCTCCCCGTGACTGTGGGTTTCCTCCAGGTGCTCCGGTTTCCTTCCACAAGTCCCGAAAGACGTGCTGTTAGGTTAAATTGGACATTCTGAATTCTCCCTCTGTGACCCGAACAGGCGCCGGAATGTGGCGACCAGGGGCTTTTCACAGTAACTTCATTGCAGTGTTAATGTAAGCCTACTTGTGACAATAATAAAGATTATTATTATTAGATGACACAAAAAATCAGAAAATTGTGCCCGAGAAATTCTACGGTGAATAACTCACCTCCTGACTCCCCAAAGCCTGTCCACCATCTACAAGCCAGAGTTTAGGAGTGTGATAGAATACTCTCCACTTGCCTGGATGAGTGCAGCTCCAACAATGCTCAGAAATCGCAATGAAAATGATCACAGTCCCAGAGGACCTGAAGCTGCATCTCCTTTAAGAGCTAACTGGTACTGATTTGACCTGAGGATCACCACACCTCAGGCAAGGGCAAGGTTGAGCTCATGAATAACCTCGGCCGGTACGGGAATTGAACCCATGCTGTTGGCTTCACTCTGCATCAAGAACCAGCCATCCAGTCAACTGAGCTAACCAACCACCTGAAATTGCATTACCGTCCAGGACAAAGCAGACAACTTAGTCAGGACTCTATCTACCACCTTGAATGTTCATTTCCTCCATCACCGACGAACAACGGCAGCCGTCTGCACCATCTCAAGATGCACTACAGGAACTCACCAAGGTTCCTTAGGTAAAACCTTCCAAATCCACAACTGGTACCACCTAGAAGGACAAGGGTAGAAGATACCTGGGACTCACCACACACAAGTTCATCCTTTAGCACACTGGAACCGATTAAGGCTTCAATTGATCAAGTGGTTCAGAATCAGGAAACCCACGGGAGAGCGATCCAGAAGGTCAAACAAAAGTTTTCCAAGCATGAGGAGTATATAAGCATGCTGGAAAGCAAGGTGGGTGTGATCAAAGACTGCCAGAAAGGAATGCAGGAGAAGCTGTAGGACCTGGAGAATAGGTCCAGGAGGCAGAATCTCAGAATTGTTGGCCTCCCTGAAGGCAGTGAGGGATCGGATGCGAGGGCCTATGTGACAGACATGTTGGAAAAGTTGATTGGGGCTGGGGCGTTCCCTCGGTCCCTGGAATTGGACAGAGCGCACAGAGCCCTCGCGAGGAAGCCCAGAGCGTGCGAGCCGCCGAGGGCCATGGTGATACGTTTTCACCGTTTCATGGACAAGGAACACGTTTTGCGGTGGGCCAGGAAAGAACGGAGTAGCAAGTGGAAGAACTGAGAATTGCGCATCTATCAGGACCTTGGAGCAGATTTGGCCAAGAGGCGAGCTGGGTTCAATCGGGCAAAAACGACCCTCTTTAAGAAGTTCGGGATGCTGTACCCAGCCCGCCTGTGGGTCACACATGAGGAACGGGACTTCTACTTTGAAACACCAGACAAAGTATGGACCTTTATTAAAGAAATTAAGCGTGGTTAGCACAGCTGCCTCACGGCGCTGAGGTCCCAGGTTCGATCCCGGCTCTGGGTCACTGTCCGTGTGGAGTTTGCACATTCTCCCCGTGTCTGCGTGGGTTTCGCCCCCACAACCCAAAGATGTGCAGAGTAGGTGGATTGGCCACGCTAAATTGCCCCTTAATTGGAAAAAATAATTGGGTAATCTAAATTTAAATTTAAAAAAATAAATAAATTAATAAATTAAAGAAATGAAGCTGGAGGCGAATTAAAAGACATTTAAGCCTTGGAGAAGTACTGTGGCGGTGATTTGTGGTGTTGGATTGTATACATTTAAGTAGCTATATGTGAAATAATGGGCTGTGTGGATGGTTAAAGGTTGATATGTCTTGCAGGGACCTTATTAGAGGGGGGGATGGGGTTTGAATTTAGTTCTGCTTTTTGGGTGAATATTTTTCTAAAGTGACTGTTTCTTCACTGTTTTTTCTGTTGTTTGTTTATTGGGGAATGTGATGCTTTTAAAATATTTATTCATGTGGGGGGGGGGGAGAGAGGAGAGTACAATAGGGAGACAGACTGCTTGGTGCCAGGGGTTGGAGCTATCGAGTCAGCATGGTGACTCTCGGAAGCGCGGTGTGGGGGTGAGCAGGTGTTAAGCTGGAGTTTGCGGGCAGCACCGTAGCATTGTGGATAGCACAATTGCTTCACAGCTCCAGGGTCCCAGGTTCAATTCCGGCTTGGGTCACTGTCTGTGCGGAGTCTGCACATCCTCCCCGTGTGTGCGTGGGTTTCCTCCGGGTGCTCCGGTTTCCTCCCACAGTCCAAAGATGCGCAGGTTAGGTGGATTGGCCATAATAAATTGCCCTTAGTGTCCAAAATTGCCCTTAGTGTTGGGTGGGGTTGCTGGGTTATGGGGATAGGGTGGAGGTATTAACCTTGGGTAGGGTGCTCTTTCCAAGAGCCGGTGCAGACTCAATGGGCCGAATGGCCTCCTTCTGCTCTGTAAATTCTATGATTTCTATGACTTGGGGGATTGGGTTTCTAGTGCTATTGCTAGGGGGTGAGGGAGGGTGGGAGCTGCGTTGCTGACAGGGGAGGAACTGTTACTAGGGGACAAATGAGAGGTCGGAAACGGCGACAGCCCGAGTGGGGATTTGAGGAAACGGAGGGCGCGAGCTCGAGGCTGGCCTAAAAAGGGCGATGGCTAGTCGGAAGGGGAGGAGGGTGGTTGGAAGCCCCCCGTCCAGGCTGATCACATGGAACGTGAGAGGTCAAGAGGGCTCGCGTGTTTGCGCATTTGAAGGAACTGGAGGTGGACGTGGCAATGCTACCAGAGACACACCAAAGGTTACAAACCAGGCGAGATTGTGGAAGGTTCCACTCAGGACTGGACTCAAAGACCAGGGAGGTAGCAATCTAATCAGCAAACGAGTGGCATTCGAGGCAGGGAGAATCGTGTCTGACACGGGGGGGGGGGGGGTAGGTACATAATGGTGAGTGGGAAGCTGGAGGGGGTGCGGGTGGTACTTGTGAACATATATGCTCCTAATTGGGACGACATGGAATTTATGAGGCGGGTGTTAGGTAAGATCCTGGATTTAGAGTCACATAACTTGATCATGGGAGGAGACTTCAACACAGTTATTGATCCGGAATTGGATCGGTCAAAATCCAGGACAGGGAGGAGGCCGGCTGCGGCAAAGGAATTGAAGGGTTTTATGGAACAGATGGGGGAGTAGACCCGGAAGTTTGCATGGCCAAGGGCGAAGGAGTTTTCTTTTTTTTCACATGTCCACAAGGTACACTCTTGCATCGACTTTTTTGTTCTGAACAGGGCGCTAATACCGAAGGTGGTGGAGACTGAGTATTCGGCAATCGCAGCGTCAGTGCCCCGTACTGGGCGGATCTTCGGGTTAATGTGGAGAGAGGGCAATGCCCGCTATGAAGGCTGGATGTGGGGTTGCTCGCGGACGAGGCAGTCTGTGGGCGGGTTAACAAGTCCATCCAGAACTACCTGGAAACAAATGATATGGGGGAGGTCTCTGCAGCGACGGTCTGGGAAGCTTTGAAGGCAGTGGTCAGAGGGGAATTAATCTCGATACAGGTCCACAGAGAAAAGGCAGAACGGGCTGAGAGGGATAGATTAGTGGAGGAGATATTCCAGGTGGACAGGAGATACTCGGAGGCCCCGGACGCGGGGGCTACTGAGGGAGCGGCGGAGGTTACAGGTGGAGTTTGGGCTGTTGACCACAGGGAAAACGGTGGAACAATTGAGGAAGGCAAGGGGGGTGATCTTTGAGTACGGGGAAAAGGCAAGCAGAATGTTGCCGCACCAGCTCAGGAAAAGGGAGGCAGCCAGGGAGATAGGTAAAGTAAAGAGTAGAGACAGGAATACAGTCCTGGACCCAGCGGGGGTGAACAAGGTGTTTAAGGACTTGTACAGTAAATTATATGAGTCGGAACCCCCGGCTGGGTGGAGGGATGAGGCAATTTCTGGATCAGTTGAGGTTCCCGAGGGTGGAGGAGGACCTGGTGGAGGGGCTGGGTGCCTCAATTGAGACTGAGGAGATAATCAAGGGGCTGGAGGATATGCAGATGGGCAAGACCCCGGGACAGGACGGCTACCCGGTGGAATTCTATAATAAGTTTTGAAGTTAAAACTCACCACTATTCTTAGAATTCCCCCTATACCAAAAAAAGGTCGATATTCTAAATGGTGAACAGGGATTCTCACTCCCTGACTCCAATGCAGGCTTCTGTGGGTGCTATTCAGGTCAAACTATCTTTTCAAGTTATCCCCCGGTATAACCCATACCTTCACCGAAGAATTTTACCTACTTACCCCTTAATAGCATTGATGTCCTGGGTCCTGCGTTATTAAGGAAGTGAAGTAAGCTAATAACCACTTTTTCAGGTTGTTATTTTTATTATTATATTTTTTCTTTTAAAAGCTGCAAACACTTTCTTTACAGAAAGGAAAAAAGATCTTGCTTCTGGCTGCTGGTTGCTTCAGGCCCACCTTGGCAATCGATCTTCTTAAAATCTGGTCTTCTTGAGTTGTATTCGCTGGTGAACTCGGTTGCTGTGTCCTGTTCTTCCCATGCACCGAGCTGTGAGAGCTGGCTCTGCTAGCTATCTCTAAGCTGACTCTGACTCCTGTTTAAATTCTAGTCTTCCTTAGATGTATAACTGTTTAAACTCGGCTGCTTGCCTTGTCTTTCCCATGACCGAGCTCTCTCTCTCTCTCTCTCTCTGAGTTCTCCTCCCCTTCTCTCCTGTTGCTGGTGCTGTTCTCTGTCCTTGTTGCTGCTGCTCCCTGGGTTTATATTCTCTTTCTGAGAGTTATTAAGTTTTAACGACTTTATTGTAAATGAGCTTGTTTCACTTTGATAGTTTAAAAGTATCTTTGATGTAAACATCTTACTACAACTAATTATTCATTTTGGGCATATCGTCTCCTCTCAGATCTGATTAAAAAATGCTTTGGTTTCAATAGTTAACTTTTATTTCTGTGATTTCGAATCGTTTAATTTTCCAATTGTCCCCAGCTCATAACTTTGCCTTTGATTTTGACTGAAATGATGTTTCTCGTAGCCAGGTCGTCTCCAATTTTCTTTTAATTGACTTGATGTTCGTAGAATTTTACACTTTAAAATTGACACCAAATTCGACTGGGCATCTTCCATCCTTTCCAGCTGTTTACTAAGAGAGTTTATTTCAATTAAGGTGTGAAACTTTGCTTTTAGCTGTATGCTAAAATTTAACTTGGTTATGACTTGAAAGACTTGCCTGTTTTAAACATTCGTCACTTAATGCAATTGAAACTCTCATCCATGCTTTTTCAGAAGCTTCCTGAGATAGTTACATTCCATGAAGGTGTGAGCCATTGTTTTAGCTTGCCACATGACCCCTGTGTGTTTGCTAAAGCTTGTTTGTGAGCAAGAATCTGCATTTTATAACCCTGCTCTTTGCAGCTGCTATTAACCTTTTGTGGGATCTTTCCCTGTACCCTCTCAAACCAGATATTGCCAGACTTCCATGTTTCAAATGACACATTTTTCTGTATTTTCAAGAACAGTTTTCAGAGATATTGAGCCCACTGCTGTTGAGGACATTTAATGAAGCGAGAGAGAAGGGAGTCCTCCCCCCAACAATGTCGCAGGCCTCGATTTCATTGGTCCTGAAACAGGAGAGGGATCTGGAGCAATGCGGGTCATACAGGCCGATTTCTCTACTGAATGTGGATGTCAAACTGCTGGCTAAGATACTGGCCACAAGGATAGAGGACTGTGTCCCGGGGGTGATAGGGGAAGACCAGACGGGATTTGTTAAGGGCAGGCAACTCAAGGCCAATGTTCGAAGGCTTCTAAATGTTATTATGATGCCCTCAGAAGGAGAGGAGATGGAGATGGTGGTAGCGATGGATCCGGAGAAGGCTTTTGATTGGGTGGAGTGGGATTACCTGTGGGAGGCGCAGGGAAGGTTTGGGTTTGGTGAGGGCTTCATTGACTGGGTGCGGTTGCTCTGTCAGGCACTAGTAGCAAGTGTGCGTATAAACCAGCTGAGTTTGGGGTATTTTAAACTACACCGAGGGATGAGGAAAGGGTGCTCCCTCTACTGTTTGCTCTGGCCATAGAGCCACTGGCCATGGCATTAAGAGCCTCTAGGAACTGGAAAGGGCTGGTTCGGGGGGAGTGGAGCACCGGGTCTCACTCTACGCAGATGCTCTTGTACGTTGCAAACCCGTTGATGGGGATGGGG